>NC_051307.1:219923876-220548876 GCF_015220235.1 Choloepus didactylus | reverse complement strand
AATTATATTCACACTGTTATGCTACCATTACCACCATCCGTTACCAATACTCTTTCATCACCCCAAACAGAAACTCTGTACCCATTAAGCAGTAACTCCCATTAAAATATATTTAATATTTAAAAGTGTTTAAAAGCACTTTTATTCTATATAGGAAGATAAACATTTGATGCATTTTAGTGATGTCTCGCTAAAGTTATCACAGCTTAGTCTACACACATATTGAAATAGATAATAATGAAGGCACTTATCTGGTTAAAATGCCAAAAGCTGAGATGAGAATCTAATCAAATCCAAAGTCATTTTGCCTTAATGCTCTTCTCATTGGTTGGTGGACTCCCTTTTCCATTTCTTTTTGAGTGGTCCTGTATATCTCTTTGTTTTGATAGAATCAACTGATAACTCTATTCAACATGGTTGAACTAGTTGCACATAAGGACCCAAATTTTCATTCAGGCAAAAAGTAAAAAACTAAAATAAAATAAAATAAATCTATCATCTTGATTTGACATGGGAAAACAATGAAAACCCATGAGATTCAGTGTAGCAAAGTGGTTAAAACGTGGACTCTGGATCCAGACTACCTGAGTTTGAACCCCAGCTGTGCTCTAACTAATTAGGTCTGTGTGACCTTGGGTGAGCTGTATAATTCCTTTGCCTCCGTTTCCTTCTCTATGAATGAGGATAATAATGGTGCCTACCTCCTAAAGTTGTTGTGAGGATGGAATAAATGAATACGTACAAAGCTCTTAGAAGAGTGCTCTATAAATAGTTTAAACAACACAAATCCAGTAAATTTTCAGATATGGTATAGGGCCATATGCATTGTAGTAGACTGAATTATGTACCCCAGAAAAAAACATGTTCTTAATACATGTGAGTGTGGACCCTTTGTAAATAGGACTTTTCGAAGATGTTGTTTTTGGTTAAGGTGTGGCCCAAATGAATGGGTCTTGATCCTATTGCAGGAGGCTTTATGAAGAGAAAGCACCTGGAGGAGTAGAAGTTGCAAGTCGCCCGAACCAGAAGAGAAAGGAGAGGACATCGCTATGCCATGGGAAAGCCGAGGAACCCAAAGATTGCCTGCCAGCCAGAATGCTGCTGACCCTGGGAGGAAGCAAGCCTTCTAGCCTCTGAAACCATGAGCCAGTAAATTCCTTTTATTAAGCCAGCCCATTGTGAGGCATTTTTCCTAGCAGCCAGGAAACTAAGACCTGCACCAAGACTCCTGGACCTCATCTCATACGCAGGCAACTAAATCAGAATCTTGGTAATGGGGTGGATCTGCATGGTGAATGAGCACCAAGTGCCAATAGGATCCCCACATGCACTAGCAGTTGAGGTCCCCTGCTCTAACCCATGGTCTCGTTTTTTGCCTGGGTTTCTTATGACCTTGAGGCATTCCATTTACATTTAACGTTGCAAAGCTACAATTGAGATTTTAAATCATTAGAAGTGATAGCCTATAAAGATTATAAAATCACTCCTTGAAGGAAATTTGTTTTAAAGTTTATCACCCTGTTAATTTAGATGTAGCACTTTCTTCTTTTTAGAGCAAAAAGATGGATCTTTTTTTCCCCAATGAAAATGACACAGGCATTACATTTTTGTAACCAATTCTGGAGTAAACCATTTTAAAATCTAGAAAGTTGAACTTTTTGTTAAAAAAAAAAAAAAAGATATGAAAACGTTACAAAATGCCAGAATACTCACATGTGAAAGGTAAAAGGTGTGGCCAGTCACATTTTTTGTTTTTCCAAATATCCAGAGAAAACATAGGGATCATAGACACAACTTCTGTCTTGGCCTAAAAGGGCCACAGAATGTTCCATTGTCCAAAAGCATTTAAAATAATCCATGGACGAGTGCTCTAGTACAATACGTTTCGTCTTTTACATTTCAGAAGAATTTTCAGAAAGCTGAAGAGTTAAGAGCATAAAGACTTCACACATGCAGACCACACTTTTACAACCAGGCCAGGCTCATCAAGTTTACACTGGAAAAGTTATCAGAATTTCCACTCCGTGGCAAAAGGAAGTGGAGCTGGAAGCATGGTTTGAAGATTTTCCTCCAGAAAATCCGGGGTTATCAAACAGCATTCAGAAGAAAAGGAATAATAGCATTTCAGTTACAGAGCCCAAGAATCATTTTGAAAGAAGCATCTATCAGAATAATTGGAAATACAAATATTTTGCACTGAAAACAGTGACCAGAGACATCCTACCAGCTCATCAAGAGTTCCCAAGAGCCCCATAATTTAAGGGAATTGTCTCTCTTTAGATACGGAGGCTGACAGAGAAACTGTAGTTGTACCTGCCAGAGACTTTGAAAAAGATCTGAGGTTCATAAACATAGTGTCAGTCCCAAAACACTCCCCACCCCACCCCTACCAGCACCACCAAAGCCCAGAAATGTCCCCAAAGTATGAAAAATAACTACTACTATTTTTGAGGGTCTACCAAAGCCATGTGTTTCCTCACTGAAGCTTCACAATGCTATCAAGTAGGCCCACCATACAAATTAGGAAAACTGAAGGCTCATTTATTTGTTTATTCAATAAATACTCACTGGGCATTTCCTATGAAAGAGACTCTGAGTACAGTACTCAGAAAATGGAGATGGGGGAGCCACACTACTGTTTACAGTTTAGGGGGTGAGACAGATACAAGATAAATAAATGCATAACAAGAGCTGGTGGCTGTTCCGTGTAATTAAGGAAACCAACAAGGGGAGTAGCAGAGCCTCTACTGATGGGGTGGTCAAGAGGTAGCATCAAAGAAGAGACCTGAAGGAACCACCATGTGAATTGGTAGGGGGAAAGAGTATTGCAGATAGAGGGCACAGCATGTGCAGAAGTCCCGAGAAGGAAAGGAAATCTAGGGTGCAAAGAGGTCACACGGATGACACATGGTAGCACTGGGGTTCAGATCTCTTTCTGATCCCGGGGCCACAGCCCTGCCTCTCATGTAAATGACTGCTCCCTTGAATGGTGAACCTCCCTCTTCTTCAAATTCTCCCTGTTCCTTTCTCTATGGATAGTGTGTCTGGATAGTGTAAACATTACTTAAAATGGGAATGAATTCTTCCGTTGTCGATGGCAAAATGTTCCACCCCTCTTCAATCAGCAGAGAAAATTCCAGGGCTTTGCTTTCCCAGCTATCTTTAAAATCCAGGGGGGCATTTTGTCATCTGGAAGAAAGTTCATCTATTCTTCATTTTCCAAAAGCATCCAACACATACTGCTCAGTTCTTATTGGACATATCTCCTTGTGTTGGAGAGAAGTTCCTATGGTCTTTATAAATATTTATGATACAGGACGGACCGTGTTATACATACCGTGCTGTGCTAATATTAGTCATGGCTTAAAGTCTTTCTGTGCACAGAGCATGGAGATTGTGGGTATCTATAATACCATCCTAGCCAGGGAGGCAAAGACTTTCATTGCAATTGCTCTGCGGATCTGCTTCAAGGATTTGTACACACCCAAATCAAAATACGGGGACTTCTTTTCTTGAAAAAGAAGGGTAAAATCCAATGTTTCAGTCCATATGAAAAAGCATTTCAGTACTGAAAACATGGCATGTAAAGAAGAAAGAGGTAGGTGTGTTATTTTAAATGGAAAAAACAGCTGCTCGGGTCAGATAGAAACCAGATGGGAGAGAGAGAGTCAGAAGAATAAAGCTAAAACACACTCAGGAAAAAGACAGCAGAGGCAAAATGTGTTCACCAGTCAGGGCAACGGTAACTCCAGCCTTGCCTTCCTGTGGGGCAGGACCTTGTGGCCCATGGGAACAGGATGTCCGTCCCCAGGAACATGGAACAAAAGCTGAGCTGGATGCACCAAGTTATCCAAGGAACTGGCCCAAAGCCCAGTTCAGTCCCACCCCACGCTGCTCGGTGTTTTCTTTAGGAAGGTACGAAGCTTGGCATGTTCTCTCAGGGAATGGAGAGGAGCCTCAGAAAGAGAAAGAGGTGACTGTGTAGCCCTATCCAGAGAAATAAGCCAGATGGAGATTCTGGGCCTTGTTTAGCCTCTGTTTGTTGGAGATCTCCTTTGTCACAGTCCACCTGTCTTTTACTGTGATTCTCCAAGGAGTAAGTTTTGCTGAAATCAGAGGCATGGCTCCAGTCCCAGCTGGAGCAGCCATCTTGCCCAGACACACGAGGTAGAAAGTTCTGGTAAACCCTTCCCTCTGTGCTGTGTTGCGGCTTTCTCACACTGGTGGAGCGTATTATTTGAGTTGCCACATGCTGACCACAGGCTTCCGGCTGCACCACATGCCAACCTCAAAGGAGAACCGCTTTGTGCACAATTGTGCTTCCTGCCGAGGCTTGCTGTGGTGCTGGGGGAGGCAGCAGCTTAAGCCATTGGCACAGCTTCTGCCCACATTGGCTGGAGACAAGCCTGCCTCTCTGAGTGTGGAGTGAGTGTACCATGCCCAGACTCAGGAATCAAGTAATCCACTTCATTTGGCCAGGAAAGTTATCTAGTGGATTGTTTGCTTAGCATTACTTATCAGCTAATGGCTAATGATGTGTTAACACACCAGGTTAAGAAGAGTCAGCAGCCCCTAACCATGCCATGAACAGGACAAAGCTGGAGCTGCAAGGCCTGAAATCTCCCTGTCTGGCTTATTTCTTTGGACAGGGCTACACAGGCGCATCTTTCTCTTTCTGAGGCTTCTCTCCATTCCCTGAGAGAACAGGCCAAGCAGCGTGGGGTGAGGCTTCTCAGGCCTCTCTGCCCACCCACCCTCAGCCACCCCATCTCCCTCAAATCACCCTAGTGCAGTGCCTCCCACAGTTAATTATGTATTCCAGACACCTGGGGATCTTGTTAAAATGCAAATTCAGATTCAGCAGTTTGGGGGTGAAGTCTGCAATCCTGCATTTCTAACTCACTCCCGGGAAATGCTGATTATAATTTGAACAGCATGGTTTTAATAGATAAAAAGAAAGCGTCTTGTAAGAGTAACATGGGCTGCTTTCATGAAGTTCTATAACCTTAGGTCAATCACTAAACATCCCTAAGCCTCAGTTTTCACGTTCATAAAATGGTTTCATAATAGTAATACCATCTCACAGGGTGGTTGAGAAAACAAGTGGGATAATTTATATAAAGAGCTTATAAACAGAACCCTTACAGTTAAAAGTAAGAGAACCTTCACTTGAACTAGTTTAAACAGAAAAAATAAAAGGTACTGACTGGCTCCCATAAGTGAAAAGTTCTGGGCTGCATCTGGCTTCAGGCAAAGCTGGATCCAGTTACTCAAATTATTTCTTCCAGACGCTTACTTGCTCTTGCATTCTCTCCTCATAGTCCCCCCCCCAATCTATCTCTCAATCTATTTCTCCCTCCTCTCTTCCTTCCCCCACTGTCCCATACCTCCTTCTTCCAAATTCTTTCTTGCTTTAGGCTTTGCTTTTTTCTGCGTTGGCTTCATTCTCAGGCAGCCTCTGTCAAATGCCATACGAGGATGGCCTCTGGCCATTCAGGCCAAGTAGTCTTTACAGAGGAAGTGAGAGAGAGCCCTTCTCCCAACTTCCATACATCCCACCTCATGGAAGGACTGTGATTGGATCCCCTCAGATCCAAACGAAACTCCTTGCTTGGACCAATTGTCTACAGAGTCATGGAAAAGTATGATTGGCCAGGCTTAGAAGGAGAGGGTGGGGAGCATTTGAGTGTTGGGCTCTTTATATGACAATATAAATTCATGAGAATGGTTCAGGTGTACATAAGCCAGTCTACATCATTACTATTCTACTTTCTTTTCTTCATATCAAAACCTCCTCATCCTGGATCTCATTCCCTTTTATCCAGCTGTTACTTTGGAAAGGAATCCGCTGTAAACTGGCCCTATTTAAGTTGTTTGCCTGGTAATCATAGGATGTTGTGGAAAGAGCTTCTCCTTGAGAGGCCAGAGATCTGCATTGTAATCCAAGTGTTGCCAACAACTGGGTTTGTGACTTTGGAGTAATTCGTTTATCCTCCCTGTGGTTAAATTTCCCCATGTATAACTTAAGGGTTGCAGTCAATTGCCTCAAGGTCCCGTCCAGCTCCAATGCCTATGTGGCTATGATTTCTTCTTTACTGTATGACGTCACCCAGGGCTGGCAAAAGTGGAAACGTAATAAAGACATTTGGACAATAGGAAGCGGGAATCTCTTTCTAAGTTCCAAAAGTCATTCCACATGGCAGTCACCTAATCAAGGTACTTGTAATTTATTGTTCAAGTTAGTCAACGCTGTGGGCTGGTGGCCTGTGTCAGCACAATGGTAGAAAACAAGGCTGGTGGACACGCTCCAGACCACTTTGCTCTGACCAGATTTCTGGCTTACCGTTTCTTTCCTGCCAATGACTCTTGTCCTCTTTTGGGGGGTTCTGTCCAGCCCTCCCAAGGCCTCCCACTCAGGTTCTTCCTGGGCCTACTTGGCCTTCACAAAGCTCCAGCCTCCAGGGTGTCCCCAATCTCCACGTCTCCATCAAAACTCCCCTGTCCTATTTCCCATTGCTTCAAACTCTACACCCAGCTAAATGGCAAAGATTATATTCAGTAAACTAATCTCTTCTGGTTGACTAATAAGCCCAGAAAAGTTACCCTCCAAAATAACACGTGTTTTCTTTTCATGGGCTTTAGGAAGATGATGCCCTAACCCCAAAGTGTGGGTCAGATGGTGGAATTCCAGGCCCCATAACAGGTGAGGAGGGAGCTGGTTTAGAAGCTACACCTTGTGACCTTACTCCTGGATTGGCAATTTTTATTTGTTATTATTTTATACCGTCCCTATTCCAAGCAGTATGGCAGTCCACTTGTATTAAAGAGGGGGAAACAAGGCAAACCCCTAGGTTATTATATTTATTGCAAGTACAAAATTTCACCTTGAACTTTTTAGTAGCCATGGAAAAAGTAAAGCATGATGAATTAAATTATTTCTAATCACCAGTTAAAAGGGAAAACACTGGATCGTTGTTATAAATTAGCAGAAAGATTCATGTGAAGGACTTTAAGCAGTATAATGAACAGTGGTGTAAAGTACGACATCAATGTAGGTGTGCTCTCCACACAGACTTTGGGGGGCCTCTTGAGAAAAGATGACCTCACAGGATAAGGGGTCACCTTGTTTTCTCCTGTGCAACTTTTTCTACACAACACACATAGAAGTGGAGAGTTATTGGTTATCACAAGCAACCAAAGTTGTTCTTTTAGGTCGCATGCCTGATATGGAGAGTGGAGGTTTGAATCCTCACCAAACCAGTAACTTCCACATCCTAAATGCTCTCAAACCAAGACACTTCTTTTCTTCACCATTGCCCCCAGCCTTCAAGTGAGCCCAATGCCATCATCTCTCCTCTGGACTGACTCCTCTCTCTACCTCCAACCCTCTGGTGCCCTCTGCACACAGCAGTTAGGCATGGCCTTTCCAAGACGTGGATCTGATGATGTGACTTCAGTGTCTTCCCATTACCATCAGGATACAAATGTCTTAGCCTGACTCCCCAGGCCTTTCATGATCTGGCCTCCTGGCAACCATGCCAGACACATCTCTCATCCCTCTCTTCCACTTCTCTCTCATCTGAAATGTTTTTAGCTCTTACAGATGCCGACAATCTTTGCCTGGTGTTCTAGTTTGCTAATGCTGCCAGAATGCAAAACACCAGAAATGGATCGGCTTTTATAAAGGGGATTTATTTGGCTACAAAGTTACAGTCTTAAGGCCATAAAGTGTCCAAGGTAAGTCATCAACAATCGGGTACCTTCACCGGAGGATGGCCAATGGTGTCTGGAAAACCTCTGTTAGCTGGGAAGGCACGTGGCTGGCGTCTGCTCCAAACTTCTGGTTTCAAAATGGCTTTCTCCCAGGACATTCTTCTCTAGGCTGCAGTTCCTCAAAAATGTCACTCTTAGTTGTTTTGGGGGTGTTTGTCCTCTCTTAGCTTCTCCAGAGCAAGAGTCTGCTTTCAGCAGTCGTCTTCCAACTGTCTCTCATCTGCAGCTACTCTCTCAGCTTCTGTGCATTCTTCAAAGTGTCCCTCTTGGCTGTAGCTCCTCTTCAAAATGTCACTCTCAGCTGCACTGAGTTCCTTCTGTTTGTCAGCTCATTTATATGGCTCCAGTGATTTAATTTAGACCCACCCTCAATGGGTGGGGCAACACCTCCATGGAAATTATCCAATTAGAGTCATCACCCACAGTTGGGTGGGGCACATTTCCATGCAAACAATCTAATCCAAACATTCCAACTTAATCCCCAATAATATGTCTTCCCCACAAGATATCAAAGATCATGGAGTTTTGGTGGGCATAATACGTACAAATCGGTACATCTGGCTATTCCTTCTCACACTTCAGCTTTCACAAATCCTTCCTCAGCCTCTCAAGACTTCCCTTTCTCTCTAGCCCCTGTGATATCGGTTCTAGAACTGCCTTGAAATTGCCTGATGACTTCCCACCTTGCCCAATTAGACTTTAAACTCCATTGTTTAAAGCTCAGCCTCTGGCCCCATCTCTCTGTTCCACAGTTCAGTCATGGGTACCCAAACAAGCCACCCAATTCCCCCATGCCTCAGACAGTCCTCATCTCTAAGGCTCATGATAGTGCTCATTTCATAAAAATATTTTAAGGACTAAATGAGGAAATTCATTAAAAGCACTTTGTGTTGACATGTAAATATGAATAATAATTATCATTATGAACATTATTATTATTATTATTATTATTAGGATAGGGATTTTATCTGTCTTAGGCACTGTTTTATCCCCAAACTCAGCCCATAGTTTGGCAAAGAATAAGTGATCAATAAACATTTGTTGGGTGAAGGAAGAGAGGGAGAGGGGGAGGAGGGAAAGAAGGAGGAGGGAGAACAATGAATTATCTGGTTTTGTCACATGCATTCTCAGTCTTCACTTTACTTGGGTCTGTATGGACCAAAGGAATCAATTGTGCTAGCACCTCTTCAGTTTGTTTGCTCTGGTGTTTTTTTCCATTTACTCTGTCAGGAGAAGGATTCCATTTTACAAAGCAGGGAGAGGGGGAGCCTGGTTCCAAAGGCCTGTTTGTTCTCATTATTAATTTTCCTCTCCTCTTCCAAGTAGAGTTTGAATGATTTTGAATGTGCACTCATCTGGAACGGCACCCTCATTCTCTTGTTTCATGCCTGACTGCAATTAGAGTCAAAAGCAAAATTTAAAAATACAACTTTATTATAGAGTGAAAGAATTGTTGGTTCAGGGACTTGCTTGTAATCTCATAACATTACAAAAAAATAAAAGAAAATAGAGAGAAAGAGAGAAAGACCAAACTGCCAGCTGTGGGAATGGTCTTGCCAGCAGAGACCTGAAACTCCAGAATCAATAACTCAGTTAATTTCACTGGTTTCTAATGCAAAATTGCATTAGAAACAATTTTCTAATTGGAAAATTGCCCAAATGCTCAAAAAGGAATTAAAGTTCTACCGGAATATTCCCACCTTCTTTTCTAAACAAGTACTCAGGCGATAAAGGAAAAATAACTGAATGGGATGGGGCTCAGCAGTTTCCCAATGTCAGATTAGAGCTGTGAAAATTTCAGAGCCATAGAGAAGCTTAGAGGTCATCTTGAGGCCATTTTATAGATGAGATAACTGAGAACCAGAGAAGGAAGGAACTTGTCCAAGTTCACAAAGTGGACATGAATTTTGAAGGATTTTCATTTTGATCTGTTCATTTATGCAAGTATTTACCGGGAGCCTACTTTGGGGCAGGCACTGTGCTAAGCATTGGGAATCCTCTAACAAACCAAGCAGACAATATGTCTCTGCCCTTATAGAGCTTACATTCTACTGGAGAGTCAGAGAGCAAACAAGTACATCAACAAACTGGTCTATGATACATTGCTGGGACTAAGCAGAGTGCAGTGGTTGAGAACTACTTACATGGGGAAGTCGGTAAAGGCCACTCTGCAGAAGTGTCGTTCTAGGCTGTGTCCTGGAAAAAGGGAGCTTGCTCCAAGTCCTGAGAGAGGGAAGAGCTTGGCAAGTTCAAGAAACCAAAGAGAGAAGAGTGTGACTGGAGCATAGTGGGTGGTGTGATGTCCACATTCTTAAAATGGAAGATAAGATCACTTGCACCAGCCCTCATCTCAATAGAGATGCCACAAGGAAGAGTTGGAACCCAGCCTTTCCTCCTTGAAAGCTAGAAAACCTGGATCCACTACTCCAGTCAGACCTATTCAACTTGCTTGTGGAAGACGTAGTTTTCTTTCACCAACAGGAAAATATTTTAGGCAGACTGAATAGCTAGACTTAGTAGCCAGCTTCCAGATCAGGAGAAAACTAAGCCAAGGAGAATGTAGCTCTGTGAGGATGGCCTGGAGAGGAAGTTCTAGCCTAGTAAAATGGTCGAGGGTGGAGATTCTAGAGTCAGATGCCCTTGGAGCGAGGTCCAGCTCAACCACTATGGAGCTGAGTAAGTTGCCTAATTTCTCGGAGCTGTAGTTTGCTCCTCTGCAAAATGGGTACCCCAGAGCAGAGGATGTAATTAATAAATGAAATCATGCTTATGAATAGCTTAGCAACCCACCCAAGCCCTCACTCAGAGCTACCTGCTATCGTTAGTGTCACTGGGTGCATACACAAACTAACCTGAATGGACATTTTTCCTCCCTCTACCCGACTAAGTCCTCATCGCACAGCCCCACTCCACTGTCCCACCTTCAATACTGGTTCTGTCCAGAGACTGCCCTGAACAAGAAGCCAACACTTCTGAGGCCCAAGGATCCTGTGGCACAAGACCTGTAGGCTGCCTTCCCACCCCCAGCCACCTCCCTCAGAACCCAAAGCAGAAGACAACCTCACAGAATTAATGAGATGAATAGCACTGTTTTTATTTAAACAATGATGAGGTGATGTCTGGTTTTATTAAATATCATAAGTAATTTATTAATTCATACCAGAAATGAAAGTATAATAAACATGGCCATAATATAAACATTGGACCTGCATAGTCCATGCATCATGCCAAGGACCCCCTGTGGTCACACTGTCGGACCTACAGGCTTCCCTAGCTTGCTCGAGGCCTCAGCCCCAGAGACCCCAGGAAGCAAGCACTCTGGAAGGCAGGAAAATAGGATGCTCCTCTGCTCTACGCTACCCAACCACCACCCCCAACAAGAGTCCTTTATCCCATTAGGCAACATTAAATAACGATGATGGCCGTGATGATCATGCTTGGGAGCCCTTCTGTGTGCTAGGCCAACACTGTCCACTAAGGTAGCCACTAGCCACCAATATATTGCTTGTTGCGATATATTGGGTTGAACAAAATATATTATTAAAATTAATTTCACCTGTTTCTTTTTACTTCTTTTTTTAATGTGGCTGCTAGAAAATTTAAAAGTATGTATGAAGCATTCTATTTCTGTTGGACAGTGCTATGCTGGACAAAGTGTAATGCATAACATATGCATTATTTCCATCTAGCTTCTCTGTAACGTCTTTTCCTTTAAATCCTATTCCATCCTCAAGGCACTGTGACTTCCTCTCTTTGGAAGCCTTCAAGGATGACTCATACCCTCACTCTCTTACTCTCTCTACCTGCCTCCTTCCCTCTGCTCCCTTGTCTCTCTCGCTCTCTCTCTTCCTCCTTTTCCCTCCCTCTCGCTCTCCATCCCTTCCTCTTTATGGCTTCCAAATGTCTGTCCACAGCTCTTCTCACCTGCTCCCCATAATTGTGTACTAAAATGCCATATGTCCTGTCTCATGTTTTTGCAATTTCACATTGGTTGATTTTTTTCTTTGTAAAGTAGAATGTTCTTGTACGGTGTTTTTCAAACTATGGGTTGTAACAGTCATTAGTCAGATGTAAAATCAATTTAGTTATTCATTAAAATTCATTAAAAAGAAAAAACCTTAAACAAATGAAATAGAAGAGCATAGAAGAAAATAGAATAGGGGTAAAAATCAGAGTATGGCACAGTTTAGTATTGCTTCCTAACACTTCTGTATGTGGGTAGTAGATCATGAGGTAATTTACATTTCTGATTCTGAGGCTTAGTCCAAAACAGTATGAGATATATTCTTTGTTAGTAGTTAAGAGCATGGCTTCTGGAGCCAGGCTGCCTGAGTTTGAATCCAGGTCTACAACTGGCTGACTGTGTAACTTTCTCCAAGCTTCTGTTGCTTCCTCTGTAAAATGAGGATTAGACTAATGCCTCCCAGGGTTGTTGGAGGGATTAAATGAGGGCATTCAGGGAAGGCTTTAGCACAGCGAGCTGTCAAATTTTTGTGATTGTTTATCCCCCATAAAAGGCATTGTTAGGGCTCCCCTGCTTAAAACCTCCCATGTTTCCTTCTTGTCTACAGAATAAAGCATTAGCACCTAATTCTAGAATTCAAGGCTCACCTCCATCTGACCCTGAACTACCTCTGCAGCCTTATTGCCCACCTATCAAGAGAGGTGAACTTTTTCCTACAGCCACACTGTCTGGCTCCCTGCTGAGATCATGGCTTGTCCCTTCCTCTCTGCTACTACCACACCACTCCTCCACCTAAATGACTCTCCTGTCCCCTATCTCCTCAAATTCTACCAACTTTTAGTTCAAAAACAAACAAACAAAAACAGCTAGTTCTTTGGCAAAATCTTCAGTGTTGTCTCTTCTCATTTCATAACTTACTTGTCTCAACTAATTTCAGTTTCAGGAGACAGCCAACGCAGAGGGTATATTAATAAAAGAAGAGGAAAGTTGGGGAGGAGGAACCAATAGGAAATAGTTCTCACACTTTTAGTGTGCATCAGTCACCTGGAGAGCTTGTGGAAACAGTAGCTCTTCAGAGGGGCCTGAGAATTTGAATTTCTAATGATGCTGATGCTTCTGATCAGGGATGGCACCAGGAGAACTGCTGGTGGAGTGTTTAGGAATATGGGCTCAGTTGGATGGACCTAGACTAACTGTAGTGCCCAGTACTACATGGTACTGCTCTACTGGTCAAATCGTTTAATATATTTTTAATTAATCTCTGGCGCCACCAGTCTAAACAGCCGGACATTCTTGATGACTCTTTTGAGACATCTCCCCACAAGTGACTAAGGACCCCAGAGTCTTACTGATTTCCAAAGGAGTTACTCCTCCCCAAAAGCCAAGCCAAGAAACAGATATTGATCTGTTTACCATTGCCACGTCTTCTCAATAACACACAGCGGTCCTGTTGAAGACTGGACACGTACCACAGTCTGTGGGTAGAGTTTTAAAATTCAGGGATGTCCTGGCTGGTCCTTGCTGACCCAAGCGCCTAGAAAGTCTCACTTTAGGTTTTAACATTACAGCTTTTTTTTTCCCAAGTACACCCCTACAAAGCCATTTTTCACCAAAACACATCTACTTTACCACACAGGGTCCTTAGGAGTTAACATCGTCAGTGGACATTGTGCCCAAACCAACCCACCTTTGTGAATTCTAGCCCTTTGGGTTGAACCTAACCATTAATATGGTTCTCTCCAAGGTAACTTTATTTTCAGGACCCCGTTGCCTTTGGAAGGGACCATTGTAAAGGGCCCAGATCTCTCTGAAAAAGAGATTAGGGGCAATTTACAGAAAACTGGTCCACTTCTCCCCAGGGACCTGCTATGCATAACAAAAGGTAAGGTAGCTTTTGGTAAACCACTCCAGAGAACAAAGAGGTGTACTTTATTCCCTTTTCCAATACAGTCAGTGTCTCTTTACACTTTCATTTGCACATCAAGAGGGGCTTTCCAGGTGCCTTTTCTTGACCCTGGTGATCTGCTCCAAAGACCTCCAGCTTCTAGCCTAGTTTAATTTTTTGCTTTGTCAAGCACTAAGCACCCCCTTAGTTTAGACCAGTAATGTTTTAACTACTCATCCATCCTCATTAGTGGCTCATAAAAACAATTTAATCGTTGCAACCATGCTTTTTTGTTTTGTTTTGTTTTTACTGAATTAAAATGAAAATAATAGAGTACTTTGCATGTATTAAAGAAAGAATTGATTCATGAAACTTTTATTTCACATATTTACAAAAACGTGTCTATACTGGATCAAGACTTTCAATGAATTTCTTAGTGGGTCAAAGTAAAAAAGATCTGCTCTCTGCAAAAGATCTTTTGGTAACTGAGAGAACTCTTCCCCCTTGTGCTTTTTCTTTCACATCCTTTCAGATAAACTCCAGGAAAGCTTTTTTGGGGCCTCCACTTCCCCTTCAGCAGCCCCGCCTCCAAGCTTCCAGGAGATCTTGCCTGTATCTCTATAACACTTCTATGCTGTTTTGCAATGACCCGTTTAAGCACTATGGGATACCACCATTGTCCATTCACACACTCCAATCTTGAGCCCCTTGAGGGCAAAGCATGTGTCTTAATCACCATGGTATCAACAGCATCTAGAACACATCACTTGACACAGTAAATGTTTGCAGAATGTACCAACCAGACCTCGGGAGTTGTCTTTGGCACCTTTCAGAACCACCTATGTCATTATCAATAAAAACTTTCATCCACCCTTGTGTTTGGTAACTGTATGCACATTTTTATAGCCCCTCTGCTTCCCCAAGTAGAATTTAAACCCCTTAAGGGGAGAGACCAGCTCTTATCATTCTTTGTATCTTGAGTCCTTGGAGAAAAACTGAGTGTAAAGGTGGTGCTGTGTTAATCCAAGTTGATTGATGGAAATGAACAGAGATTAGTCCTGTCAGACATTCTCTCTATACTTACATCTCAGCTAGTTCCAGAAACTGTTTAAAGGTGCTCAACAGGAACACTCAATAAAGCAAGATAACATACATTAAAAGCCAATGCAACATCAAGATAGAGGAGTGAGACACTCCAGAGTTCCATCCCCCACAGAGTTTTCAAACAACAAGGAAAAACTGACAGAACCATCTTTCTCAGAGCACTGCGAAACAGCAAAGGGTTGCAGTACCCGGGTGAGCACCAAATAAAAAAAAAAGGGCCACTTAAAAATGGTAGGAATTAAGATGACAATGAGCTTCCATTTTACATCCATCAGATATTCAAAAATTAAGGAGTCTGACAGTACCAGGTGATCATGAAGACCTATGGGAACTCATGAATGTTTGTGGGTAAACAGGCACTACCAGTTTAGAAAAAATAAGAATGTTCAAGAAGTTGAACATTTACATGCCTGTGATCTAGTTTATGACCCCTAGGTACAACAGAAACTCTTGCATTGTATGCATTAGAAGGTATTTTCAATAATATTCACAGTAACATTTATAATAGTTAAGAACTAGAAAAACTGAAATGTCCACCTGTAGGAGAATGGACAAATACATTATATATAGTCACACTAAGATAAGTCCGCAGCTATATCTCACAATATCAATGAATTTTGGAAAATATTAAGAAGAAAAACAAGTTCTAGGAGACCACATACATATGGTACGATGGTATGATGGTGTTTTTATTTATTGAGCGCAAAAACAAGCAAAACCAAAGAATATGTTGTCTGAGCCTACATAAGCAATAAAACTATATTGTAAAAAGAAAATAATAATGGAACGATACCCAAACTTAGCATAGTAGTTACCCATGGGAGAGGAAGACAGAGAGATGGGATAGAAAAGGAACACACAAGTAGATGCAACTTATCAGAAATGTTCTAGTTCTTGGGTTTAGCACTAGTTTATGGGTGTTCATTTTATTATGCTTTAAAACTAATTAATAACATAGAGTTTTGTGTGTATTAAGTATATCATATTTTATACATGTATTAAATATACTGTAAAAAAATAAAAGCGAAAAGACATGATAAAACAAATAAACAAAAAAGGTAGGAAAACCTCCTGGCCCTTTGTGTCCCTCCCCCGCCATTCCTGGTCAGGGCAAAGCCAGCCCACCCTCCCAGTGCAGGTCTCTGGTCCTGCTTCTAGAGGCGCAAGAGAAATCCTTATGCATGCACTGGGGTGTGAAACTGACATGCCCACATGCCCCATGGCCACAACAGCCACCTATGACACTAGGGTTTCAAAAGGGAGAAAGAGTTTATTACCAGAAGCAAGGAAATCAGATAGCCTATCTGCCTAAATATCTGTCTAAGGAGTTTAGGGTTTTTATGATTCAAACAAGGGGAAGTAGAGTTCTTACTATTACAATAAGAACTATAAACAACTCTGATTTACAAAAGGTATAGGGGTGGAGCTAAACTAAAGTAAACATTACTGTAACAAGTATAAACAACTTTAGTACCATGTAAAGAGATGGATCTAATCTAGAACTAAGCTATAATAACCATTACAGTAACAAGTATAAACAACTATAGTACCATGGAAAGGGGTGGGATTAAGCTAGAACTAAGCTAGAGTAACCATTACAATAACAAATATAAACAACTATAGTATCATGTAAAAGAGTAGAAAATAACCATTATGATAAGAAGTATAAACAAATATAATACCATTTAAAGGAGTGGAACAAAGCTAGAACTAAGCTAGAATAGCCCTTACAATAACAAATATAAGCTATAGAACCATGTAAAGGAGTGGAAAGTAACAATTACAATAACAAATGTGAACTATAGAAAAAAAAAACTATAGTACCATGGAAAGGGGTGGAACTAAGCTAGAACAAAGCGAGAACTAAGCTAGAATAACCATTGCAATAACAAGTATAAGCTATAGAAACATGTAAAGGAGTAGAAAGTAATAATTAAAATAACAAGTATAAACTGCTGCAGTATTTATGGAAAGGGGTGGAACTAGGTAGAACTAAGCTAGAATAACCATTACATTATAAACACTGTATCAGGGGTTAGTTCTGGACTGACTGAAGTCCCTTCATTAATAAATGTTAGGGGTTGTCTTTGTGATCATAAGACTCTCAAGTTTTAAAACAGGATAAGGGTGTACAAGCTGGGCCAGTCCTGAGGCTTCAACAATTTGCAATTTAGTGGGTTTCAGTAGTTTCAAGTATTTCCTTTTGGCTATTCTACAATATACTGGAAAGTAAGAAAAAGGCATCTAAATAATGATTCAGTCATCCTAGTTATTTGTTAATTCTTAATTTCTTGGTTACAGGTGCATGTATGTCTGTACCAGTCTTTCTGGTGGTAGCCTGAAGGACTGAATCAGAACACTTATCTCTGGCTTGCTGCCCCAGAACTTGGATTGGCTGTAGACAGAACTCACAGGGGAGCTAAAAGTGTAAGAAAACAATCAAACTGCAGCTTCCTGGGACAAAAGAGAACCAGCTTCAAAACATACAAAATACTGCATAAGACCTGGAAGAAAGAAGATTTCCTGGGGGAAGAAAGACATTGGGATACTTGTAAATGGGCAAATTACTAAGTCCACACCTATATGCAGTACAAGATGCATGCTCAGAAAAGATACAAGAAGACCCTATGTTTCTAGGGCTCTTCTTTGGGTTGATTGTTTAAGATGGTTAAGCTCTGAAGGACAGCACTCGCACAGGCCAGCCTACAAAGTCTAAGGAAGATGCTTTTGCCGTTGTTGTTGTTGTTGTTGTTAGATCCTGGCATTCACAGACATCTCTGTCATAACAATATCTGGATACAAGCCTAAGGAACAGCCTATTCGGTGACTAAATTCTAGAGTTACATCTTAAAATATTAAAATTTCCAGTATGCAACAAAAGATTACAAGGTACGAAAAGAAAAAGGAAATGATAGACCATTCAAAACATCAGAAAAAATCAATGAGGAAGATAAGACTTTGGACGTACCAAAGACTTTTAAATAACTGTCTTAAATATGCTTACAAAGATAAGGAAAACACAAAGAATTAAAGGAAATCAGGAAAACGATATATAACCAAAATAAGAAAATTCATCAAAAAAAGATAGAAATCATAAAAAGGAACCAAACAAAAATATTGGAGTTGAAGACCACAATAACTTGTGAGAAACAAGCAAAAAGGAGTAAACACTCACCCAATTGTGGAGAAGGAAAGAATTTATTCACAATCTTGCAAGAATGGACACACAGCCAGAAACATGGCAGGCGCACCACACAAAAGAACATGGCAGTAGTTATACCCTACCCCTAATATGCAGGTCCCTCCCCTGTTTCCCATTGGCTGGGTACTCCAGAGGTTACAGCCTATTCGAGAGAGCTAACTAGCCTGCCTTTGAGATTTTGAATTGTACAGCCTGTCAGAGAGAGTTAACTAGTTTAAATTTCCTGCCGAAAGTTCCCACCTTTGATTATACCCCATATTCCTTTACATTCCAATAGCCCTGGTTATTTTCCCATATTAGGAGCTGGTGCTGATTCTAGGCTTATGTCATGGCTCTCTTTCTTTCCTTCCCTTTATCGTGGAGCCAGTTTAAGCCAGTTCTGCCGCCGAGTCTCCATTTTCCCTATTCCATGTTGCCTTTATGTGAAAGCTAAACTTAACCCTTTCTTATATAACTGAAATAAAAATATTTCTAAGAAGGGTTCAACAGCAGATTGGAGCTAGTAGAAGAAAGAATCAGTGAACTTGAAGATAAGACCATTGAAATTATTCAGTCAGAGGAGCATAAAGAAAAAAGGAATAAAAAAGAGTAAACACAGCCTAAGAGAACTGTGATAGACCAAGTTTACCAATATACACATTATGGAGTCCCAAAAGGAGAAGAGAGAAAAGGGAATAAAGAATATTCAGAGAAACAATGGAATATTCAAAGAAACAATGACTGAAAACGTCCCAGATTTATTGAACTCATGAATATACACATAGAAGAAGCTCAAAGAAATCCAAACAGGATAAACTCAAAGAGATCCACAATGAGAGACATTATAATCAAACTGTCAAATACTGAAGACAGAATCCTGGAAGTCATGAGAGAGAAGCAACACATCATTTCTAAAGGAACCTCAATAAGATTAGGTGTCAGTTTCTCATCAGAAGCCATGGAGGCACAAAGGCAATGGGATGACACATTTAAAGTGCTGAAAGAAAAAAGTTGCCAATGAAGAATTCTCTATCAGGCAAAGCTGTCTTTCAAAAATGAGGGAGAGGTTAAGACATTCCCAGGTAAGTAAAAGATGAGAGAGTTCATCAACACTAGACTTGTCCTGTGAGAAATTCTATAGGGTGTTCTACAGATTGAAAGGAAAGGACAATTGATGGAAGACTGAAACCAGGTGAAGAAATAAAGATCTCCAGTAAAGGTAATTATGTGGACAAATACAAATTCAATACAATTGTACTTTTGGTATGTAATTCCAATTTTTACTTCCTACAGAGTCTAAACTACAAATAAAAAGTAATGATAAATCCATGGATTTAGACACACAGCATATGAAGACATAATTTGTGCCAAGAAAAACTTAAAGATGGAGGGATATAGGAGTATAGAAACATAATTTGAGTATACCATTAAAATTAAGTTGGTGTCAAACCAAATGGGCTTGTTATAGATTTAGGATGTTAAATTTAAGCCCTGTGGTAACCATAAAGAAAATATCTGAAAAATATGCACAGAAAGAAATGAGAAGGTATTTTGAAGGGTTCACTACAAAAGATAAAATAAATATAAAAATAGGCAGTAATGGAAGTATTAAGGGACCAAAGAAAGTACAAGACTTACATCAACCAAAAAGAAAAATGGCAAAAGTGTGTTCTGCATTATCAGTGGTTACTATAAATACAAGCATGTTAAATTCTCCAGTCAAAATGCAGAGGCTGGCAGAATGGACTTAAAAAGTATGAACCAACTCTACACTATTTATAAAAGACTCACCTTCAATGAAAAAACACAAGTAGGTTGAAAGTGAAAGGATGGGAAAAAAATATTCCATGCAAATAATAATGAAGAGAGTGGAGTGGCCATACTAATACCAGACAAAAAAGACTTTAAGTCAAAACTGTTAAAAAGGATAAAGAAAGGCACTATGTATTGATTAAAAGTTCATCAAGAAGATTTAACAATTATAAACATATATGCCCATAAAAACAGAGCCCCAAAGTCTATGAAGCAAACATTGACAGATTTGAAAAGAGAAACAGGCAGGTCTACTTTAACAGTAGGACAATTCAATACACCACTTTCAACAACAGATAGAATATATAGACAGAAGATCAGTAAGAAAATAGAGGAAATACAATAAGGAAATATAATATTGAGGATACTATGAACTAGACTTAAAAGACATATACAGAACACTTCACTCAACAGCAGCAGAGTACACATTCTTTTCAAGTGCACATGGGACATTGTTTAGGATAGACCATACAATAGGTCATAAAACATTTTAAATAAATTTTAAATGATTGAAATCATACAAAGTATCTTCTTTGATCACAATGGAATGAAGCTAAAAATAAATGACAGAGGAAGAATTGGGAAATTCACAAATGTGTAGAAATTAAACAATACTCTTAAATAACCAGTGGGTCAAAGAATAAATCACAAGGGAAATTAGTAAATATCTGGAGACAAATGAAAGCTAGAACACAACAGAGCAAAAAGTTACGTGATACAGCCAAGGCAGTTCTCAGAGGGAAATTTATAGCTCTAAATGCTTACATTAAAAACAAGAATCATCTTAAATCAATAACCTAAATTCAGACCTGAAGGAAATAGAAAAAGAAGAGCAAACCAAACTCAAAGTGAGCACAAAGAAGGAAATAATAAAGTTAGAGTGGAGATAAATGAAAAAGAGAATTTTGAGAGATAGAGAGGGAGAGAGAGAGAGAGACTCAACAAAACCAAAATTTGGTTCTTTGAAAAGATCAATAAAATTGACAAAACTTTGCTATAGTGAGAAAGAAAAAATATGAAGAATCAAATAACTAAAACTCATTCTATGAGGCCAGCTTTATCCGAATACCAAAGTCAGATAAAGATATCACAAGAAAATTACAGAACAATATCTCCTATGAATATAGATGTAAAAATTCAGCAAAATATCAGCAGACTGAATCCAACTGCACATAGAAGGATTATACACCATGATCAAGTGGGAATCATCCTAGGAATACAAGGGTGATTCAACATAAGAAAATCAGAGTAATACAGCACATTAATAGAATGAAAGGGGAAGAAAAAAACAACACGATCATCTCAGTAGATGCAGAAAAGGAATTTGACAAAATCCAGCACCCTTTTTTGATAACAACACTCAGAAAAATAAGAATAGAAGGGAACTTCCTCAACATGACAAAGCACATAAATGAAAAACCCAGAGTTAACATCATATTCAGTAGTGAAACACTGAAAAGTTTTTCCCCTAAGATCAGGAACAAGACAAGGATGCCCTCTATAACCATTGCTATTCAACATCACAGCAGACATACTAGCCACAGCAATTAGACAAGAAAAGAAATAAAAGGCATCCAAATTGGAAAGGAAGAAAAAAACTATTCCTATTCTTAGATGACATGATCCTATATGTAGAAAATACTAAAGAACCCTCAAGAAAGTGACTAGAGCTGATAAATGAATTCAGCAAAGAGGCAGGTTATAAGATCATTACACAAAAATCAGTGGTGTTTCTATACACTGGCAATGAAGAATCGAAAAAGGAAATCGAGAAAACAATTCCATTTACAATAGTAAATAAAAGAATACAATATCTAGGACAAATTTAACCAAGTATGCAAAGGACTGGAACATAGAAAACAGCAAAGCATTAGTGAAAGAAATTAAATATGCCCTATATAAATGAAAAGATATTCTGTGCTCATGGAATGGAAGACTTACTATCATTAAAATGTCAATACTAGCCAAAAGAAATTTACAGATTTAATGCAGTCCCAATTAAAATTCCAACAGCTTTCTTCACAGAAATGGAAAAGCTAATCATCAAATTCATACAGAAGAGCAAGAGCACCAAATAGCCAAAATCATCTTGAAAAAGAATGATGAAGTTGGAGGACTCACGCTTCCTGATTTCAAAGCTTATTACAAAAGTTACAGTAATCAAAACAATGTAATACTGGCATAAGACAGACATATAGACCAATGGAATAGGACTGAGAATTCAGAAATATATCCACAAATCTATAGCCAATTTATTTTTTACAGACATGCCGAGTTCATACAATGAAGGAAGAATAGTCTCCTCAACAAATGATGCTGGTAAAGCAGGATATCCATATGCAAAAGAAAGGAAGTGGGCCCCTACCTCACAGCATATACAAAAATTAACTCAAAATGTATCACCAACCTAAATATGGGCTAAAACTATAAAACTCCTGGAAGAAAACACAGAGGAATATCTTCAGGGCCTTGTGTTAGGCACTGGATTCTTGGACTTTACACTGAAAGCATGAACAAGAAAAGAAAAAATAGATAAATTGAACTTAATGAAAATTAAAAACTTTTGTTCATCAAAGGATATTATCAAGAAAGTGAAAAGACAACCAAAAGACTTGGAGAAAATATTTGGAAACCACGTACCTGCTAAGGGTTTAATATCCAGAATACACAAAGAACTTATGCAACTCAACAAAAAAAGACAAACGACCCAGTTAAAACATGGGCAAAGAACTTAAATGGACATTTTTCCAAAGAAGATATACAAATGGCCAATAAGCACATAAAAAGATACTCGACATCCTTAGCCATTAGGGAAATGCAAATCAAAATCACAATGAAATACCACTTCACACCGCTAGAATGACTACTGTTTTTTAAAATAGAAAAAAGAAGTGTTGGTAACGATGCAGAGAAATAAGAATCCTTGTGCATTGTTGGTGGGAATGCAAAATGGTGCAGCCGCTGTGGAAGAGATTTTGGTGGTTCCTCAGAAAAATAAGTATTGAATTATCACAGGACCCAGCAATCTCATATCTATCTATATATCCAAAAGAATTAAAAACAGGGATTTGAACTGATATTTGTACACTAATGTTCACAGCAGCATTATTCATGATAGCAAAAAAGGTGGAAGCAACCCAAATGTCCATCAACACATGAATGGAGAAACATAATGTGGAATATTACAACTATAAAAATGAATGAAGTTGTAACACAGGCTGCAACATGGTTGAACCTTGAAGGCATCATGCTGAGTGAAATAAGCCAGACGCAAAAGGACAAATATTGTATGATTTCACTTATATGAAATAACTAGAATATGCAAATTCATAGACAGAAAGCAGATTACAGGCTACCAGGGGTGGTGGGGGTAGGGAATAGGGAGATAATGCTTAATGGATGCATAGTTTCTGTTTAGGGCAGTTAAAAATTTGGGTGATGGATGGTGGTGATGGTAGCACAGCATTTTGAATGTAATTAATACCTCTGAATTGTATACTTCAAAGTGGTTAAAATGGGGAATTTTATATTGTATATGTACTGGCAGGATAAACAAAATTGCCAGTTAGAGCATCTAAACATTTTAACTGAAAGAACAATCAATATATGCATTACTGCAAGGGTTTTTATCACAACATTTTTTATATAAAAGGGAAAATTTGTAAACACTATTTATTCAACAATCCTACATTGCATTGTAGGACATCCACAAGACTGAAGCCTCTTAATCACATAGTGAGATGTGCATAATGTAATAAGTGAGGTGAGGGGAAGGATGGTTATAAAACTGTATGTATGGTAGAATCCCATTTTGAAAAATATATTCATATACCATGGGAGAAATGAAGGAAAAAAAATACATCAGAACATAAAAGGTGGTTCTCTCCAGGTGATTTTTAATATTTTCATGTATGTTTGTCTGCATTTTCTGTATTTTCTAAAAATGAACTGATATTACCTTTGTAAAAGAGCAGAGTGTGGGGGGAAGTTATTTTTTGTAAGTAGGTAAGCAAAAAGAAAGAAAAATGAGAGTAGGGAACTCAGAATAAGGCTTATTCCAAAAATAAATATCGTAACTAATGGGAAATCACAGATTTGGCTGAACTTTCCGGCAATTAAAACAAAAAGAAAGACTCGACCAGCTACACAACTCAGATTGTCCAGGAAAAACACAGCTCTTCCGCATACATTAAATATCAGTTTCTCCCTGGGAGCTCTCTGAGGACATTCTGCCATATAACAAATAACATCCTCACTAACATCCTCAACAAAAACATAGTGATGATAATCATCAGCTGCATATCCTAGAGTTGGCCTGCAAAAGAACAGCCTCTAAATCTGAATACCACATTCCCTGTACTTATTCTAAAGATGGCTTTGGGCAAGGTATTTAATTCCTCACTGAGTACTGCTGCTTACTCGTGGTGAATGCACTACTTCATATCTAAATATCTGGCAATTATTAATAGCTGTAATGATCAGCTTTAAATTATGGTTATTAGTGCATCCTAGCCTCAGGCCAGCATCACTGAGTTAGTTTCCTCTCCCGAATTTCCAGGCACACAGTTCCTGAGGTTTCGGATTCCTAAACCCAGCACTGCTCCAAGGCAGCAACTCAGTGACTCACCTGAATTCTCACCTCTGCCTCATCCAGGTGTGCAAAGGTAAAAAGCCTGAAAGACTTGATTGTTTAAAAGTTATCTCCTATCTAAAGCCCCATGTACCCAATAAAACCAAACTAGTGAGTTTTTCTTCACAGTCAGGAGCTCTTGGAATGGTCATGTAGAGTAAGGAGGTGGAAGGCTGCTGATGGGAATTTGAACTCAAAAAGAAATTCTCCTTTCTTGGTCTCCCAGCCCTTCTCCATTGGAGGCCTTTGGGCTCAGGAGCTTTGACTGATTTCTTACAACACCTTAGTAACCCAGGGTAACAATTCTCTAGAGTATTGATTTGCCTCTTTAGGTGACTCAAATGTGCTCCTGTTTGCCACAGTCCCCACCACTCTCCATTGTCCTGCGGCATTGTATTACTTCACACCACCTGGCTGGCCCTGGCATTCATGTACATAAACCCTGGCCTGAAAGAGCAAAACTATTTCTTTGGTGCTGCATCCATGGCCCTCCATAACCCAGCCTAAATTTACCTTTCCCATCTCATCACAATTCCATCCTGAATTTAATGCTCTGGTAATAAGGAGATAATTATACTTTTCTGGACTATATTGGCAGCTCTTTCCATTGTTCAAGAGAAGCGAGGATCCAGACCCCTATGTACCCCTCTCCCTATTTGTAAATGTTAGCCGCTAATTCAAACTTAAACCACCGTGAAGAACCAAGAAGTGGGAGGGCCTCAATAGTGTATCAGTGTGCCTGATTTAACCTGAGGGCTAGATTTGGCCTATAGGCCACAATGTTGCCACTTCTGCACTAAAAAGTAGAGAGCCATTGAGAGCTCTGAGGCATAGAGCTATGTGTAGACTTGCACATTTTTTTCTTAAATCCCATGTGCAGTTTAATGAAATGACGGTTAGAAAGGGGTAAGACAGGAGACCTGAAAATGTTACTTTAAGGTATATAATTCTAAGAATGGGTTATTGTGAAATGCCCAGTAGGTAAATCTTTCTTATTACCCCAGTGGTTTACACAATTAGCATGCAATATCAGACCCATCTGGGAGAACCTAGCAACCATATGTGAGATTCAGGAATGGTAGTGGAGGAGCACAGAACTCTGCTGGTCTGTAATCCCCTACACTGCGCTGAAATGTGTGGAGAACTCCTGGGTTAAATATGCGAGAATAAGGGCTGTGTCTTACTGGTCTTATAACCTCAGCCATCAGCCAGGAAAATGGGTGGTTTAGTGAAATGATTAATTTGTTCATGATCTGGGGGCCAGAGACCAAGCTTCAAGTCCTGGCTTGGCCACTCTTTAAATGGGTAACCATTATCTTTAGGAAAGATATTTTTAGGTGTATGAAAAAACAGAGAGAAAATTTACTGACTTTATCTTTGAGATAGTCCTTCCAAACCTTGACAGGTTCCTGCCCCTGTTACAACAGCTTGGGATTCAGCCCTGTGCCAATGAACAACTGTGAGGCAAAAGAGTCTTCCCTTGCAAAGCATGCCATCACCTGTCACTCTCAAGGTATATGCTCTGCACTGTACATCCCGGTCACCCGGAACGGCTTTGAGTCAGATCTCCCAAGGCACAGTGCTCTGTCGAGCCTTGGCACATGCTGCCTCCTCTCTGCGCGCAACACTCCAGAGCCTGTAGGTCTCAGCTTAGGTGTCAGTCCCTTAGTATTGTCATGAAAAGAGCTTTGATCTCAGGACAGCCTGAAAGATCTGAGAGACTCTCAGAAGTCCCTGAACACTACATTTTGAGAAACTGAGCTCTTACTTAGCAGCTGTTTCTGACTTATGCATGTCTCACTCCCTCAGGAAATTAAAGGTTCACTCTTTAAATAATAATAACTAAGTAGATCAATTGAGCTAAACCCGCTTCCTGATCCCAAAAGTACTTGAGATGGCAAGCAGCAAACCACTTTGAAGGAATTTACTACTAATTTTAGTTAAACACCTAATTTAGAGTTGTTTTTTTTTACCAATCTTTCCCTTTTATCCTTTTCTTTCTTGCTTGCTTTTTTTTTTCTGTCCTGTTTTAAAGCAAATCCCTGACGTGTCATTCACTCTTTAGTACTTCTATATGAATCTTTGAAATATGGGGACATTTTCCTACAAAACTGCAATACCATTATCACACAATAAATTAACAGTAATTATTTAATGTCATCTATTAGCCAAATGGTGTTCAAATGTCCCCAATTGTCCTAAAAGTGTCTTTTTATAATTGGTTTGTCCACATAAACTTGCTATGTTCCTTCTGTCTCATAAGCTAGAACAGTTCTGTTTGCCCTTTCTTTTTTCCATGCCATTGACCTGTTGCACAAAAGGGGAAGGAGGGATTAATTTGCTGTCCCACCTTCTGAATTTATCTGATTACTTGCAAACCTTGAAACTGTTTAACTTCTCACTTTCTTTGTCAGTTCTGGAGGCTTGATAAGAGTTCAACTCTTCAAGCAAAATACATGATAGTTTGGCTATGGGATCAGTATATCACATCTCATCAGGAGGCATCTAATATTTGGTTGTCCCAAGAAATATTTGTGCTTTTTATCATTACATGGATTATCTTATTTAATCCTCATGACAACTCAAAGAGATGTGTTCTGGTGTTAGTCCCATTTTATAGATGAGAAAACAGGCACAGAGCAGTTACATGACTTGCCAAGTTCAAACATCTAGGAAGCAGCTCTCCAACATGGGAGCCTCAGATGTTTGCTATCTTAAGCAGTCTATTCATCCTGGCCTCTGCTTTATCTTTCCCTGCTTTGCAAACATTCTCGTGCAGAAGACTCCTTCTACTTCCAACTCTGAGGGCTTTACAAGAATGCCTGGTGGAGAGAATGCTTCTCTTCATTCATTTATCCTTAGTAAACAAAGAGCAGATATTATGCATCATCAACCAAGATAAATAGATACATACCTACACTCAACTTGGGGTTGTTCTTTTTTTTTCAGTTCTACAAAATCTGATTAACCTCATTTTCAAATTATATATTTTGAATCAGACCTTAAAAACTTGCAATGAGAAAAAAAAAAAGATTGACTGAGCACATGACAAGGAGTGAGATTTCATATATATATCAGATTTTGCTTTCTTTGCTTCAATCATTTCAGGACAAACTTTTCCAGTGAAGCATATCTCAACATTGCTGACTCTTTTGAGCCTGGCTGGCTTTGGGGAATAGGTGCAAATCTGCTCCCAATTTAATGTTACTCAAAACTGAAGTATTTGTAACTTTGTCTTGCTGAATCATTATAAAGTATCTGAGTAAAAAAATTAATCAGTTCCTGAAGTTTTATGCCTCCAGGGCCTGGGGGGCGTTTGTTAAACTAACAGAATATTCTTTTATTATAATTAGCTTTTCAGCCGTCTTTTAAATATGTAGTCCTAATGTAAGTAATTTCATATTTACTCTGGGTTTTCCCTTTATTAATGAAGGCCAGTTCCCATTTGGGAATTCTCAATTTTCTTTCATCCTTACTACTAAAGGATAGTGGGAAGAAAATTATTTGGAAAGTAGTAAAGTTTCTCCCTTCCCCAAGATACACAGTGTTGGCTTTTTAATTAGTGTTTTCATAAGTGAGAGCCTTTAAAACATACCATTCATTTCAATGTTTCCATCTTTAAAGCAATTTTTCATATTGTTTTTGCTATTTAAAATTTTTTATTAAACATGTTTATGAAAACATAGAAAATGACTTTGATGAAGACCATGATCCAGAGAACTCATGCTTTTGTAACCCTTTAGATGTAAGCAAAGTTTTCTAGCTTGTAAATGCCCAATCCCACATTCCACATATGACTGATTGATATTGTAAAATTAGATCTCTACCTTAAGATTGAAATGACTTTGGGCAGCCAACTTGATGAAATTTATCGGTGGCTTTCCAACAACAAATCTGAAAAGTTTGGAAGTAGTTTTGCTTGGGGCATGTGTGCGTGTGCATGGTTAGTCATAAACTACACTAGTTTTTATGACATTGGATTGATACAACCTTAATCTTAATTTCTAGAAGTGACTTTAAGACAATAAAGGGTGATGATTGAAGGTCTGGAAGAGTTGAGATCACTGCACTCTCTGCCTCTCTTACTGGCTGTGTGACTTGAGCAAGTCACTGGGTTTTGTGGCTCTTCCTCTGGGTGAAGTGTCCTGACACCATCTTCACGGCACTCAGCCAGAGCACCCAGAGCGCAGCAAGTACCTGGTACATGTTGGCTGTTATTATCAAAACTTGCACCCTCAAATAATCATATTTACAATGGGATAACTGCTCTCACATCAGGAATAAAATGACCAATTATACTTTGACAAATATGTATTTTTAAATGCACAAAGCATGCAAATGAGAAAGCAAATTTAAGAATTTTCAACTGGAAGCCCCTGTTTACCTAATATCCCTGACAAATACAGGTTTGTTTTTTAAAAAGAGGGAGGTGGAGCAAGAAAAAAGAAAAGAAAAGAATGCGTCAAACAAAGAAAGCTTGGTTGCTGGTAGGAATTCTGTTTGGGTCTCTTCAATGCCTGCTAACTTATTTAATAACAAAGTCAATGTTCCCACATATTTCAGGGCTCCGTGCAAGTTGATTACACTGAACTATGCTGGACTTCAGCCAAATTTTGTGCTTCCTTTTCATAAATACCTGAGCGATACTTTAACCCAAGAAGGAAAGAAAAGGCAATAGGGACCCAGGAGGGGTCGGCCAAGAACCCACATGGGTTGTGTATTCCGAGTGGCACTCCTAGAGCATAAATCTTAAACTGCAGATCTGCTCTTTTTTTGCAGACTTCAAGCCCCACAGCTTGACAACCACTTTAATTGGCCAGGTCTCCCTAAGCAAAAGTAGCCCTCTGTGCAACAAGGTTTCCTGTCTTGTGGAAATGCTCCAGAGCTTGGCACCAGCCTCCTGTTTATTTTCACCCTTCCTGGAAGGAACCAGCTCTTTTTTCCCATCTAGCCCCACTCTGTCCCAGGGCCAGAGGCTGTGCAGTTGCCCCAGCCTGGAAACAAAATTGCCAGCAGGAGACACTCTGGAAATTATTCCTCTGCACAAGTGGGGTCCTCCTTCCAGTGTTTTCTCCCAGTAAATGGTACCTGTGGAACTGGGGAACATGCCAGATGACTTTGGAATGGTATATAGATAACCTTTTTAAGATGGGATTCCTGTTAGATTAAATTTTAGATTGGAAAGTGAAAGAATAATTAAAGTAACATACATGAATTTTATTTTTTTATGTTGAGTTAATTTAAATAAAAACATAAAGTCATTTTAAGAACCTTTCTTAATAGCTACCACTGATAGGGTGTTTAGTCTGTTTGCAGAGCTTTGCAGGGATTTGCAGGCTTCTCACCACAACTCTTTGTGGGAGATGTTCTTTTTCTCACTCTACAAAAGAGAAAACTGAGGCTCAGAGAGGTGAAGTACCTTGTTCAGTTATTTTATTGGAGTTGCCTTCACCTCTGTGCTATTCTGCTTTGTTGATATACTCGTTTTAAATTGAAGTTAGGCTCTGAATCACCAGAATGAGGGTTTCTGTGGGTCCCCTATAGGCCCAGGATTATGTGCGTGTTCCTCACCGCAGCAGTTGCTGATGTGGCCTCTGAGGGAATCTGAGCTGCATGATCTCTATAGCTCCTTCCTTCCAGCTGGAAAAAATAGCAACAGATACCATTTATTGAGCACAAGGTATGCCAGACACTAAACCAGGCATCTGCGTTTGTAGTCTTATCCAATCCTCTCCCCCAACAGCTTTATTATCCCCATTGCAGAGAAGGGGAACCAAGGCTGACCCTTGCCCACAGTCCCAGTTCTTAGGTGGCTGAGTCAGGATGCAAACCCAGGTCTGTTTGTTCCCAAAGCTGTTAGATGTGCTATTAACATCTAAGGGATATAATCCTTAAAAATGGGACTAATAATTAACTGTCCTACCTACCTCTTAAGGTGGTTATGAAGATCAAATATAATAATGTATAATAAAGTACTTTGTAGTCATTAAGGTGCTATATTTAATAATTTCATCAATAGTTAGTCTGATCATGCCACTCCTCTACACAAAACCTTCCAATGGCTCCAGTCTCACTCAGAGTTAAAGCCAGTGTCCCCACGAGAACCCATGGTCCCGCACATTATCGTGCCCCTATCACCTGTCCCATCTCCCTTTTTTTTTTACTTGAAACAGATTTTATAAAAATATGGAACACTTTACGAATTTGCATGTCGTTCCTCGTGCAGGGGCCATGCTAATCTTCTCTGTATCATTTTAATTCTAGTATATGTATTGCTAAACGAGATCCCATCTCATTTTTTAGCATCCTCCTCCCATTAGCACCTGCCCAGCTGCTCTGGCTTCCTTGAGATCCAGCAAACACACAGGTGTCCTCCTGCCTCCCAAGCTCCTGCACTTGCTGCTCCCTCTGCCTGAAAGACTCTCCCCCAAGAAACCCACATAGCTCCCTCCTTCCTCTCCTTCAGGTCTTTGCTCAGATTTTCAGCAAGGCCTTCCTTAACCTCTATCTGTAAAACTGCAACCTTCTCAACCCTCCAACCTCCTATTCCTTCTCTCTGCTTTGTTTTTCTCCACAGTACTTATCACCATGAACATACTATTTATATTTGTTTGTTATGTAATTTCCTCTGCTTAGAATGTAAGCTCTTTAAGGACAAGCACTTCTGTTAGTTTTATCAACTGCTTAGAACAATGGCTAACCTACAGTAGGTGTCAATAAATAGAAGTTGAGTGAAGGAACAAATGAAAGAGTGAATAAATAAATTACATTCTTCTGTGCCAGGTATGGTGGTAGGTGCTGAGGATTCAAAGATTAAGATGATAGACACAAAATAGGCCTTCCTGGAATTTTTAAAGGATTAATTCCCAATTTCCCTTTTACATTCAATTTATTTCTGGATTCTTAAAAACCAAGAGCTCAAAATGTAAATTCGTGTAATCTGAATAAGCCTTTCGGCTGCAGTGTTCTCACACTGACAAAAGCAAAGTTTGGAGGTGCAGCTCCCCAAACATCAACAGGGCTGGTTCTTCCAGATCCTCCTACCTTAATAGCAGAACCTCTGCTTTTTCCTTCCAGGAAAAGTCCTAGATCCTTTTGGCCTTTACCCAGCTCTCCTTTTCCAGAGACATCGGGATTCAGCTGAAATTCAGCAACAGTGAATACTTGACTTTTCCCCCTGGGGATATGGTATATTAGTCACTCCATAAACATTCAATTTTATTTAACCATATTTTATAAGCTGGCATGCTATCAGAAATGTTCCTCTCTGTGCCACGGTTTGAATGTATACTAATGCCTCTCAATTTTATGTCACTCTATATTTCTGGTGAGAAACGGGATTATATAACAAAAGAAACTAGGAAAGGCAGATACTGAATGGGTTAGCCGAGAGTGCTTGTAGAAACCCCTTGGAGAGGGGGAAATACGTGTCATTCAAGCTCAGTGTGTTTCTCAATGGGTGGTCCTTTAATGACCTGCGACTGAAGTGCCTGGGGACCTACCCCCCAACAAGAGAGTGATTCTGTCAGTCTGGGGTAGGACCCTGGTGTTAACATTCTAACTTTTCTTTGACCTATTAATGTACAGAAGAGTACACGTAGGTATACAGTTCAATGAATTTTCACATTCGCACAGCACCCAGGTCAACATTGCCAGCTTCCCAGACATCCTCACAATCTTTTTTGTCACTCACTACCTCCCTCTAAATTATTCTATTATCCTGACGATTTATGCCTTTCTGTAAATGGAAACATAAGAGTGTATACTCTTTTGGCGTCTAGCTTCTTTTACTCAACATTATGTTTGTGAGATTCAGCCATGTTGCTGTGTGCAGTTATAGTTTATTCATCCTTATTGCTGTATAACTTTTAATCTATTGTAAGACTGATGATGGAAATTGTATCAATTTCAGTTTGTGGCTATTATGAATAGTACTGCTAGGAATCTTTCTAGTTCATGTCTTTTGATGAATATATATGTACGCATTTCTGTTGCACGTATACCTAGGAGGGGAATTGCAGGGAGAAATCAGCATTTTTAACCATGAACCCAGGTGTTCTGATTTGCTAAAGCTGCTGTTATGCAAAATACAAAAAATGGATTGGCTTTTATAAAGGGGATTTATTAGGTTACAGATTTACAGTTCTAAGGCCATAAAAGTGTCCAAACTCAACAAGAGGATACCTTCACTAAAGAAAGGCCAATGGCATCTGAAACATCTCTGTTAGCTGGGAAGGCACATGGCTGGCATCTGCCGGCCCTTTGTTCCCAGGTTCTGGTTTCAAAATGGCTTTTTCCAAAATGCCTCTGGGCTTCTGTCTCTCTTAGCTTCTCTCTCTCAGCTCTTGTGCATCCTTGCTTGCTCTCCCAGGTTTTTCTCTCTAAGCATCTGGGGATCCTCTCTTAGTTTCTCTGGGGCAAATTCTGGGCTTCATCTCTTAGCTTAGCATCTCCAAACATCTTTCTGTCTGCATCTCCAAACATCTGGGTCTTTGCTGGCTCTGAGCTTCTCCCAGGGGTAAACTCTGGATTACGTATCTTAGCTTCCATCCAAATCTCTCTCTCAGCTTCTCTGAGCTCCTTCTCTCTCTGAGTGCTCTTAAAGGACTCCAGTGAACTAATCAAGACCTACCTTGAATGGGCGGAGTCACATCTCTGTGGACATAATCTAAAAAGTCCCACCCACAAATGGATGGGTCATGTCTCCATGGAAACAACCTAATCAAAAGATCCCACCCACAAGGTTGGATTAAAAAAACCACATGGCTTTCCTGGATTCCATAGCAGTTTCAAACCGGCACACGAGGTGATGCTGACTTGTGCTGAGATTTAAGAACCACAAGAATAGAGGAACAAGCAAGCATCCTTACCAAGATTAGCAGGCTTGAATTGTACATCAGTACAGAAAATGTGAAGTGTACTCACAAAAACCATACAGTCTTAATACCATAAGACTCAATAGTCTTGGTTTTCCAGGGCTGCTATACAAATACCACATACTGGTTGGCAGGGATTTATTGGCTTACAGTTTTGGAGGCTAGAAGTCAAAACTCTAGGTGCCGTCAGGCTCACACTTTCTCCGAATTAGCATTCTGGTGGTGGCCGGCAGACAATCTGTAATGCCGTCTGTTGCTGTCTCATGGCCATCCATTGTCTGACTTCTTGTGTCCAAATTTCTTCTGCTTGTAAGGACTCTATTCATTTTGGATGAAGGCTCACCCTAATTCAGTTTGGCCTCATCCTAATAGGATCTGTGAAGATCCTAATGTCAAGTAAGTTCTCATCAACAGGATTAGGGGTTTGGACTTGAACATGGCTTCATGGGGGACATGATTCAATCTCTAACATAGTCTCACTGAGAAAACAAAACATTGACTCACAAAGCACATATTAAAGAAAATGGTATACAGAGAGTAACCCAGAGGTCTAATCCAGACACCTGTGCTAGTTTGAAACAGTGCACATGTATATAGATCAGGGACTACAATTTGGCCTCATATAGGAAAGATTCTGGTTATATTTTATTTGGTATATTTATTTGTTTTGAAAATCAAGAAATGTAAAAATCTGGATTTCTGCTTTCTCTAGAAAAAAATGAACTCTGAAAACACTAAGTCCTCATTCCTACATGGTGGCAATTGGCAGGACCTGAGCAACAACTGTTCCCTTTAGATGGGACATGTGGTCTCCTGAGGGCCATAGTCCCCACCAATCCCTGTTGTATTACCCTGGCCTCCTTCCCTCATTTACATTAGCTGCCAGGATCCTCAGGGCATTTAGCTTTCCAGGCCGTAGTATCAAGAATTATCATTTACAAACATTTCCCCACGCAACATTTGAGTCAGTCTTACAATAACCTTGCAAGTCATTCCAAGCTCTACTGACTTTCTCCCCAGTTACGCTCTCCAAATACAGAGCTAAGACCTTAGTTTGACCTTTTGAAAGAACAGGTACATGTGTCATGGGCTCTTCCCCATGTTTCATTTATGGGATTTGGAAGATAGTATTTCTATTATGGGTTTGGCCTTGCTGGAATTGTTACCAAATGCACAGAAAAACAACTGCCAATTATAACACCTCAGCTAGTACCCCACCCCACCCCAACCCATAAAGCATGCAAAAAGTGCCCCTGACAGGCTGGTAGGAAAGTGAGGCATGACTGAACTGCTTTCCATGAAGTCCTCGTCTCAAAGGCAGGGGAAAAGGCTGCCCAGCACTTGTTATGATCTTGGTTTCAGACTTCTTATCAGAGTAAAGATTTATCTACCAATAAAGGGTGGTGAAGGGGTTCAAGGCCATGTAGAGTGATGTATCCATTAGGGTGTTTGTTTTGGTTTCCCAGCTGCTAAAACAAATACCATGCAATAGATTGGCTTACCAACGAGTATTTATTGGCTCACAATTTCAGAGGCTAGAAGGTTTGCCTCCTCCTGGTGTTGGTATCTTCTGGCTGGCTGGCAGTCTTTGGGGTTTCTGGCTTTCCTGTCACATGGCAATGCACATGGGGGTGTTTTCTCCTTTCTCTTATGATTTCTGTTGACTTCCATCTTCTTTGCCCTATCTTCTTTCTGTGGGCTTTTCTATAATGCCTCCAGTAATAGGATTAAGAACTATCCTGATTTAGTTGGCCATACCTTAACAAAAATAACCTCATTGAGAGAGGTTTAGACATGGTGATAGATAAATGATAGTAAAGATGATGGTAGGTTAGGGAAAGGCAAATCAAACCCACAAGATACCACCTCACTCCCACTAGAATGGTTATTATTTAAAAAACAGAAAATAATAAGTGCTAACGAGGATACAGAGAAATAGGATTGTTTGTGTGTTGTTGGTGGGAATGTGAATTGGTGCAGCCACTGTGCAAAATGGTTTGGCAGTTCCTCTAAAAGTTAAACACAGAATCACCATATAACCCAGCAATTCCATTGCTAGGTTTACACCCCCAAAGAATTGAAAGCAGGGATTGGGACAGAAATTTGTAAAACAAACAAACAAAAAAACAACAAAAAATACTTATTGAAAGGTCTCATTTACAATGGATTCCCACCCACAAAAATGGATTAGGATTAAGAACATGTTTTCCTGGGATACATAATTCAATCCCCAACAGTATTTTAGGCTGCAAATAACGAAAAAGAACTAAGAGTAAACTTTCAAATGAGGATAGTAATTATCTAATCAATAAGAAATCAGAAGCATTAAGGAGCTTCCAGGGTTGTTTCCATGGGGCCAAAATATCACTGAGGATCTAAGTATTTTTCATACCTCATGTTTGCCATCCTCTTTGTATTTTTGATACAAAGTGATTAAACACCGGTGAAAGAAGTTAAAGACCATGTTCATCAATTGGAAGACTTAATGTTGTTAAGTTGTCAGTACTACAAAAAATATCTACAGATTCAATGCAATACCTATCAAAATTCCAGCAGCCTTTTTTGCAGAAATAGAAAAGCCAGTCCTCAAATTTATATGGAATTGTGAGGGGCACTGAATAGCCAAAACCATCTTGAAAAAACAGAACAAAGTTGGAGGACTCATACTCCCTAATTTCAAAACTTACTAAAAAGCTGCAATAGTCAAAACAGCATGGTGTTGGCATAAGGCTAAATATATGGACCTATGGACTAGAATTTTAAGTTCAGAAATAGATCCACACATCTGTGGCCAATTGATTTTCAACAAGGGTGTTAAGTACATGCAATGGGGGAATAATAATGTTTTCAACAAATGGTTTAAAAAAAAAAAAAAAAAAGAAAATACCTGAAACTACCAAACTCCAACCCAGAAGTCTGGACTCCTGAAGACAATTATATAATAATGTAGATTACAAGGGGTGTCAGTGTGATTATGAAGACCTTGTGGATCACACCCCCTTTATCTAGTGTATGGATGAGTAGAAAAATGGGAATAAAAACTAAAGGACAAATGGGGTGGGATGGGGGGATGATTTGGGTGTTCTTTTTTCACTTTTATTTTTTATTCCTGTTCTGGTTCTTTCTGATGTAAGGAAAATGTTCAGAGATAGACTGTGGTGATGAACGCATAACTATGTTATCATAGTGTGGACAGTGGATTGTATACCATGGATGATTGTATGGTGTGTGAATGTATTTCAATAAAACTGAACTTAATAAAAAAAAGAAAAAAAAGAGTTAATTGGAAAAAAATATGCAGAGCCCCCTTGAGGAGCCGGTGGAGAATGCAGGGGTATTGGGCTTCCCCACCTCGATGGTTGCTGATGTGCTCACAGACATAGGGGACTGGTGGTTTGATGGGTTGAGCCCTCTACCACAGGACTTGCCCTTGGGAAAACTGTTACTGCAAAGGAGAGGCTAGGCCTCCCTACAATTGTGCCTAAGAGCCTCCTCCCAAATGCCTCTTTGTTGCTCAGATGTGGTCCTCTCTCTCTAGCTAAGCCAACTTGGCAGTTGAAATCACTGCCCTCCCCTCTACGTGGGATCAGACACCCAGGGGAGTGAATCTCCCTGGCAACGTGGAATATGACTCCCGAGGAGGAATCTAGACCCGGCATCGTGAGATGGAGACCATCTTCTTGACCAAAAGGGGTATGTGAAAGGAAATGAAATAAGCCTCAGTGGCAGAGAGATTCCAAAATGAGCCGAGAGGTCACTCTGGTGGGCACTCTTACGCACAATATAGACAACCCTTTTTAGGTTCTGGTGAATTGGAGTAGCTAGCAGTAAATACTTGAAACTATCAAACTACAACCCAGAACCCATGAATCTTGAAGACAATTGTATAAAAATGTAGCTTATGAGGGGTGACAGTGTGATTGGGAAAGCCATATGAACCACACTCCTCTTTGTCTAGTTTATGGATGGATGAGTAGGAAAATGGGGGAAACAAACAAACAAACAAACAAACAAACAAAAAGGCACCCAGTGTTCTTTTTTACTTTAATTGCTCTTTTTCACTTTAATTTTTATTCTTGTTATTTTTGTGTGTGTGGTAATGAAGGTGTCAGGCATTGATTTTGGTGATGAATGCACAACTATGTAGTGGTACAGTGAACAATTGAATGTATGCTTTGTTTTGTATGACTGCATGGTATGTGAATATATCTCAATAAAATGAATAAAAAAAAACTGGATAGTCACATGCAAAAGGATGAACTTGAACCCTGCCTCAGGCAATATTCAAATATTAAATCAAAATAGATCAAGGACCCAAATTTGAGTTAAAACCCTAAAATTCTTAGAAGATACCATAAGGGCAAATCTTCATGACCTTGGATTCAGCAATGAATTCTTAGATGTGACACTGAATACATGAACAACAATAAATGGGAGACAAATAATAAACTGGACTTTATCAACACTACAAACTTTTGCTCATCAAAGGACATCATTATCAAGAAGTGAAAAGACAATCTACAAAATGGGAGAAAATTGTTGCAAAACATATATATGATATGGGCTAATATATAGACTGTATTAAGAACTCTTACAACTTGACAACAAAAAGACAAACAACCCAATTCAAAATTGGGTAAAAGTCTTGAAGAGACATTTTTCCAAAGAAGATATACAATTGTCCAATAAACACATAAAAAGATGTTCAATATAATTAGTCATTAGGGAAATGCAAGTGAAAACCATATGATATATCACTTCATAACCACAAGAAGGGCTATTATATAAAAATCAGAAAATGACAAGAGTCTTTGAAGGGAGAGGATGAGGATGTGGAGAAATTGGAACCCTTTTGCACTGATGGTGGGAATGTAAAATGGGATAGCCACTGTGGGAAACAATAGGGCTCTTAATGTGGATTTTGCTTTTAATCGTTCGAGCAGTGCAGTGAGACTAAACTTGGGCCATTTGACCCTAAGAGGGTTATAACTAGGATCAGGGGAGTGAATGCTAAAGGAAACAAAACTTTTTCTTGTTCTGTGAACTCCTTCACCATCTGGAGAAGCCTAAGGACCCCTTCTCAGAATAATGTTTTTAACTGCCTAAAACAGAATATTAGTACTTGTATCAATTAAATAAAAGGATGCCAGTGAGGTCTTTCTTACTGATGACTGAGGAAGAGGGTCTGGGGGTATTCAAGTGAATTCCAGCTCCCTAAGAGTTTGGATTTTTAAAGCCCCCTGTAGTTAATTCATTTTTGAAGCTGTTTTTATTATTATTATTATTATGAAACTAATGCACACTGAAAAAAAAATCAGAAAATAGAGGAACGTGTAAAGAAAAAATATTGTTCATATACCCATCACCCAGAAATAATTATTGTTGACCTTTTAGTAGGTCCCTGCAGGATTGTGTTTTTACAAGCATATATACAGACACAGAGGCAGATATAGAGATATGCTTTTCTTGCCAAAATGGGCCATTGAGTAATGATTTGCAACCTGCTTTTTTCATTTAACAGTTCAGGAACATATTTCTGTGTTAGAAAATATTACTCTAGATGAGGACAACAAATTATGGCCCACAAGTCAGATCAGGCCCTCTACCTGTTTTAATAAATAAAGCATTATTGGAAAACAGTCATGCCCATTTGTTTGCATGTTGACAGTGGCTGCTTTGCACTGTAATGGCAGTGTTGAGTAGTTGTGGCTGAGACCATATGGCCTAGAAGCCTAAAATATTTATTATCTGACTCTTTACAAAAAAATTGGGGGACCCATGAATTAGATCATAGGTTTTAAACCAGAGAGTCCATAAATTTGTCTGGGGAAAAACCTTGCATCTTTATTTTCACCAACTCTAATGAAATCTAACATTTCCTCTAACTATTGCTATAAGCAACAAAACATACTTGTGTTACAGTCCATGTGAATTTGTCCCCAGTAGAAATCATGGATATTGTATTACATTGATCTTGTCATAGATATCTTGATATATTTGTGCTTATCATTAACTCAAGATGATAATTATTAGATCTGTTAGATTTTTTTATTTGATGCCTTAAAAAGGAAGAATTGTATTTACTAATATAACACAAATTTATTATTTTTAATATTCTGATAAATTTGTTTCCAAGCAATTGGTTTTCTTTGTAATCCTATATATTCTGTTTTACACAGTTGGAAACATTGTCCTGAGAAGGAATCTATTAGGCTTCTGCAGACTGCCAGAGGTCCATGAAAGAAGAAAAATTAAGAATTCCCAACCTGGATAATTTTTAATGGCTGTATGTTATTCCATTATTGTTATTTAATCAACATGTAGGTTATTTCAAAATTTTCACTCCTACTTTTAAAATCCCACGATGTACACAAATCCTTACATCCTTGTCCAATTGCTTACATAGGATAAATTATTTAAAATGTATAGTTTGATCAATGGTGATGAACTTGTTTGTAAGATCTTTTACCTGTTACCAAACAATAATGATGATGATGATGATGATGATGAAGATGATGATATGAACACGGCACTTGCTATATGTCAGGCACTGTTCTAAGCATTTTTATTGTAATGATTCATTTACTCCTCTGAGGACACTATTACCATCACCTTTTACAGGTAAAGAAACTGAAGCAGAGAAGTAAACTCGCCCAGAGTTACACGGCTACCAGGTGGCGGAGCTTGGGTTTAAACTCAGGCAGGATGGCTTCATAATTTCTGGTCTGCATGGAACCCTGAGAAAACCCAGTGCAAAAGGAGCTGAGACATGAATGACAAGGAGCCAACTCTAACAAGACCAGGTTGTGAGGGTACCCCAGGATGAAAGGGACAAGCAAGAAGGCCAGTGCATAAGGAGCTGAGTGAGTAACGCCCAGAGTTAGGGCAGGGCAGGGGATGAGGCCCGAAGTAAGGGGGTGGCCCAGATCTTGCAGGGCCTTGGGAAGTCAGTACAGAGGGCTAAGCAAGGAAGTGGTGTGGGCTGATTAGCACTGTGGAAATGCCAGTCTGATAGAGGTAGAGACTGTTCTTTGGGGGAAGCCAAGAAGGCCCATTAGAAGGCTAGTGTGATGGTCCAGACTAGGAATGGGGCAGGCATGATTATGTTTATGTCCTGCCTTTTTATAAAAATAATATTGCATCATAAACAATTTCTCATGTACTTGTAATTCAAATATATATACATATGTGTATGTGTGTGTGTGTGTATAAAAAACTTATGCATTGCTGGTTGAAATTATTTTTAGCTAGATTGGTTTTTTGGTTATCTTACTTAAAATGAACTCTAGTTTATCCATTGCTTCTTCTAGCTGATTATTGCAGGAATGCAAAAAGCTACTGATTTTTATTCTATCATATCCAAGCAACTTACTATAACCTTTCTTCTAAAACCTAAATACTTTGTTTCCTTTTTTCCAATAATAATTTCTCACATTTATATTTCATATCTTATTGCATTGGCCAGAACATTCAGGAAGAGATTAAATCTAATTTTAATAGGAAAATATTTCACTGTTAAACATGGTTTGCTGCTGATTTAAGTATTCTTTGTACATTAAGGAAATAGACTTCTGACTTTTTCTAAAAATTTTTTTATCAAAAATGGACTTGAGTAACATTAGACACTAAACACTAATTTTTATATAAAACCTACTTAAGGAAAGTAGCATGTGTTAGAATTCTAGGATAAGTGCTACTTGGTCATTGTCACTGGTCCCTTTAATATCATGTTTAATTTAAATGGGTGGCTCTTTATCTAATCTTATTGTGGAAAAGTTTATGTATAAAACAGAGAAAATGTTTAGTTTTTGAAGGTTTGAAAGACCTCACTTGTGTTGCCTCAGAAACTATTTTAGAGGTAATTTTTTTTGATAGTTTAATTTATTCCATGATTATTTGGTAGTTTTATATTGTCTCAATCATCCATTTCTTTGAAATCCTCAAATGTATTAATAGAGAGAAATTCTATATTTTTTGTAGTTTTTTTAATTGTGGAATTTAATATATTTACATAGAAATGATAACTTTCCAAGTGCAATTTAACAAGTAGAGAGCAAATTTCAAAGAATATTATGGGTTACAGTTCCACAGTTTCAGTTATTTCCTTATGGTGGAAAATACTATATATGCAAAAAAGGTGATAACTTTCAGAATACAATTTAACAAGTAGCTATATAGGAAATTTCAAGAATGTTATGGGTTATAGTTCCATAGTTTCAGTTATTTCCTTATTGTGAGATATAACATATATACAAAAAGGTGATAAGTCTCAAAGTACAATTTAAAAAGTAGCTATACAGCAAATTTCAAAGAATATTATGGGTAACAGTCCCACCATTTCTGTTCTTTCCTTCTAGCTATTCTAATACCCTAGCAACTAAGAAAAAGAAAATTATATAGAGATTCAGTATTCATAACCCTTTGTTGAATTCTATCTTGTCTGTTGCTACCCCTTCCTCTAGTTTAATCACTTTCTTGATCTTCAGGAATGTCTAGGCAGTGACTACCCTGACTTGTTCATGTTAAAAAGGGATGTTGATGTTATGGGTAAAGAGGACACAACTGGTTGATGTTCTTGAAGAGGCTATTGTCTCTGGGTTTTGGGACTTAGCTGGCATAGGAACTCTCCGGAAGATTTAAGTTTCTGACAAATAAACATAGTAAGTGAAACTTTTATAGAGTCTCAGATAGGGATCCGAGTATTCTTTAGGGTTTGGGGGACTACTGTTGACTTGGGCTTATCATACTGTGGCCATTTGGCATATCTAGCTGAAGCTTGCATAGGAGTAACCTCCAGGACAGCCTCTCGACTCTATTTTTGAAATCTCTTAGCCACTGAAACCTTATTTTGTTGCCATTTCCCCCCACCCCCCTTTTGGTCAAAAAGGCATTCTCAACCCCTCGATGCCAGGGTCATGCTCATTCCCAGAATCCATGTCCCATGTTACCAGGGAGACTCATTCACCTGGGGGGTCCTGTCCCACATCAGAGGGAAGGTGATGAATTTATTTGCAGAGTTGGGCTTACAGAGAGAAAGTCTACGTTTGAGCAACAAAAGAGGTTGTTTGGAGGTGACTCCCAGGTATAATTATAGGTGGGCTTAGCCTCCGTTTTACAACCATAAGTTTCACAAGAGCAAGCCTCAAGATCAAGGGCTTGACTTATAAAGTAGGGGGTTCCTAAATTCACATGGCATATGTTCTGTCCATGATAACCAATCAATATCTCACATTATCATCACTTAGTTGTACAATCCTTATTACTCTCCATTTTAAACAATTCTCATGACCCAAAACACCTCATAGCTCTTTTCACCCCTTAATTATTTGTCCCTATTATTTGTGTGGTATTAGTAAGGTATTCCTATTAATTATAGTTCCTAGTATAAAACAGGTAGATTTTTCCCATATACCACTCTGTTGTCAACTCTCTGTACCAGTGTCATACTCTTCTGGTTTGCTAGAGCTGCCATTATGCAAAAATACCAGAAATAGATTGGCTTTTAAAAGGGAATTTATTGTTACAAATTGTTCTAGTTTGCTAATGCTGCTGGGATGCAAAATACCAGAAATGGATTGGCTTTTATAAAAGGGGGTTTATTTGGTTACACAGTTACAGTCTCAAGGCCATAAAGTGTCCAAGGTAACACATCAGCAATCGGGTACCTTCACTGGAGGATGGCCAATGGTGTCCGGAAAACCTCTGTTAGCTGGGAAGGCACGTGGCTGGTGTCTGCTCCAAAGTTCTGGTTTCAAAATGGCTTTCTCCCAGGACATTCCTCTCTAGGCAGCAGTTCCTCAAAAATGTCACTCTTAGTTGCACTTGGGTTATTTGTCCTCTCTTGGCTTCTCTGGAGAAAGAGTCTGCTTTCAATGGCCGTCTTCAAAATGTCTCTCATCTGCAGCTCCTGTACTTTCTTCAAATTGTCCCTCTTGGCTATAGCTCCTCTTCAAAATGTCACTGTCAGCTGCACTGAGTTTCCTCTGTTTGTCAGCTCATTTGTACGGCTCCAGTGATTTAATTTAGACCCACCCTGAATGGGTGGGTCAACAGTGCCATGGAAATTATCCAATCAGAGTCGTCACCCACAGTTGGGTGGGGCACATCTCCATGGAAACACTCAAAGAATTACAATCTAATTAGTACTGATAGGTCTGCCCACACAAGATTACATCAAAGATAATGGCATTTGGGGGGACATAATACATTCAAACTGGCACACAAATTTACAGTTTTAAGTCCATAAAAGTGTCCAAACTAAGGCATCAACAAGAGGATACCTTCACTGAAGAAAGCTGATAGTGTCTGGAACACCTCTGTCAGCTGGGAAGGTATGTGACTGGCATCTGCTCCTGGCTTCTGGTTTCAAAATGGCTTTCTTAGTAAAAAGGGAATGTATGATGAAGTGAATTTTATTCACTCAAACTTTACAAATAACTGATATACTGCAAGATTACATAGCTAACAGTAGAGCTCAGGTATGTATTTTAGCAAGCTAGCTAGCCACCCAGTGCCACAGCCACCCCACCCCCCATTCTCACCTTCACTGTAACTTATAAAAAGCTTTCTTTCTGCCTCTGGGATGCCAAAAAAACAGTTGCTCAGTTCCAGCAACTGATATTAAAATCAAGCTGCATTCCTTTTCCGCTTATTTATTATAAACAGATTCCTTAATTTTGGTTGTGGACCAGCCAAGTCATTGACGATCATTTGAACCATGATTTTATAATCTATGCTGCTATTTCGCCTAAAACTGAAGTCCACACTATAGTATAGAATATATCATAAGATAATTTTCCATGGATAGTGATAATAATACCAAATATTTTGACCTAAAATCCAGTCCCCATGTTTGTATAAGAACACCTGTCATTTAAGGCATTGAGGTCTACATTGAGCTAAAACAAAACAAAACAAAACAAAACAAATCTTTTCATCAAAATAGATGTTTAGAGTACCTGAGTGGCAAAGGATCTTTGTCGTCTTCCATGATTTTCTCATTTGGGATATATTTAAAGGAGGGTGATGATCTATTTTTATTATAAATTGCTTGCTGTTTTAACATATCATTATTAATGCCTTATAACTTTATTCAGAAAAAAATTGTAGAGTCGCTAAGGGCATATAAACGCACTCCTTTAACTTTTTTCTGAATGAACACATTCTTACCAGGTGATGAATGAGACTCAAAGATATCATGATTTCAAAGAGAAAAGGATTTAGAGACAAATTATTGTCTTACTATTTCAATTTTAAAGAATTTATTATAACAGCTGAAACCAATGATAATTGATGTACTTATTGTCTTAGAAATTTATATTTCACACGCACACACAAATAAAGGCTTTCTCCAAAATGTATATGGGCTTCTATCTCTCTTTTAGCTTCTCTCTCTCAGCCTCTGTGCAATCTGTGCTTGTTCTCCCAAGTTATTTCTCTTTAAGCGTCTGGGGGTCTTCTCGTAGCTTCTCCAGGGCAAACTCTGGGCTTCATAGCTTAGCATCTCCAAATGTCCTTCTGCCTACATCTCCCAGCATGTCCAAGTGTCTGGGTCTATGTCAGCTCTTAGGTTTTGGATTACGTATCTTGGCGTCTCCCCAAAATGTCTCTCAGCTTCTCTGAGCTCATTATCTCCCTGAGCTCCCTTAAGTACTCCAGTAATATAATCAAGAACCACCCTGAATGGGCGGGGTCCACACCTCCATGGAAATGATCTCATCAAAAGGTCTCACCCACAGTTCGGTGAGTCACATTCAATAAAAAGGTTCCACCCAACAAGACACAGTCAATAAAAAGGTTCCACCCAACAAGATTGGATTAAAAGATCATGGCTCTTCTGGAGTCCCTAACAGTTTTAAACTGGCACACGTACCTTAGAAGTATATCAGGCAAACACCTATCTATATTTGTAGTGCTAATCTGTGGGATATATGCTTTCAAACAACCCCTTTCAGTCCTGTTCGTCTTCAGTGCAGCTCTGCCTCCTGTTTTTAAATGTCCCTTTCATCAGTTTTTGCCATGCTCTTTTTCATTTGAAATTTCATCTGTCTTTTCTTTTTCTAGGTAAAATTTCCTGAGATTTGTTCACTTTACTGTTTCATTTTTTTAATTCATAGATTTAGTTATTAAGTCTATGGTTATTCTTTTTCAAATTCACTAATTTTTGTTCTAATATCTTTTATTTTTCCTTGTATTTTCATTGTGTATATTTACTGTCATTTTGATAACTTCCTGTGTTAGAATACTTAGTTCATTTATTTTTAGTCTTTCTTTGTTAATAATGAAAACATTCAAGGCAATGATATTGCTCAGAGTACAGGTTTGGTAGTTTTCTAAACATATTCTCATTCCATTATTTTCTAAATTGATGGTCATTTTAGTTTTTATTTCTCTTTCAACTCAATATTTTGGAAGAAACTTCTTATTTATTTCTAAGTTTCCATTTTTACTCTTTTGCTATTCATTTCTAATTTTATGCACTGTGTTCAGGATACATGAACTGTATGTTTTCAGTTTGGGAATTTGTCAACATTTTTTCAATTTTAATTTTCCCATAGTTAATTTCTCATAGTTAATTTTTATAAACATTAATGGATTTCCAAGAGGAAGATACCATTTCTATATACAAGTATACATGTTGAATCTTATTAATTTTATTGTTCAAATTTTCTCTTCTATTTATGTGTTTTAAATACCAGATTTGTAAAAGTCCAGGAAGAATGTTTTTAAATTGCCCTCAACAATTGCCATCTTTCCTTTTCTCCTGAACTGTATTAAATGATGCATTTAGGCTATTGACTGTTCTATCTTTGTTATGGATTGTAACTTTTATCAGGATAAAATTACCTCTTTTGTCCCATTAATCCTTTTTATTTTGGATTCTAAATTGTCAGAAAATACTTTTGTGGGTTCTTTCTGTTTGCATTTGCCAAGAAAATCTATATTTATCCTTTTATTTCTGACCTTTACTCTTTAATTTCTTTTAGATGTGTATTTTGTAGATAACATGTCATATTTTGGTTTTGTTCTTTTAATCTTTGTCAGTTAATTGTGAAGAGTGTTTTATACTTTCTTTTGAGGAAGCAGCAGTGTTTCATGAGAACTGCAAGATGTTTTTCCTAATACTGCGCCATTTGACTTATACTTGGTGAAAATCCCACCGATATTCTGCATCTGGTTGTCTTATCAGGGCTGGTTTCTGTCTTTTTCTTAGTTTTCGTAAGTTTAGGTAGCAATTGACAGAAACTGTGCCAGGGCCTGTAAAAAGATGCTATTTTCAATTAGAGTATCATCTGATGTTCTTGCTTAATTGTGTATGTTTACTGTCATTTTGATGAGTTCTTGAGGTGAATACTTAGTTCATCTATCTTTTATTCTTTCTTTGATAATAATGAAAACATTTAATGTAATGATTTTGCTCAGAGTACAGGTTTGGTGGTAACTTAAAAGAAACAAGTCACTGCTGGGAGTGTTTTAATCATACATTCACCTTTGTGTCACTCTCTTGGATTCAATTTTCTCCCAAGTGAGCCTGATACAGAGCTAAGACTAATTCAGTTCCATTCAATAGGTATTTATTGGCCTGCTAAGCACTGAGCCAGTTATCATTTATTTATTCACATAAATATTTATTGAGCATTTAGTGTGCTAAGCACTCTCTGGGCCCTGGAGATAAAGTGGTCAATGAGACAGTGTTTGTATCCTCACAGAGAATACATTTCGAAGGAAAAATAATAACAATAAACTGTTAAAAATATATATATATGATATCATTCCAGATAGTGATATGTGCCATATAGAAAAGCAAAGCAGAGTTAGAGAATAATGACAGAAAGGGGAGGTAGCTATTTTAGATAAGGTGGTCAGGGAAGGCATCTCTGGGAAGTTACATTTCAGCAGAGCCAGAAGAAGTGAAGGAGCAGCCAAGGGAGAGATGGGAACAAAACATGCCAGGCTGAGGGAGAAACAGGCTTCTAATGTTCCTCTTTGTGACACTCGCTCAAGATTCAAAGCCCTGGGCAGAAGGAGCAGATCGGCCGCTCTTGGGTCACATGGTCCCATCCTGGCATCCTGAGGGTAGGAAGAGGGATGATTTGTCATCTGCCTCTGAGCTCTATAGTAGGAGATGGAGCACATGCAATTGGGGATCCTCCCCAAATTAGAAAGGGCGTTAACTAGCTGCTGGATAATAGCAGCATCCAGTACTGACCCCTTTGGCTTCCCAACATGTCTTTCCATACATATATATATTTAAAGTTTCCAGTTAACATTATGTGACCAAATGCCATAGAACCACAAACATATTCACCCATTGCTAAGAGAAGGGCAACCCAGGCCAACGTCCAGGGTCTCTGCATGATGACCATTCTTGTAATCCTTTTGGGATCCCAGTCAATATTATGAATCCTTTGGACTCAAGTGCTCAATTGTACAGTTAACCACCATAACACACCCTACATAAAACTAGTGGAAGAAAAAAAGAAGGGAAATTAACACACATATAAATCTACACATTTTAATACGTAAATTAAAGCAAATTTAAAATATTACAATATTTAACAAGTGATTTTTATCCTAAAATGAAGATACAAAAGGTAAAATACAAATTAAAATGAACAAACACCAAAATTTTTAATCAAATTTATTCAAATAAAGCTGAATTTTAAATTTAATTATCCATAGTTGCTGTTGCTTGCTATTAATAGTAATGTAATAGTTGCAACAAAAAAAATCTAAGTTTAGCTATTTCCCTTCTTAAAGAAGTAAAAATATTTTTCATGTAAAAAGTTTTTAATCAAAATAAACAGCATGTGAAGTTTATCACACAAATGACATTCCAATATACAAGGATATCAGAGCAAAAACCTTTACATGACTAAAAGGAAGATGTATGCACAAATAATTCCAAAACTAACTTCTTTAGAAACTATTTTCTGACGATTATACATCAAGGTACAGTCTAAATTGAAGAGGAATTTGAACAAATTGGATAACACTTATAATACTGAAGAATTTGAAAAAAGACCCTATGTAATGCTGATTGAATCTATGTGTGGTTTTCAGAGAATAAAAATCATGATCTAACTGATAGTGATTTGACAAAAAATGAATATTTCATAATATTTTCTGTGTTCACGTTGACCATTTGTGACCAATTGCAATTTGGGGAAATTACTTAGTAAATGCCAGCACAGCAAATTTGGCAGAACAAATTTCCTCCAAATTGAAATTAATTAAAAAAAACTACCTGAAGATTATCATAATTCAGTAAAGGCTACCTCATTGGGCATTAATTTCAATAGAGGAAAAATATGTGGGAAGATTTTATTTAAATTTAGTTATGTTTATGTTGTATTTATAAATATGCTTTTGCTAAAATAAAACAAGGAAAATAAATGTTATTGAACAAATATATAATAATTATTAGGTGTTCTATTATTCATCCAAATGTTGCAGATCCATCAACAGAACACAGCTATGCGCCGTGCTTATTCATTTCACTCATCTTTGATATTTTGCTGACTCTCAGTCATATAAAAAAAAAAACCACAGTGTTACGTAAACATTTTTCGGTTTGTTGTTATGAAATTATATTTGTCTAAGTGGGAGGATAGACTACATTGATTTAACAATCTGTTGTCTTGATTTGTACCTGTTGGGTGGGTGGGCCTCCATTTGAACTCCTGTATTGGCTTCACAAATGTTAGGGTGGCCCTGCTTGAACCTGAAAAGAAAAAGATGGGAGCCCTGGGCACTTTCATTTTTGAGCTTAGGAAATCTGGGAGAATTTCAGTTTGGATATTCATGTTTTGGATATTTTGTTTGGTTTCCAGCATTATCCCTTATTATCTGCATGAACTTAAGCTATCTTATCTCTCTAGTTTCTTCACATTTAAAGAAGACATTATTATGTTTTTCATAGGATTGTTCTGAGAAAAAGAAAGATCTGAAAGATACTTAACAGAGGAAACACGATAAACAGTACTAATTATTTATTATTATCAGTTACTGGAATGACAAGGATTTCTTTAACAACTTTATTGAGGTATTAATTACATACAATAGAATTCACTTGCTTTAAGTATAGAATTCAATGATTTTTAGTAAATGTACAGACCTGTGCAGCCATCCCTTCAATGCAGTTTTTTTTTAATTCATTTTTATTGAGATATATTCACATACCATGCAGTCATACAAAACAAAGCATACATTCAGTTGTTTACAATACCATTATATAGTTGTGCATCATCACCAAAATTAATCTTTGACATTTTCATTACCACACACACGAAAATAATAAGAATAAAAATTAAAGTGAAAAAGAACAATTAAATTAAAAAAGAACACTAGGTGCCTTTTTTTTTTTCCCTCCCATTTTTCTACTCATCCATCCACAAACGAGACAAAGGGGAGTGTGGTCCATATGGCTTTCCCAATCACATTGCCACTCATAAGCTACATAGCTATACAATGGTCTTCAAGATTCATGCGTTCTGGGTTGTAGTTTGATAGTTTCAGGTATTTACTGTTAGCTTTTCCAATTCATTAGAACCTAAAACGGGATGTCTATCTTGTACGTAAGAGTGCCCACCAAGAATGCAGGGGTATTCGCCTACCCCACCTCCATGGTTGCTAACATGACCACAGACATAGGGGACTGGTGGTTTGATGGGTTGAGCCCTCTACCATAAGTTTTACCCTTGGGAAGACGGCTGCTGCAAAGGAGAGGCTAGGCCTCCCTGTATTTGTGCCTAAGAGTCTCCTCCTGAGTGCCTCTTTGTTGCTCAGATGTGGCCCTCTCTCTCTGGCTAAGCCAACTTGAAAGGTGAGGTCACTGCCCTCCCCCCTACGTGGGATCAGACACCCAGGGAAGTGAATCTCCCTGGCAACGTGGAATATGACTCCCGGGGAGGAATGTAGACCCGGCATCGTGGGACGGAGAACATCTTCTTGACCAAAAGGGGGATGTGAAAGGAAATGAAATAAGCTTCAGTGGCAGAGGGATTCCAAAACGAGCCGAGAGATCACTCTGGTGGGCACTCTTACGCACACTTTAGACAACCTTTTTTAGGTTCTAAAGAATTGGGGTAGCTGGTGGTGGATGCCTGAAACTATTAAACTACAACCCAGAACCCATGAATCTCGAAGACAGTTGTATAAAAATGTAGCTTATGAGGGGTGACAGTGGGATTGGGAATGCCATAAGGACCAAACTCCACTTTGTCTAGTTTATGGATGGATGTGTAGAAAAGTAGGGGAAGCAAACAAACAGACAAAGGTACCCAGTGTTCTTTTTTACTTCAATTGCTCTTTTTCACTCTAATTATTATTCTTGTTATTTTTGTGTGTGTGCTAATGAAGGTGTCAGGGATTGATTTAGGTGATGAATGTACAACTATGTAATGGTACTGTAAACAATCGAAAGTACAATTTGTTTTGTATGACTGCGTGGTATGTGAATATATCTCAATAAAATGATGATTAAAAAAAAAAAAAAAAAAAAAAAGAGTGCCCACCAGAGTGACCTCTTGGCTCCTTTTGGAATCTCTCTGCCACTGAAGCTTATTTCATTTCCTTTCACATTCAATGCCGTTTTAAAACATTTCCATCACTCCTGAAAGATTGCTCATACCCATTTGCAGTCACACATCTTTCCCACCTATACATTTGCCTTTCTGGACCTTTCTGTCTCCAGAGATTTGCCTTCTCTAAACATTTCATGTAATTAAGATCATATAATATGTGGTCTTCTGTGCCTGGCTTGTTTCACTTCGCATAATTCTTTTGAGGTCCATTTATTGGTAGCATGTATCAATAATTCATTACTTTTTATTGCCAAATAGTATTCTATTATATGGATATACCACATTTTGATTATCCATTCATCAGTTGATGGACATTTAGATTGTTTCCACTCTTTTGGTTATTGTGAATAATGTTGTGTGAACATTCACATAAAATTGTTTGGGTGGACATATGTTGTTATTTCTCTTGGAGTGGAATTCCTGGTCATATGGTAAATTTATGTTTACCATTTTAAGAAACTGCCAAACTTTTCCAATGTAATTGTTCCATTTTACTTTCCCACCAGCAATGTACAGACTTCCTATCTCTCCACATCTTGCTTTAATGCTGAGAGTTGTTACTGTCTGAGAATTATTATTATCTTTTTAGATTATCATTCTAGTGGGTGTGAAGTATCTTGTTATGGTTTTAATTTGTATTTCTCTAATGCTTAATGACATTGTACATCTTTTCATGTACTTATCGATCACTGGTGTATCGTCTTTGGTGAAATATCTATTCAAATCTTTTGTTCATAATTTAATCAGGTTATTATTGAGTTGTAAGAGTTCTTTGTGTATTGTAGATATAAGTCCTTTATCAAATAGATGATTTGCAAATAGTTTCTCCCAGTAGGTGACCCAGCTTTTCACTTTCTTAAAGTTGTCATTTGAAGTGTAAACATTTTTAATTTTGATGAAGTCCACCTTATCAATTTTTTCTTTTGTCCATTCTGATTTGGTATTGTATCTAAGTATTTTCATTTTTGTTCGAGGAAGACAACATAATTTCACTTTAAAATATATAAAAAGTCCAGATTTCTTACCTCCCAACAATTTTGAATAAGCCGCATATTATGGTGGCAACCTTTCTTAATTTAATGTCTGCTTTACAGGGTAAAAAAAGAGATCCCAGGGAAAACATTGAGCCATCTGTGCAAATAGTCTGCAGGTTATTCTCTTTAAAGGAGGTTGAGTTTTGCCTAAGTGTCATGCATTATCTGTCTGCACCTTCCATCTGATTTCATGAATAAGTTCACGCCAATGTCCTAGTGCAGGAGCAAAATGAAAATGCTCCATTTTGAAAGCAAAAGTCAAACTTAGCACCTTCAGCCTGACATGACATTCCATATGACAATGGAAATTGAGACAGTAATGATTGAGAGCCCTCCAGAAGAGTCACATAGTGTTTGTGTTCCTGCTCTGCCACTTGCTAGCAATGAGATCTGGGCAAGTTATTTAGTTAAACCATAGGTGGTCCTTCTACAAGGTGCCAACAATTACACTGAGGCTGGGCTTGCCCTGCACACACCAAGCCCTCCCCATAAATGTCGCTCATCACTGTTCTTGTAATTATTATTAGTTATTAATATTTAACTGGGACCAACAAGAAAGAACCCTAATTATCAACTTTCAGAAACTGCTTTTGTACCTAGGTTTTAAAGACACTTAGGAAATCAGAGATATTCCTTGTTACTTAAAGCATGATCCAAGGAGCAGCAGCTTTGGCCTGGGAGCTTGTTAGAAATGCAGAATCTCAAACCCCACTCAGACCTACAGAATCGGAATCTGCATTTTAACCAGGTCCCCAGGTGATCCCTGTGCCTGTTACAGTTTGAGAAGCACTAAGCCCTTCCTAGCTTGGGGGACGGATGACTGCCCTGGCCTACTCCTTATCCTGCTTGAACCCCACCCACCATTTAGACTACTAAACAATTGTCCCTTCATTTAACAGGTGTTCTTGAAGGAAATAATAAGTTGGCTGTGAGTTACAGTGTGTGGGCAGAGGACGCTAGGAAGAATCTTTTTTAATCTGAGAGGCATCATTACCGGTAATCAGTGTTTATAGGAGGTTCTGTTAAGAGGTGGTTTGCTCTTATCCTTTCAAGGAAAAAGATAACAAACAATTAGCATAGGCAAGATATAGACAGATAAGTAGGAGAGGAGTCAATTAACAGGCTGAAGAAACTAGCTATCAAGGCTCTCAGTTAATCTTTTGAAGTGCCTGCATCTGCTTAAACTGTGACTGGGAAGTGTGGCTTTCACATGGGTAGGATACCTGTCAACTGGGGATCTTCCTCAGTGTCACAGGCCCTTTAGGAGAAATATCATCTTTTCCAATATGAATTAATATCAAAGGTAAGACTTGGACCTCCTTGACTAACTCTTCTGTCCTCAAATATTTGAAAAGCAGTGCCTCTAACTGCAAAACAAAGTTCCTTCTCTCACATCTGCTTTCAAACGCTCCAAGGGAAAATATGGGGAAAAGTCACACCAGAAAAACACACATTTGGGGTTCTGTTTCGCTGAAGTGGAAACTAGGATTTGGCCAGGAACGTCTTGGATTGGGGGGCTGGGAGAGGAGTATGCGCCTGTCCTAAGTGATGAGTTCCACAAGCAACAGAGCAGGGTTTCCCAAAGTGTTTCTTTCTCTTAACTCCCCATATAAATTGGCATTTAAAATTCAGCAGAGAGAGCTGTAAGAGCTATGGCATTGCCTGCAAAAGGTTTGGGGTGAGGACGTGGCATGTAAACGGAATTTTTCAGGACAAATATGAGTTAGGAGAGGAAAAGTGATCCAAGTGACAATTTTTAAAAACTGAGATAAAATTTACATGCCGTAATATTCACCCTTTCAAAGTGTACAATACAGTGCTTTTTAGCATATTAGCAAAATTGTGCAACCTTCATCACTATCTGATTCCAGATTGTTTTCACCAAAAAGAAACCTGTGTACCAATTAGCAGTCACTCCCCCTGCCTCCCTCCAGCTCTGATAACCACTAATCTAGGGTTAAGAGACACTTTCCAAGACAAAGAGCCAGCCTGCAGGGTGATGAGGTAAAAGTTCTTCACAGTCATTAGAGTAGACCAGTGGTGTCTTTAAACCAGTCAAGGTCATCAGCTGGGATACATTTTAGGAAATCAGACCAGTGCCTAAGACAAAATATTATCAACTGTTTTTCTTCTTCCCTCTAGCCTTGTTTTAAGCAATAGCATTCATGAAATCATGGGTTTAATAGGCTAAGTACATTTCTCAAGGTCATATTTAAATAAATACATAACAAAATTGCCTAAACCATGTCATACACCGCCTGTGTTCTGTGTGTCCACATAGGAAGCACTGGTCTTGTTCAATTTCCTCATTTCACAGGTGAGAAATTTGGAGCCCAGAAAGGGCAAATGACTTGCCCAAGGTCACAAAGCAAAGGCAAAGCAAGGATTAGAGTCTGCCACCCTTGACTCCCCATCCCAGTGCATTTTCCCCTCTGCATGTTTCAGATTTCACTGCTGCAAATAAAAAACTTTGTATCATTTCTGCCAGGGGCTCCTCATGTTATTTATTCATTCATTCATTCATTTTTAATTAGAGAAGTTGTAGGTCATGTTATTTTAATTATTTTAGGGTCAGTCATCTGTTTAGAATTACTAATGTCATTTACATGAAAACAAAAGAACTTCCCCGGGTATATTTATCTGTGTTGTTCTTTGTTCTCTACCTCAAGGCACCAAGGAGGGAGAGGGAAAGCCTTCTCTCCTGGACACTTCAGTGTTCCAGTGACTAATGTGTCCCTCGCTGTGGGAACTGGGCCAGGAGTAACCACTATAAATTAGTCTTCAGAAAGTCTGATTCAATTCAAACTTTTCAAAGATGAGAATTTAAAGAAGGAAATGATGCGGAAGCCAAACTAGAGAGAGAATTCCAAAAAGGTAATTAAGAGCATGGATGCAGGGTTTGAAAATTTTATACATAAATGAACTAATATTTTACAAAGGAGGCACTGAATATCATTAATATACTGCATGACAGGAGAAAGACATCTTGTCTCCTTGGCGAGTTTTTCCTCCCAGGTATCTGTGCTTATATTAATGACCGTGAGAGCTGACACTTCCTGAACCTTACTGCCTGCAAGGCATCGGTCTAATCTAAGCCTTGGGAACACGAAGAAGGTAGTCTGAGTCTCCTCACTTTGTAGACGAGGCTACTGAAGTTGAGAGACATTAAGTAACTTGCCCGAGGTCACACTCGAGTAAATGACAGGATCGGGATTTATATTTATACACAGGGTGGTCTGACACCAGAGCCCACGATGTTAGCTGTGCTATTACGTTGCCCCTACGTAGGGCCTTGTCTTCCACTTCTGTTATCGTCTCTCTTTCTAGAAATCCACAGGCTTTGTATCAGAGGCCCGACTCAAATTGAGCTGCCTTGAAAATACTGAAATGTTCAGATTTAGAACTATTCCTGGCACAGCTGTTCAACAAGAAACAGTTTCTGGGTCATTAAAATTAAATAGACTGCAACTCAGGGAGTCCTATTGTCTTTATTGATCGGTTTCCTAGTTACCCCCTTTTTTTTTTTTTCTCTTTCTTATTCAATAGAAAGTTTTTTAGGAATTGCCAGGAGTCCTTGGCCTTGCTCCCTTCACAAAGATAGGATGGAGTTTTCTGTGTCGTTTCCTAAGGAGATAATTGTAACAATATATTATCATATTAGGGGTTTATTCAGTTTGTTTGGTCTGAGGGCGAGGGGAGCATTAATTTTGTAAAGGTTTAGAAGACTGTTTTTTCCCCTTTACCTTCTTTTCACCTTCGTGGCTACACGAGGTTCACCCTCATCTAATTCAGGCCACTCTCCATTTCCTAAAATGATTCCATTTCAGTCCTACGAAGAACATTACCAAAATCTATTCCAGCATTGCCAGCTACTACTAATTTTGTCACACTAATGGTCGTAATTTGATGCTGATATTTGTGATATACGATATGTTTCTTGTCATGCATTATATTTATGAAATTCAGTGCCTCCCTTGTAAGATATTAGGACATTCACATGTAAGTTTTCCACCCCTGCATCTAAGCTGAATAAATAGAGTATATATAAGGTTACCCCTTTCAAAACACACATTCTAAGATGAGTTCTTAACAGGGAGAGGAAAGAATGTCATCTTTTGAGCCTGGAGATTTCTCCATATCTGGAGTATGCCAGTATGCATGACTGGCACATAGAAATATCCTTTTTGTAGACACTGTTCTTGCTCATTCCCCTCATTTAACAGATGAGGAAACTGAAGCTCAGAAAGGTTAGGTGACTTGACCAAGGTCACCCAGCTGGATAGAGACCACAGCAGGACAAAAAGCCAATGTTTCCATGTAGCATGAAAACAAGACCATAGCCCAAAGGGAGATACAGCCTGTCAATTCCTGGTTGCAAATGCACTGTGCAATGGTACTTAATAAATGTCATTGATTAATTGGGATTTATATTCATTTTCTATTACTACCATAACAAAATACCACAAGCTTAACAGCTTCTACAACACAAATGTATTATCCTACAGGTCTGTAGGTCAGCAATCCGGCTTTTGTTTCACTAGGCTAAAATCAAGATTTTGGCAAGGCTTTGTTCCTTTCCAGAGGCTCTAGGGTCAATTCATTTTTTAACTCATTTGGATTGTTGACAAAATTCAGTCCCTTGCAGTTGTAGGATCGAGGTTCCCGATTTCTTGCTGGCTGTAAATTGAGGACCCTTCCCAGCTTCTAGAGGTGGCTGCATTCCTTGGCTTATAGCCCCTTTCCTCTCTCTTCGAAGCCACTGGAGGTGGGTCAAGTCCTTGTGATGTCGCATTTCTCTGACCTCATTCTTAACATAGGTCTCTGACCACAGCTGGGAAATATTCTCTGATGTTAAGGACCTATCTGATTAGATTGGGTCCACATGGCTAATCCAGGACTATCTCCCCATCTCCAAGCCCTGACCTTTAAATATATCTGTAAACCATTTTTGCCATTTAAAGTAACATATTCACAGGTTCCAGGGTTTAGGCCATGGACATCTTTGGGGTCATTATTCTGCCTACCAATCTCGTGCTTCCATTCCTCCACCTCTATCCAAAGAAATGCCAGGATGAGCCTGCCGCTCCCTGATTGCTTGACCTTCATAATGCCTTCCTACCATTAATTCTCCCTTTCAATCCATCCCACTGGATAAAGTTCTTCCAAGGCACAGGATTTACATCACTTCCCTGCTCGATATAGTGTGTGGCTCCTTCTTGCCCACTTAATTGAAGCTCGCTGTGCACCCTGATGTTCAAGGCCTTCAGCAATTTGGTATTTGGTTCTAGCCTTTCTTTTGTGCATATCAGAATTCTCTTTTGCAACCCATTCTCTTCTGCCAATATGAAACACTCAATCTTCCCCAGATGCATCAGACACTTACTCACCTCTACCTTTGCCAGATTTAATTTTTCTGCCTGGAATGTCTTTATCCCTTCATCTCTGAATTTCCAAATCCTAAAGTTTTCCAGACTCAACTCAAATGTCACCACTTCCTTGAAAACTTGCCTGTTTCCTCCTCCCATAAGCAAGGATAGAAATAATTTTTTCTTCTGATTTCTCATAGCCTTTATCTGTCCCTTTTTATTGACAGTAAGCATGTGGTACTATGGCTGCAGAACAGACTATGCCAAATATTAGTGGCTTAAAACTACACTTTATTATTATTACATTTTGCAATTCTCTGGGTCAAACATTTGGTCATGGCATGGTGGGGTCAGCTTATCTTTGTTCCATCATTTCTGGAGCCGTGGCTGAGTTGATGCGGGAATGTCTCTTGTTCACTTTCCACATAGCTTCTCCACATGCCTAGCTTGGGCTTCCCTGCAGCATGGTGGAACTTTTAGATGGCGGCTCAGGGCTATGATAGTCTAAAGTGGGAGCTGTCAATGCCCTCAAAGGCAGGCCTGGAACTGGCATAGTATTACTTCCGTCTCACTCCATTGCCCAAAGGAATCACACATCAGATTCAAGGGGAGGGTAAGTGGACCTCCACCACTCTACAGAAAGTGTGTCAAGGGATCTGAAGACATCATTTAAATAATACAAATCATTTTCTAGGTACTTAGGTACAGCCCTTATCTTTTTTTGAAAGTTGTGAGCTCCTGGGTGCGATTCATCAGGTAGTGCCCGTGGTGTTTAGAACAATGCTTTGCCCATAACAGGTGCTCAGTGTTTGTCTTATTAATGAATAGATATGTTCAACAGCTGCTTCTTGTCAAAGGCTGTCTTACCTAATTTTACATCTACAGGGTGAAAAAACTCTTGAGGATACAATTCTTTCTTTAAGGCCACCTAAAATTTTTTAAATGTGTGTATCTGCTTGTATATATATGTGCATATATATATAGTAGATGACCATCTTCTTTAGAGGGCAGACTGCGGGCATGACTATAATATTTATGATGTGAATTATGGCCAATTAATCAATTTTGGGTTGTATTGAACCAGTCTTTCTAATTGGATTCCAATGAAGCACCTGCTTTTCGTCAAATTCCAGCTCGTGAGTGGGCATATTTTACAAAAGTCCTTTTCACGTTGATTTTCAGTGCTGCTTAGTAGTTTGTTTTGTTGAGTCAATCAAAATTTAAGTCTGTAATAACCAAATGGTTAAAGTGCTTGTCATTAAATTGTTTTTTATCAGCTCCCTGCTACAAGGTTATGTAGTATCAGCTTTAAGAAATTAAAACCTCTTGTTTAAATATACAGTTTTCCTTCCAAAATGCATTTAGCAATATCCCTTCTAAGTTTAACTGTTATTGTATTGTTTTTGAAAAACTCCTCTTTTTCACAAAAAGAACATAAAAAATATTTGCAGAAATATAAAATACATTTATATTTAATAATAATAATAATAATAACACACTGATCATCAGTAATCATGCAATTACAGTTTTTTAGAGAATAAATTATTCGAAGGACTCCTTGGACTCCAATTTTGGACTTCTAGCCTTCAAACTGTGAAGAATGAAAAAGCGTGGGATTGAAAAAGAGCACTCCTGGGTCCAAAACCTGGCTCTACCACTTTCTAGCAAATTGCCTGGCTATTCTGAGTTTTGTTTTGTTTTTTTTTCCTCCTCATCTGCAAAACAGAGCTAATAATATCTCACTCATTGGGTTGTTGAAAGGATTAAATGACACAATGTCATTTCTGGCACTTAGTGGGTACTCAGTAAATGTTAGCTATCATTATCATTTTAATTATATTTTAATGGTTTCCTATTAAGGATACTGTCTCCAAGGAGCTTACAATCCAGGAATAAAGGAAAAACAAAGGTAGGGAGAAGGAGAAGAGGAAAAAGAGGAGGAGGAAGAGGTGAAGGAGGAAGAAGAAGAGAACAAGGAGGAGAAGAAGGGGTCCAGGGGAGAAGGACCAAGGGAAAGAAAGGGAGGGGGAGAGGAGGTGGGGAGAAAAGAGAAAGAAGAAGGCATAAAGTTATGAAAGATTTTGGTTCAGAAGCGTCAAAACAAGAGGAGCCTCAATGGAGACAAGCTGGGAACACTGGAGGGAATCAGTGATTGCTTCTCAGTGGAGGCTAGTCCTGAAGCGTTTTGACCAGAATACTGATGAGACAGACAAACCATACGTGACAATAGAACTCTGACCCAAACTTGCTGCAGCAACCAGCTGGAGAAGCCAAACCACAACCTCTGCAGCAATCAGCCCAGAACGGTCAGAACTCAGTCTCAGTCACTGACTGCCAGTTTCCCTGTTTTTTGTTCCCACTTCCAATTCATGCCTCACAAGAAAAAGTAAAATATGCTCCCCAAACCAATCATATAAAATGCCCACTTCTACTTAGCACACACCCAGCTTCCCCATGCCAATAATCTCCAATCAGAGCATCCCTGAAGCACCCCTTTTTTTCACTATAAAACTGTGGTAGATTGAATCATGTGCCCAAGAAATTCATGCTCAAGGCCTGACCTCCAGTCCTGTTGGTGTGAACTCATTCATAAATGGGATCTTCGATGGTCCCGTCAAGCTGAGGCCAAGCTGAATCAGGATGGCACTTTGTCCAGTGTGACTGGAGTCCTTATGAGCAAAGGAAATTTGGACTTGGAAAGAGGCAGATCATCGTGTCACGGAGACAGAGAGTGATTGCCGGCAAGTCACCACTGCCCACTACAGACTTCAGAGAAGACATGGCCTCCCCATACCTTGATTTTGGACTTCTAGGCTTCAAACTGTAAGCCAATAAATTCCCGTTGTTTAAGCCAACCAATCTGTGGTGTTATAGCAGCCCTGGCAAACTAAGACAAAAGCTTTCTCACTCCCCTAACAACCTTTGAGTCTCTGCTAAACACAAGTGATGGTGGCCTTGCTGTAATGAGCTGTGAATCAAGAGCCTCTGTTTGCTCTCACTTGCGTGGTCTTTGTTTATTTCTACATGACTTGTGAGGATAGGAGCAAATGGCTGGCAAGTTGAGGGGGCAAAAATGTCAGAATGGTGATGAATGCACAACTATGTGATGACACTGTGAGCCATTGATTGTATACTTTGGATGGATTGTATGGTGTGTGAATATATCTCAATAAAATTGCATTAAAAAAGAAAAAAAAATGTAGGGAAAACATAGGGCATATAATAGGGTAAGCTATCTGATATAACAATCCCCAGTGAGTGCAGTGGCGGTAGTGGGGGGCTGTGTCCATCAGTGACTTACTCAGGGACTCAGTCTCTTCTGTCTTAGGTTCTTTTCACTTCTACTCATTGTTCATTGTGCTGAGCTCAGTGAGGCCACAGCTATTCTAAGGGAGGCTAGGAAATGTAGCATAGTTGGGTGTCCACGAAGAAGAGAACATAAATATTGGTATTACTCCAAAGCGAAATTGTGGAGAATGGAAAGGCCCATCTCCTCTGTTCATGGTCCCTTGTTCTGCGGTATAATTTATCAGGAACCCAAAATTGAAAGCTCCATGCAGATCTCTTCTGAGGCCCACTCTCTAGACTAGACCTGCCTCCTGGACCATTTCTTATGTTCCTCCTTAACAAAATGACACTGACTAGTTCATTAATGATAAAGGTATATTATGTTATTCCTCTGAGGGGCATTTACGATTTTCTAAGAGATCTAGACTTCTCCAAATAAATGAATCTCTAATGGTAAAACTTCATCTCTGGATAGTAGGACTGGAAGGTGAGGTTGGAAAAGAAGATGCTTCAGGGGAGGGCCATTTTTTTTTTTTTTTTTAATTTTTATTGGGATTGTTCAGATACCATACAATTATCCAAAGATGCAAAGTGTACAATCAGTTGCCCCTGGTACCCTCTTACAGCTGTGCATCCATCACCACACTTAATTTTTGTTCAATTTTTAGAAACTTTTCATTACTCCGGACAGGAAATAAAGTGAAAGATGAAAAAAGAAAAAAAGAAAAGGAAACTCTAATTCTCCCCTATCCCTAACCAACCCCCCTCAATTGTTGACTCATAGTATTGGTATGGTACATTTGTTACTGTTTATAAAAAATGTTGAAATACTACTAACTGTAGTATATAGTTTGCAATAGGTATATATTTCTTCCCTATATGCCCCTCTATTATTAACTTCTAATTGTATTGTCATACCTTTGTTCTGGTTCATGGAAGCAATTTCTAGTATTTGTACAGTTGATCATGGACATTGCCCACCATAGGATTCAGTTTTATACATTCCCATCTTTTGACCTTCAACTTTCCTTCTGGTGACATATATGATTCTGAGCTTCCCCTTTCCACCTCATTCACGCACCATTCAGCACTGTTAGTTATTCTCACATCTTGCTACTGACACCCCCCTGTTCATTTCCAAACATTTAAGTTCATCCTAGTTGAACATTCTGCTCATACTAAGCAACTGCTAGGGGAGGGCCTTTTTAATCACAGTAATCAAAGACTTTTGCCCCGTTCCTAAGATTTAGGCCAACCCAGGAGGGCATCATCAAGAGATGAGTGTTTAGGAGTATGGACTTCAGTCAGACATGAACTTGATCCCCAGCGTAGCCACTTACCAGCTATATGACCTAGCATTATTTCTTTAACATTTCTGAATCTCTGTGGCCTCATCTTTAAATGGGGCAATATTAGAACCAACTTCAATGGTTGCTGAAAATTAAATGAGATAAGACATAAATTATGTACCCAATAAATTATAAACTTTGGTAGTCAATAAGAGTAGCTTGATTTTTTTCCAGTGGTCATGGAACTTAAATTTTAAAATCTGCAATTCTTAGTATTTATCTAAATATGTTGCCCAACACACAGCCTCTTGCTCAGTTGGGAGCTCCAAGAAGGTGGGACCCTCTTGTCTTCATGTTTGTTTTCTACTCTCACTCAGTCCCCACCTCCACCAGCCTATGCTTTGTAAGTAGTTAGTGCTCAATAGAAGCTCAATTAAAGCTCCAGGTGCTGGGGAATAAGAAAGTGATCCATGAATTCTTTTAATGACATATAGTTACCATAATAAATAAAACATAATTAATGCTTTGAGGAACACAGGGTTCTGTGGCAGAGAAACAAGCACATCTTAATTTTGGAATCTTGTATTTAGATATTGCTGCTTTTGCCCTAATACCCACAGGACTCTTCTGGACTTGGTTGTCTGAAGTAGATTTGTGGAGGGCTCAGCATCCCTCACCCTGCATCAGGCCATAGGCCTCTCAGACAGAATTGTGGCTCCCTTTGGTCTTTACAGAACCCAGTGTGGTGGAGACACGTGAGACTAACACCACCTGGGACCTGGTGAATGTCCAGAAACTCAAACGTGTTTAGTCTATGCAGGGCTGCACACCGTGAGCTGCTGAATTCCATCCTCATCCAACCTTCCATCTGCACCTGGGACAAAAGCCCCTCCCATGGGTTCTCAGTGGGAATGAAACAGATTGCCACTGTCCTCAATGTGGCTTAAAGAAGAACTTCATCACACAGATGACACAGTTGTTTGCTCCATCCACGCCGCGTGGCTGATCTGGAGGGCTTCAGGAGAACCTTCTCCTGTGGTCTTGGGGCCCAGGACTACTGCTTGCCATAGTTTTAACAGCCTCAATTTGTTTTCTCACACAGTCAGAAGGCCCTCAGTTTTCTTCACACCCTTGACTAGGAGCACCATTTAAGAGGGGTTGTAATGCCTTCTTTATTTATATAAGAGAATATAATGAGCCCAGATTGTTTAAGCTTTTCATAAAGAAATAGAAACCCTTAGTTTAGTCCAAGATAAAATGTGTGCTCCCTGAGTAATAGGTAAGCCTAACTCCAAGAATTATATGCATGATTTGATAGTAGCCATCTTAATTCAGATCCCATTCAAGTCCTCTGTGCTCAGGAAATTCTATTCTCTTCTAGAAGAGAGAAATCAAGTTTTTTTCCATGACTTAAAACTCCTTGTGGCCAGGGGCTAGGTAGTTGTGGTCTGGATCTTAGCATAATGAAAGTTTCAAAGAGATCAGTCTAAGGAAATGTGAGTTGCACTAAAGAGAGCTTCACTGAGTCATTTATCTATTTACTCACTCGACTGCCCACATGGGCATAGCCCTACTATGCACCTTTACCATTCTAGGCACAGGAGAAACAGCAAAGAATGACACAGACCAGCTCTGTGCTCCTGTGGAACGTTCCTCATAGCAGAGGAAAACCCACAATAAACAAATGAGCTAATATGTCAGTAAGGGAATCTTAAATAGTAATAAGTGTTATTGAGTAATTTTAAAAGATGATGGCAGAGAGAGACCAGGAGGTGGAAGGGGGTGGCTTTAGCCAGAGAAGTCAGAAAAGGCATCTCTGGGAAGCCAAGAGCTGGGCTGAGCTAGGCTGAGCTGGGCTGAGCTGAGCTCCAAGGTAGTGGGACCCTTGTGTCTTCATCTTTATATTGTGCTCCCACCCATTTCCACATCCTGTTCACCTGGTCCCACCTGCGGCACCAGACAGAGCTCCCCATGAGAAGATCAAAATCAGGGGTGGCAGATGATGGCCTGCCAGTAATATCCTACCTGCCATGAGTTTTTAAGCAGCCTCAGAGCTAAGAATCTTGTTGACTTTTTTTCTTTAAATAGATTTTATTTTCTAGAGTAGTTAAAAAAAAAACCACTTGTTATAGACTTCATTTTGAAATAATTTTAAACTTCCAAAAAAATACAAAACCCATAAAATTGCAAAACCAATACAAAACCCATATAGAGTATACCACATACCCTTCACCTAGATACCCAGATCCATTGACTTTGGTCATTTTGCCACATTTGCCATATCATGTTATTCATCCATCCATGCATTTTTTAGGGTAGTTTTTAGGTTTACAAAACCTTACGCAGGATTGTGCAGGAAGTGCTGAGTTCTCACATGCTGCCACCCCCCCCCACCTCCAGTTTCCCCTATTATTAATATCTCGCATTAGTGCCGGACATTTGTTACAACTGATGAACCAATAATAATGCATTATTACTTACTAAAGTCCATATTTCAAATTAGGGTTCACTCTTTCCAGTTTTACAGTTCGATGGGCTTTCACAAAAGTGTAATGTCATGTATCCACCATTACAGTATCATACAGAATAGTTTCAATGCTCTAAAAATGCCTTGTCCTCACTTACTCATCCCTCCTCCTACCGTCTGCTCCTTGACAACCAGTGATCTTTTCCCTGTCTCTGAAGTTTTGCCTTTTCCAGATTGTCATGTAGTTGGAATTCATTTATGCGGTATGTAGCCTTTTCAGACTGGCTTCTTTCACTTAGCAATATGCATTTAAGGTTCCTCCATGTCTTTTCAGGCTTGGTAGTTCATTTCTTTTTATGGTCAAATAATATTCCATTGTATGGATGTGCCATAGTTTGTTTATCCATTCACCTTTGGAAGGGCATCTTGGTTGCTTCCAATTCTTAGCAATTATGAATAAAGCTGCTATAAACATTCATGTGTAGGTTTTTGTGTAGGCATCAGTTTTCAAGTCATGTGGATAAATACCTAGGAGCACGACTGCTACATCATATGGCAAACCTAAGTTTAGTTTTGTAAGAAACAACCAAACTATATTCGAAAGCAGCTGTTTCTTTTTGCATTCCCACCAGCAATGAATGAGAGTTCCTGTTACTCCACATCCTCGCCAGCATTTGGTATTCTCAGTGTTTTGGACTTTTGCCTTTCTAATAGGTGTGTAGCAGTATCTCGTTGTTATAACCTTTTTTAATGGTTCAGAAAAAAAAAGTAGAAATTATTTTGGAACATCTAAAAATGATATGAAATTCAAGTTCAGTGTCCATAAAGTTTTATTGGACCATTCACTTACGTAATGACTATTGTTGCTTTCGTGGTACAGTGGCAAAGTTAAGTGTTTGCAGACTAGATGGTCCACAAGTCTAAAATATTACTGTCTGGCCCATTAAGGAGAAAGCATGCTGACCCCTGTTATAAGGGAACAGCATTCAGACAGAGGGAACAACACCTGCAAAATAGCACAAGCACTAGGAGGACTGCAAGATAGGCTAGAGTAAAGGAAGGAAGATGCTGTCAGACAGACAAGCAGAAATCAGGTCCTATAGGACAAAGGATTTTTTGTGTGTGTGATTTAACCACATGCTACCCCCTGTTATGTGTAATATACTTTTGTCTAGTTTCTACCCAAAACAGTTTCAAGTTACTAAGAGTAAGGTCTGTGTTTTATCATTGAACAGATAGACTTCTACTCCATCTGCCTTGAGTCACTTGTCCTGGGGGCTCATGAATCCTCTTGCTTCCCTTTTGCTCAGAGCAGTGGTTTACTAACTAGAACAGATTGTTAGAATCCCAGCTCTGCTACTTACTGGCTGTGAGACCTTGGGCAAGTTTCTTAACCTCTCTGTGCTTCAGTTTCCTCTTTGTAAATTGGGGCTACCACTATCCAACTAAAGGATTTTTGTGTAGATTAAATGAGTTAATTCATGTAAAGCATATAGTAAGTGTTATATTATTATTGTTAGCAAAAAATTCACTTGGCACTCAAATATAGATGCCTGGCTACACCCCCAGAGATCCAGATTCAGTAGGTCTGGGGTGGGGCACAGGAATCTGCCTTGAGGTGTGTGTTAAGAAATCCTGCCTCAGGGAGACAGGTGTGGGGCCACCTGGCCTGGCAACAGGACCTAGCCTAAGGCATTGATAAGCAGTAGGTGTGTATCATGGAGTGGGCAGATGGTCTGGGGTGGAATTCTTTTCCTATGCAAGTCCAAGCCTGCGGTTGAACTAAGAAATGGAGGTAGAGGTGAGGATGGGTGTGGGTGTGGGCTTCAAACCAACCTCCCTCTGCAACAGTAATGCAAAGTCCTCTCTTGTTGTTGACAGGGGTCTGTGCAGATCAAGTCCTGTATAGGAAAAAAGTTCTCTTCCTTAATTCTCTTCTCTGTGAACCCACGAATCTGTGTGCTTATTGCCACCCTTATCCTGTGGATTTCAGTTAAAGACTCCTTGTATTGCACTTCATGGAGGAGATAATGCTAAGGGAGACAGGGCTTCCTCCTTCTCCCCAGCCCATTAGTCAGACCCACAGGGGCCAGGAAGGTAAATGAGTGAGGCAATAGAGAGTGGTGAGGACTGTGGTGAACCAGAGAGCACACACTGCATCTGCGGGACTAGCAGCTCTTCCTCTCCAGCTCCTTGCTGGAGAGGAATGCATACCAAGAATGGCCAAATATTCCTATTTTCCAAAAGAAGCCAGATAACCAGATATTTATGCAATATATTTCCATTAATAAATGTTGGCAAGTAATTTGACTTTAAAATAAAACAAAACAAAAAAAGCCCCTCTGTGGGCCAAGCAAAACACATCTGCTGCCGGATCCAGCCTGTGGGTGGGCCTCCAATTTGCAAACTCTGGTCTAGACTGAGTAATCCAAGATTTAGGACTTGCACTGAACCCCCACTTCCCACCCTGCGGCCTGGTGGAGGGGCAGTATCCATTATCCAAGGGCAGTGACTCTCAATTTCAGTTGCACATTAAAATCACCTGGGAAGAGAAAAACGCTATATGGATGCTCAGACCACATATCCAGAGATTCTGATTTAATTGTCTAAGTGGCTCTCCCCAGGTGATTCCACTGTCCAAGGGCAAGGCCAGCAGGGAGTGTTTGCAGGAGATGGTCTTGGGAAGAGGGTGCCCAGAGATCTGGGGAACAAGGCCAGGCTAGAAATCCCCGTCAGGGTATTAATTTTTCTGTGTTTTTCCCTTGTCCATGGGGAACATGTAAACAGCCAAGAAAAGTTGGACAGTCGGAAAAATTTTTACTTTGCAATTTCCTTCAGTTACCTCCAGGTCTTCAGTAAATTCTTAGCCTAGTACAGCTTTATATGGTCGTGGTGGTGATTGTGGTGATGATTTTGATGGCGGAAATATGGGACAAGGTGGGAAAGGCATTTTGTCTCTCCTGCACCCCGCTGCTAAAGCCCACCCAGAAAGGAAGCATCCTCCTGACCGATTTGAAGCTCAGGAGCTCCAGGTGAGTCCACAGCCAGGTGGGACGATTTGGCAACATCGCGGAGCAGCTGTCAAGCTATCTGAAGTGCAGATATGAGACATACCATCTCTTTCCCAAACATACCCGAGGAAAGTGACTCATAAGGGTGGGGGATGGGGGTTGTGCATGGGTGATGAATTACTTTTTAATCTTTGATACTTAGCCCAGTGTTTGACCCATAGTGGGCTATAAATGCATGTTGAAGGAAGGGAAAAAGAGAAAGAGGAGTCAGTGGCTCTCTTTATTGCCTATCTCCTTTTTTGAAGCAGTTCTTATTCTTTTCACTCCCTCCCTATGAGTAAATGGGGGTGTCTATATGGAAACTGGGTCCACTAAACTTGGATTTGCATTAGCAGCTCTGTTTTCCAGCAAGTTCACGGGTTGCCAGGACGATTTTGTTGTACAAAGGCTTCACTCACATCTATTAATTGGCCCCCAACACACAGGAAGACACTGGTGAGGTTTTATAGTGTGTGTGGAGGTTTTTTGAACCAGCCACCAGCTTCCTAGTTCTCCCTGCAAACACTGTTTCCCCTTTGAACTCAACAGGAGCTAGGTCTAGAGAGAAATGAGGATCTGGTTTAGGTGAATTGTTAAGAAAATGTATTAAAGCACTAATGTAAGATTAAGTTACCCAGAGAAAATACGCTTTGGCCAGAAGGAACTGCAATCAGAACCATCTGATGGGGGTCCTGTGCTCAAAGAATAGGAAAAAGTGTATTTTAAAAATTCAGTTAATGTATTCAATTGCCTCAGAGGAAATAAAGACCCACTGTCCTTTACATGTTTAAAATATGAATTGCCAATTAATGATGCAGTTGGCAAATTGCTCTACAATTAAAAACATAGAAATGTTGTTTGAGGCAATTAGAATAATTGTCATGTGTTAATTACGGGTTGATGGATTTTGCATGCTGCCAGCAATTACCTTTTGAGCCTGAGCTGTTCTGAACAGAATCCAAATCCATAAAGACATTGATATAATAAGAACTCTCTTCCTTGTTGGCACGCCTGCCCTATTTTTCGTGTCGGTTAAGATATATAATTGCTTATAATTAGATTTGCAGGAGAAATGTTCTTATTATGTGTTTTACTAGGTCTTCATTAGAGAACCTTGTAACCAGTTTTAAAGGAGAGGGGAATAGAAGGAATATAGACAACTACAAGGTCAGGGAAACCTTGGTTTAGATATTTACTAGCTGGATATCTTAGGTAAATAGTGTAGCCTTTGTGAACCTCAAAGTAAAATGAGGAAAATATATACCTCACAGGGTTGCTAAGAGTTTTATGAGATAATGTTTATAAATTCCCAAGCATTGTGCATTGGGTGATACATTGTAGGTGCTGAATAAAAGTGTTGTTTTTCTAGATATTCTCAAACTGGAATATCTTCTTCACTATTTTGTGATGGTGAGATCCTTGCACTTATTATTCTTGCAACTAGGGGAGTCATATGTGACGTCCAGATTATGCCCTGCATAGCTTCTAGGGTGGTCATACATTGAAGTCTTTATGAATAGCGCCCCCTGTGGTTGTGTAGTGAACATCCATCACAGCTATACATGGTCACTGACAGGCTCTTAAATTTAAATTCTCAGTCCTCAGATAAGCATATCCTATTTTTGTTCATTGGGACCTTCTCTTAGTTGTGCATTTTTAGCAGTATTGATCAGGGATAGGCGAATTTCCACCTGCAAGCCTAATCTTGCCTACAGGTTCTTTTTATAAGGAAAGTTATATCACAGCTATTCCCATTGACTTACATGTTGTCTATGGTTGCTTTTTTTAAAAAAATTCAGTTTTATTGAGATGTATTCACATACCATGCAATCATTCATGGTGTACAATCAACTGTTCACAGTACCTTCATATAGTTGTGCATTCATCACCCCAATCTGTTTTTTTAATTAAATTCAGTTTTATTGAAATATATTCATATACCATACAATTATCCACGGTGTACAGTCAACTGTTCACAGTACCGTCATATAGTTATGCATTCATCACCACAATCTATTTCTGAACATTTTCCTTACATCAGAAAGAATCAGAATAAGAATAAAAAATAAAAGTAAAAAAGAACACCCGAATCATTCCCCCCATCCCACCCTATTTTTCTTTTAGTTTTTGTCCCCATTTTTCTACTCATCCATCCATACACTGGATAAAGGGAGTGTGATCCACAAGGCTTTCACAATCACACTGTCACCCCTTGTAAGCTACATTCTTATACAATCGTCTTCAACATCAAGGCTACTGGGTTGGAGTTTATGGCTGCTTTTGAACAAGGACAGAATTGAGTAGTTGCGACAGAGACCATATGGCTCTCAAAGTTGAAAATATTCACTATTTGACACTTTACAGAGAAAGTTTGCCAACCCCTTGTATAGATGACTATGTCTAGCTAAAATCTCTCAGAGTATATTACTGTTTCAGGGAAGGTTAATGGCTGATGATTGGGCTTTTTAGGTTTTTTTTTCTTTTACCCCACACCTCTTATATCACTGGGCCAGGGGGTGGGGTGGGTATTTGGGTATTTGTCTTGATCCTTATTGCCACTTCCAGGATATTCTTTTCCCTGTGCCCCCACCCCCACCCCCCTAATCCCCACAACTTTGAATCTCTTGATTTTAGATTTTCCCATCCACAACCCCTCCTTGAAGCAGGCATTTGCTGGTTCTTGAAGATTTTAGCTCCTGGCCCACACACACTTTTGCAACAATCCTCATATCATAATTAATTCTTGTTAATTTTCATATACATGTAAATGATCCTTCCACTATCCTGGCCTCTCAGGTTTTGACTCAGATCTTTTCCAGTGATTTTGCTCTCAGTCAGCATTCACCAAATATTGGCTGAGTGCCAGGCATTGCTGTTTCATTCTCACTCAACCCATGGTCATACCAACCTTGTCCTTGCCAATTACAGCAACCCGTCCACAATCAAGCCTCCCTTACTACAACCACCTCTCTTATTTTTCCAGCTCACTACCTGTGGTCTTATCACTTCAGTGACTCGCCACCCCCACCGGGTCCTGTTCTGCTGATCCCACTATCTTTTCACTGTCTCTCACTCCTTCCTGTCTTCATGTCCCTCCTTGCCTAGCTTAAACTCCATGGCCTTTAGTTATAATCACTCCCTAACTTATACCCTCAAAACTCTTGTTCCTTTCCTGCTTCACAGAGGTCTTCTGGCAAAGCCTCAGCCCTGATTATGGCCAGTGCTCCACCAGACCTACACATGATCCACAGCACTTGAAGAAAAAACCTGCAACCGTGCTGATTGGTCTCACTTTAATTCATTCCCTCTAGCCTCAAGAGGGCATCTATGCTCCCTGACAACCCTATTCCTTTTCCCTTGCTCCACTCTTACAGATGATAATTTCATGTCTTCTCAAACCCTCTTAAGTCCCCAACACCTCCACCCTATTCTATCAGCCAATGACCTTGCCTTCTGTTTCACTAAGAAAATAAAAACAATCAGAAGAGAATGTCCACAATAACTATCCGCTTCTGGGTCATATAATCTGCCTTCCAGCCTTTTAAAGTGTGTCTGCTCCTAGCTAAGACCAACCCCTCTGCTTGCCCACTGGATTCCATCCCTCTTGCCTATTCAAGAATATTGTGCCCACATTTCTTAGTACATTATGGTTTTTTCTTATTCTCTACTAGATTATTTCCATCATTACAATCTCATGTTATTTCTCCCATCTCAATAATAATAATAACTCTCTCTTTACCTAGTTACATCGAATCCCCCACAACAACCCTTTCAAGTAGGAATGAGTTGCTCCATTTTACAGAGGAGAAAACTGGAGCCCTGGGAATTTGGGTAACTGCCTGGCACCTCAAAGCTGGTAAGTAGTGTATTTGTTTCCTGTGACTGCTGAAACAAATTACCACAAACTGGGTGGCTTAAGACAGCAGAAATTTATTCTCTCATAATTCTGGAGGCTTAAAGTCTAAAGTCAAGGTGTCAGCAGGGCCATGTTCCTTCAGAAGTTTTTAGGGAAGAAACCTTCCTTGCCTCCTCTAGCTTCTGGTGGTGGCCGCCCATCCTTAGCATTCCTTAGGCTGGGGGCAGCATCACTCCAGTCCCTGCTCTTTGTTCCCATGTCTCTTCTTACGAGGACACCAGAGATTGGCTTAAGGGCCTGCCTAATCCTGTGTGACCTCATCTTTAATTGATTACATCTGCAAAGACTATTTCCAAATAAGGTCACATTCACGGGTATTGGGGGTTAGGACTTGAACGTAGCTTTTTAGGGGACACAATTCAACCAGCAACAAGTGGCAAAGTCTGGATTTGAACCCAATTCCATTTGATGTTCCTCTGCTTCCAGGGAAGTGAAATCTGAGAAGCCTGGGGGTGATGGGGAGGTAGAGGAGTGCCCTGAGTCTTGGGAGATGACCATTTAGGAGACCCTGGCACACATTTGGATTGATTGTCTTGGAGGCAGGAGGAGACTCCTTTTTGTAGAAGCCTCACCTTGTAAAATAGGTACTTGACCCTCTTGTTCACATGATGCCTAGAAGAACGGTGGCTAAAGGAGAGCCGGGGAGGTAGAGGTGGAGGACGGGGGCTAACCCTGATTTGAGACTTGTTCCCTGACTCAGGAGTTTGTAACTTTGGCCAGATTACTGATATTTTCCAAGCCTCAGTTTTCTTATTTACTGTAAGAAAGGGTTAAGTTTAGCTTTCACATAAAGGCAACATGGAATAGGGAAAATGGCGGCAGAACTGGCTGAAACAGGCCCGTGGTAAAGGGAAAGAGAGAGAGAAAGGCATGAGGTAAGCCTAGAATCAATCGGCGTCAGCTCCTTATGTGGGAAAAATAATCAGGGTTACTGGAATGTAAAGGGATATGGGGTATTACCAAAGGCGAGAACTCTTGGTGGGAAATTTAAGCTAGTTAACTCTCTCTGATGGGCTGTTAAATTCAAAATCTCAAAGGCAGGTTAGTTAGCTCCCTCAGATAGGCTGTAACCTCTGGAGTACCCAGTCAATGGGAAACAGGGGAGGGACCTGCATATTAAGGGTAGGATATAACTATCACCATGTTCTTTTTTTGGCATACCTACCACGTTTCTGGCTGTGTGTCTGCTCTTGCAAGATCGTGAAAGAACTCTTTTCTCCTCCACAACTTGGTGAGTGTTTTAAGGTATAATGCTTGTTTCTAACATTTATTAAGTGGAGATGAGAGTACCCTACTTGTAGGGTTTGTTGGAAATAATAAATAAATTGGTGTTAGTGAAAGTCTGGGATTGTAGTGCAAATTCAAATGCCTTGCAGGGTAGGCAGGTAGGAAATCAAAATTAAGGCAAACAGCAGATGTCCACCTCCTAAAGTAGGGCAAATTCAAATTTTGAAAGAAAGAAAAAACAAAACACAACAGAAAAACAACATCAGACCAAATAAATCATACCTGAAGGCCAAGTTCAGCCCACCCTTTTCCTGGATGGTGACTAAAACATGGTAGGTATTTGGTTAATATTAGATTCCCTTTCTTTTGGAAACCAACTCAATTATTTAATCATGCAATCTACCTACTATGTTTCATACCTGCTACATTCATTCATGACATCTTATCCTGAGCCCTCCTCCATGCCAGGTGCTATACAATTGACAAGGTAGGTTTTAGTTTATGGAGTTTACAGGAAATCAGTATTCAATCTGGGTCCCATTGTCTGCTGATTTTAGTGGAAATGTCTTGTCTCATTTATTTACAAAGATAAAAGTGTGACATATATAATTTATATGAAATTTTAGTTTTTAAGTATACATAGTAGTCATCAAGTCTTACGACAGAGTATATTATTAAAGATTTTATATGAGATGAATCCCTAATGTCTGGAACTTTGCTGAAACATGAGTGGGACACACTTCATTGTAAATTACAGTAAGAAGAAGGAAATGTTTAATAGTGTTAAGAGAGTGAGAGCTAGTGAATATTCCTGCAATGGTGAAATGTGTATTAGTTAACCTTTGGGACTGAGCATGGTTCTCATTGTAAACTTTGAAAGGCAAAAATGTACAAACTATCTAAATATTAATGTTCAAACACTGATAGATATTCTAATATGAATAATTTTTTTAAAAAAACCTATGAGAGAAAGTCAGGTACAAAACAGGCTGACAAGTTATAAAAATAATTTCAAACTGTGAAAAATGTAATGAAGACAAACAAGGGGATAGGATTTAAAAAAAAACAAAAACATTGAGGAGGAACTGAGAATCCACTATAATAAAAATAAATTGTATGAGAATGGTAGTTAAGAGTGTGGGTTCTGGACTCTAATTACCTGACTGTGTGTCCTTAGGCAAGTTAATTTTCCTCTCTGCTTCAGTGTTCTATTTTATAAAGTAAGGATCATAGTAATTTGTAACTCATATGCTTGATGGGAGGATTAAATGGGTTAATGCATTTCAAGCATTAAAATCATTCCCTGGTGGATGGTAGGTGCTCACATAGGTTAGCTATATGCCAGGCAAAGGGTTCTAGATGTAAATTTGGAAACTGGGCGTCTCATCTCAATTTGCCCAGAACTCTCCCAGTTTTAGTGCTGAAATTTCCATGATCTAGAAAATCCCTCAGTTCTCCTCAAGTCTAGATGGTTGGTCACTCTAGTTCTAATCCCAGTTACTAACTAGCCATGTGACTTTGAGCTCATCCCATCCCCTCTCTGGACCTGTAAAATGAGGAGTTTAGACTAGATCCGTGGTTCTCAAACTTCATAAACTGCACAAAATCACCTGTTCTTAAACCATGGATTGCTGAGCCCCACCCCAGAGTCTCTGACTCAGCAGGTCTGGGGTAGGGCCTGACCCACTGCACTAGCTGACCTCAAAAGTCCATTTGTCTTCTAATAGTCTGTGGTTCTATGACTTGCTTGTAGTCTAGATGGGAAAATGAGTTTCTCTTCCCATGGCATAACAGTGATGGCTTCTAACAAGTAAGAGCTGGAGAAAAGATAATAAGTAAGGAAGCAGTAAGCAATGTCTTCCAGAATTTAAAGGTAAGCATCCAGCTACTGGGTGGGTGACCTAGTCTAAGCCCAAAAGATATAATCATCTACCCAGTACCCCCTCCACCACCAAGCACATACACATACAAACCCCATATCTCAAAGTCATTTTGATGCCTGGGATTCCATTTTTTTTTGAGACTCTTCCATTTGTCCCTTATAAAAAAAAAATAATAATAAGGTTGTAAGCCTTATCTGATTTTTTTTTTCCAGGGAGAAAATTAGAGGTATTTAATTATTTTATTTTCTCAATCAGTAATTTTACCTTGCTGCTGGCTACATGGGAGAAACTACCTTCTATAAATAAGCAGATGCTCTGCATTTCTCTAATACCTATTTACAAAAGAGGAGGAAGTGAGCCTACTTTGTATCCTGCTGAAGAACCAGAATATTTATTACCCAAGAAGTTTTGTAAAACTGCATCTGCCAGTTGGTGTGTTGCATTCAATCAAATGCGCTGACAAACAGATGTCAGAAAGGTCAACTGATAACACTAAATTTTGACACTTCCAATGACAGGTTTATTTGATTAGACTCTATTCCTTTCCAAAACCCACTCACATGTTTTATTGCACATCCCCTTAATCACACTTGTCTCCATTATCAATGGCTGCATAACAAATCATACCAAAATTTAGTGGTTTAAAACAAGGTCCATTTTTATTGATGGTGATTTTATGAGTCAGGAATTAAGGTGTGGCTCAGTGGGGAAGGCTGGGGAAGGCTTATCTCTGCTCACATGGTGTTGGGTAGGTCATTCACACAGCTGCACTGGGCTAAAAGGTGCAAAATGGCTCCACTCACAGGCCTGGGGTTATGGTACTGGCTGTTGTCTGGGTTCCCCAGTTTTCTTCCCTGTGGCCTCTCTGTCCACATCATCTCTCATTCACCAGGTCAACTATCCCTAGTGAGGTATCCTACACTTCTTCTAATGACAGCTCACAGTTGAAAGAGGGTGAGAATTTAAGGTGGGAGGCTCAGAACCAGCACTTTGTCTCTCCCACCACATTCTGTTGGTCAAACAAGTCACAGGGCCGGACTGGATTCGAGGAGGAAGGAGACATAGAGTCCACCTCCTGATGGGAGAAATTGTTGGCAGCCATCTTTTCAGATGGTTAACCTACACACTTGCCTTCTCCAAATCTTACCCAGTTAACACCCTTCAAATATGAATTGTTTTGGGAGGTCTGGTGACTAGACAAAGACTTTTCTTTGATTTATATCATCTAATCCAGGAAGAGTGTCAGAACTCCCCCAGGGAAATAAGGATATTTAAATGGTTATCTGAAGAATGTAGCTCATGGATAAAAATGACAGTGAAAAGCATATAATATGTGTCTGTCTGTATGTTTATGATAAATTTGAAATGTGTCATAAACCCAATGATCCTTTTGGAAACAAATATAACAGGCCATAAAATTCTCAAATGCTTCTTATTAGTCTGACTGTATCTCAAAGAAAAAGAGAGTTGAATGGCACGAGATGCTTTTACCAAACCACTTCTCATGGGCAACAGATGTTTTGAATGCTCCTCCATTTAGGGACAATAATGCCAACCACATGCTTGCCTTTATTTTTGAAATTATTTTATTAAGGGCTTGTGAAAATATGGAAAATGTAAAACACACACACACAAGCACATAAAAATACATAAAGCACAAAGAGCCTGCTCTGTCCGCATGGTGGTGATGGAGGAAACAGTTGTATGAGGTGCATGTGTGGTATACACACAGTGACCCCCAGTGCTTCTCAATCTTTACATGTGCAAACGAATCGCCTGGGACCTTATTAAAGGCATATTCTCATCCAGTGCTTCTGGGGCAGCATCAGAGAGTCTACATTTCTAACAAGCTTCCGGGAGATGCTGATGCTACTGGTCCACAGATTTGAACAGCAAGCATGTATTAGCTAGGGAAGGCAGTATGCTTGATAAGTCTTCTTCATGGAGCAGAAGGGCTTAGTCAGCAAATATTGCCTCTGTGCCTACCAAGTGCCTGGAACTGTGCTAGGCCATAGGGATTCCGAGAGAGAACTAAGACCCAGGCTCTGAACTTAATGAGCCTTAATTTCTTTGGAAGGAGAAATATATGTGGAAAATAATCGAAACAGAAACTGACAAGAGAGGGTGTATCTCTGTAATGGGTTAAGTGTGAGCACAGATTTTGATTCCTGACTCACTATGAACTAGGAGGTGCCTTGGGCAAGTCAGTTGGTCTCAGAGTCTCAGTTTCTTCATCTATGAAATGGTGATTTTTATGGTACTTACCACCCAGAATTATTAGTTACTTCAGGGAAATTAAGCCAAGCCATAATGGGAAAAATGCCTAGCACATGGCAAGTGCTCAGTAATTATCAACCATTATTATTATATGTGCAGCCGTGTATGGTGGAAAAAAGGTCAATATGTTTATTTTTAAAATGATAGCTTATTAATCATAGAGGAAATTTGAGAAAGCTATTAGTATTTGTGGAAAAGGAAAGAAATTGTAGCCAATTTTGACAATATCTCTAAGAAAGAGGCATTATGATACATCCCACAGCCTTATACTGAATGATATATGAGATGGTGGTTGAGATGAAACTTTGATCCAAGGTTCTATTTATTCCTGACTCTGTGCAACCTTGGGAAAATCATTTAACCTCAGTTTTCTCATCTATAAAGTGGGAACAATGACAACCATCATATTCGAAATTTATGAGGATCACGTGTCATAATGACTCTTTGGTGTCCACAGAGCTGTCTTGGAATCTTGGTCCTGTCACTTATTAGCTTGTGTGATCTTAAGCATCTTTCGTAACTCCTATCTTTAGGGGATTTGGGGGAAATCTAACGAAAAATGTTTATAAAGCACTCAGCAAAGAGACAGACACAGAGTAAGTGCCCAGTAAAAAATAGCAGCAGTTATGATATGTAATTGCTTTGAGAAATATAAGATATATGACTTCATGAAGATTATTATTTTAAGTTGAGCTAAATGTGCTGTTCTTTATATACAAGTAAAGTGTTGCTTCTAAGTTCCTGGTAGTAATGCATACACTTTGATTCGTTTTTGTCTCACTCACATGCCACTCCAAGAGACAACTAGTAAGGCAGCAGATTGGGGGTGAGAGGTGCAGTGTCTGGCGATGACATAATTAGCCCATTCCTTTATCAGTGGTGCTAAGAGGCTACCTTTTTACTCTGACCGTCACTCCAGAATCTCAGAATTTTGAAAAAGCTTATAGCTTTGGTAAATGGTTTCTTTATCCTTTCAGTGAACCACTTAAAATTGGAATTTCACAAGACAAGGACAAGTGTCCAGGTTCTAACTTGTAGTAGTAGTAGATTCCATAGATTTTTGGCCCTTGATCGATGCTGCTTTCTGGGGCATGGGTGGTGGGGTGGTGGGTAGGGTTTGTCGCTATGACAGTTACAGCTGAGCTGCAGGTATCAACCATTCCCACAATCGTGGTTTGGCACTGAGCAGGCATTAACTGATATTCTAATAGCCAGAGATTTTCCCGCAAAGGAAAATGTTGAACTGGGGGACAGAGAGAGCTCAGAGTTGTCTCTTTCTTATATCCCATCCCTAGGCTTACTAGCTTCCTCTCTTAACCTTCTCCACCAATCCATCTCCTTGACAAGATTATTGCGAGGAAGGAGTTAATGAGTACACAGCTTTATTTTCCTCGGAAGAGTGATACAACACAGGCTCAGAGCAGGGCTGTCATCACCCTACAAGTCTTCAGGGGTTTTATAGGTAATTATTAACCCTTTGTGATCTTCCTGGGAGAAAAAACCTCTATGCTAAAGGAACCTATTAAGATTTTCCATCGATAGTATATAGAAATGAACTACCAGTTTTTCAGAGTAAATTCAGTAGTGCCTTAATAATTAAATCTTATGTTTAGGTTGCCCTAAAGAGTTTATAAAGCCCCTCGTGTCCTTTATCTAAATGGATCCTTTCCTTAACTCACTTAGCACCCAGGTTAGAAGTATCATGATCCCTGCTTTTCATTTGAGAAAACTGAGACTTAAAGAAAGGAAATGGCCAGTCAAGGATTTCATGGGTAATAAGGCCTGATTAGAACCCAGGCCTTCTGAATGCTATCCTGGTGCTCTTTTAATGTACTGAACATAATGTAAAATCTCTTCTAATGTTGAGAAAGCACCTTTGAATCTCAGCATTTGTTAAAACCATCAATTATCACCACCAAGAACTGTAGCAAACTGCCACAATTCAGTCCCATGGAAGTGGGATCAACCTTCTTTCTTATTATTTTGTCATTTCCTTCTTTCCTAATTATTGGTGGTTTCAGGCTATTTAGATTTGGCATTCTTCTCTTTCATTGTGTTTAGGATGATTACCTGTCAGGGCTTCTATATTTAAGAGACGTCTGCAGTGATTCTCTTTGGTGATTTCATTGCACGCTGGTCCTGGGTTTGGGCTCTGTTAGATTAAAACAAACTGGGAAGGAATAAATACCTATTTAAAATTGTGATAGTGTCAGTGAAGGAAGATGAGGGATCCTCGTGCCCAAATCAGTTGTTGCTTAGTGCTGAATGGACCAAGACTTGCTCTTTTGTAAGTGCTGCATGGACTTAGATTCCCTTGCTTTTTTGGGGGTGTGGGGCAGGGCTCAGGCCTCCCTGATCTTATGTTGTGTCCACAGTTGAATTCTCCCCTGAGCTTGACAGAACTGCTCTCCAAGCCCACGCTCTCATTTCAATCACAAGCAGGTTGCTAGCATGTGGGCAAATTTCCATACGTGGTACGGGGAGCAGACATGACTTCATGCTCTGCTGTAGACAAGGGAAACTGCCAAGGCTCAGGCGCCCAGTATCCCTGTGCTCCTCAGTGCGGATTTCAGCTTTGGAATCCTCCCCTCTTGCTTCATGGTAACCAGACCACAGGGGATGCTTTAGATTTGTGGTCACACCCTTACCTTGCAGATTCTCAAATTCTATTTTCCAGAACTCCAGTGTCCCAAAGAAGATCTCACAAATGTACCCACAAGCATTTGGAAAACATTTTGCACTAAATATCCATTTTACAGTACTAGGAATGAAAAAAAAAACAACACACAGCTGAAGGATAATTTTAGTTTGGCCTCTCAAGAGGTTCAAAAAGTTCAATTTGTTTTTTCTGCAAATTCTGTTTGAAATTTTGGCAGTGGGGGTGGGGGGAGGATCTGACAGATTATTTTATAGAAACGTTCATGAGTATTCTGCATTAAATTACTGTTTCATGTTCTGTGGTCTTGAAAAATTTAAGAAAACTGACATAGAGGATTTCATAAATTTGGAGTCCTTTAAGTTTCATTCCTCCTCCTCCTTCTTCTTTTCATACTTACTATTATTTTACCAAAGGCATTAAAAGCAAAGAGATGTATTTCTTCTTGTCCAGTCTGAAGTTGTATCTTTATGTGGATTACAAATGAAACATAAAAGCTGGTTAAAGCCTGGGATAAAATGGGTCAGGTGCAGCATTTTTCTGATAATGTTTCTTAGGAATCATATTTGGATTGATTTACACACATATTTAAGCACTACTTTGGGCATCACTGCTGAGATCATGCAAAAAAATTATAAAAAAAAATGAGGCACCATTATTTGATAGCATGAAGAACAGAAGAAGGGGGAAGGAAGAGGGAGAAAAGGGGGAGAAGAAGAAAGGAAACCAGTGATCACTTGACTACCAAACAATTTTGGTTAAAGAAGAATACATTTTGTACATTGCAATTAAAGCAAATGCCTTAGAATGTATAAGAACGGGAACAAAAGCCCTTTTTAATTTTTTGCTTTATCTTCATGAGGTACATCTCCTACTGTCCATTTCCATAAGATCATCAGATTTAATTCGCTTCAGCAAATGCTTTTCAACTGACAACCTGGGTGGTTATGTTGGAAACTTGCATGCTCTTGGGAAGGGATATGAGATACTTCAAAACCAAAATGCCCAGAGGGGCGGCTACATATTACAATGCTCATCTTTTCCTTTTTTCACAAAATGTGTGTGTAAAAGCGTCCTACTATTTTGATGCAATGTCAGAACACATGGCTACTATGTTCTGATCCGTAAGAGCCAAAGTTAGAAGCCTTTAAACCATTATTATTTCTTCTTTTACTCTGTTTCTTTTAGGCATACTCTGTGGCTTCTTGAAAACCAGTCTTAAATGCTCTGATTTAAAAAAAAAAAAAAAAGGGAACTGCTTTTCTGGAGTTTTTCCAGAAGTACCCTTCTACTAACTAGGGGCAGGACAGGGTCCGCCTTGGAGATTTGGTTTCTGCAGCACACAGTCATTTTGATAACCCCATTAATCAAGGACATATTGCTGGATTTAAGATATCAAGAACAAGTCAGGAGGAGAAGGGCCACCCCTTATGAAATAACTAGGATGCCCCAATTCAGTAGCTAATGTGTGGAGTTACCCCTCACCCCCTGCAATTTTATTGAGATATATTCACATGCCATATGATAATGCCCAGTGTACAATCAATTGTTCACAGTATCATCATATAGTTGTGCATTCATCATTATAATCAGGCCTTGAACACACTCATTACTCAAAAAAGAAAAAGTAAAAATAAGAATAAAAATAAAAGTAGAAAAGAACACCCAAAACATCCTATCCCCTCCCATTATTCATTTACTTTTTGTCCCCATTTTTCTACTCATCTGTCTATACACTGGATGAAGGGAGTGTGAGCCACAAGGTTTTAAGAATCACGTGGTCAACGTGTGAACTTTTAAATCTGTCTTGATAGCTTTGTTCCTGGAAAATGGGTGCAGTTTGTTTGAAATCCACAGTCAGGTTTGCAGCCTTGGGGAGGAGGGAAGGAAACTTGGGGCCAGACAGCTCCTAAGAGAGGCCGTTGCCCTCTTAACCAACTTTCTCTTCTCCTTTAGATTCCTTAACTCTCCTGCCCCAAGCCGGTGTCCCCTTCCCCACTAACAGACTGCACGTCCCCTTTAAGTGGCGGGGGACGTCCCTCCTCCCTTCTCCTCCCAATCCCCCGCCCTTCACACCTCGGGTGGGAAAAGAGGGTTGGGGGCGGGGTGGCCGGCGAGGCGGGAGGGGCGGGATCTTGGTGAGTGTTCCAATAGACCTCGAGGCTGGCCACCGTGGACCCCGGCAGCCAATGAGCAGCAGACGGGGGTGTGCGTTGCAAAGCATCCAACGTGGGCCGGCAGGCGGCCGCGGGACATGCAGCGGAGGGGGTGTGTGCGGGCGCGGGGTCGGGGGCGGAGCCTGGGGGATCCGCTCGGGTTGGGCCGTGGGGAGGCTCGCGGCAAGCCGCTGATTGTTCCTGCCGCGAGGTCGGCGGGGCTCGCGTAGCGCAGGGGAGTTATGTGGAGCCCGTGATTGCCCGCGCGCTCTGCCCGCGGCGCTGGGACAGCCAGGCTCACGGGGCACGCCGAGCGGGGGCGGCCGTGTCGGCCAGCTCCGGAACTGCAGCTCTGCGCACCTAGCCGAGAGGAAGATGCCCGCGGGTGCCGAGCTCAGGCTGCGAAGCTGAGCGCCTTCCTCCCTGCAGCGGCAGCAGCACCGCCTTCGGCTGGTGGCGGCACTTGGCGTCCGCCGGGACTCCGGAGCCAGTCCGGAGCGCAGCGAGAGGACGAGGAGCGTCGGCCGAGCATCCCTCGCCTGGATTCGTGGGGTTCGCAGCGAGCGCGGGCGGGTCGGCCCGGATGGGCGCACGATTCGCGGCCCCCGCCGGACGCTGCGGAGCGGCCGGGGCACCGGGGGCCCGCTGAGCGCTGCTGCCGCGGACAGAACTTGTGCCAGAGGCCATGTCCCGGCGCGGAGTCTAGTGCCGAACGGAGCCCCCGCGGGCCTGCTCGCGTCTGCGACCGCCCGGGACCTCTCAACCCCCTCGCCCGGAGTTCGCAGCGCGCTCCAGACAAGATGGCGCGGCCGGCCTGGGGAGTGTTCGGGGCCCCGCGCCGTTCGCCTTGCCTTCTCCTGTGGCTGCTGCTGGTTTGGCTGGAGCCGGCGACGACTGTGGCCGGCCTGCGGGCGCCCTGCGCCGCCGCCTGCGCTTGCGCTGGGGACTCGCTGGACTGCGGCGGGCGCGGGCTGGCGGCGCTGCCCCGGGACCTGCCCGCCTGGACGCAGAGCCTGTGAGTGTCGCCCTTTCCTCCCTCCACTGTCACTTGGGGACAGGGCGGCGGGGGCTCTTATCTGGGAAACGGGTGCGAATTGGGAGTCGCTTGTGTGGAGTTATGTGGGCTGGGAAACTTAGCGTGGGGTCGCGGAGGTGAGACCGTGCGTGGGGTTCTGAGGGGAGAAGGCGTGCGTGTGGGTCTCAGAGGTGGGATCTTGTGTGGGGATCCGAAGGGAGAGAGCGTGCCTCGTGGGGGGTCTGGAGGTGAGCTAGCGTGCTTTGTAGGGACGGGCTGGAAGCTAGACCGGGAGTGGGAGTCTGGAGGTGAGAGAATGTGAGTGTAGAGTGTGGAAGTACGCGGGTGGTATATGTGTGTGTGCGGTATACTTCTGAAGGGGGGGAAAGTGTGAGGATTTGCGGGTGTTTCTTTTCTAACTCTCCTGTGACCCGGTTCTTTAGGGTCTGAGTTCTTTGGTCTTCCTGTGAGTAATGAATGAAGATGACTCTTGGTTCCCGTCTTCAATTTACATTATTTATTTGTGTGAGTGTGTGTGTAGCCGCGTCCTGATCCCTGCGGATCCTGGTGGCCGGATTTGTCTCTGGCCAAGGCAGCAGGCAGCCTTCCCCGAAGGACGTTTCAGACTAGGGGGCTTTGAGAATGCTTTGAGATCTCTGACTCATGGGAGTTTGTTCTTTCCCACCTGGTTGGCATTTTAGGGAACTGCATGCCAGACCTTTCCTGTCTGTTCCCTAGGACCACATTCGTTGTGAGGACCCTGTGGGATGGAACTCCCCCCTCGGTGTTTCTCCTCTATAAATGGTGCAGCTTAGTTTTAGAGTAGTGCTACTTCAAGAGAGGGTGCCTGAGACTTGGTTGATTTAAGCAGAGTTTGTTTCATCTCTTTCAAGGTTCTTTTCTGTGCTATCAGGATTTTGGCCTTACCCAGCCAAGTTAAAGTCTTCTGTCAGGATTTTGTGGGCCCCTTCTTACAGGATATCTGGAAGGAAGAAATTATGTTAGAACTTAGAAGCAGCACAGCAATAATCCCAGGCATGACATTCACTGTTTTAAAAAACAAAACTGGTGACACAAGTCTTAACCATCACCTGTGGCTTGATCTACAAAAATGTGGTCTGGTCCTAAAGCTCTTCTAACTCAGACCGTGCTACACACTGCTTAATGAACAAGTGCTAGAAAGTTCTAAAGCTGGTGAGGATTTTGACACAGGTGGTGCTAGGAGATAAGTGCTAGGAGAAGGAGCCCAGCATTGACATTAAGTAGTAGTTTATTTAGTTGAGGCAGTCTGGGATATTGTAGTTTTTCCTTTACATACCCTTGAGGTAGGGTTTTTTTTTTAATGAATCATGTGGGCAGAATCAGAATAACTTCTTAAAGTGTTCACCTGTTAGAAGAGTGACTCCCCATGCCATGCATCAGTGCCATTGTGGGGAAGGCACTTAGTTCAGAAGCTGTGACTTCCAGGAGAGGACAGGGTGTCCTCTTATTTGCGCTTTCATATGGTCACATGATTCACTTTGCCTTGCTCTTTAATTTTTGGAGCAAAACATACTGGTCATTTTTAGGTTTCCTGTTGCCTCGTATTGACATTTTATATGGCATAAATACCTTTTAAATTATAATGTTTTCTCTTTTACTCACACGTTTGATCAATAAATACCAGATTGGGTACTTTGCTCTTCAGTTGACAAGATTACACTGATTAGTATGTTAACTGGTTAGATCCTAAGATGTGAACAGTATAACTTCTGGCTGGAATGTGGCAACAATAGTGTTCAGTACAAGATAGGTACCCTTTCAAAAATGTTATTTTAATCCTGACTAAAAAAAAACTAAGCAAGTTATTTTTTTCCTAGACTTCTGATTTCTCAATTTAAACCTTTAGTCTTATTCTGAATTTTGCATATGGATATTTATATGGCTTAATTTCCTGGCTGTGATTCAGCAAGCCTTCAGGGTCTCTGTATGTAATTTAATAAAAATATCTTGCAGTTTCACTAAGTTCACAACCTCTAGGTCCATTGCGTCTAGAAAATCCTTTATAACCCCATGAACTAGATTTACTACAGCTGGTTCAAACAATTTCAGGCTGTGGGTTTGAGATAGCAGGGGAGCCTGTTGCCTCTTTTTTGGCTTTTGTAAACAGTGTATCACATTTTGGAGATGCTTCTGGGGCTAGCATAAGAAAAATAGAATTTTTTAATAGGGAATGTAAATGCAGTTTGAATGGAAGAAATCGAGGGGAGTAGATGGGAAAATATGTTCATTCCTGGGACCTGAGGCTAACTTGTACAGCATAGTAACTTATAGTAGTTGAGCCATAACTGAGACTCTCATCCCATTACGTAGGTGACACTGGCATGGTCCAGCCAGCACTTTCATAAATAGCACCCAGCACTGCCAAGCCTTATTCCAACTTCCCAGAACTTTGGAAGAAGTTGAACTTCTTCGAACTCAGATGTTTGCTTTCTTTGAGATTAGTTTTGAGCGTGTGCCTTCAGAGGCTGCTTAAGAAGTGTTAAACGCAATTTACCTTAGACTCTTACTTATGGCATAGATTTGAGCACAGTGTTTAGCCACAAAATGCTGCCAACTTCAGCATTCTGGGAGCCGAGTGATGGCCTAGTGGGATTATGATGGGGAGGGCAGGCCTTAGAGGAAGAACCAACCCTGATTCTTATTTCCAGTTTGAAGGAAGGATGACATCTTTCAGAAGCAAGGAAGTTCACAAAAGGACACCAGTTGTGGTTATCTTGGGTGCTGGTGCACATTAAGATAAGTTTATTGATTTGGGTCTCTTTGTATTATGTCTCCTTATGTGTTTGCACTACCAAATCGGGTGGCTCTTACATAAAGTGGCACTTAGGATTACATTAGAAAACAAGCAGAAACCAGGGTTGCCATTGTAGTTGTAAAGCCAAGACCTTTGTCTTTCACATTTTACAGCTGTGCTCAAAGGCCCAGGTGTGCAGGGTGTTGTGAATTAAGAGTTTGGAAAATACTTCCCATCCTGTTTATGCAAATTTGATCTGAAGTGCAGGTGACCAAATTGTCCCAAAACCTAAACTGAGATTTTGATTGAGAAGTAGGTCTTGTCTGGATTTTCCTGAGTTTTCCTTTGACCCGTTTTCCTCTGTGTCTCTATTTCACTTAAGAAGGGCTAAACAGACCTCAAACATCTGATCTGTGGGAATGGGCAAAGGCTGTTTGGGATAGGCAGCATTTTAAACGTAGGGTAATGGCAGAGGAAAAATCTTTCAGGTTGGCAGTGCTTTTAGGGGAACTTTAGATTGAGTTCAGGATCCTTTTCTTTGCAACGAGTGTGGGAAGCCTGGCGTCGCTTCCCTCTTGATGGTGGACTTGTCTGTAGGTAGTTCTCTGACACCCTTTTTTTTTTTTTAATCTTCATTTTATTGAGATATATTCACATACCACGCAGTCATACATAACAAATCGTACTTTCGATTGTTTACAGTACCATTACATAGTTGTACATTCATCACCTAAATCAATCCCTGACACCTTCATTAGCACACACACAAAAATAACAAGAATAATAAGAGTGAAAAAGAGCAATTGAAGTAAAAAAGAACACTGGGTACCTTTGTCTGTTTGTTTGTTTGTTTCCTTCCCCTATTTTTCTACTCATCCATCCATAAACTAGACAAAGTGGAGTGTGGTCCTTATGGCTTTCCCAATCCCATTGTCACCCCTCATAAGCTACATTTTTATACAATTGTCTTCGAGATTCATGGGTTCTGGGTTGTAGTTTGATAGTTTCAGGTATCCACCACCAGCTACTCCAATTCTTTAGAGCCTAAGAAGGGTTGTCTATATTGTGCATAAGAGTGCCCACCAGAGTGACCTCTCGGCTCCTTTTGGAATCTCTCTGCCACTGAAGCTTATTTCATTTCCTTTCACGTCCCCCTTTTGGTCAAGAAGATGTTCTCCGTCTCACGATGCCAGGTGTACATTCCTCCCCGGGAGTCATATTCCACGTTGCCAGGGAGATTCACTCCCCTGGACTGACACCCTTTTTGAGTAAGGGGAGTTCTCTGGCAAATGAAATTGGTTGCCTTGAGAGATGGGCACATTATTTAAGTCACTCCAATATGAAATTATGGCCGTAAAATCTAATATTTGAGTACTGTGAAATTAGGAAGTGCCCAGAGGCTCCCAGGATGCAACAGAAATTAACTTCATATTGACACACAGTGTACCTCTTGCCTTTAGGATCTTTCAGAATTGTTCCTGCTGCCCCCTTTTGTAAGGGATTCTTTTTTTTTTTTTAATTTAAAGTGTGTTCATTCCTTCCGATAATTACATTTGGTGACTAGATTTCACACCTTTGGAAACTGGAACGTATTATTGGCATTGATTCTTGGGAATGTGTCGGAAAAGATGAAGAAAAGTCACTGTTGGCCCACATCTCATCCTCTTGGCAGTCCAGGGGAGCTGATTCCTAGAGGATGTTCCTGTCTCCACTGCAGACTGAAGGTTTCCTTCCCTCCAGTGTTAAGTACTTTGCCCTCCATGCAGTCCTCACTGGCCACGCCCCAGCTGACCGTTCTCTCCCTCATACACCGTGCTCACAATGAAAGAGCCTCTCCCCCATTTTACAGTGGTGTCTCCTTGGCGCTAAGTCTTTACAGCATCCTCTCTTTAAGGGTGGATAGGCATGTGAGAGCACTAGGGTTTTGTGTGACTTACCATGCACCTGGTCCAGTTCTGTGCACCTGCTAAAGCCCTGAAGTTCTGCTAGATTGGAAAGGCAGGAAGGAGGTTGTTTAAAATAGCCTGTAGTTATTTAAAAAGTGACATCCATAGGGGAGGGAACTCCAGAAAAAGAATTCATTGAATTCAAACTTACATTAAGCAATGAAGGATGTTGGCTATACCGGGTCTTTTCTTCTTTTCATTTCTTTAAAACTTAAAGGGATTCCTCTGACTTACCCCATAGATTGAAGGATGTTACATTTCATAAGCAAACCTAACTTTCAACTCTTTTGAAAGAGGTTGGTGACATATACTCACAGGGAACCTTTCCTCTCCTCAGCGCCTGCAATTTGAAACGCTGGGGGTCTTTTAAAAGCAAAGGAGACTCTAGGCTGTGTTAATATTCAGGGCTGTTTACAAAGGATGCAGTTTCAAAGGCTGAAGGCATTGTCTTGAGACTGGAGGGAGAAGGAGTAGAAGAAAAGTTCCCAGGCAGAGGAGGGGAAATATTTAAAAATTGCCAGAGTTCACTGGCCTGTGGGAAATTCAGGGGCCATTAGTGTTATTTTTTTATGGCTTAAGCATGACATTGAGCCTATGGGATCTGCCTTCCGCGTGGTAGTTCATGTTATATGTCAGTGATATGGTCATTTGCCTTTTTAAAAAATTTTGTTTCAGATTTTAAACTGTGAGATGAGTAAGAAATTCAGATCTGTTCTTACCTCAGCAAAGAAATGGAGTTTTGAAGGTCAGTGATTAAAATTTTCACAGTAGCTTACACCCCAGAACCTGCAGTTATTTTTTTTGCACAAAGAATTTTATATAACTGCAGAGTTTAGGATAGCAACCCAGAGTGACCACTTACCTGACTGGGACTGACAAATTTTCTGCAGAAGGACTTGCAACATGGCCATTGTCATTAAGCAAAATGGATAAGATTGCAGGAAAAAAAAAAAAAAAAAGGCAGATTGTAGATGGTCTAATTGGAAGCTGCCAATTTGTATCTAGGTTTTTGTTTTTTTTTTCAATGGTTGGGGGAAAGCAGTAAGCTTGTGAATTTTTCTTACCCAAAGGCTTTATGTGTTTCAACATTGTTATATTTTAGATAATTTAATACTTCATGTGTGGTTTTTGTCTGAGTATTTTATGCATAGTCTTCTCAAACACCAGTTTATAAGATAAATCTGTTTATGAAAAGCATTCCATTAAAAAAAAGTTGTTTCTCCATTTTCCTGCATTTCACACTCATTGTTTCCTGCCTTTATTCTCTAATTCCTCAAATCGGCATTCACTGGCAAACTGTGCCCCCCACCCCCACGTTTGGGTTGTTGATTGGGAAAAAGAGTAGGTGAGTGTGACTCTTTCTTCACTTTTACTCCGTTGAATATACTGGTGCCCTCATCCCTGGGTGATCACACCCATCTCATACCCTTCACTATGTAATAGTGATCAAGGGATTGAAAGTTATTTTAGGGTCCATCCCTGGTTCTGCCCCTCTACAAAGTTTGGGGTGAGTCTCTTCATTTCTGAATAGGGGAGCATAATATTCTGTCTTATGGCTGCTGTGAAAACACAGTTACATGATGCATCTGTTTAGCCCAGTTCCTTAATGTGTGTTGATCAATTTAATGATTTCTGGAACACAATTTGGATTGGAGGTTAAGCCCAAATTTTGTGTCATCTCTTATGGTCGGTCTTCCCAAGGCAGATTTCCTGGAGACAGAAGATTTCCTGAGGAAAACTTACTTTTCTGATATGAAGGACTCTTTTAGGGGCGGGAGCATGGCTGAGCTCACAACCCAAGCAGCCTTCTCTTATAAAGTTGGTTGTGATGTGAATCAAGTAAGACAAAGAAAACTGCATGTGCCCTTGGGAATCGCAGACTAACAAGGCAGGAAAGGCGGGGCACTATGAACAGTTGCAGCAAATTATACAATTAGCAAAAATTATTGAGGTGGTTTATAAATGTATTCCAGTTGTGCAAATACTTCTGCCTATTTAGCATTATCCTCTTGGGAAGGAGGCAGGGGAGTGAGAGACCCTTAAACTAATAATTTTATCCTCTTATTTCCCAGGGTTTTATTGAAATCGAGCCCCACCAAGATGCAGGAGCCCCTCTCAGTTAATAGCTTGGAAAAATGCAGGTGTGCTCTTCCAAACAGGTTAGGTTACAGACTTTGGGCCCGGTTGAATCCTGCGCTGTGTCCACTTCTCTTGGAAAAAAAAAACTTAAGGGAGGAGGAGGTGTGAGGGAGAAGGAAGTTTGTATGTGGAGAGCAGGACAGCTTTCACATTTTTAAATTGTTTTGGTCTGATTACAATCATATGATAACTTTCTACGGAATACAGGGTGGTGAGCACACAGGGTCTTTTGAGAAATCTACAAGAATGTGACCTGAAAAGCCGTTTACTGTTTGCTGTTGCTCCTTCTGCACCTGTACCTGGGTCCTTTCCCCAGTGAAAGGCCATAATTCACAGCCTTGCCCACATGAACGGCAACGATTGTTTGTGTCTTTATTGCTATTTAATCTAGAATAACCGGTAAGGCCCATTGTGCGAACAACCAATCTGTTCATCTCTGCAAGTCCTAATACATCTTGGTTTCCTTATGAACCAGGATGCAGGTTACAATCACTGCAATTTCAGTTTGTTTTGGCAAAAGGTAGCGATCAGAGGATTTAAAGAAAGCATGGCCCCTGTCTCTTAAGTATTTTGTATTGATTATTCTTTAAACTTTTGTGGTGCACTGGTCTTTAATCGTTTATTATCTGCAGGTATTTTTAATCAAGTCTCCTTATTAGTAAGAAAAGGAATGAAATGAATGAGGGTCTGTTGCATAAGCAGAATTAGCTGGACATTGAGGAACAAGGTGGAGATAATGGAGATTCTTTTTAACTGTTTTAGAAAAATAATCTTACAAATTTATGTTCCAAGACACCTTTTGGCAGCATTTAGCAAGTGCCCCCCAACCTTTCATGTCCTTGGTGCCTTCCACCAATTTATGACTTGCTGCTCAAGTAATTTACTTATCTTGGTTGGAGCATGCATTGCACTGATAAATTCTTTAGCCCTGGGTTACCTACTTGATGATAGCCTGTTAGATACAATGAGAAGGACTGAGCATTTTTGAACTGTGGAATAGTTAGATACAATAAGAAGGACTGAGCATTTTTGAACTGTGGAATAGGTAATCTCCCTTTAGTACCAAATCTTGTAGTTCTAGCTGGCCTTGTTTGAAAGCATTTATACCTCAAGCATTAGCTCTTAGGACTGGAGAACAAGAAATTGACAAATTGGCCTCTACCTTGGTAATGATAATTACCATCTAAGAAGTAGGGTGTTGCTGACATAGCTTTTTTTCTTATAAGAGAAGATCTGAAAGACTTGATTTTTTAAAAAAATTATGAATTAATGGGACATTTGAGTGGAAGCCAGGTACTTTAAATAAACTAACACATTTCTGCCGATACAAGGTGTTTTTTCTTACCTTTTTATTATGGAGCTATCAAACATTGACACAAGTGGACAGAATAATATAGTGACCATTATGTACTCATCACCCAGCTTCAAGTCGTCATCTGCTGACCTCTCTTCTTTGATCTATGCCCCAATAGACTTCTCCCCTTCCATGTTTTTTTGGGAAGCAAATCCATTTCATCTGTTAGTGTATAGGGAAGTTTTAAGAAATGTGAATTTGAAGAACTTCAGGAAGAATTGACATTTCTGTTAAGTGTATTCTGCAAAGAGAATTTCCCAGAAGGAAATTTTGGTAAGTTTGTACATTTGTAGGCTGTTGATTGAGCACATACTGTGTGCATGCGGATGTATGTGTTCTCAGAATTGTGTGTGTATGGGAGTGGGTGATTATAAAATTCCTTTGTCCTAGAGTCCTTTGCCAAAAATGTGCATTTCTGATGAATTTCCTCTCTCCTGGTACAGCTCTTGTTTTGGATGTTTCTCTCATGCTATTAATTGTTGTTTAAAATATGTTGGTGAACAAATAAATTAGGAATGGGTCATTTTAAAAGTATTATTTCTGATACTGTTGGTTAATAGTGGGATAACCATTAGCCATTGGTTGTAGTTAAGTTGTGAGTGAATTGAGTTAACTGTTGTTTACTTTGTGAGGCCTGACCCTCCAGCTGTGGCTACTTGAGGCTGCTTTAAATAGAGTTGGAGGCACTCGGTAAGGAAACCCTCAAAAAACTAAGAACAGGCTCCCAGGATCCTCTGTGCTCGATTTAAGCCTCACACAAACTTGAAAATGCTTTTCTCCTGGTAGCTACTGAATGGTTTTGTTTTTGTAAAGGTCCATTGTTTAATTTATCCTCAGCCTGTTTCTTGGTTGGGAGGCTCCTTCAGAATAGATTTCATGCTGGTTACAGCTTAATTAGCAATCTGAATGGGAGTTACCTAGTCCTCCAAGTTCCATCCACCTCATCATCATTTATGGAATTATTTCCATATTCTGTATATGGAAATCTAATTCCATGTAGATTATGGAGTGTTCAGTGATTATAAAGGCTGTCCATCATGGCCAGGTTAAACCCATAGATATAATAAGCTTGGTTAACTTTATAATATGAAAAATAACAAGAAAGGGGATGAGCAGGTTTCCCTATACCAATAAAAGATTGTTTGAAGACCTGTTTAAAAAAATTTATAGTATGATATTTTCTTAGAAACCACCTTAAATTGGGTTTTATGTTCAGGAGAGTAGAAGCACACTCCAAGGGGTTTAAGAAAAATTTATGGGGGAAAATTACAATTGAGATATTTTGACTAGGCACTTTGGTTTTGCAAATTGGGAGAACTTCATTTCTTTCATCTAGTGTCTACCTCAGTTCGGTACCCTGATTCGGCATCATGCTTCATTTTAGTTTTCGTGTTATTTTTAATTTAAAAAGTTTTGTGTCTGTGATTTCTTCCCTCCACCTGGGGTGGTGTCAGTTTCTGGCACACAGTCTCTCAGTGCTTGCAAAACTTATAAACAGCCAGAAGAGCTCCTTGCTTCCAGGAAGTTGCTTGTTGATGCAACCAAGTGATGGATGCAAAAGCCTCAGCATGAGTGGGACAGGGTTTCCTTCTGTCTTTGGAGAAGAGGAGATCCAGAAAGCACACTGAAATGTTTTGTAGCTATTATGGTTTGCCTTATCCCAAATTCCTTGGAGTGTTTTCTCAGATTTGGTGACTATATGGGACTCTTGGCTGAGGGTCGTATGGCCTCATTGAAGGGTCTGCTTTGCCCAAGAGAAAAATCAGGAGCTCCTTTATGGAGATTCTTGTATTTTTTTCACAAGATCATTTGAAGAAATATTTAGGAATGGTTAAATTATATTCAGTTGCAAAGTGTCTTAAAATAAAGACTAGCCTACCTCAAATATTATTTACTTGGGGGCACAGGGAAATTTATAATATGCTAAGTCTTGAAGATCCGGTACATCTTTCTGGGCAGAAAAGATCCTGTTTTTTTTTCATTAGGTTTCTTAAAGGAGTTCTTGACCAAAGAAGGATTAGAAACTTGATCTAAAAGGAAAAAAAAAACTAAAGCTACAAATGTAGGAGTGTGGCAGAATGCAAAGTAACCCATGGCTGGACATCAGGAAACCCAGCTCTGCCACTGATCGGCCTTGTGACCTTGGGCTGCTCACTTAATTCCCTACCTGTAAAGGAGTATATGACCTCTACGACTTCTTGTTTTCAGATTTACAATTCTATCCCCAACTGAAGCAAAGAAGAAAATAAACTTACTGCTTTTTGGATGATATGTGAATTAATAAATTGAAAATTAAGTATAGAATTACCATATGACCTGGCAATCTCACTTCTAGGTATACACCCCATAGACTCAGAAGCAGGCATTTGAACAGATATTTGTATGTGGATGTGTGTAGCAGCATTATTTACAATTGCCAAGACATAGAAGCAACCCAAGTGTCCGTCAACAGATGAATGGATAAACAAAGTGTCATATATCCATACAATAGAATATTATTCAGTCATAAAAAAGAATGAAGTTCTGATACCTGTGACAGCATGGATGAACCTTGAAGACAATGTTGAGTGAAATAAGCCAGACACAAAAGGACAACTATAGTGTGTCTCTCTGATATGAAATAATTAGAATAAGCAAATTCATACAGTCAGAAAACGGGTTACCAGGGACTAGGGTGGAGGTAGAGAAGGGTGAGTTAATGCTTAATTGGTACAGAGTTTTTGTTTGGGATGATGGAAAAGTTTTGGTGATAGATGGTGGTGATAGTAGCACAACATGGTGAATGTAATTAACACCACTGAACTGTATATTTGAATGTGGTTAAAAAGGGAAATTTTAGGTTGTATGTATGTTACTTGAGTAAAAATTTAAAAAAACCCAACAACATGGGGAATGTACAAGACACACAGTAAACCCTAATGTAAACTATGAGCAATATAGTTATTAGTACAGTAATATTCTTTCATCAGTGTTATCATCGGTACCACACTAACACAAAGTGTTAATAATAGGGAAAATTCTGTGTATGAGGTCATGGTATATGGGAACATTGTGTTTTCTGCATGATTTTTTCTATAAACCTGCAACTTCTCTAATTAGAAAAAAAAAATTAGTAAATTGATTTGTATCTACTCTACTTACTTAAAAGTTTCTTTGCAAGTTTGGTGCTTCTGAGTGTTGTCCTCAGAATGATACCCTGGGCAGCAAAGAAAAAATAGGGTGTTTGTGGAGGAGTCTCAATTAGGGAACTTTTTGAAGGCCTTCAGATGTTATTGAAGGGGAAGGAATGCCTCACAACACTTTCTTTGATTATTGCCTCTTTTTCCCTCTCTGTCCCAAGGAAATCTGAAAGCTGGTGCAACTCTACTTTGGTTTAACCTTTTAAGATCTTAGATTAAAAAAAGATTTGCTTATCTTGGCCTTTCTTAGGACCACTATAGGCCTTCAGTGAATGGTTGGGCTATACTGCTCCTTAAGGACCGGGTGGGCCATTTTAGTAATAGTTGCAGGAAAGCTAGCTTGCCCTTGACTACATGCAGGGACATGGTGGATTTCACATCAGCTTTTATCCCTTCTCTTAGGGAGATCTTTTGTTTATGCTTTTCAAGGTGGAAACTCAGCAGCCTGATATATATGGCCCAGTGGCTTTTTTCTTTAGGTTTGAATCTCTCTTTTTAGTTAAATTGATACCACATCCACCCATCTCCCTGAATTGTCACTGGTCTCTTCTTGGGCAAATACTGTTCTTGAAAATCTTGATCCCTATCATGATTGGACCCCTTAAAAGATTTTATTTATCATGCAGAATCTTTCTAAGCTTTCATTTTCTGTATTCTGAATAACCATCTTTCTCCCACCAGGGGTTCCTTAGTCCCTTGTCCCTTCATTGGAAATTCTCTTCCTTCCATCCGTTCTCTGTCATGTAAATTTCCACAAGATGGAACCTTTAGATTTTTTCTGTTTTTTTTTTCTTTAGAACAAATGCTTGGAATTCGGAACCTTGTTCTGGGATACAGCTAAAAATTCAGTGAAGTTGGAGGCACAGTTAGTGGTTTGGAACTTCTTGACAGGAAGTTTAACAGGATTTAGGGACTACTTTGGGACTACAGGAAATAGTCCGAAATGTTAGATTGGTTTTTAAATTCTCCCCTTAAGAGCCAAAGATCACCTTTTTAAATTGTGCTTTCATCAGAATCGTCCAAGCGATCCTCCCACCCTTTCATGAGCTACTTATGTCAATATAAAACATTCTCTCTATCATTCACTTGACCTTATTCTGATGAATATATTATTTATATCTTGTCTTCTCCCAGAGGATTCTTAGAGTTTATCTGATTAGGTAACTTTTCACACATCCTTGCCTTTTTTCTACTTTTCGACTTGACAGCAAGCAGCAAGGATTACTCAATATCGTACGCCTAGGAATCCCTTGATAATTATTTGTTTATTGCCATATGACTTTCTTGGGATTTGGCACATTTTTCTGGGCATAAAGGATCCCACATTTACATTAAATTTCTTAAAGGGGTCCTGAGGTTTAACCCTGAAGTGTGATTATTTCTGATTGATGTGTGTGGAGGACTTACAGAAGCATTTTTGGAATTTAGCCGTAAGGAGTTTATAAAAAGTCATTTTCTTTAGGCCGAGGAGTTGGAGTGTTACAGCTGGCAATCTGTTGACCCACCAAGAGCCGGCTGATGAGTAAGGGGATAAATTCGGGGGCTTCATTCAGTTGCTGGTGCTCCTGCATTGTATAGCATCAGTAAGAAGTCACAGCTCTGGTTTGGCTGATTTTATGTCAGAGAGAACTTTTGGAGAGAATATTTCACCTAAAACAAAAATTATGGATGGTCTTCTCTTCTTTTCCCCTTATTTTCTACTTTGAGAAACACTTCAGAGAATCAGATGTGGTAGTGCCAGATGCCATGCAGTTATTGTTAAAAGAATTTGGAAATAAAATTGAAAACAAACTTTGTTGAGCAAAGCAGATCTAGGCGAGTTGTTACTTTGAAGGAGAAGGGGATTCCAAGTTTTTCCTCTATTTGGAGCTGATGTCTCAGAACACTTGTTCTGCGAGATGAATCATCTGTGAATTCTACATCTGGGAGTTATATATTGGGAAATGGCATTCTTTTTAAATGTAGAAGAAACACAAAGGCTTAAAGTTAACAGTGTAGTTGGAAAATTCTAGTCAGAGTTTAAAAAATTTAGGATTGAGGTGAAGTTGTCAGAATAATTCGACGTGAGATTGTGATACCTAAAATAGATATGTCCATATATGGAAAGCAGTATGACAGCTACACTTATGCATTGGGACCCCTCCTCTTTCTTTTGAGACCAGTGAGGTTTTAAAACATTTCATAAATGTCAATTAATCAGAATCCCTAGTTAAGGCAAATGTTACTTGAGCCAGAATTTATTCAAGCATTTGTCTTGAACTCTAAATAAGTTCAGGCCTTGTTCACTAGCGTAGAGCCCAGAGCAGTGCACTGTTTCAGGGTCTACAGGGGAAGAAAACACTGGGACCTCTTCTTCTCTGATGTCCTCCTTCATTCCACATGTGTGATTTGGGGGGGAAGGGGAAGGCAGGGATGAAGCAGCCATGTTGTTAGAAGGCTCAATGGTACAAGTGGTGGCCCTGGAGTCTGGCTGTGTGGGTGACCTTGGGCAATTTATTTAACTTCCCTCTGACTCAGTTAACCTCTTGCATGAAATGAGGATTATTATCTCAGTAAGGTTGTTTTGAGGACAAAAATGAAATAATTTGTAATTTGTAGAATAATGTTTGGCACATAGTAGAAGCTAGAGAAGGGTTAGGCTGTTTATTATTATTCAAACTATTGTAGTAGTAGCAGTTTACCTATTTGTAGCAGGCACATGAACTTTAATTTAATCACCATCTCAGCCCCATGAAGTGTATAGCCTGTATTTTATAAAGAAGGCCCAGAGAGGTTGAATGACTTGCCCCAGGGTACCAGAGCTAGAATACCAGAGTTAGAATTCAAACCTGAGTACTACCACTCCTTTCTTGCGTTTATCTTGTCTCCCTCTCAAGACTGAATTCCTTGAGTCCTGTGAGGGGTCCTTCCATGCTTCAGTGGATTGTAGCACCCATTCATGGCCATGCAGTCAGTGCTCCCTGGATGGTGTCTTAAAAGTGATCTTGAAAAATGTGCTTCTTCCTTGGTAAGCTGGTGTGTCAGAATCCATTTTTGGTTTTCCCCTTTGGTGAAGGGGGTGGCAACCAGTGCATATGTCTCGCCATCTGTTGTTTATTGTTTTTGTTAGGTTGTGGTTTGTATTCATGTTCCATGTTTCTTTGGTTTCTGGAGCAACTGCGAATATTGTATGCTCGGGGATCAAAAAAAGTAAACTATTTATAAACAGCAAAGTATTCTTGGGTTTGGAAAGTGTTTTTCTCAAATGCGTGTATATTTGGTGGCTTTATTATAATCTCATTGATGTATTGTTAGCCAGTTTGCAGATCGAGACACGTTTAAAAGATGGGAGAGTCACGGGATGGCCTTGTGTAACCAGCTCACAAACAGCCTTGGTGATAAGGCCCTGGTGTTAACTCTGACCTGAGTGGTGTATTTTTAACTCAAGAACATATAAACAGTTTAGCCTGCTGGTGGAGTTTATACTCTGCCTGGAGTCCTTGGCATGCCTTGGATTGTGCGACACTGAGCTATGTGTGCTCCTAGTCCTAGGAGAATGCTGTGACCACTGGGACCCACTGCCCTCTTCCCCATTTAAAAATTTGAAAAAAGGACCACAGCAGAGAGATGGAAGGAAGAAAGGGGCAATTTATCGGTGATTTTGTATGATAAATTTTGTGTTAAACTTTTCCCTAATACTATTTTTGTATGTGTTATAGAGGCTTTGATGGGGGTGAGGGTCTGAATAGAACTTTTTATTCTCGTCGGTTTTGCCTCCCGCCCCCACAGGGGTCTTCGGGAGGTACAGATGAAACACAGGACTAGCACTGCATTAAGCAGCCCTGACTGTCCACCCCCCTCTCCAGCTTCGCGGTGGGCCTCCTTCCTGCCTGCCCGGCTCCCTCTGCCCAGCCGCCACACGGGCCTCCTCCGGGGCTCTTAGAATGCTCCCATATCACATGCCCTGTCCATGTCCACGTCGTGTCCAGTTCCCTCTGCCTTGAGAAGCATTCTTCCCCCTTTGTCCTACAAATCTCTGTTCTTCCATCTCAAATGTCTCTTCCTCTGGAACCTTTTTAGGTTGAATTCCCCTACCAAGGATTCCATCCTAATTCATAGAGAAGTGTAGAGTGATTATTTGGTTAATATCTGACTCCTCCATTAGTCAGCTCCCTGAAGCTAGGGGCTGGGTTTGTTTCTGGCACACCATTGTATTCCCAGAATGGTGCTGGGACACATTAAAAGCTCAGTACAGATATCCATAGGGATATAGGATGAATACCATACACACACTGGGGTGTCCTGTAGAAATACATCTCCTACACAGGTAGGATCATTTAGACTTCCCAGGGCTCACCTGTCTCTACATTTCCTAGATACATGTTGCCAAAATTTTAGTGTTTGAGAAACTTAAAATGATGGAAAGGAAGAAGAAACAAATAGAACCGAAGCTGGCAGGTGGCAGGTAGATGATTTATGTGCCAGATTAAGAATTGACAGTCTTTTTAATCTCTCTGAAGTCCAGGAAGGTTGCTTTTAAATCCCGTGCCCAAGAATGGTTACTGAAATCCCCTTTTTAGCTTAAGTGACATGTCTCTTTCATGGGGTCCCTGGATGCCGCTTCCCTTCCAATCTCCAGTGGCTGCCTTTGGCAGGTGGGCCAGACCTGGCAGCTCTCCTCTGTGTTGCGTTTGGCGAGGGAGCCCACGGTGCATTTCCCAACTGTACACATGGTCTCTCATCTGCTCTGTTGCTGGAGCTCAGTTTCGGAGTCTGCTTTTTAAGAGTCAATACTGCAGGGTAGGGTTGCTTCTTACACAGACTGGAGCTGTCTAGACACCCTTCCCCTTGTGGTTATTCTGCTCAGTTTATGCTGAGCCCTCGCCAGGCAGCCGGTTTTGGTTGGTTGGGCTCTTAGTATCTTTGCTAAGACCTGTATTTTGACAGAAAGGATGGCCAGGCCAAGGTAGTTTTTCTCCCTCTTTGCTGGCAGAGGGAAAAAAGCTGCTGTCTTTGACAAGAAGGGAGTTGTAAGAAAATGAAGGGCAGGTTACTATGCCCATGGCAGATCAATCCAAAGTAACAGCTTAGATTTAGAAGATTTGGGGTGGATGGATTTCTAAATCTGTAAATGCCCTTTTAGCCCGGACCTCAGGTAAGAGGTGCCAGCCCCCCACCCAACCCCCCAGCACACCCAGCTATTCACTAGGCTCTCTGCTCATGGCAGAGGGGCAGTGGCCCACCTGGCTAGATGGAGCCCCTCTGAGATGCCAATATAGGCAGTGAGAAAGCTGTGTTCTGCTGGGGGAGCTCTTGGAGAGATGCTCTGAACTTTTATTTTAATGGTTACTGAGTTCTTGAGCTTTGGTGCTATAGGGAGGTCCTTTTGTAGCCAGTGAGCTAGGGTAGTTGAACAGTTTTGTACTGTGTCCAGTTTGCTTAGCAAACTTGTCTTTATTTTAATTATTTTAAATTTTCTGGTGATAAATGTTAAACATGTTAATTAAATAAAGAGAAAACTATAAAAGAAAAAGGAATAATTGGCCACATTACCCAGTGATAAATATTATCACTTTGGTGTATCAGTTTCCAGTAATGCCTGTGGTTGAATACTTGCTTAGAGCTATATATATATTTTTAAAACAAAATTAGGATTGCTACGTATTTGTAATGGTTTTTAAGGATTTTCTCTGATAAAAAACACCTTAAAAGATATTGTTCAGTTCATAAACTTTCCCTAATATTGGGCATTTAGGTTTTTTTCCTAAACTGCTAAAAATCTTTGTACATAAATGTTTATGCTTTTCTTATTTCTTTTAGTATGAGTTACTAAATCCAAAGTGTCCTGGATATGCAAATTCCTAAGGCTTTTAGTACCCACTGTACCTAAGAAAGAGACCACCAGTTTATATGTGAAATTATGCCCCTCACCTTTTTTTCATAATCATATCCCAATTTAATATATGAAAATTGCATTGGATTATTTTAATCTGCATTCCTTTGGATGGTGACTTGAAGGGCTTTTCATGTGTTACTCATAGGCATTTCCTTTTTGAATTTCCTTCTTTTTTGCTGCTCATTTAGTTCAATAAATTATCTTGGTGTCCTCAACTGTGAACTTTGGGCTTAAGCACAAATACATATCTCTAGTACTAGAGATCGGTATTTTCTGAGAGTGCAGAAAGCTGCCTTTCCCTTAGAGGTAATTGCATAGAAAACTGTTCTTTCTGGGCATGCCACAACTTTTGGCTCTGAAGTAGGAAGTGTTTTTGTGTTGTTCTTCAGATGAGGTTGACTGTGTTCCAGAGGGGAATGCTGCAGTGGCTTTGTGGGTCCACAGAGATGGCCCCCGACTGCTGCAGCCTGTGCAGAGCCAGCCTGCCTGTGCCCGGGATGCCCCAGCTGTGGCCGTCCAGCCTGGTACCTACAGCTGGTAGGAATCAGAGCAGATTAGTGTGGCGGAGAACCCTTCAGGAACAGCTTCCAGCAAATGGAAATTATTTTAAAACAAATTGATGTGGTTTTTCTGTCAAACCTACTTGGAGCATAAACAAGGTTGGCCTGTAAGCTGCTTCCCTTCTACAAATGAGCCCGTGTTTAGAATGTGGCTTCAGAAAAGTAAACATGGTCTCAAAAGTGAGTTGTCATTGTGTGTGTGTCTGATTTGAAAAGTAAAAGTACTTTGCTGACCTGCATTCTCATGGATGGGTCTGATAAAGCTTAAGAATTCCCTTCTTGCTCATTAGTCTTCCTGCCACAAGTATCATTACTTCCTGTAAAGGTTTTAAAGGAAAGGAGTAATTTGGTGTTGAAAGGATTAAGGGGAAAGAAATACCAGCTCAATTTCTGTAGTAAGATAAACATTTTAATTTCATCCCTTTGCCAAGTAGGAATATCAAAAACATCTTGTGAAGTACTTAGCTCTGTGTGTGTGTGTATATGTTGTGTGTACTCTCCGATCTGTACATCTTTAATTTTCTGCCAGTTTCCAGGTGGTTCCCCCCTGCCTCTGGGGACAATGTCGGCTTTATTAAACTGCCCACAGCTTCCCTAGAAGGCGAAACAATGCTCTTAATGTTCTGATTATATATTAATGAACAACCGGGCCAAGGGGCACTTGCCAGAAAAGCGACAAAGTGAGAAAGCCACCAATATCAGAGTGAACTTTGCACTCTGAAAGTGTGAATGATGTTGGGTGAAAGGAGTTTATTGCGTAAGGGGAGCAACTGAAATTTCTTTTGATGTTGGTTAGCATCCTGGCCTGTCTGACTTTCCGGCTCCCCAGTTAACTGCATCTTTGCTGGCGAGGACAGAGCCCTGGTGTGGTACCCGAGTGTCATGCTCTGAGCACAGGAAACCCTCCTTAGGCCACCAGGGGCCGTGAAGGACCAGCAGACCTAGGCAGCGGGTGGGGGGTGGGGGGACCCGTTGGCCTTTTAGATCTGTTTTCAGTCAACTGCAGTAAATTTTAATATAAAACAGAAACCTGTAGTCTCACACCCCCTCCCTTCCAGCTTTTCCTCCAGAGAGACTGTTCCGGAACTCATGCTATTATTCTAAAATCTGCCTGCCCCAACCACGGAAAGGGGTTAGCTCTTAATCTGTTAATCTAACTAATGTATTTTCTCCCCATTGTGGTGACATTTCCTCCTGCCTTTGGCTTGTTCATAATTTTTGAACGGCTGGCCTCTGGAAACCCTGCTTTCCACAGCCCTATTAAATAATTACTCAAAAGGAGGGGGGAAAATGCTGTTTTGAAATCCTGAGAAACTTATTTTATGTGGGAGGATAAACTCCAGCTGAGATTTTCCATGTTTGATGGATTCATGGGCATAGCTCAGTATTGAGTGCTGTCCAGTATGGGGAGTGATTTATTCTAAAATTATTGATTGGGTAGGAGGGATTTTTGAAGGTGATAACATGGCTTTACCATCCGAATTGCAGAAACTTCTCTTTTTTTGCTTGGTTTCCCACTCTGCATTTTTGTGGTACACAAGTAGTTAGGTAACATTTTCAGTCTGGAATTTACGAGCCTACTAAGTACAGCAGGGTTTATTTTCTTTAATACCAGCTTTATTGAAATATAATTCAAATACCATAAAAATCACCCATTTGAAGTGTACACTTCAGAGTTTTTGGTATTTTCACAGAGTTGTGGAGCCATCACCAACCACTGTGTAATTCCAGAACATTTCCGTCACCTAAAAGGAAACCTCGAACACGTTAGCAGTCCCTCTGCATTCTCCCCTGCCCTGTCCCTGGGTAACCACTGATCAACTTTCTTGTCTCTGTGGATTTTCCTCTTTAGGACGTTGCATGTGAAGGGAGTCTTAGAATAGTCTTCGTGTCTGGCTTCTTTCACTTCGTGAAATGTTCTCAAGATTCTTCCATGTTGTACTATGTATCAGTACATCATTCCTTTTTGTTGCCAAGTATTAGCCCATCATATGGATATACCATATTTTGTTTATCCACTTATCTTTGATAGACATTTGGGTTCGTACCAATTTTGGACTCTTATTACTAATGCTGTTCTGAACATTTGTGTGCAAGGTTTTGTGTGGACATTTTCATTTCTCTTGGCTGTATAACTATGAGTGCAGTTGCTGGGTCATATGGTACCTCTATGCTTAACTTCTTGATGACCTGTCAGACTCTTTTCCTGAGTGGCTGGGTGTGCCATTTTACATTCCCACCAGCAGTGTATGAGCGTTCCAGTTTCTTGGGTTCCAATTTCTTCGCATCCCTGCCAACAGTTGTTATTGTCTGCCTTTTTTATTATAGCCATCCTAATGGATGTGATGTGATATCTCATTATGGTTTTTATTTACATATCCCTAATGACTGATTATGTTGATCATCTTTTCATGTGTTTGGTGGCCATTTGTGTATCTAATTTGGAGAAAAGTCTACTCAAATCCTGTACCCATTTAAAAAAAATGGATTATTCTTATTTTTTTAATTGTTGGGTTCTAAGCAGAACATGAAGTCGTACAATCTCAAACAGCTCAGGTTTTCCCAGGTAGGAGTGCTCTTCTCTGTCTTATCTTCATTTTATTTTAAAAATCTTAGCAGAGATAGAAATATAATGATAGTACTTAGCTTGGTGACATTTGCCCCCATTTATATTCCCAGGCTAAGAAGGAAACATGATAGGAAAGAGCATTGGTTACTCTTGCAGTGAGTCCAGGTTTCAGACTCTTTGGGGGAGATTTTCACATAGTGCTTGCCACTAAGAGAATGGGAGAATTTGCCCTCCTGTAACCTAAGGAAATTAGGTGGGCCTTTGTGTTTATAGCTGGGTCCAACCATTTTCTCTGTATTTCTTCTGCTCCTGAGCAAGCCTGCCTTTGCAGACTGAGCTTTCGAGCTATAAATTAGGCAGAAATGCAGTACTGAGGCTGTCCAAACACAGGCAGGGTAATTGCTCTGGACAGGTTTACAATAGGGAGGTGTGAAGTGCTTGGTGGAGACCGGAAGCTGGGGGGAGGGAAGACATTGAATGTGGGTAGCTGCGGGGTGGTAGGCTGACACAGCTAATTGAAAACTGTGGCCCCAGTGGCTTTTAATGGGAAAGGAAGTGGAGGTCTTGAAACAGTTTCCTTGTGAGCAAGAAATCAGAGGGAGAATGGCTGGTTGAAGAGTTACTGTGGACACAGGGGTTGGTCCTGAATCTCTGTAGGCTTTTAGAACCTTGAGCCTGTGTGTAGAGGATGAGGTCTTTTGTGTTTTGTTTATTTATTCATTATTTAATTTTATTTCCCACCCTTTAGTCCCATTCTAGATGAACTGAGTGGATTTGGGGGGCGTAGTGGAATTTGGGTTGGTGGTGGCAAGGTTAGGAGAAGACCTATAGGTACACTTTGAAAAAATATTGATAGCTCCACCTTTAGAACCCCCCCCCCCAACCCCAATTTAAGTAGATCTGTCTGTGGGCTGATCTAGTTCTTTAAACAAGTTAGATAATAATGACATGTTAGCCCACTTTTGTTTCTCCAGGCAGCCTATAGACCTTGCTTTTACTTTTTCTTAGAACTTGGAATCTGAATTTATGGTGTTAGGGCCCAGGAATCTGCATTTAAAAACAGCTATGAGGGGTACATTGTTTTGGAGTCTTCAGTTTGACACCTGCTATGAATTGGCTCCCTTGGGCTCAGCTTCCATTCCTCCTGCCCCCCTGCCTCAGGCCTTCCCTTCCCTTTGCTTGATAACAGCAGGCCAAGCCCACCTCCTCCTTATACTCTTAGAAACCTCCTATGCCTCTGGTTGTTCTTGAGGTCTCAGGTGGTGCTTTCCTGGGTCCCTGGGCTCATGTATAGCCACTGTTTGGGGCTGGGATAGTCTGGGATAGAGCACCTGTCAGATTACTTGTTCAGCATTTGTCTTTCCTTCCTGATTTTAAGCTTCCTGAGGTAAGAGACCAGCTCAATTCCTGGCACATAGTAGATGTTTAATAAGCATTTGTGAGTGCATTAATTTCCAGACTAATTGTGAGTGACCATTGGCTTTTCTGCTATGTGGTGTTATCTGAGGCACTGTTTGCCCCAAAATATCCACACACACATCCACACACCTATAGAGATAATCATGAGTGGTTCATCCTACAGACCTGCCATTTTGGGTTAGCTGTTATTTTCTAGCCCCCTGGGGTTAACTAGCTGCCATTTAAGAACCAGCTGCACACACTAGAATTAGTTGTTTGTTGAAAACAAGCGCAAAAAAACTGACCCGTATCCATTTATTTCAAACTCCATTGTAGCAATTTCCAGAAATCCCTATCAGAGGCTGCATATAAAAAGGCATGGAGATGGTGGCGATAGGATCTTCCTTGGGATGTATGGTGGTTAATGTATAAGCTCTTTAACAAGGTTATGTGGATGTTTATGTGGCCTATTGTAGAGTCATAAACACATGTGGTATATCATCTGTTTGTAGTAGATCCTTGGCTTTGAAGAGAACTCATAGCCCCAGGGTTTAATTTCTTTTGGTTGAGAAAACCATCACCATCACCAAAAACTGTTCAGTAAGCCTCCTATCCTGAAACAGGTTGGAGACACTCAAAAAGTAGCTGGAGGAGAGGCTTTATTAGATTCTAACCTAGCATCCACAGGCATGATTTTAGGTTTCTGTCTTTGGTTGTGACTTCCCCTTAAAAAAGTGAGAGAGCAAGTGAAGTGAAATCAAGAAAGAGGAGGAGAGCAGTAAGCTCTGAGGGGAGAGTGATCTGAGCCTTCCTTTTGGGAGAGGTTGAGGAATTGAGTGTGTCCTCCTCCGGTGTGTAAGAAAGTGTGGCTGAAATCCAGGCAGCTTGCTTCTTGGATGAACATTCATTTACCATACGTGGCTCCATCATGCTGTGGCATCATTGGGAGGATTCCTTTGGAGAGGCCAAGTTAGAAAAGGTGGAGCATAATTACAGTAATGTCTTAGCAAACTAGAATAGTTTTGTCCCATACTTGCACCTTAGAATTGTCGTTATAACTGTTCTGAGAGGCCAAATAAAATAGTGACGGATTTTGGGTAATGTGGAGCCCAGAGGCCTAGTGACCTGAACGGTGGGGTGCCTGGCTCAAGAAATAGCATTTTGAAGTGCTACCTGCCCCTAATGGCAACAGAAGCTGTCACTTAAATAAACCAGCTGTTAAATAAGAGCAAGAACAGAAGTGTTTGCACAAACAACTTTTAAATTTTCTGATCCTTGATGAACGTTAGTTGATCTGTGAATTATTAACTTCTGTGTGTGAGGAAATACAGGCAGCTTAAGTGTTGGGTGTATTTTTATGTAAGAAAAAATGAAACCAGCCGCACCCCCAGCTGCTATCATTTTGGGCTCAGTGCTTGCCACTTTCACTGAACGCGGGTTGTATTTAAAGCAGAGGTAGGAATGTTGTCTCCACACAGACCACATGCTCCTCATATATCATGGCTCATCCACTTGCCCTTGCAGTTTTGCTTAGGAAGGAACCAAAGTGAATCGGAGCCTGTTGGCATATATGAGTGTGATCTTTATCCAGCTGCACTGAGTTTCCAGAATCCTAGTGAGAGTTGGGTAGGGACACCCACCTACTTGGGAAGAGTTGCATGAAGGGGATCAGAAAATCAGGTTTACCAAATCACAGGAAGCTGGCTTGAGAAGACTGGTGTTACTTGCCTGGGAATTTAGCAAGAGGGCTTTGAAGCAAGCTCTTTCTTTATTTTGTCATTGGAGAGAGAGCCATCTTTCTGTAGTGCCTTGACTTCCCACTCCTCGGAAGAAGCAGAGACAGCTGGCTGAGGGGGCTGCAGTTGCAGTTCAGCATACACTGGAGAAAGGGGATTAGAAGAGAGTGATGGGGAGAGGTTCGGAGGAAACCATTTGTCAACCTGGTTTCCTCAGTGCACAGCTATTTTCAGAGGTCTCTAGGGCCTCTTAATGTCAATATTAGTGGAATAGTTATGTCTTCTGACTTGCTACCTGGGAATGGGAATTGTGTATATGCCTTTATTTGGGGGGGAAGGGAAAGGCTAGGGAAGGAACACATGATCCTTAAGGGATGAAGGAGGAAGGGGGTTAGGAGAATTGGAGCTGCCCAAACAGGGCCATTTAATAGCATATGTCTTCCTTTGAGTTTCATATCCCTTTGGGTATTGGCTGCTGGATTAGTCCTGCCAGTGTAAGTCACTCTTAGAAATACCTGGGCATAGTTCTTGGGGTTCAGTTATTTTACTGCAAGATCTAAGCTTTGCTCATTTCCAGTGCAGAAAACTTGCATGCCATTGGAAGGAGGAAAGCAGGCACTTTGTCTCCCACCCCCACCTCTTTGTTGTCCTCAGGTGCAATGCCATTTGATATTGGCAGTTCTGAAATACATTGAACGCTTTATTCTCTAGCTGCTGGGATTATTGCTGATATAGACCATGGGTTCTGCAGCTAACCTCCTTGTATGGAAATGGAAGAAAAGAAATTCAAGCTGTAAATGAATCTCTGTTTTGGGGCTTTGTAGTGACAAATTACATGAATGAGCGATTTGAAAAAGTGCCTGGTTTATACCATGGTGAATACCCAGACCTTGGATAAATATTGACACCAGCCTTGTGACAGGCCTACCATTTGTCCCATGCCTCAAGGAATAAAAGATCTTTTCTGTGACTCGCATGACCTTATAAACCACCCTGACGAGTTTGTGCAGGTGCTTTCTGCAATAGCTCTTTGGGTTTGAGAGTGGGTGGTTTTCTCTTTGTGCTTGCTCAAACTTCAACCTAACCAAATCCAAACCTGCTTTAGCTTATTGATCGTGGTTGCATTTGCTGCAAGTAAATGTAGTTGCTAGGACAGTTTTGCAGAGTCATGCTTGTGTGACCATGCAGACCTGACCTGAGATTGGAGCACTTTTTATTTACTTTGACAGTGTTTCAGGACTGAGTATGGAGGGAGGAGAAAGGAAAGCCGGCCTGGGGAGTCTTAGCTGGAGTTCAGTGGAGTTTGAGTTGCATCTCATAGCTGAATGCTTTGTTGAACTAACTGTGCCTGCACCCCCAGTTATACTCTGTTTGATTCCCTCTATCTCGGGGCAAGGATGCCCCCGCCCCCCCAACTCCTAAGGTAGTGTGCTTTTTTGAAGGAAGTCGTGGTGGAGTCTCTTGATATAGGACAAGCTGAGCTGAGACTTTAACAAACTTTACATCATCTTTAAATGGGTGATTGGTGGAAACTGGGGGATTGTGTTTTCATTAGAGAACAAATGTTAAGCAAAGAAATCATAGTTGCTTGAGGCGCAGCTGCCTCACTGGAGCTGATCTCATGGGCATCTGTGTTTGCTGTGGCCAATGGGCTTTGGTTTCCTGCTGAGAAGGGAAGATGCTCAGTGCATCGAATGCCTCATCTCTCTCTAGAGCACAGAAAGGATGTGGGGTATCTCGAAGAACATGTGGTGGTGCTTTTATGCTTCTCCTGCCTGTAACTGGGACTCCAAAAGGAGTCACTGATTCCTGATAGAGCTTTTAATCCCCTTTGCTGGTGATTTACTTTAAAAATAGACTCATATCTTGAAGATACCAGTATTCATTATTTGGTTAAAGGATAGTTTAGCAAGTGGAATTTATCTGCTAGGATCACTTCTTATGACCCTTCCTTTGGGAGTAAATGACCTGGAACTGCAAACTGTCAAGAGGCAAGGAGGTGTGTGTGGGGAGAGGTGGAGGGGACGCTTGAATGCAAGGTGCCACTTGGCCTCATTGAATGTAGGTGGACCATGTGGAAGAGGGGAGGTCTCTTTTTTTGGAGCTTCTGTGAATGATAAGCAACAAAAAAGAAACAAAGTGCTTTGTGGCTCTATTATTTTCACAGCCTGTTTTCCATTTGACATAGTAAAAACCTATGTAATGTGTTCAAGGATGGAGGTCACACACATCAGCTGATTATTTGTGTTTGTAATTTCAGTAAAAGGGAGTATCTATAATTTTAATAGCAGAGAGCAGTCTGTATAAAATAATGCATGTTGAAATACTTTATGGTTGTTTAATCTTGACCGTGTATCTTCTCAGCCATTTCAGCAACCTGAACCAGAGAAATCATCACTGCCTCAGTGCCTCTAAAGCGGGGAAAACAATGTACAGTCTTTTAATGTTTCATGACATTGTAGTATTGTTGAAAGAAAAACTTTGTCTTTTGGCTTTAGCTAAGCATTTCATGACACACATAAACTTTAAAAAGCCCAGTGGAAAAATTGACAGAACAAGATCCCAAGTCGATAAGCTAGCTAATAAAGTCAGCGACTTAACTATGTTAGCCAAGAGGCAGACCATTTGAAACTGTGTTTTCTTTAGAATATTTAGCTGGAGATATTTGGGTGCCTCTCTTTAATATAGCAGATGCATTTTTGAAAAGTTGAGGGTAAATCCATTTTTTGAATTAGGCTGACTTAACACCAGGGATCTGTTCTCTTTAGTTACCTTCATCTTTAAGTTTTGAGGTAGCAGGTAGCCAAAAGGGGAATAAACATAGAAGATAGTGTTGAAAGAACCTTGCACTTAATCCATTTGTAATGCAGAGTAATCTGGTAAATGCAAGTGAACTTGAAATTTCATGTTACCTTTGTAGGTTTTGGATGCTTGGACTTTGCAGAGGTACAGAGAGATGCCACAGAAACATTAATGAATAGCAGGTGTCATTTCAGTTGCAAGCTGTATATCTGTTCCAATGGAAGCTGATATTGGACTCCAAAGCATACTCCTAAGAATTTATAGGAAGAATTTTCCTTATGAGTAGCTCTAGCCTGGGACAGTAGTTAATCCCACTATGTCATTTGTTCCTTAAAATTTTTTTGTGGGTGGAGGGAGGAGAGAGATCCTGATAATACCAAGGTCGGTAACCTGTTGTTTGTATAGAGTATTTGTTTCAAAAAATGTGCTTTTCCCTCTTCCTCCTTTTCAAGGGGGACAAACAGGCATCTTATTACATGTGCTCCTTTGTGACCCAGAAGTACATTTGCCAGAAATTGTCTTTCTAAATATTTTCTTTATAAAACAAAATGAAAACAAAAAATTGGTCATTTAAAAAAAATTTTAATGTACATTTTTATTTCATTTTTATTTTTTGGAGTACATTTCTGTAACACAATGTTCTTGTACCAGTGCTTTCATTTATAGGATTTTGTTAGAGGTGAATTATCAGAAATGAGGGTAAAAAAGCCACAAAATGTCTTGGTCCTCTCTTGGTTCTAGGAAACTACCAGTCAAGAAAGTACAGAATGGTATATAATGAGTCAGATGGAGGAAAGGGGTTTTTTGAGTGTTTGTTTTAAATATTTTAATCTGTGTGTGTTACACTCAGAGGAAGTAATATGTTACTGGAGGTTTCATTTCTGAAGAATCAACAGTGACTGGAATAGAATTTCCTTATCCTTTTATCCCAGTGAAATACTTGGGTTATAACTTCTGCTAGAAAGACAGGCTTGGAATTCAGCCACCCTGTTCATTTTGACCAGGAGTGCTCATTGTGGGACTGTGTGAAAGTACTTATTTTCCTCTTTGATAGCAGTGTGCCTTTCAGGGACCTTAGGTGTGGGCATGTAGTATTGAAACTACCCAACGTTAAGTGGCGAATCATTTCAGTGTGTTGGAGAAGGAACTTGACCACAGCATCACTTATGTATGGTGGTTGTGTTAAAGTTTAGTAATTGAATTCTATTGTGTGACACATTCTGTCAAAGAAGTGTTCACCAGATGTCACTAGTTCGCATTTTTTTTTTGCGTAGGTACGCCCAAAGTTAATGAATTTTAAAGTGGTATAAGGCTCTTACCACTGCCACTACCGTGTATTTTGCATTGACAGTTCCACAGGAAGCTAATATCCTGAAAATGGATGTTTGCAGGGGAAGAGAAGTAAAGGTGGAGGTGTTGGGAAAATGAACAGTAATCCATAAGCAGAGGAGCACAGGTGAACTTGACTAGCTTTATAAAGCATGCAGTGAATCTAGGACTCCAGATTTATCCACTAGATATTTTGTCCTTTTCTCAGATCATCCATTCTTCACTTCCTGTTCCTTTTGCCCAACTTGTTTTAACTACCACAGAAGCAAAAGGCTTTGTTTCCTGCTTCAATAGATCATGGTTTGCATGGTTTTCATTTAGAAGCTCCTGGTGCACTTTTAATTGGGAGAACCTTGAGCCTTTGAGTGCATCGCCACAGATCAGCACACAACCTTGCCTGCTCTGTGCCCCAAGGCATGATGGGCCAGCGCTCTGCTCTCACAGGCCTGGTGGTTACCTCGGGGCACAAGGGTCACTATGGAGAAGAGACTGGGGATGTGGGGGGTGCCTGCTCTGTTGGACAGAATGGCCTAGCTTCCAGAAGGGAAAGATTAAGCTGGGTTACTGGATGGTGCCCAGCCAGGGTGAAGGGGTTCTTTGTGGAGGTGATGAGTTTGGAAAGTCCTGTGCAGCTTAAGGATTCTCTGAAAGGAGATAAAGTGATAAAGATGGTGGTAGAGAATGGGCACTTCTCAGAAGTGATCAGACGTCTGACCCTTCTTCCTTCCTCCCCATTTCCAAACCTCTGCAAAGCCACCAGCAAAACCGAGTGGTAGCCGGTGGCCACCTCTTCCCTGCAGGGGTGGTTGTGGGTGACATTCCCTTTGTGGCAGGTTTGCAGAAAGATCTATTCCCTGCTCTAATTCATTTTGTTTATAAAGTAACTATGAACTGAAGAGCTGGTGCAGCTGGAGTGCCTCTCCTTAATTAAATTATTTAATTATTCTTTGGGGGTTAATGAAGCCCGAACCATATTAAATGAGGGAAATTTATGTGCTTCTTCCCAAACCCAAGACATCTTAAATAGAAAACCATATCACACTCAATTACTCTGTATCTCTTTGGCCAAACTAAGATTTTGTTAGGAAAAAACAGATCCTAGAACCTCCTGTTTTAAATGATACAGAACACAAATGCTGACTGCCCTGAGTAGCAGTGAGAAAACATTTCAGGCTTCTTAACCATTTTGGTTAAAACTTTAAGTAGATGGAAAAAGTGTTATTCTGTTCCTGTGGAAATCACCTTTAATGGCACTGCAGATTAATGTTTTTGAGGGACCTGGCACTAGGACTTTTTTAAAGTTTATGTAACCCTTGGCTTAACTGCCTGGGAGTTTGTAGGTCTGACAACGTGGGTGACTCTTCTCAGTTTTGCCCTTGAACTGTTCCTTTCGAAGAGGTCCTGACTTCTTGACCAGCTATTCCTTGCCATCCATGCCTCATTGCCATTTCTGGCCTTATTTCCAGGTACTCCTCCTCACAAACCATGCTCCTCTTCTATTCTTCTTCCAGGAGGAGCAAAGGTCTTGCATTTTCTGAGTAACCTTTCTCATCACAAATGATCTTCCTGCTCAGAACGCAATCTGGACTCGGTGTTGCCTATACCAGTGGTGGCAAACTCGGCTGCCTCCCAGGGCCAGGCGGGTTCTGCAGATAGGTGGAGAAGTCCTGAGGGAGAAGCTAGGAGCGGTGGGGCCAGTGGTCCACTGGAGTGCTTTCAAAGCATTCATGCAATGCTGAAATCTTTGAATTGTTTTGTGGGGTTGGGGTGGGGCCGACAACTTCAGGTTTCTCCAAACACTGTCCAGTCAAAATCAACTAGCAAAAAAAAGTCCCTGCAGCCCAGTTTTGGCCCCAGAGCCACCAATTTGCAATTCCCAATCTACCTGAGTTTACTTGAGGCTCACCATGTAACAGCCTTCAGCTATAATTATTTGGTCAAGGATCTTATCTTACCAGGAGGTTGTAAACTTCTTAAGGTCATGGGCTGGGTCTTACCCTAATTTGTTTCTCCCACAGAACTTATCAGAGTGCTAGATACGTTGTAGACAAACACTCCATAAATATTATTTGGCATTTGTTGGGTGCTAAGCCCAGAGCCACAATGGAAAAAGACATAGACCTGTACTGCAGATTAACCTCAGGTTGGGAGTGAGGTGTGTGAAATATTCAAGTAGAGAAGCACGTGTAAGTCCTTACAGGGTCATAGGTGGGCATGACTGACTTCTCACAGGTATTAGAATTCTCCTAGGTGCTAAGAGCCCCAAATTGATTTCTATACTGGATTTTAAGGAGTAAAAACAAAACCCCAGTTTAGGAAAATGTGACTCCTTAGCTTAAGAAAGGCGCCAGCAATGAAAATGAAACCTTAATACCAATTCAATTAGCAGATGTAGCAATATTCAATTTATTTGAATAACTAGGGTTTATAATTTCATGATACTGGAGAAAGAGTAGTACATCATGCACTAACATTTTCTCCTCTTTTATTTGTATTCATATAACAAAGGTGACTATATTTAGATCTTACATGCAACATTTTAACCAAACATCTCTGAACTGGTAACTACAAAGACAATCTTACCTCAAATATTGATACTCCGACTGAAGGAAAAAAAAAAAAAAAAAGAGGCGCTAGCACTGATTCTGCTAGTGGGAATTCTTGAGCAAGGATCCGAGAGGGATGATTCTAGCTTAATATGCAATTTTTATTATTTGGAATATAAGCCTTTAATGCATATTATCAGGCTGTTCATGTGTGGGTTTTGGTTAATGAGGAAAAAACATTGCAATAGAAAAAAGATAAGGAAGTGTGATGTTCTAGGATTTTAAAAAACTCTTGTTATTCGCATAAAACCTTACAAGTGGGTCTGGGGAACGTAATGTGATGATTTTATTGGAACTTGATGTGTACTAAATGTAATGCCTCAGAAGGTAAAAATGCAGCAGAAACTGTCTTTAAAATTTAAGGGATTAAATGACCTTAACAAATTGTATGTTCTTCCTCACTCACACCTCTTGAAATCTTTGAAGGACCAGTCGCTTTTTTTTCCAGTTAGTCTTAAGCAAGTGATTGCTTTTTTAGTGAGTGACAAACAGTACAATTTCCGAGGTTGAGAGAGAGATGTACAGCTGGAGCCCCAGTTACCCTAGAAACAGGAGGGTCCCAGGCTAGTCCTCAGTCTCCCAGTGGGGTTCAGAAGTTGTGTCAATGGATTGCGTAACACTGTTCTTGCTGGCTGTATCATTCAATTTAGCAAACATCTGAAAGCCTAAAATATGCAAAATTCTGTGATGAGGAGTCCAGACAGGGCTGAGTAATGGGAGATGGGCTAGCCTGGAAACCAAACTGAATGTGAAAACCTCTCTCCAGTGAATGCTTGTCACAGATTTAGGACCAATTTCTTCTGCTATGAATTATTATTCATATTGATGTTTTACAATATAACCTTGCATTGCGCACTGTTCACAGAGTCACAGAGGTTTTGCTTGTACAGTCAGTGGCCTATGAGCAATGCTTGCTTTTGGGGGTGAAGTGTTAATTATGTTGTCTAATGATGTTGGGGTTATTTCCTCACCACAGCTCGCTCAAAAGTAAACGGAACTTTTTATCTCTCAACTTCCAAGGAGTTAATGAATTACTGTTTGCCAGCTTTGCATGGCATTTGCCGAGTTTGTAATATGTGGTTCTGGTTGTAATCCAGGAAGATGCTGGTCAGATTATGTAAATACTGATTAAGCCTTTAGAATTAGACTGTTTTCCTTGTGCGCTGGAATGGTTAGGAACTTTGTGGGCTTGAAGGACTTGGGCTAATATCAATGTCCAATCCCCATTCATATATTTTTCTTAAATACAGCTTGTGATTTATTGGGAAACTCAGGTTTATTTTATTTTATTTTTAATTAAATTCAGTTTTATTGAAATACATTCACATATGATAAGTCATCCATGGTGTGCAATCAGCTGTTCACAGTACCATCATATAGTTATGCATTCATCACCCCAATCCGTTTTTGAATCTTTTCCTTACACCAGAAAGAATCAGAATAAGAATAAAAAATAAAAGTAAAAAAAGAACACCCAAACATTCCACCCTATTTCATTTAGTTTTTGTTCTCATTTTTCTACTCATCCATCCTACACTAGATAAAGGGAGTATGACCCACAGGGTTTTCATAATCACACTGTCACCCCTTGTAATCTATATTGTTATGCAATCATCTTCAGGAGTCCAGACTACTGGGCTGGAGTTTGATAGTTTCAGGTATTTACTTCTAGCTATTCCAGTACATTAAAACCTAAGAGGTGTTATCTATATAGTGCATAAGAATGTCCACCAGAGTGACCTCTCGACTCCATTTGAAATCTCTCAGCCACTGAAACTTTATTTAGTTTCATTTTGCATCCCCCTTTTGGTCAAGAAGATATTCTCAATCCCACAATACCAGGTCCAGATTCATCCCCAGGAGTCATCTCCTGCATTGCCAGGGAGATTTACACCCCTAGGAGTCCAGTGCCACGTAGTAGGGAGGGCAGTGAGATCACCTGCTGAGGTGGCTTAGCTAGGGAGAGAGAGGGCCACGTCTGAGCAACAAAGCGGTACTCAGGGGGAGACTCTTAGGCACAATTATTTGCAAGTTTAGCCTCTCCTTTGCAGTAACGAGCTTCATAAGTGCAAGTCCCATGATAGAGGGCTGGGCCTATCAAACCACCAGTCCTCAATATTTGTGACAACATCAGCATCAGTCCAGGTGAGGAAGTCCAATGCTTCCGCATTTCCCCCCAGCTCTTCAGGGGGAGCCCTGCAAACATATTTTTATTCTCTGCCCAGATTACTTTGGGATGTGTCACTATTTCACTCTAACGTATACTAACCTACCATATCTCACTTGCTATTCAAAGTTCCATGTAATTGTAGTGTTTGAACAAACTGTAGAGTTATCTTGTTTAGAAAATGTAGGTCCTGCACCAAATAGACATCTCTTCCCTTGGTCTCTCTATTTTTTTTTAAATTCAAGTTTTCTTCTGTAGGTGCCATTTCACCTGAAATAGTTGTTGATTACTCCATGATGTAGACGTGGTGCAGAAGTTCCTGCAGTGTTGGAAAGTCCTTTCTCTGCATTGTCCAGTATAGTGGGCACTAGCTACAGGTAGCTTTTGAGAACTTGCATTGTGGATAGTGTGACTGGGGAAGGGAGTTTGTAATTTTATTTAATTTTAAGTAATTGAAATGCAAATTAAATAGCCTCATGACTAGTGGATAACGTATTTACTGGACTGCTCAGGTTTAGATAGTGATGGGGATTTCTCAGCTGTTTAAAAACTAGGTGCTTCTATTTCTATGGGGTCACTGTAGGAGGTCTTAGAAAAAAATACTGACTGCTGTTGTCGTGCACTAAATTGTTCGCTTTTCAGACACGCCTGGATAAAACTTGAGCTGTTCTCTGTAGAGGTGCCTGTTGTATGTTCTGCATACTGTGAGCTGCGTGGTTATCTCTCCGCAGATTAAATGGAAGAATATCTGTGGCAGGGCTTGATTGTTCAAAGATCTGCGTACGCTTTGTGCAAGAATAGGGAAAATTTGTGTTATGACCATGGCTGACAAAATGTTTAATGAAAGCTGCAATTGCCAGTAACTAAATTCCCCGAGGTTTCTTTCCTCTCCTTTTTGCTACTGAAAGAGGCAGAAATGCTTTTGACAGCATCTGCCCTGATGACAGATAAATTGTTTTGACAGGAGAATCTGAAACCTTCAACTGAAGAGAAATTCAGATGTTGGGCCTGGTAAGGGGTAATCATGTTTGTAGAAGTGAGCGAGTTGCTTTAGATTTGTGTGCATGTCAACTGCCACATGAAGGAAAGGCCTCATTAAGTCTTTTTCACTGATTAACCCTTTGATTGTTCTTGGGATCTCAGATGAGAATTCCTGCCCTTCTCTATGAAGCTCTTGGGCTGAATCTCTCAATGTGTTTCTTCAGTTGTTGAGAAGTGAGTGTTGTCGGTAAGCATAGCAGTCAAAGGATTTAAAAAAGATTAGTTAAAAAAGTATACTGGGAGTTTGTCTGCCTGAAATGAGCAAACAAGAAAGCATCTCTGAGGATTTTATTTCAGATTATTTTAATCAGGGAGAATTCAGTAAATATTGTCTCCATCTCCTGATAAAGCAACTGAGGCAGCAGCTTGTCCCAGGCTACAGGACGAGTTGTTTCTAAGACTTTAAAGTTACTGTAGCTCTGTGTCCAGAAGTAGAAACTCTTCCAAGGGTCCTGAGCTTTATTCAGCTGCTTTCTGCTCTGTGTGGCTACTAATTAATCGGGGGGGGGGGGGGGGGGGGGGGAGGGGGTGTTACCCTTTATAGCCAGTCTGCTGACACTCATTTGTTGATAATTGCTTTTCTAGTTAGTTAAAAATAAAAAAACCACTGCATTCAGGCTGACCCAGTGATAGCTTAAATTTCTATGTAAAAGTATCTTCATCTTTGCTGGTTGTTAGACTCTCGGTATTAACTCCTGATACTGCTGGGCTTCTTGGTAATACTAATTTATGGAGTACCTTTTTTCAGGTAGACTTATCTAAGAGGCAGAATTTGTACACATTTTTGAAGAAAATGTTTCATGCTCTTTAAGGGTAAGGGTGACCAAGGGTGTTGTGATTTAAAATGATTTTATTTTAATAGCGAGTTGCTGAGGAATATGGACACTTGTGGGGGTGGGAAGTGAGGGATGTGATTTCATTCCAGATAGTTCTGCGAACTGGACTCCATTGAGCCCAGCTCCAACCCTGGCCACATGTGTAGGCCAGAAACAAGTGATTCACTTTGAACCTTAATAGCCTCAAGAGTCAGTGGCCTCCATCAGAGGTTGAACACTGGTGGCCCTCATGCCAAATGTGGCCTGCAGATATGTTTTGTTTGGTTCATTTCGAGTTACTTTTTTTTTTTAAAGAACTGAAAATATTTTCTGTAACAATCCAGATTTTGAGCTTCTTTTGAAAAATGGGAAGATTGGTCTAGACTGGCCCTTGTTTCTGGAGACAGGAGCAAATGCTCCTTTATGCGGACAGGCACCATTACATGGCTTCATTCCACACCTGCAGGGTCACCATGTACACAATTTGCTTGATCTTCTAGGTTCTGGCCTTTGTGGATTCCAACAGTCTCCAACTCCCATCACCTATGATGATGTAAAAGTTAGTCATTGTAAACTCACAGTATCTTTACACACAGAAGCAATATTTTCACTACCACCCCTCTCCCTTTTATGTGTGGTAAACCAGAGGAAGAAAATTTTAGTCTATTCTATCTTTTTAATGCACAGAGAAATGCTCTCAGTTTGTGGATTTTCTTTCCAAAGTCAAACCTGTTGATTTCTGTGAACTCAATAAAAACTGCCAAGCACAGGCAAGTTCACACTAGACTTCAATCTGTGGTTTAAAAAATTACTACCTCCAATCTTTATAGTAATATAATCTCTGGACAAATTGCTTTTAATTCAGGCTATGCCACGAACACAGATGTACTATTAGTTTCAAGTGTAGTTTGACATCTATTTAGATGAATGTCTTTGAGTTCATGGTGAAATGGCTATCAGCTCTAGATTAGTATTGATTTAAATGTGTCTGGAGTAAGTTTAAAAGACAGTTGCCACTTAAATGACACTGCTCCTTTTAAACCCGTGATCCAGTAGTATTGTTAATTGACAGTAATGTACAATGGAATTCATAGGTGAGATGAAAAATGTCAGCCTCATTGGTGTATACAGGACTGGGTGTGCTTTGGTGGTAGGCCGCAAGGTGTGGTGCAAAACAAGTTAGGGCCCATTTGCATCAAATCTTTGTAGATTCTATTCCTGAAAGATTTAAGCTGGTTTGGGTTAACGGTGTGACCAGAGAAGCTCAGCTGTCTAGGCATTGTACAGCTGGCTCCTTATCTACTCTAAGGGTCTAGCTGGGTTAGGAAGAGAAAAGAAATGTAATTCTGAATAAATGAGATAGATAGGATCATCTTGAGAAGACTGCTTCCGTGGGAAGCTTTTTCTGCCTTTGGCTGGTTAACACTATCATGACTTTCTAGTGCCTGTGTTTCCTCTCCTGGGGGTGATTATCACTTCCAATACTATTCACTGATGGCGAGACTACCGTGTTCATAAGTAGACTTATGATTGGGGATCTTATAGTGTACACTTTCTAAATACTGCCTTGAACATTGCATATCGGAGCAATTTTTAGCCTTAGGTTATTGTTTAGGTCAGGAATTCTCAACCCCTGTCACTATTGACATTTAGAGCTGGATAATTCTTTGTCATGGGGGGCTGTGCTGTACATTATAGGATGTTTAGAGCATACGTGGCCTCTACCCACCAGATGCCATTAGCACCTTCCACATTCTCTTCCCCTTCCCCCCAGTCGTGACAACCAAAAATGTCTCTAGACATCTCTAAATGTCCTCTGGGAGGCAAAATCATCCCTCAGTGAGAGCTAATAGTTAAGACAGTGAAGAGTCACACCTCCCCCCACCTCTTCTCTCTTTTCCTTTACTGCTGCTTAATGTTGATTGATGCTTTAGTAAAACACTAATTTTCAAAAATACCATTAGGAATAAATAGCCTTGGACTTGATATGGTACAAAGCTTTTGGATCAGAACACTCTAATGGGTACTGGCTCATCTTAGGATTTCTTTAAAAGTTGCTAAGTAGTGAAATGGTATTGACTGAAATCCGTTTGGGTTTAGCTAACCATAGGTGATTTGGGATTTTCACAGTGCTACTTTCAGTGACTTATTTTTTTGATGCAAATGAGGAGGGGACATATCTGTAAATTTCTGTGTCAATGTTAACTTAAAATAATGCACGATACAGGGGCAATTATGAGGAAGAGGGCCTGGTTTGTTAGGGAGGCAGAAGATTCCTGAATCTTGGGTATAATGCCAAATGTTGATTCAAATTTTTTTTTTTCCTCTCTCTACCAGAAACCTGAGTTACAACAAACTTGCTGAGATTGACCCTACTGCTTTTGAGGACTTGCCAAATCTACAGGAAGTGTGAGTGCCTCCCCTACACCTCTGGGGTAGGGGGTGGGGGTGGGAGATGATGGAGAGGTCTTTAGAAAAATCCTCTCATACTGCAGCAGTGCTCACTCCTCTAGATCAGCAGTCTAGACTTCGTTGGAAAGGACATTTGCATATGGACAGTCAGAGACAAATTGTACTACTTAGTTCTCTGCTGCATACCCCTCCCCACTACGCCTAGGCAGTCACAGTTAAGAACTGGTTTTCATCCACTCAGTATGGAATCACTCAAAATTACAGATACGTAGTGGTTGAAGGGGAGAGTCCACTCCCTTGTGAAAAGACTTGTGGGACTAACTGGGTTACCACACCTGGGCTGGTACTTCCCCCCAGGTCCCAGGGAGGTAAAGCAGCCTTCTCAGCAGTGGCATATGACACCGGCCCTCCCTTCTGTTTCCCAGGAAACAAAAGTGTGGAAGAAGGGACAATAGAGACTTACCTTCTACCCTCCACCTCCAGACAGATCTAGGCTTACTGCCTTTGGAAGCTCAGGCTTGCTGCCTCTTGAAGTGCCCTTTAAATATGCTTTTGACATTAATGTTATGCTTATCAGGAGTTTTAGCTCCCTGAGGACCTTTCTGAAACTTCCAGATAAGTCATCATATACCCACTGCAGAACAATTGGAAACTACATAAATAAATAAAGACCAGTTAAAATCACTAGTATTATTGCCCAAACATAACCATTGTGAACTCTTAGTGAAAAATATATACCTGTACACACATAATTTCTTTTAGAAATAGTTTTATTCACACACCATGCAATCTATCCAAAGTGTGCAATTAGTGGCTCTTGGTATAATCAGAGTTGTGCATTCATCATCACAAACAATTTGAGAACATTCTCATTGCTCCTAAAAGAAAACTCCCATGTCCCCTATACCCCCCTATTGTTGACACTTATAATTGTATTATGTTTTTCATCAATTGTAAGGTACAATTTGTTACAATTGATGAAAAAATATCACAATATTACTGTTAACTATAGTTCATAGTGTGCATTAGTTGTGTTTTTTCCCATATAACACCCTGTTAACACCTTGTAATAGTGATGTACATTTGTTGTAGTTCATGGAAGAACATTCTGATATTTGTACTATTAACTATAGTCACATCAACAGCAGGGTTCACTATGTTATACATCCAGTGTTTTATCCTCTAACTTTCCTTCCAGAGACACACATGACCCCAAACTTCCCCTTTTGACCATACTCACACGCATAATCGCACTCACAATAATGTGCTACATCGCCTGTATCCATTTCCAAATATTTACAATCAACATAATTAGAAATTCTGCTTAACTGAAGCATCAGCTCTCTATTCTCTACCCTCATTCTATCTCCTGATTACCTATAGTCTAGATTTTAACTCCATGAGTTTGCTCATTATAATTAGTTCATATCAGTGAGATCATACAATATTTGTCTTATTGTGTCTGGCTTACTTCACTCAACATAATGTCCTCAAGGTTCACTCATGTTGTAGGCATCAGGACTTCATTCCTTCTTAAAGCTGAATGATATTCCATTGTATGCATATACCACATTTTGCTTGTCCATTCATCAGTTGGTGGACACTTGGGTTGTTTCCATCTTTCGGCAGTTGTGAATAATGCTGCTGTGAACATCAGTGGGCAAATGTCTGTTCGCATCTCTGCTTTCAGGTCTTCTGAGTATCTACCTAGTAGCAGGATTGCCAGATCATACGGCAGTTCTGTACTTAGCTTCCGGAGGAGCTGCCAAATTGTCTTCCACAGTAGCTGTACCATTTTGCATTTCCACTGGCAGTGAATAAGTATTCCTATTCCTCTACATCCTTGCCAATACTTGTGGTTTTCTGCTTTTGTTTTTTTTTTTTTTGTTTTTTTTTTTTTTGATAGTGGTCAGTCTAGTAGGTATGAAATGATACCTCACTGTGGTTGTGATTTGCATTTCCCTAACTAGTGATGTTGAGCATCTTTTCATGTGCTTTTTAGCCATGTGTATTTTCTCTTTAGAAAAATGTCTATTCAAGTCTTTTACTCATTTTTTAATTGGATCTTTTTATTGTTGAGTTGTAGATTTCTTTGGGATATGCTGGCTATAATCCTTTTTCGGATATGTGGTTTCCAAATATTTTCTCCCATTGAGTAGGCTGCTGCCTTTTCACTTTCTTGACGAAGTCCTTTGAAGTGCAAAAGTATATAATTTTGAGGAGGTCCATTTATCTGTTTTTTCTTTTATTGCTCGTGCTTTGGGTGTATACCCACAATTTTAGGATCAAACTGTAATTTGTGGTTTTATAGTTTCCTTTCCCCTTTATCTTTACATTTTTGAACATTTTCTCATGTCAATTTAAAATTTTTGAAAATTCTGTTGTGATTTTACACATGGAAATTGTATAATTCATTCATCCTGTGCCTCTATTGTTAGAGTTTTTAATTAGAAGTAACTAGATAAGTTCTTTGCACTGCTTTTGTTTTAAGTACCTGTTTATTATTCTTTGAGTCCATTGTTGATTATTTATCAAAAAAATTAATTTCTTAATTTGATCCAAATTGCAAAATACTTGCATTCCGTACCCCCATCTCCAGATTATTGATCTGGCTTTTATTTACTTGTCTATTTTATAAAAAAGGTTTAAACTTCCAACGTTAACAAAAAACATCAGAGATGGAAGTGGCCTTGGAAATCCTTTTCTACAGCCCTTGTTTTCCCAGAGAGTCAGCAGGCCAGTGCAGGGGAAAGGAGGTCTGAAGTGGGTCACCCGAATTAACAAAACTGGCTCAGGAAGGAGCTGGTCGGGTTGCTGATCCAGTGCTTTCTCTTTCTTCAGGCTGTTGTCAGTGCTGTGGTTAGAATGTTCAACTTCTTTTATGGTAAGACTCAAAGCTTAGGGGTTTCTTTTAAATTGTACAAAACTAAACTTAAGCTATGTCTTCTGGCATCACTCAAGCTTTTATTTAACATTTATTTGAGTGCCTACCACATGCCAGACTCTGTTGTAGGTGCTGGGGTGGGGAGACCGCTGTGAACAAGACAGACAGGGCTGGGGCTAGGGGGAGGCAGTTGAGGCAATCAACTCTGGAGCAGAATTGAAGTAGGCCCTAGATCTTGGCAGTCGAGATAAAGGATATTTTAAAGCAGTATTAAAAAAATCAAAATGAATGCAAAAAAACAAGTAAGATAAGCAAAATATTAAAAGTTTAAATAAAGGCCGGATCGTTATAACTGACTTTTCCTTTTGCCTCAGGTTCCATTGTGGCTTGGCATGACACTGGTGCTGATCCTGTCTTTATTTAAGATATTCCTAGTTTACTCATCCCGTTTTGCATTAATTTTCATTTTTAAAATATTGTGTTAAAATATTCTTGGTTGTTGAATATTTTGGCAGCCCCCTAAATTTTGCACCCCTCCACCCAGTTCCAGCCCTGCAGACAAAAATTCTCCTCTCATAGAATTTATATTAGATGAAGGAAGACAAAGTCAGAACAAGGACTGGGGTTAAGTATTATAGGGGAACTAGAACAGGGTAATGAGAGTTTCTTTTCTTTTTTTTTTTCCTTTTGTAATGATAACTGAGCCCGGGTGGTCAGGAAGGTGATGACTGAGCAGGTGGGAATGATGTGGATGAAGAGGATACAAGGATGAACGCATGGGAGATGGGGTGCATGCCAGGGCCCCAGCTTTTTGGGGCCCAGTAGTACATGGTAGGTTCTGTTTTCCATCATCATTGAACCCCTGTCTTGGAGGCATAGGAGGTGCTCTGGTGAGCATTTTCAGTTTTGTTCTCTCTGGCTCCCTTTGTGCCACTTGGTCCTTCCCCATACAGGCTTTCAGCTTTGATTTGATTTGCCCCCATTGACCTCCAGCCTTTAGTCTCCTTTACTTGCTGCTTCTTGGAGTTTGGGTCCCATCCACATCTAGAACTGAAAGCTGCTGGTATCTGCTTATCCTTGGTGATGTTGGTTATGAGTCTTAACAGTTTTTTTTTTTTCCCTCTGATAACAACAGCCATGATAATTATAGCAGCTCTGTGCTAACCCTTTTGCAAATATTACCTCATTTAGTCCTAATAGCAACTCAATGATAAAAATAATTACCAGTCTCACTTTTACAGAGTATGAAACTGAAGCTGGGAGAGGTTACATAAACTTACGTGGTATCACATATAGTACAGGTAGAGCTGAGAGCTGAACTCAGATCTGTTTGATTCTAAAACCTGTGCGTTTTCTAGAACTCGGTGGATTTCACCCCGAGGCTGCACTACCCTTAAATTCATTCATCCCTCAATATTAACCCCCAACATTCAACTGAAGATAAAAAAAGAGAGAGAGAGAAAATGCAGTTTATCTCCCTGCATCATTATTTCTACACCAGGCATCTCTTTCTAGGTACGGAGTATTACACCTTATTCCAAACCTACACCATCCTTCAAGTCTAGCTTCCTCCCCCCTCATAACAGGGCTTTCCTCCTTCCTCTGAACTTCTGTTGCATTTATAAGCAGAATCGCATACCTACCCCCATGCTGTGCTCTTTCTCTTTTTCTGCCTGCACTCATGAAGATTGTACTGTATTCATTATTATCCAGACAGTTGAAGGAACTGAGTCCTGTGGGTTTGGCTGACACTGCACAGCTAGTAAGTGGTAGACTGGGTCTGAACCCCTCAGTCTAATTTCTGGTCCCCTGTTCCCCATAGCAACACTACCTTCTGAGTGTAGCAGTTGTAAAAGGCAGAGTTTACATTTTACAGATGCACTATGGTATCATGGGAGAAACACACATTTTGGTAACTGACAGACCTGGATCTGAGTTCTGGTTCTGCCCCTTGTCTCTGGACAAGTTACTTGGGCCCTCACTGCTTCTGTTTCCTCTTCTGTAACATGGACTTGATCACACTTTATTGGTATTATGATTATTAACCGGGGATGTTGTATTTATTTGCTGAGGGCCTGGTGCATGGGAAAGGATCACTGAATGTTATTTCCCTTCTCTGCTACTTTCAGTACTGCACAGCCTGCTGAGCTGGGTGCATTGTTGGAAACCATTTCTTAGGTGTGATAGGTTGAAACTCTTACCATGGTGACTGTTTCTAGTCCCTGATCTCATACCCTGTCTTGTGGGATAGATGAGACAAATTCACTGATGCCTAGAGTAGTGGGACTTCTCACTGATAAAGATCTGGGTCTTTCCCTTAGAGAATTCTGTCATGGGGGCAGAAGGAGGCTTTCAGGAGTGAGGGGTGGAGAGCTGGAGAAAGATATAGAAGAGAAGGAAAAAATCATGGTTGACACACAATTGCTTCTAAATGAACTGGACTTGAATATTTCCCAGGAGCTGTCAGTTCTCTTAATCCTGCAGAGCTGTCAGCGTCTGGAAACCTCAGAGTGAGGGGAACCACAGGCTGGCAAAAGAGCCGGGCAGCGGTTTAGCAGTGGTTTTATTTTGGAGGTCTCGAACCGCATAACATCATGGGCTGGTTAGGGAGAGAAAGTGAGCCCTTTGGAGGCCCCAAGAGGACGTGAGGACATTTGTGCAGCTGTTTGCTCATCACATGGTTTCCACTGCCTACGGCTCTGAGGAAAGCCCACCAGGGAGTGCCTCCAGCAAGGGGTCTTGGATGGATGGAAAGGCTTCTCTGTTAATAAGAGGAGCTATTTATATATTTCTGTAAGAAATGCAGTTGGATCAGGTTACTACTGCCTGCACTGCGGGTGCTTGATGTGGGTGCTGCTTGCTTTCCAGGGGCATTGACCTAAAATGTTCCTGAAGGCAGGAAGACAGTGTGCCTACCACTGGGTATTTATGGATCACTCTCTTATTTCTCAGGCTTATGCCTCCTCCGGTGTATGCACGCATGTGTGGGTGTATATGTATGAGTGTATGCATGTGTGCAGTGTATATATGAATGCATGCATGTGTGTGCGTGGTGTGATGGTGGTATGTTTGGGGGGAGGGTGGAATGATGAGGCCCTGCTTCTTGGGTGTTAACTACTACCACTTTTTAAGCATTAACTATATATCTGGCTATATCCTAAGCTCTCAGGCTTATTTCAGCCAGATCCTGCTAAAATCCTATGAAGTTGATACATAGTACATTTTTTTGGTTGGTAAGGGGTAGAATTGTGGTTGAATAAATTCAGTTCTGTTTGATTTAAAAATCTGAGCTGTAAGTATCCCCTTCTAATAAACCCTGCACTGCTGCTCTCTCTCTGTGCTTCAGTTTCTGCTTTTAAGGTGGGGATGATAATTTAGTCCCTTCCTCAAAGTGTTGACCTGTAATTAAGTGAGATATTTATTATTGCACATGAAGAATTGAGCACAGAGCCTGGCACACCACCCAATAGTGGATTGGTTTAAATAATTCATGGTTTATTCATACCACAGTTGTATAAAAGAATTATGGAGACTTCCAAGATACATTATTAAGGGAAAAACTAGTACAGAACAGTCTGTATACTATGCAGCTGTCTTTGTAAAGGAAGAACCTGTGGGCATCACTGGCAGAGGCAGCAGGAGCTTCTCTTGGAGGCAAACCAGAACACTGATGGATATTGTTTTTTTGAAATGATTTGAAATTTTTACTGTGTGTTTATGTTAGGTAGTCAGTAAATAAATATGCCCCCCCCAAATAAGCCATAGCCCCAAATTACTCCTTGAGTTTGTCTTTTGTTGTTTGTTGAAGCGTCGTCTGATTAAAAAAAAATAATAATAAAGTATTGTGAAATGTTATTTTTAACATTTTGCATCTTGCTGAGGGACTAAAGAAACCAAGCTGACCTTGGAGGCAGGCAGTCGGTGCAGCCCCCGTCACCTTCTCCAGCCGCAGCCTTGGGCCGTGATTCCTGTTTAGAAGCCTCTGGGGCTCTTGCTCCTGAATCATCAGGAAAAGGCTCAGTGATAGGAGCCAGGTATTTCAGAAAGATTTTCAGAACCTTGAATGGCAGCAGAGTTGTTTTTTTTTGGGGGGGGGGGTGCTGTGGGGGTTAGGGGACTGTACAACCCTAGATACCCAGAAACTTTTCATCACACATAGTCCTTAACTCCTGAAACTTCCTGATTAATGGAGACTGTGCTAAACTTCCTGAGTGCCTTTCCCGCAAAGCTCTAGCTGCACTATTTTTGACCAGTCTCTATTTCAGTCTGGCAAGAAGCCCTTGATGTCTCAAAGTGAGTTTGGCTTCCCTTGCCTTCTGAGGATAGCATTCTAGTTTCAACGAGGGACTTAGAACAAAGAGGAAGCCATCAGTGGTGGAGCTAACAAACTTACATTTAACCATTGGTTGTTTGTAAGTAGAAAATGATCTAGAAGTTAACTGGTCATATAGTCCCTCTCCTTTGGGCTCCAACTGTCCTCTCCATAAATCAAGCAGCCCTGTCAAGATTAGAGACTGCTATTTCTGACTGAACCTGTTGACTTGGGCTGCTAATCCAGACCTAAACTGCCCCATTAATCCCTAGCACCCCCTCCAGCCCACTGCACCTGTACCCTCTGCTACCAGCAGTTTTAGCAAGATTTGAAATATTATGCCCCCTTTCCTTGTTCATTTACTTCTGTGAGATTGGGTGGAACAGTTTGTCTTATGGTATGAGAACAAGCTTATTCAGTAGAAGTTCCCCTGAAGCGACGTTCATGCTATTTGCTTTAGGTTTAAAATGATGTCAGCTAATAAGCAGGCTGAAAAAAACAAGTAACACGTTACCTACGTGATTGTGAACGTTCCGGGTTGCCCTGTGCTTGCTGACCTCTTACCTTGATGCTCTCCTCTGATGTGCAGTCAAACTAGGGTTCACAACTCCCTGGTTGTGTGACCGTGGCCAGCTGCTTATATTGAAACTTGATTTAGGGAACTTAGGTATGAAGTACAGAGTCGTCCTAGTACCTGGTACCCCAGTTGTGATGATGAAATTACATAATTTCAGTAGGGTTGTTGCTGTAATTGTAAAGAAATGTAGGGTAATGGTTAAGAATATAGACTTTGGGCTTTGACTCCTTGGGCCCTTGCCACTTCTGCTGGGTCAAATTACTTAGCACATCATTGATAAAATGAATAAGTTTATAGGGCCTACCTCTTACGGGTGTAAAGATAAAACATTGAAAGCTCTGAGTATGTAGTAAACCCTGTAAGTCACTTGCTGCTGTTATTACTGCCATCTTCTGTGTTTTATAATAGATCACTAAGGAATGAAGAACTTGTAGGCAAGCTGTCTAAAAACTGACTTGAGTTTTTCTTGTTCTGATGAATTCTGAGGGATACTTCTGGTAGTTAGTGCGTTTATTCAGAGTATAACTGTGAAAGCTTAGTAGAAGTTAAGACTTTTAGTAGAGATGATGACTGAGGTTTTGTGATTTCTGCAGCAAGGTGGGAAATGGATCAGAGTTGGCTTGGAGGAGAAAAAAGGTGAAGCAGAAACAATCTGATTTGGGGGACAGTCAGATAAGAGACTGTTAAAGTAATTAATTGTCTATTTCAATGCACAAACAAGGGCTTAAGTGGAGAAAGGGTTTGCCACATGATACGGGTCTGCTTTCTCTGTGCCAGATGCTTCAGTCGTGAAGCTACTGAAACAGACATTCTGTGTCCCAGAGCCCAGTAATTACTAAGCTTCGTCCTTAACTGGCTTTGGCACTGAAGAAAGAAAATGGGATAATTTAAGTCCTTTCCTTTTTTTTTTTTCTTTTTAAGTTCATTTCTGTAAAAGATGGCTGACAACAAGATTATTCTATTCAAGCAAATGTTAGCTGTGTACTTACATGACTACAGCTGTCATTTCAGTGGCCCTGTTTTAAAGTAACTAGTTACTTTATATAGGACATACCTTCCTTTAAAAATGAGAATCAGATAACCCAACTTTATTCCCTTAATTCTATATCTCAGATACAATTTCTTTATAGCACATTAGCCAGCAGAAAGCCTCAGTATGGTGCTTTGACTTTCCTGAAGATTTTTAGGCTTCCTTCACAAGTCTGATTTTGGATTCTCTTCCCAGATTTGGAAATACATTTCCATGTAAGGAGACCGGATTGCAAAGCCTCTGGGAACACACCAGGCAAGCTGTGTTTTGGTTTATGGGCTTCCCTTCCCATTAAGAACTATTAACTCTGAAAATACAGAGTGAGAATTTTTGAGTGGAAGGGAAGTTTGGAGACCATATTTTTGGCTTTTTTTTTTTTTTTTTTAAGAGAAATTGTAGGTTTACAGAAAAATCATATAGCAAGTAGAGAGTTCCTATGTACTTCCCCTCATACACTCAGTTTTTATTATTATTAAAACATTGCATCAGTGTGGCACCTTTGTTATGATTGATGAAACAATATTATTTTAACTATGCTATTAATTATAGTCTGTCTACATTAGGGTTCACTATGTTACACAGCTCTGTGTGTGCGGTTTTTTTTTTTTTTTTTTTTTTATAATACTTGTTTTCCCCTAATAACATGCAACCTAAAATTTCTCCTTTTAACTGTATTCAAATATGTAATCCACTGGTGTTGATTGCATTCACAATATTGTACAACCATCACCAATACCAAAATTTTCCATCACTCCAAACAGAAACTCTTTCCTAATTTAGCATTAACTCCCCATTCCCTGTCTCCACCCAATCTCCCTAGTAACCTGTATTCTAGATTCTGACTCTTTGAATTTGCTTATTCTGTTTGTTTCAAATCAGTGAGCTCATGCAATATTTGCCCTTTTGTGTCTGGCTTATTTCACTCAACATGATGTATTTAAGGTTCATCCATGTATATCCCTTTCCATCACCAGCAGCTAGCCTGCCATGAGGGTAGGGGACAGGCGCTGGTAGCCGCTACATGGAGAGAGAAATTTATGGTTCTTTACCGTGATTTATCGGTTTCTTCTTCCCACTCTCTCATGGATGCTGTATAGTGTTTTTCTGGCCTCTGGGGTTTGAAAATAGTTGTCTCAGACAGTTCGTGTCTGTTTAATAGTTGTTTTGGTGGAAGGACTGAGTCCTGGAGCTCCTTGTTCTACCATCTTTCCCCGAAGTTCCCCTGTTGTAATAGTTTTTGACCTAAAGTCTCTTTTATCTGGTCTTAGTATGGATACCCCAGTTCTCTTTTGGTGACTATTTGCATGGTATATTTTTTCTTGACTTTTTATTTCCAAACTATTATGTCATTGAGTTTAATGTGAGTGTCTTATAAACAGCATAGAGTTGGGTCATGCTTTTTTATTACTGCCTTTTGATTGGGGAGTTTTATCCATTTACATTTAAAGTAACTACTGATTATGTGGGACTGCTGACATTTTGCTATTTTGTAGGTTATACCTTTTTTGGTTCCTCAGTTCTTCCATTAATGCCTATACTCTTATTTGATTTTTTTTTTTTTAATAGTGTACCATTTTGAGTCCCTTCTCATTTCTCTCTTTGTATATTTTTCAGATAACTTTCTTTGTTGTTACCATGGGACTTAACTTTAACATCCTAAATCTGTAACATGTTTAAGTTAATACCCGCTTACCTTCAGTAGCATATACAAACATTGTTCCTATATCCATCTGTACAACACATTGTTGTTGTACTTGTTACAGATTATGTCTTTATGTAGTGTATGTCCCAAACCACAGATTTATCATTACTTTTTATGCATTTGCATTGTAGATCATGTAAGAAACAAAAAGTGGAGGTACATACATACATACATAACAGAAATGAAATACAATAGTACTGGCATTTATAATTACCCATATAGTTATTATTTCTGGAGATCATTATTTCTTTATGCTCCTTCAATCCACTGTCGGGTATCCTAGTGTCCTTTCTTTTAGTTTGAAGAACTCTTTTGCATGGTTTGGGGGGGCACCAGTGGTGAGGGACTCCTTCAGCTTTTATTTATCTGGGAATATTTTAATCTTCCTATCATTTTTGAAAGAAATTCTCACCAGATATAAAATTATTTGCTGGCAGTTGTTTTCTTTCTGCATATTTTATTTTATTTTATTTTATTTTGTTTTATTTTATTTTATTTTTTGAGATATATTCACATAACATACAATCCTTCAAGGTGTACCATCAGTTGTTCATAGTTGTGCATTGATCACCACAGTCAATCTTTGAACATTTTCATTACTCCAAAAACATAAAAGAATTAGAATAAAAAGAACATCCAAAACATTCCATTCCCCTCCTCCCCCCATTGTTCATTTACTTTTGTTCACACTCATTCATTGTTTTTTTTTAATTTTTATCAAAAATTAAAAACAAACAATAAAAAAACATTTGAAACAAAACCAAAACAAAGGACTAAGAAAAAAACAAATAACCTAAAATAGCTACATTGCTTCCAACATGTTCCTACCCTACCCCAAGAAAATAAACAGACTATAATCCAACAAAGGAATAAGAAAAACAAATAACCTAAAATGACTACATTCCTGCAAACTTGTTCCTAACCATATCCCCCAAAAGTTAACAAACCATAGTTGTTCCTGAGCATTACCAGAACATTAAATTTACCCTCCATAACTTATCTTTTCTTGTTAGATTATTGTTCCCCCTTCACTATTTGCTGTCTTTCGCTAGGTCCCCTACATTCTACAATATAAACCATTCATTTTACGTTTTTCACAGTGTTCACATTAGTGGTAACATACAATATTTCTCTTTTTGTGCCTGGCTTATTTTCCTCATCAATATGTCTTCAAGGTTCATCCATGTTGTCATATGTTTCATGACATCATTCCTTCTTACTGCCACGTAGTATTCCATCGTGTGTATATACCACATTTTGTTGATCCACTGTTCTGTTGAAGGACATTTGGGTTGTTTCCATCTCCTGGCAATTGTGAATATTGCTGATATGAACATTGGCTTGCAGATATCTGTTCACGTCACTGCTTTCAGATCTTCCGGGTATATACTGAGAATGTCAATTGCTGGATTGAAGGGTAACTCTGTATTTAGTTATCTAGGGAACTGCCAGACTGTCTTCCAGAGTGGCTGTACCATTATACAGTCCCACCAACGATGAATAAGAGTTCCAGTTTCTCCACATCCTCTCTAGCATTTGTAGTTTCCTGTTTAATGGCAGCCTGTCTACTTGGTGTGAGACGACATCTCTTTGTGGTCTTAATTTGCATCTTCCTAATAGCTAGTGGAGCTGAACATTTTTCATGTGTTTTTTGGCCATTTGTATTTCCTCTTCAGTGAAATGCTTTTTCATATCTTTTGTCCATTTTATAATTGGGCTGTCTGTACTATTGTTGTTGAGTTGTAGGATTTCTTTATATATGCACGATATCAGTCTTTTGTCAGATACATGCTTTCCAAATATTTTTTCCCATTGGGTTGACTACCTCTTCATCTTTTTGAAAAATTCCTTTGAGGTACAGAAGCTTTTAAGTTTGAGGAGTTCCCATTTATCTTTTTTTTTTTTTTTTTTTTCTTTTGTTGCTTGTGCTTTGGGTGTAAGGTCCAGGAAGTGACCTCCTAATACAAGGTCTTGAAGATGTCTCCCTACATTATCTTCTAGGAGTTTTTTGGTACTGTCTCTTATATTGAGGTCTTCAACCCATTTTGAGTTAATTTTTGTGTAGGGTGTGAGGTAGGGGTCCTCTTTCATTCTTTTGGATATGGATATCCAACTCTCCCAGCCCCATTTGTTGAAAAGACTGTTATGTCCCAGTTCTGTGGCTTTGGGGCCTTAACAAAGATCAGTTGACCGTAGATCTGGGGGTCTATCTCCGAATTCTCAGTTCGACTCCATTGATCAATATGTCTATCTTTGTGCCAGTACCATGCTGTTTTGACTATGGTGGCTTTATAATAAGCTTCAAAGTCAGGGAGTGTAAGTTCTCCTGCTTTGGTTTTCTTTTTTAGAATGTTTTTAGCGATTTGAGGCATCTTCCCCTTCAAAAATATGGAATGCTTCACAAATTTGCATATTTTCCTTGCTCAGGGGCCATGCTAATTTTCTCTGTATCGTTCCAATTTTAGTATATGTGCTGCCGAAGTAAGCACTCTTAAGCATTTTTAAGTGTTTCAACCCAGTACCTTCTTGCCTCTGTGGTTTCTGATGCAAAATTGTCTCTCAATTTAATTGGGACTCCCTTGTATGTGACGTGTTGCTTATGTCTTGAAGCTTTCAGAACTCTCTCTTTGTCCTTTGTATTCAATAGTATGATCTATATAGGATGGTGTATATTTTTCTTAATGTTTGTACCTGTGGTGTTCTCTGGGGTTCTTCGATATGCATATTCACATCTTTTGCTAGGTTTGGGAATTTTTCTCTCATTATTTCTTTGACTATTCCTTCTGCCCTTTTCTTTCTTCTCCACCTGAGGTTCCCAAAATGTATATATTAGTATGCATGATGGTGCAGTGCAAGTCTCTTAGGCTGTGCTTACTTTTTAAAATTCTTTATTCTTCTTTTTGCTCTTCAGCTTGTATCATTTCAATTGTGTTGTCTTTGTGTTAACTGTTTTTTTTTCTTTTTTTTTTTTTTTTAATTCACACACCATACTGTCCATCCTAAGTGTACAATCAGTGGCTGTTGGTTATGCATTCACAACCACAGTCAATTTGAGAACATTCTAATTGCTCTGAAAAAGAAAAAAAAAATTCCTGTAACCTTCATAACCCCTTATTCTTCATGCTTAGCTTTAGTATAGTACCTTTGTTATAACTGATGAAAGAACATTACAATGTTACTGTTAACTGTAGTCCTTAGTTTGCATTAATTGTACTTTTTCCCCCGTATACCACTCTATTATTAACACTTTGCCATGGTGACCTGCTTCTGTTCTAGTTCATATGAAGACTTTCTTTTTACTCATGTGAAAATTGGTTTTTGCTTTCCCTAGGCCCAATCCAATCTGGGAGTCATTTTGTAATAGACCCTGCAGCTGACTTGCTTTGTGACCTTGGACGAATCACTTCCCTTTACTAAGCCTCGATTTTATTTTTAACTTGTAAAATGAAGGAGGGTGGATCAGATCAGGAATTGAAGCTGTTTTTTTTACTCTTGCTATCACTTCCCATTCTCATACCTGTGGCAGACGTAGCTAATAAAAGGCAGACACTTTTCTGCTGATTCTGCACAAGACTGCTGAATTTTTGTCAGCATAGAGTATGAAGCACCTATATAAAGTCTCATTTAAAATCCATAGCAGCCTTGTGAACTAGGTAATGCTGTCATTTTATAGATGGATTTTAAGTGACTTGTCCAAGTTCATACAGAATTACTGGGAAAGTTGATACCAGTAACCAAGTTTTTTCTTTTCTTTCTTTTCTCCTAGTATGAGCTTTTTTCTATTTGTATAATTAACCACAGTCATTGAACACAATAGCATTTGCTATGTTTTCCAGTCCCATGTTTTATTCTCCAGTTTTCCTTCTAGTGACATACATGACCCTAGAGTTCAACCATACTTGCACTTAGCACTGTTAACTACACTTACAGTGTTGTGCTATCATCACCTCTGTCTATTTCCAAACATTTGCAGTCAACCTTATTAAAAATTCACTGATTCTGTCTTCCACCAGCTCCAATCTGTTGTTGAAACCCTCTAGGGAATTTCTCATTTCAGTTATTATTGTCTTCATCTTCAGTATTTCTCTGTGGTTCCTTTTTTTTTTTTTTTAATTTAATTCAGCTTTATGGAGATATATTCACATATCATACAGTCATCCGTGGTGTACAATCAGCTGTTCATAGTACCATCATGTAGTTGTGCAGTCAACACCCCAATCTATTTTTTGAACATTTTCTTTATACCAGAAAAAATTAAAATAAAAAATAAAAGTAAAAAGAACACCCAAATCATCTTCCCCACCCTATTTTTCATTTAGCTTTTGCCCCCGTTTTTCTACTTGTATATACACTGGATAAAGGGAGTGCGATACACAAGGCCTTCACAATCACACTGTCACCTCCTGTAAGCTACATTGTCATGTGACCACCCAAGTGACCTCTCAACTCCATCTGGAATCTCTCAGCCACTGAAACTATATTTTGTTTCATTTCACATTCTCCTTTTACTCAAGAAGATGTTCTCAATCCCACGACATCAGGTCCAGATTCATTCTCAGGAGTCATATCCTGTGTTGCCAGGGAGATTTATACCCCTGGGAGTGTGGTCCCGCATAGAGGGGAGGGCAGTGAGTTCACCTGCCACATAGGGTTAGCTGTAGAGAGGGGGCCACATCTTAGCAACAAAGAGGTACTCAGGGGGAGACTCAGGCTTAGCTTCTCCTTTGCAGTAACGAGCTTCATGAGGACAAGCCCCAAGAAAGAGGGCTCGGCATACCATACCGCTAGTCCTCAGTGTTTGTGAGAACATCAGCAATAATCCAGGTGAGGAAGTCCAAAACATGCATTTTTCTCTGGCTCCTCTGCCGAAATTACTTTGGGATGTGTCGCTATTTCACACTAACCTGTACACACCTACCAGATCTCACTTCCTATTCACAGTTCCATGTAATTATGGTATTTGAACAAACTGTACAAGTTAAACTGTTTAGGAAATATAGATCCTGCACCAAATAAACAACTCTTCCCTTGGTCTCACATGGAAGTTGAAGTTTTAAAACACAGTCAGTATTGTCCTTTACCCTTTGGCCTGATTTGCTCTAGTCCTAACTAGATCTGCTTCATTCATATCTCTAGTTGAAGTCTGGACTCTTTTTCAGCTTTATTAACAGTTGCTGTATGTGCTAATACTGACGTTCATATCTGCCTGAGCTCCAGCTCTGCGTTTCAGGTGTCACACAGATACCCAAAGTTCCAGGGATCAATCAGGTTATACACAAAGGGATCAGCATCTCAGAATCTGGAGCTAGCCATTACAATTCAGGAATAGATGTGACTGCCGTAAGAGCTTACAATCTAGGGACCATTACAATAAGCGTTCCCCTGATAAGCTATGCTCTAAGGTTCAATTCTGAGTTTACACATTGTAGTTAGTAAATGTTGTGTACAGGATCCATTCACTTTGTTGCCTTGCATGTCTCACAGCTTCACTCCTCCTCACAGTTGCTCAATATTCTGTTGTATGCACACACCACAGTTCACTATTCTGTCCATCAGTCAATGTACCCTTAAGCCACTTCCACCCCTTGCAGATCATGTATACTGCCTCCATAAACACTAGTGTGCAAATTTCCATTCCTGTCCCTGCTCTCAGATCTTCTAAGTATATGCCCCCTAATGATGTTGCAGGACCTTATTGCACCCACATACTTAGCTTCTTGTGGAACCACCACACTGTCCTCCAGAAAGCCTACAGCATTCTGCCTCCTCACCAACAGTAAATACATGCATCCCTCTCTCCGTGTTTTCTCCAGCACTTCTATCTCTATTTATATTTCTTCCGACAATTTTATAGAGCTATATTCACATATCTTTGTTTCCTTTTTTATAATTTCTATATTTCTGAGATTCTCATATTCATTATTTTTCTGATATCCTTTAGTTCTTTCTCTGTGTTTTTCTTTATCTCCTCTAGTATACTGTAGATCATTTTTAAAAAGTCTTTGTATGGTATATCCAAAGTCTGGTCTTTCTTCTTGATGGTTTCTGAATTTTTATCTTGTTGTTGTGTGTGGGCCATTGTATCGTGTTTCTTTGTGTTTGTCTTGTAATCTTTTGTGGCATGCTGTACTTAAAAAAAAAAAATTACTGGATAAGTTGTGGGTGTACAGAGCAATTTGAATCCTGTACAAAATACAGGATTCCCATACACCACCCCACCACCAACATCATGCTTTGGTGTGGAACATTTGTTACTATTCGTAATACTTTTGTATAATCGTCTTTTTTTTTTTTTTTTTAACAGTCGTAGCCAGCATTTATTAAGTGATTCTGTGTTCTTGGCCCTATGAAACACTGTACGTAGATTACCTCATTTAAAACACCCAATACACAGGCCTATGAAATGTGTCCCATTATTTTTTTATTATTTTTTTTAAATTAGAGAAGTTGTAGGTTTACAGAAAAATCATGTAGAGAATACAGAATATTCCCATATTCCCACTTACTGTTGGCACTTTACGTTAGTGTGGTATGTTTGTTACAACTGACAAAAGATTATTAAAATAGTACTATTAACTATCATCCATAGTTTACCTTAGGTGTATTTTTCCCCATATACCACTCTATTGTTAACACCTTGTATTAGTGTGGTACATTTTTTATTTATCATTCATGAAAGAACATTCTTATATTTGTACTATTTAACTGTAGTCCATTGTCCACAATGGGATTCACTATGTTATACATTTCTATGTTTTATCTTTTAATTTTTATTCTAGTAACATATATGGCCTAATGTTTCCCCTTTTAGCCACATTTGTGTATATACTTCAGTGCTGTTTAGCACTGTTACAATAATGTGCTACCATCACGTATTTCAGTGTGTTAACTGGGATTTAGTCCCTGAAGTATCTGTTCCATAAGTTTGTATCCAGCTAGTGGTAAGACAGATTTCCTTGATTGCCAGGAGCTAACAAAACAAACAAATGCAAAAAAACACCTCTCATTGTCTTTGCAAATTGGTCTGCCTTGGCTGGTGCTGTCCTTTGGAGTTTAGCCCTCCTGTAAAGAACCTCTGCTTGATGCAGAAGTGAAATACAGGAGTATTCCCTGTCTTTTCTAGCCTATGTCTTGTCTTGGGCTTGTGCTTGCTTGTGGCCTTAGGAATTCCCCCATCTATGGGAATTCAGAGGTCCCCTCTGCTCCCTGTGAAATAGACTTACTGTCCTCCAACGCCCTCTATTACATGTCTTAAAGTTATAAGCGTTTGCCTGAGCCCACTTGGGCTTAATTGTTTCTTACACTGCTTTAGTTGTTTGCAAGTTGCTTCTGCTTGAAGGGCAAGTTCTTGGAGGTTGAGCCAGAGACGAGTGTCCTAGTTCATTCTTTCAGACTGCCACTTGATAGATGCACCCCAGTACGCACATAGGTGGTGGCAGAACACCATTCCATACATGTGAGAAAACGACTGGGAGGGATGGCTTGTGCTCCCCAATTCTTTCAGCCCGTAAGGAACATTCTCCTTAGTGGTCTCTGGGGGCACATTGATACCGAACTGTGTATCTCTATTTTCTCTTATTTTTTAGTTCTGATTTCTGAGGTAGAGGGGAAGCTCATGGAAGACAGGAGATAGTCCTCGTTAGTTTTTTTTTTTTTTTCTCCTAGCGTATTCAAACACCGGCACACCCCATTCCCCTTTTCATTGCTTGTTTTGCTTACTACTTCTTAAAACAAAAAGAATCTTTGAATTCAGTGTTCAACTGCCAAAGAAAAAATAACAGCAGGGCATATACTTAGGGGTCAAATCAAATTATAAGCACCAGTTGGCACAAAACAGTAGACATTGGTTTTCATATATACAATTCTTGTTATCTAAAAGTCTTCTCAGTCAGGGTCTTGCAAACAAATCTATAATCCATACAGACATGATTTAGGTTGAAACGTACACATGGAATAACAGTGTATTCTTTGGGAATTAAAGTGAACCAAGGGAAATAAGTGAAGATTTATGGGCCTCTAGTGCTTAGAAAGGAAAACAAAGGTAGCCACTAATTTGGTTGAATATAGCAGGCTTAGTGGTCCTGTATTTGATAAGTTTTTAAAAATTGTTTTTAAAGTAAGAAAGGAAAAAACCCCATTTTAAAATTCAAGCAGAGGACAGTAGGCCTTCTTTACACCCAGATGATATTATGGCAGCAGTTCAAGTGTGACCAAGGTAAATGGACAAAGGAGATTTTCTAAATACAGCTAGGGCTTTTAGCAAAGCTAATACACTAAAATGATTACGTTTTTTAAAAAAGAAAATGAACAAAAACCAAATAGGAATTTTGAGATTTTTCGTTTGAAGGTAAATCTTAATGCTATTAAATTCACAATATGCTAATTTAAATACCCAACCCTAGTTGTTATCTAAAACACACATTGCAAACATACAAGTTATCTTTTCTCTCCACATGTCAGTGCCCATTCATGCCATGGTTTGGAAATGGGGAGAATAGATTCCCCTTAAACGGCAAGTCAGCAAGTGTTTCTTTACAGTTAACTTTAGCAAAATTCATACAAAATAGTAATTAATAATGATCTTCTTTACTTGTTAACCCACAAGGAAACACCTTCAAAACTGCATTTTGTTATGTTTCTGTACTAAAATGTAGAAAAACTGAACTACACAAATATTGAAAAGTTAAAAATTCCTTAATTTTTTATTCCTGGTACCACTACCACAATTTACAGGGCAATATACCTGATAAAATGAAAAGAAAAAGAAAAAGCTACTACAGATAAAAGACCTCAGGAATGTACGTCTAATTGACACTATGCTGCATTAATCAATGGCTGCATTTTTTGTAGACTGTGGCTATGACAGTCCTGAACAAGAAGGGTTTCCTGTTTAAGTTGCAGTAAGTTTCCTGACTATGGAGCAGCATCCCTTCTGTGACAGATTTTTATAGTTCCTCTAATGCATTTGGGACAACTGTCTCAAAGTAACCTCCAGCTTTCCTGACAACTCCTCACTCTGTCTCCTGCTAAGAAGTGTAGCCATTTTCTGTTGAGTTTTTAGAACCTTCTGCTACCCCATATCCACCACTTCTACCAGATCCATAACCACCACCATAGGGACTGCCTGAGCTTCGTCCACCAAAACTGCCCCCTTTCATGGGTCCATAATTTTTTTTAATAAAGTTTTATTACGATATATTCAAATACCTTGCAGTCATCCACAGTGTACAATGAACTATTCACAGTACCATCATATAGTTGTGCATTCATCACCACAATCAATTTTTGAACATTTTCCTTACTCCCCCCAAAATAAAGATAAGAATAAAAAAGTAAAAAAAGAACAACCAAAGCCTTTATCCTCCCATTCCCCTCTATTTTTTATTTAGTTTTTGTTTCCATTTTTCTACTCATGTGTCCATACAGTGGATAAAGGGAGTGTGAGGCACAAGGTTTTCACAATCACACAGTCACACCCTGTAAGTTACATAGTTATACAGTCGTCTTCAAGAATCAAGGCTACTGAGTTGCAGTTCAAGAGTTTCAGGTATTTCCCTCTAGTCATTCCAACACACTAAAAACTGAAAAGGGATATCTACATAGCACATAAGGATGCCCTCCAGAGTGACCTCTCTACTCCATTGAAATCTCTCTGCCGCTGAAACTTTGTTTCTTTTCTCTTCCCCTTTTTGGTCAAGAAGACTTTCTCAGTCCCACAAGGCTGGGTCCAGGTCATCACCAGGAGTCAGGTCCCACGTTGCCAGGGGTATTTACACTGTTAGGGGTTTTATTAGTTAGGGTTCTCTAGGGAAACAGAACTAACAAAAGATATCTGTAAATACAAGATTGTATAAAAGTATCTCACGCAACTGTGGGGATATATGAGTTCAAATTCCGTAGGGCATGCAGCAAATTGGCAACTCTGATGAAGGTGTTTGATGAACTCCTCAGGAGATGCTTGGCTGGCTAGCCAAAGAAGTGAAGGTCTTCTTGTCTTTTTCCTTAAAAGTCTTCAGGTGATTGGATTAAATCCAACTCATTGAATTCTCTCATTGCAGAAGACACCTGCTTTTTTGATGTAATCAGTCACAGGTGCAGCCAATTGACTGATGATTTAATAAAGCAGCCTTCTGGTTTATTAACCAGCCACAAATACCTTCCAGTAAAACTCACCCAGTACTTGCTTGACCAGACACCTGGGCATCATCACCTGGCCAAGTTGACATATAAACCTAACCGTCACAGGGGTCATGTCCCACATAGAGGGGAGGGTAGTGAGTTTACCTGCCTAGTGGGCTTAGAGAGAGAGAGAGGGCCACATCTGAGCAACAAAGAGGTTCTCTTGGGGAGACTCTTAGGCATAATTATAACTAGGCTTAGCTTCTCCTTTGCAGTAACAGGCTTCATAAAAGAAAGCCCTCAGACTGAGGGCTCGGTCTACTAAATTGTTAGTCCTTAATGTTTGTGAGAATATCAGTAATAGCCCAAGAGGGGAAGTCCAGCATTTCCTCATTTTTCCCCAGTTCCTCAGGGGTCCCTGCAAATACGTCTTTATTCTCTGCCCAAATTACTTTGGCATGTATCAGGATTTCACCCTAACCTGTGTATACTTACCAGACCTCACTTCCTATTCAACGTTCCATGTTCCATGGTGTTTGAATAAACTGACTGTACAAGGTAAATTGCTTAGTGTGCTACAGAAAATACACATCCTGTAGCAAATAAACATCTCTTCCATGGGTCCATAATTTGATTACTGTTTTCCACTGTAATTGCCAAAATTGTTACAGTTCCCATCACCACCATAGTTACCACCGCAAAAATTTCCTCCTTCATTGTCACCATTACATCCATCACCACCAACACCATATCCACCACCTTGGTTCCCATATCCTGGTCCACACCACCATAGCTCCCTCTGCTACTATAATCAGGACCACTGCCATAGTTGCTACCGTCACCTCCAGATCCATTATATCCACCATCACCTCTTCCATAACTACCTCTGCTGCCACCTCCACCACCAAAGCCTCGTCTTCCACCGAAGTTTCCACCATATCCAAAGTTCCCTCCATGGCCCATAAAGTTGCCAGATGCACCTCCACGACCTCATTGTGATCCAGCAGACTGCAACTCTATTTTAGAAAGGGCCTTTTTCTTCACAATTAAGCCCATTATTAGTGTGGTATTTTTGAACAGTTTTATCAACTGTATCATGATCATTGAAAGTTATAAAAGCAAACCCTCTCTTTTTTCCTACTCTTCCTGTCTTCCATCACTTCTATGGTTTCAATCTTGCCATACTTTTCAGAGTAGTCTCTCAAATTATATTCTTCTTTATCTTTTTAAATACTACCAGCAAAAATTCTCTTCACTGTTAGTTGGGCACCAGGCCTTACAGAATCCCTTCTAGAAATAGCTGTCTTTGGTTCCACCACACGCCCATCGGCCCTGTGTGGTCGAACATACTTGGCTGCACCCACCTCTTCAACACAGGAGTAAGTCACAGAACCAAAGCCTCTGGAACGTTTTGTTTGGCATCTCTTATTTATCACCACACAATCTGCAAGTGTGCCTTGTTTCTCAAAATGTTCTCTTAAAAACTATCATCCATAGTTTCAAAGCTCAAACCACCAGTAAACAGTTTCCTCAAACGCTCTGGTTCCTTTGTACCATGGCCTTCCTACCCTGGTGGCTGTGGCAGGAGTCGGGCTGGGGGCAACCGGGCAGCGGTTTTACCTCCATTGTGAGGCACCCGCCCACTTAGTTTTTATTTCCAAACCAGGGTGAGACGAATGGTTGATTTTTGTGACCTTACATGACTACTTGTCTTTAAAAACTCACTTTTAAAATCTTTATCTTTTATCCAGCATCAGTATATAGTGTTACTTTGGCTAACTCTGCAGTGTTTTTGTGATTTCCCTTGCATGTGTATGATTTTAAACTATTAATCTAAATGATTTACATGATTGATTTCTTACTGTTCTTTGTTACAGGTACCTCAATAGTAACGAGTTGACAGCCATACCATCCCTGGGTGCTGCTTCTTCTCACATCATCTCTCTCTTTCTGTAAGTGGATGTGGTTTGGTGGATCCTGTGTGGTGAGGCTGTGGTGTTACCTTGTGAACTTTGGTGGCAGGTGGACACGTGTTCATGTGCTTGTTGGCAAAGAATGACCTTTCTTCATGTAGTCCTAATGATCACAGCAAATGAGTTTTGCCTCCTCTCAGTTTTCAGGAAATATAGTTCTTTTTAATGCCTAGAGGTACATAAAACCAGGTATCTGTCTCCTGGAGATGAAGCATTTGCTTATTCTCAGCTTCAGTGAATACACTGTAGTTATAAGAAGCCGTGTGAGTCACAACACAGACAACAGGCTCATCTTTGCGCCGATGAATTTGGTAATGTGACTCAGTTTACTTTTATGGCTTTAAAAAAAGAAAGTGCTCCCAGGCCTCTGAAATCCATGGAAAAGTAAGAAATTAACTGTCATGATCAGTGTTAGACAAAATGTCACCTTTTGTTCCTCATAGCCAACACGCTGGAAATGGAAAAAGGGTTTAAAAGGATGCACCTGAAAAGAAAGGAAGCCATAGGGATGTTATAGTTTGAGCCGAGCACCTTGAATTAGCCCATTTCTCCAGCAGATGCGTGGAGGTGCTTGCTTGTTTTAAACCCACCCAGAGGTCCATCCAGATGAACTTGTCGTAAGGCCTACAGTTTTCTTGACCGGTATTTATTGTTGGCCTCCTAATCAAAGCGCCTCCCTTTTCATGCTGAATTTCCCGTTCCCACTCCAGCCCTGCATTTTTTCATTTATTTTGACTTTGCTGGTTTTGTAATCCGTTTGCCCACCTGTGTGTATCTTTTCTCCACACTGAGACCCAGCAGGTGGAGCAGAGGGACTTGGCAGGGAGGCTCTGTTAATAAGATTGCTGGTGAAGCTTGCAGATCCCAGATTTTTGCTGGCAGAGGCCCTGCATTCAGGAGTTGCTCTGTCTTTGGGAAATATGGTCTTGAGTGTAACCCTTTTCATGGCTTGTGGGGTTGCAAGAGAGCCTAGGGTTAAGAATTGTGGCTCGTGCTCTGTGTCCTGGACAGACTGCCTTATCTCTCTGAACCTCATTTTCCTCGTTTGTGAAATGTGTACGTGAGCCATTTTATCCCTGGGGACAGCGAGGCTGTGGGGAGTGTTGTTGGTATATGAAGCTCCTGGTGTCATGCAGGACACATAATAGGTGCTTGACAAATGGTGGCTGCTGCTTCCTGGCTGGTGACAAGTTGTCACATAGCCCCTCATGCCTCGGCATGATCTCACTTTTGTCACCACAGGATTTATGAGTCAGGATTTATGGGTGAAGTGCTAGAGTGAAGGTGATGGGCCCTTGTTCACTTGATGATAGATAGGCAAGGGTTTGATTTTTCTTTTTTTACCTACTCTGTGTGCCCAGCATCTGTGGGTGTTTAATTGCCACCTAAATTAAATGAGTTATTCTTATGGAGGGCTAAATAGGGAAATGATAATCCCTTGTATGTTCAAAGGCATAGCAGTCAAATATGCTGTAACTCCTTGCTGCTTAAAGCATGTTTTGTGGACCAGCAATGTTTTATTTATTTTTTCTATTTAAATGTAACTTTATTGAGATATAGTCACATAATGTACAGTCCTTCAAAGTTTAAAGTGTTTTAGAAATGCAAAATTTCAGGCCTCATTCCAGCCCTCCTGAATCAGAAGCTGCATTTAATAAGATCTCCTGGCCATTTCTCCATTATTAACATTTGAGAGCATTGATTTAACTCTTTGTTCTTCACTTCTTGAGGGAGCCGGGATACAGGTGATATCTTAATGTTAGCAGAGAGAAAATTGAGGCTCCCAGAGGTCCTGTAGGTTGCAAAATCAAGAGGTGAGACTGGGACTGGACACAGATACCCGCACCTTGCTTCCCTATCTGCCCTCATGCACTCCGCATAGGAACGTGACAGGTGAGTCTGAACCATCCACAGCCACCGGCAGATAGGGCCCCCAGCCTGCTCCATGGGGCCGGTGGCACTTTGAATCACGCCTCGCACTGCTGACTAAAAATATATCTCTTTTCTTGCCAGGAGCAATGGGACTGGTTGGCCTTGTTCCTGCTATTCCATTAGACAGTGTTAAAATATGTAAAGCAGGGGGGGAAGAAAGCTCCCTCTCAGTTTTGATTCATTTTGGAAAATACAGGTTAGCACTGGCAGCCACCTCATTGGCATGAAGCTGGTCTCTATCTGACTTGGTCAGTGATTTCTCTGAGGCTACAGAAACTGAAGGGTCTTCATTTTCTCTGAGGGTGCCATGTTCTCCGATCTTGGACTTGATTCCTGGATTTAGTGCCTGGATTTAGGTTCGCAGTGTGATTATAGATCATTTTTCCATCACCCTTCATGCTTTTCTGTATTTCCCAAGTGGACTGTGTAAAGGACAGGGGAGAAAATAGCAGAGTGGGCCATGTGCTAGCATCACTGTACACTAGGGGAGCATGTTTGCCATTCTGACCGATGACTTAGCATCTCCCTCCACATGCTGATTCTGCTGGTTCAGGCTCTGGAGAGCACATACTGCTGACATGTCTGTTGCTTTTCAGAATCACAGAACTGAAAGGTGTCATGTGTTCCAACAAACATTTTTTAGGCACTTTCTGAGTCCCTGCAGTTGTGGTTCCAAGGTGACCCTTCCAAAGTGAACTCCTGGATCGAAGGCTATCACATGTTGAAGCCCTTTGCACATCTGACAATGTGGTGGGTTAGTTAGGGTTCACACTCGTCATCGTGATTCCATAGTTCTTAGTCCCATCTCCCTTCGTTGGGTAGGCAGAGGATCACAAAAATAATCAAAATGTACAAAGGGAACAGGGCAGTATCTGCTGAGACCATCTGGGTTCAAGGAGCGGGAGCACGTCTTGGGATCAGTTTGTTGTCAGGTGCATCAGGGAAGGGGGGAGGGGGACCAGGCTTTTTTGTTTCCAGCTCTGGATGCTGTTGCGACCTTGGACAAGTTACTTTTTCCTCATTTGATTGAAGGGGTTGACAGTGATGGTGAAAATACCATTGTAGCTATCATATTCCTTCTCTGACGTTGAAACCAAGAGTAAGGGACATAATGTCACAGAAGAACTAGTGAGCCACAATTGCTGCTTTGTGATACCTTTTAATGGAAGTATCAAGTTTGTGATTTTCACCTCAGAGACGTGTAATTATGGACTTTTGCCTTTTGCCTCTGGAGGGTGACGCTTCATCTCTGTGTTTGGTTTCCCGTCTCCTTGAGTGTTTGTCAGTATACACCTTGTCCCTGAATTTCTCTGATTTTGCAGACAGCAAGCCCTTCTCTTGCCCAACTCGGTCAGGCTCACTGGAAAAGGTTTTGGTTTGTGTCTGACTTAGGGTCCCAGTGTTTTGGGAACTGGAGGCATACAGCAAAATTTCAATTGGCTAATACCTTCTGATTAAAAGAATCTAGTTTAATTAAAGTGTTGGTCAAAGAGCAGATTTATTTGCTTCATGTTCTGAGCATAATGCCAAAGCCATTTGTCCTCAATGACAAAGAGCATGAAATGCAACGAAAGCTTTTGATAGGATTGCTTTGGAGTGAAGGGGCTGATACCATAAAATAGTTCTTAGAAAAAGAAACAGACTTTTGTTAAACGGGGGAATTCTGCTAGTAGATTTTTATGTTGGAGAGTTTTAAAATTTGAAGTCCAGGAAACTCAAGTTATGATTCCCACAGCAACAGTAATTTAGTCTGATGCCTAAGCGACATTTCTGTTGAAGAAAAATTTCCGCTTTTCCTGTAGTGTTTCTGCACTTGAATCATTGAGAAGATTAGTTACAGTGGAAACTGTTGAATTTTCTCAGTCCTAGGAGTAAAAAGAGTTGCTGGAAAAGTACCATTAGTTTTAAAGTAGGGCAGTTCTTTTTCTTCTATGCATAGGTTATAGCCTATTTCCGATCTGGCAGTTTGCTTTGTCCATGTAACCTCTTTTCCAGTTAGTGGTATATTTAAACCTTGTCCCTTAACCACAACTTGCCTTTCCTCCTTCTCTTACCTTTTTCCTAGATCAGGCAGGAGACACAGGCAAAAATTTGTTGCACACAATTACTTTTGACTTTGTAATATTGCTATTAAATGTCATTAAGTGTATGTTACATTTTAAAATACATTAAAAATATAATCTTTTACTTCTAATCCTGAAATTTTTTTGAAAACTGATTTTTTTTTATTAAAGATAAAAGTCACATAACATAAAACTCACCATTTTACCATTTTAAAGTGTGTAATTCAGTTTTAGTGCATTCGCAACGTGCAGCGACCATCACCACCGCTGTGTAGGTCCAGACTGCGTCATCACCCCAAAAAGGCACCCACCAGTGGCCACTCCCCTTTCTCCCTCCCACCAGCCCCTGGAAACCACTAATATGAAAACTAAGTTTTGCTTTTTGAGGAAAGTATTTTTCTTTAATGTCAGCAAATGTTCCTGGAAGATTTAGTATATGAATAATTTAAATAAAAACACTAGAGGTGCCTTTAACTACACACATATGTATTTTGCTGTGACCTCTTAGCTGAAGAAAAATTGGTTAAATAAAGGGGTGGACTATTTAACATCTTTTTATGTAACTTCCAGAGCACAGCACATGGAAGGAACGTAGCATGGCATCCTGTCTGCGACCCTCTTGGGGGGGTCAGAGGAGGCGGCTCTGGGCAGAGTGGCAGAACCCGAGGCCTTGCAGGGCTGCTGGTGAAGTAAAATCAATAGGAGTGTTTAATTTTCATAGTGCACAGCAAGCCCTCTAGAAAATAAGGGGCAAAATCAATCTTCTTTACAGGCTCGTTATTGTAAAGATCAATTCACGTTAAAGCATAATTAAAGAGCGAGCCTTTGGGGGAGCGGTGGTAATCTGGGCCGCTGCAGCCCAGGGCTGGGGAGAGTAATTAGAGGCCCTCAGAGGCGCCCAGCCAGGAAGCTGGGGAGAAAGGGACCCAGAATTCAGCTTGGGAAAAGAGGCCTGAGTCCAGGCTATTAGCCAGGCTTGAAGCACAGGTGAAATTACGTGGCGTTATAAATAGCCAGCTGGGGTTCCTGAAACTGTGTGCGTGCTCAGTGCATGTGGGAGCTGGGAAGGAAGGTTTCTTCTCCACCTAAGGAGCTGGGTGGAGGTCTCTTGCCTCTCTCTTCACTTCGCTGCCATTCAGACTTTCTCCCTATTGCATCATCCAAAAGAAGGCAATCATAATAGAGAATTGATGTTAGAATCTTCTTTTGCACATGACGTTTACTGCCATGTCACGTGAGGGTCCCCGTGGGGGAGTTGTCTGCATCATTAGACTGCGCGTGGACCTCATCGAGTTTGTTAGCTAGAAAGTGTGGAAATGGGTAAATCCCATTCTTCTTCTGAGTGGTTTCTTCCAATAGGAACCCAATTTAGCCTTCCTTTTGAAAGGAGGCAGGCCATTTGGTTATCAGTGTTAAAAAGTGTTTTATGCATTCTCGGTGCAGTGTGGAGTTAATAGCGGCTCCAGGACTTTTGAACAAAACCATGGACAAAGTTGCATTTTAAAACCCCAAGTCTCCTGTTGAGTCCCTACCAAGCTGTTTAAGCTATGGGGAGCAGTAAATTAGTTATATAAATATTGGATGTCACCATGTGTTGACAGGCATTTGGGCTGATGGGGCTCAAAAACCCTGGTAAGTTAATTACTTCTGAGGAAAAGTGCTGGGAGTGGTGGGCCAGTGGGCACTGAGCGAGTACATGTACTGTGGGCAGAACAGGCCTGGCTGTGGCTCTGGGTTTAAGGCTGATGGCTGTTATAAAGTTGTTTCTGCTTAATTTGCTATTTATTGGTGACCATTCATGGCTCTCCAACAGGCTGTCACCAGTTACTACAGATGGCAGGAAGTGCTTAGTGAGCAGGCATGTGGCAGGAGACCTGTTCTCTCTTACATCCCTACCTCCCTGGGCGGTGGGAGCTGAGGCAGGGAGGCCTGCTTTAGCACCACTTACCTTCCTGCTGATTATCAGTCACTATTATCAGATGACTCTTTCCCCTTGCCTGAGATTTGAATGCTGCCTGTTTATTCTAGGTGTACTCAGGTGCCCACACCTGCAAGCCACTTCCCCACCCTGCATTGTTCATGACAGGCTTACTCACCTCCTATTTTCCCAGCCCTCCAGGAGGCTGCTGTCCTGGCTGTCAGCAGGCAAAGGAGAGGAGAAGAAAGCAGAAACAGCACAGACTCACGGCGGAGACCCTGAGTTCCTGTGCCAGGTGCTGTGGGCTGCTGTGAGGTTTGCTGGTTTGTGCCTCATGTGAGGACTCCTGAGCTCATGCAGGGTTCCGAGGATCCCCAATTCTTGCCCTCAAGGAACACTCAGTTTAACTGCAGAGAAAGATGTGTAAGTAGACGATTGTAATACATTCAAGGGCTGAAGAATGTCTCAGGGGTACCTAACCCCTCTCTCACTGGTGAGGGCATATGCCGAGAAGATTTCCAGATGAAGTGGCATTTTATGTCACAAGGTCCTCTTTTCTCTTCCCCCTACACATGAGTGTAACTTACAGGCATCAGATGGAAGGCCCTAAATGTTCAGCAGCACGTTACTGACTTGGAGGAGTACCACAGGACATAGCTAGTTCCATTTTTAGGCAGTCACCCCCTCCCATTTTATCTGTGTCATCTGGCAGGCTGTTACTGAGGGCTGGCTAGCTTCTGTTGGAAGGCGGACCAAGAATAACGGTTCTTAGAACTGCAGCCTCTTCAGATGCTCAGGACCACTGATGGGCCTCCATGTAGAAAATGAAACATCCAGCTTACAAAGAAGGCAGCCCTGTCCCTGGACCTGCACAGGGATTCTGCAGCACACACTGCTGGTTGCCCTCGTCTAAGGGAGCCTCTCTCTGGGAATGCAGCCGCTGTGGCCTCCGCAGTAAGCCTGCCAGATTACACACAGTAATGACTTGTCGTTTTCCTTCTCTTTTCTTTCCTTTTTTTTTTTCTTTCTTTGAGAATGGGGGTGGTGAACCCGCCAGATGAGATGCACATCTGCAAGTCGTTTGCTGGGAAGGTGAAGCGAACACCAGCTGTAGGGTCGGGCAGTGGAGGAAGGGGAGAACCAGTGGAAAGCGAACTTTGTCATGAAGTTCACTGCCTTTTTTGGGAACTCAGTAGTTTAAGTTGTTGTTTAGTGTTGGCTTTTCCCTCCCTCTCCCTCATTTTTCTGATGACCATGTACTTTAAATGTAGTCCAAAGTCCAGTGGGAATAGGGGCTGTTCCCAAGGCTGGTGAAGTGTTGGATACTCTTGTGGGAGAAGTGTGTGTTTCTCTTGCCAGCAGTGGGTGCTGAAAACCCTACAGGATTCTATGAAATGGAGCTGGAGAGCCGAGCTGCTCTGACGGTTGCACAGTCTTGCACAATCTCCCGTGTGAAAGGAGCTAGCCGCTGCCCATATCAACAGTCTCATTCCAACTGGGACCATTTCCTCCTCCCCCCCCCCTCGCTCACTTCCTGCAGGTGGCTTCTGTAATCCAGTTACCACTGGGGAAGCCAAATGTGCATATGCACCTAATCCGAAAATGGCTGGCTTGACTTTGACCTCTGAGGTGACCTTGCAAAGAAAGCAGGACCCATTGTGTCTGCTCACACCTGGGAGCCATTTTCGGCTCTTACAGCCCAAGTGGAAGAAATGTGTTTGTATTTATGCCGGGTCTTTTTTTCATAAGGCCTGTCATTGTTGGAGATACATAGGGAATATTTGATTCTCCCCACTTGCTCAAGGGCCAAGGCTTTTTAAAGACAGAAGAGTTTGCTCAGTGTATTAAGTTGAATCATATGAAATTGCTGTTTTTGTAGTTCAGAAATGGTCAAAATGTCAGCATTCTCACATGGTTCAACATATTGAGATGAAAAATAGTGATGGTGAGCATATATGATACACTGACATTGGCAGGCAATGTTCCATATACCTTCCCAGGTCTCCTCACATTCTGTCACCTCTGCAGTCTTATGAGACATAGGGCCTGTTATTAAGCACACTTTACTGATGAGGCACAGAGAGGGCAAGGAACATGCCTGAGGCCACACAGCTAGGAAGTGGCAAAAGGAGGATCCTAATCTCATTTCTCTCCAACTCTGGAAAGTATGTGGACATAGGAGCCTGCGAATGTCTTATTTCGAAGTGCTGACATATTAAATTGTGATAGGATTGGGAAACCTCAGGCGTGTGGCCCAAGGGCTTTCATGTTATTCTAGGGTGGAGATGAGTTGCTCTGCAGCCACAGAGAGAGGTTCCTTCTCAATCAAAGGCAGCACACACATCTCCTAGCAGAGAGAAGGCTGGGTGGGTGCCTATGTAATGCCCTTGCTATAAAAAGCCTCATCTTGGACAGCACTTGGTATAATTTTCGTTCACCTCCTGCCCTCAAGGTTAAACTGAGCACATTCTCCCCCATCCTCCCCAGTCACACACAACTAGTTATTCTGAGCTGGTGAGGAAAAATCAGCATGTCTTTGGGTCTCAGCAGAGCCCAAACTTGTTGTTCAGTTTTGCCAGCAGATTGTGGGATGGTGGCTATCTGCCCTAGAAGACATCACTTCAAGGCAAATTCCTCTGCAGTTTCCTCATTTCCTGGATGCCTTTCAAACCCAAACAGCTGAGATAAAGGTGCCAATTTGTGGTTTTTTATCCCAGCTCCTTCAGCCAGGACATAAACATGTGTGCTGCAAAGTACAGATGCCCCATGTAGTATACATGGGCTGTCCTCTCTGCTTTCTGCTCAGCTCCCTCATAGTATGACTTTTTCAGTGTTTCTGGGACTTAAGAAATGTGTTAGCATTGGTGGAAGAAGGTGGGGAGGGCTCCTGTCAAAATCATTCCCAAATATCAGGACTCCTTCCGCAAGTAGGGAAAACGTGGGGTGCAAGTCGTTCTTGATTCAGATTCATGCAGCATGGACTTGAGCTAAGAGCGGGCAGTTTTGCATAGTGGCTAAGAGAAGATTCTGAAGTCAGACTGACCTGGATTTGTCACCTGGCAAGTTCTCTCTGGGGTGTTTTCTCATCTATAAAATGGCATTTGTTGTATGGTGGTTGTGAGGATTAACTGGATAATGTATGTCTGCAATATACTGTCTAGTATATAGAGAATGTTCAACAAATGCTATACACGACTGTTTTCACTGGCCCCAACTGCTATGCTAGCGTGTATCAAGCCGCTGCAGCGGTTTGGGGCAGGCCTGGTCTTGCTCTTGCTGCTGTGTTCTTTGGGGTTTTGATGTTTTCTGCCTTGAAGCAGGAGACCTGGGGGCAGAGATGGATAGATGCTTATTGACATCCTCTAAAAAAGATCTTTCTTGCAGGTACCCATAGCAGCTCACTAACTCTCATGGGGAAGCCACCTACAGTTGAAGTTTATATATAATCCCCACATCTGTGTGTGTGTGTGTGTGTGTGTGTGTGTATTTAGTCCTTAGCTTTTTCAGCATCTTTATTCCTTTAATGGGAGCTGCTGAGTACACTGGTAGTTGATGTCCCTCCTCTTTTCTCATTACCTGTTCCTCTGCCAGGCTTAGGTGCAAGAAGCAGCAAAACACTAAGCAAGTATTGAAGTAGTGGTGCTCATCAGAGTGACCTGGGGAATTTGAAGAAAATCTCAATGCCCAGGCCACTTAACTAAAAACCTTGGTTGGGAGGTTGTGTGTGTGTGTGTGTGTGTGTGGGGGGGGGGTGTTGTTGCTTGAGCCCAGGTAGCAATGCTTTTTTAAATCTCTCCAAGTCATTTCAATGTGCAGTTGAAACATTTTAATATGCCACAGGCTGGGTAATTGCAAGTGAAAGGTATTGTTCTTCCTCTCTCCTTCCCCCGCTCATACCTGTCATTTAAAACACTCAGGCACTTCCACCTGTCCACCCTCTACCCTTCTCCTCCCCCCTGTTTTCTTCTCACTAAGAGTAAAGGAAATAAATATAAGGCTGGCCTTCAGTTGTGCTCTTACGATTCTAGGGATCGTCCCTGTTACAGGTTTTAGTTACTGCTTTCACCATTGATTGAATTAGAAGATATTGTGAAGTTAGCCACCTAAAATGATGAGGAAATTGCGTTTGCTTTTGTTGTGCATGGGGGAGAGCGTTGGTCTAATGGGATGTGGCCATCTCATTTAGCAGTCACAGAACTTGACTGTGGATTTGTCCTCTAATGTAGATCATGTCTCTCCCCTGTTGGCTGCCCACTCATCTCTCATGTGCAGTCTCCCTGTAAATCGGAGAAGTCCCATTATTGTGGGGAAAAAAATTCTTGTTGTAAAGCAATAGGTAAAACTTACCTTTTTCTTACCAAAAGTAAGAGTTGATTCTTAAAAAAAGAATATGGAAATATATCATACAGGAAGTGAAGGTTCTTTCTGATCCAATCCAAAAGTTGGATTGTAATATAATAAAATTCCATTGCTAAATTGAGTTTGGTTAATTATATAACGGGATTTTTGTGAGGATTTTGTTTGGAACTGGACACTGAGATGAATTGCAAAGAGAAAAGAGAATTTTGGAAATGAGATTTTAAAAAAAAAATCTCCTTGGAGTTTTTGAATGTGACTTTTTTTCCAGAGAAGTGTATTCTCACAAATGGGAAAAAGGGATTATCAGTATGCAGGGTGAAGTGGTTCTGCGTTTTTGAGTCAGAATGAGGCCTGGCCTGCTGGGAAAGGCCGCGTGGGCTTGCTGGAGCTCCTGGAGGCCCTTCTCGACGGCCTTGCCAACAGCAGCGATAAACCCTTTCACCACCCCGTTTCCTAATGGGCCAGGCTGGCCCCTGTGCCCTCTCCCTTATTCCGTAGTGTGTGTTATCAAGAGCCCTGATGTGGTGATTCTCTAGCAGATGGCTGGGTACAAGTAAGTGCTGAATGCCTGTTTTCACTTCCCCCCATTCCCTGAACAAGACTTCTAGCTTAAATAAATTATCTCAGTTATCAGTTAAATTAATTATCCAGGGAAATTGATCAGTCCAGTATCCTGGAAGAGGCTCGAGGTTTTCTGGTGGCCGTGTGGCTCACCTGTGGCGGGAGAAAAAGCCAGGGGCTGGAGGAGTCGGCACTTGGGCTAGGACCCGGGCTGTCTTTCTGGCTGTAAGCCTCCATTTGGCCGCTCTTTGTGGGCATTTTAGCAGAGAACTTTGCTTTGTTATTGCCCCTGCTCCAGGTGGATGTTGGCGAGTCTAGGATGCTTTCTGAGCTGGCAAGGTATGTCCCCTGACTGCCAGAGACCCCATTATTGGCTCTTTGTCACTGTGGGCTTCTGTTCCATCTCCTGTAAGGAAAGGGTGAAGGATGCACATGCTGTTTCCCTCCTGTGGGTGGGTGAGTTCTGGGTATATATGTTCTTTGGAATAGACTCACATCCTCAGTTGGGAGCTGCTGTCTTGGTGACCCACATGTTGTGGGACCCCACGTTCCTGGTAGAGGCTCTTACAGCCAGCTTATTCGTGCGCTCCGGTGTTGAGATGTCCACGTGGAATGATGCTGGGGTTAGCATCCTGGCCAGCTCTTCTGGTCCACTGCTAGACTTGAGATGTAGAAGTCTGCCAGGGCCTTGGCTCCAAAAGGATGCCTGCTTGGCTCTTGTCTTCCTCTTCTTAAATCTCTTCCCCCATGACCCCCGGAGTTCTCTGTCTGCCCACATCACGCTCCTCTAACACCTCCCACCATAAAGTGTCTGGCTTGTGGTTGCCCCACAGCCAGTACTGATGAAGAAGTGAGTGAAGGAGCCCTTTGCAGCCATTTTTTCTTGGTCTCTCACCACGTCACATACACCTAACGAATGCCTAGATAGACTGTGCCCCTGGATTCTGTGCTTTGTTCGTGTTGTCACCTTGGTCTGCAGTGTCTGTCCCTCCCTGAGTCTCCCTCCCCACCACCACTGGCTTTGTGTTCCAAGACACCTGTCAATGCACCCATCACACCCGTTTGTCACTCTGTCTCCTCAACTCAAGGGTGGGCTTTGTGAGCATTGGGGGATGCGGTGGGGGGGGGTCCCAACACGGCCGTGAAATTTTCTTTTTTCTTATAGCGGCTGAGTAGCAGCTCAGGCATCCCATACCTGTGTTAATGCATGAATAAATGAAGGTCTAAATAAATGGCCAATCTTAAAAGGATAAGCAATTATGGGGTAAGGGAGAGATGTTGGATGTGATTGTCAAGGTGAAGTACGAGCTGTGGACAGGTAATAACAGAAATGATCTCTTGGGGATCCTAGAGGGCTTTCGTGTTTTCAGCCAAGTGATCAGTATTGCTTTCCTTTGATTTATGGAGGAGCCGGCAGGCTGTTACGGGGAGAACAGTAGGAGTAGACCCTGCCACGTGGGCAGCCATGTGGCTCAGAGGGAGGTGTGGAGCGGGTTCCGTGTCTGGGTTTGAATCCTTGTTCTGCCACTTTGTAGGGATGGAATGAGTTTCAATCTTTCTGAGCCTCAGTTTGCTTAGGTCTGAAATTGCCCTACTTGGCACGGGTGCATCTGGAGAGAGGCTGTCCTGGTCTCTGCTCATCCGTCTGAGGGGGTTGGCGAGTGGTTCAGGGAAGGGCCTTCTCTGATTCATGGGTGGAGAGTTCCTGCAGACCCTCCACGCGTCCAGCCTCCCTGGGAGACACCACCCATTTTCCCCACAGAGCCCACAGTGGCTAAGGGAAGACGAGGGGCTGCAGCCTTTCTAACAGAACAGCTTTGGGCTCTGCAGATGCCAATAGATGCATTGAGGAGGAAAGGGTTGCCGGGGCCAAAAAGTCTAGAAAACCCAGAGTTCAAGGTAACTAGCTTTCATTGCTACAGGACATCTCAGAGCCATTCATACCTGATGTACATTTTAGCTTCCCACAGAGAAAAGAGAGCAGCTGTTCCTAACTTTGTTCTGTCACAGACTGAATGATCTAGAGAATGATAGACGCTGCTCCTTGTACCGCACCACCGGGGAGCGAGGTTCCTGCCCACCCCTCAGTGCGTAGCAGTGAGTTGGACACTGTTTCCATGGTCATTCTCCCCGCCTCTCTGTCCTCCCCAGCACCTCTTCCTGTGCAGACCAGCCGCGGTTTGGGTCCATCTGCAAGCGGCCCAGACCCCTCGTGCGCTGTGGGTTTTGTCTTTGCTGCCATGAGACCACTAATGGGGCTGCAGCGTGGTGTTTCCCACACCAGAGTCACCTGGAACACTCGTTCTGTGGGTTGTTAATAGGTGTTTTATGGAAAAAGTGTTTTCTGGTCATATAAGTCTAGGAGACCTGTGAAGAATCAAGCAGAATGGAAAAGTGCCTGTATTGCAGGCCTCGTCAACACCTTTCCTGTGCTGACCTGGTCTGGGTGCTGGGGGATATATTTGGCTTTTCCCAGAAATCATCGGACCTAGCGTCTTTTTCATAGACACCTTCTCAGACTAGCGTTTTGGGGATGATGCTCTGGGAATCCCACGTCTGGCTGTGCGTGGCCTGTGCCTGGCTCATGTCCTCCTGCTTGGCTGGGTGGCACTGGGGTACGGCTGCATTAGAGGCTGCAGAACTGAATGACAACCCCTAAAGAGCCAGCAGGGTCCACGCTGGTCTTCCTAAGCTTTACCAGCAATTCCTTTCTCCCTAGGAATCCAGACCCTTCAGTCCTTTCCCTTAATGATAGAAAATTAAGTAATGCATATTCCTAGAGTCCAGTGATACTTGGCACTTGGCTCTTAAAACTGAGTCATCCTTTGTCCTTTCCTGCTTGGCTTGAGGGAAAGGCTGGAGACCCAGTAAGGATGCAGGTATAAGGCAGGCTACATAGGCCTTCCGAGTAATTCTACCATGAATGTTATGGCATGTGTTATTTTTTTTTCTCCCCTTGTTGTTATAATTAAACTTGTTATTTTGACTTTATTGCAGGGTCACATGCAGTTGTAAAAATGAATAGAGAAGGATCCCTGATACCCTTATCCCAGTTTCCTCCAGTGGCACTGTCTTGCAAAGCTGCTCACAATCAGGATATTGACACAGATAGAGCAAGATACATACAGAGAAGCCCCCTACCACAGGGTGTGCTCTATTGCCCTTGCATAGCCACACCCACTTCCCTCCTGGCCCCACACGCTCCTGGCAACCTCCAATCTGTTGTCCATATTTATAATTTTCTCGTTCGAACAACGTTATATAAATGGAATCATGCAGTATGCAGCCTTTTGGAGCTGGATTTTTTTCACTCCACATAATTCCCTGGTGATTTATCCAGATTGTTGGTATAATAATAGTTCATTCCTTTTTATTGCAAAAAGTATTGCAAGGTATGGATGTAGCACAGTCTGCTTAACCATTTCACCCACTGAGGGACATCTGTTAGGAATAAAGCTACTATGAACACTTGTACAGTTTTTGTGTGTGTGAACCTAAGTGTCCATTTCTTTGGGATTAATGCCCAGGATTGCAGTTGCTGGGTTGAATGGTAGTTGCATCTTTAGCTTTTTAAGAAACTGCCAAATATAAAATGACTGTACCATTTTATATTTTATATTTCTATCAGCAATTTATGGGTGATCCAGTTTCTCCACAACCTTGCCAGTTTTGGTGAGTCTTATGTTGTTTTATTCCAGCCATTAAGATAGGAGTACAGTGATACTTCATTGTGGTTTTAATTTGCATTTCCCTAATGATGAATGATGTTGGACATATTTTCATATGCTTATTTGCTACCCGTATATCCTTCAGTGAAGTGTCCGTTCATGTCTTTTTGTCCATTTTCTATTGGATTGTCTGGTTTTTGCTGTTGAGTTTTGAGAGATCTTTACATGTTCTAAGTACTAGTTTTTTGTTGGATATGTGGTTTAAAAATATTTTCTCCCAGTCTGTAGCTTGTCCAGGGTATTTTGCCATATATGTTTTCAAATTTTGATGATGTCCGCTTTCTCAGTTTTTCCTTTTATGTATTACAATTTTAGCATCAAATCTAAGACCTCTTTACCTGGCCCTAGATCCTGAAATTTTCTCCTGTGTTTTATGGTTACACATTTTAAAGTTCATAATGACATGTCTGAAACAAAGAAGAAAATTGAAGCTTGTGATTCCAAGAAAGAAACAGAGCAAGTGTCGGTTCTCATAGGAATCTGGGGTGGGCCAGATGAGGTGATGGGCAGTGTGGCTGGTGCTGGAAACAGTGCCACTTTGATGTTATAACAGCTCTTATCCTCTTTTGGGCTCCTTAATCCCTCCGTTACACATCCTTAACCCTCCCAAAGTGCAGTCACGTCGCAGGCTGAAGGCCTGGGAAATTGCGTGGTAAGAGATATCTCAAATCATATGATCAGGCGATCGGAAGTCTTCCAGATGGTGCAGGAAGCAGGCCTGGTTTTATTTTTAAAGGCCCCTTACCACTGCCCCCTTTGCTGGGAACTCTAGGGCTGGTGGGAAGCTGGCATGTGTATTGTGGGAAATGTGTCCAGGCCGGCAGAGGAGACGTCCCTTCTGTTAGCCCTGAGGAATTCCAGGGGCACCTCGGTTCCCACAGCTCCAGCGCCTGTCCTTTTAGTGGGAGGCTGGCTGATCCAACTCCTGCCTGTTGCTCCAGGTTGCTGCACACCTGGAGTCAGGATACCTGGGCTTGCATGGTGGTCAGCTGAGTGACTCCAGACAGGGGCTCTTCCCTGCCCTGCGCTGGGTTTTCTTTTGTCCATTGGTTGATTGTTAGAATCCAGTAGAGGGCTACTTGAAGATTGTGCCTATTTAAACATTTTCTTTATTTTTTTTATTTTATTTTTATTTATTTATTTATTTTTGTTGTTGTTGTTTGTTTTTTAACTGGAGGGTGTTACAATCAGTTTGATTTGCTTCTGCCTTTCAGGGTTAGGAGTGCATCCTCTGGGGTGGTTGAGAGTGATGGGCGAGCAAGTTTCTTCTGCTCCCTGAGAATGCCCAGTTCTGTCCTGTCATATTTACTGTCTGAGGAAATAAGAGCCACTCTTTCCCACTTCTTTAGGGATGGGGAGGCTGGCCATGCCAGTCTTCTTAAATATAGATGTGTGAGGCCTGGTAGGGCCATGCAGCACTGCGCTTGAGCTGCTGTGGGCCAGGGAGGCCCCCGTGTATGAATGCAAGTGTGGAGGGCTCCAGGCAGGGTTTGTCCCTGTCCGTCTCCAGAGTTGGGCACTGCCCCAGTTGTAACCACAGACTTACGGTGTGGCCCAGTGTGGATATGGAGAAAAGGTGGGAGGTACAGGACTGTCCAGAGAAGCCTTCTTCCCCAGGACTTCTTCAGCCTGATTGTGTTGATCAGGGCGTTCAGCATGACCAGGTGGTTCTGGAGTCATGGTCTGGCTGCCAGTTCCTAGCTGCACTGCCTACTGCCTAACCATCCGCAAGTGAGTTCACCTTCCTGTGCCTGTATAATGGGTTGTCATAGAGAATAAAAATATACGTGCAGGGCCCCCCTGAGGAGCTGGGGGAAAACGCAGAGGTGTTGGGCTTCCTCACCCGGATTGTTGCTGATGTTGTCACAAACATTGAGGAATGGCAGTTTGATGTGCTGAGCCCTCTATCATGGGACTTGCCCTTATGAAGCTTGTTACTGCAAAGGAGAGGCTAAACCTGCTTATAATTGTGCCTTAGAGTCTCCCCCTGAGTGCCTCTTTGTTGCTCAGATGTGGCCCTCTCTCTTTCTAGCTAAGCCAACTCTGCAGGTGAACTCACTGCCCTCCTCCCTACGTGGGATCCGACTCCTAGGGGTGCCAATCTCCCTGGCAACATAGGACATGACTCCCAGGGATGAATCTGGATCCGACATCGTGGGATTGAGAACATCTTGGCAAAAGGGAGATGTGAAATGAAATGAAATAAAGCTTCAGTGGCTGAGAGATTCTAAATGGAGCTGAGAGGTCACTCTGGTGGACATTCTTATGCACTGTATAGATAACTCTTTTTAGGTTTAATGCATTGGAAGAGCTAGAAGCAAATACCTGAAATAGTCAAACTGCAACCCAGTAGCCTTGACTCTTGAAGATGATTGTATAACAATGTAGCATGCAAGGGATGACAGTGTGATTGTGAAAACCTTGTGGATCACATTCCCTTTATCCAGTGTATGGATGGATGAGTAGAAAAATAGGGACAAAAAACTAAATGACAAATAGGGTGGGGGGAATGATTTGGGTGTTCTTTTTTACTCTGATTTTTTTATTCTTATTTTCACTTTTTCTGGTACAAGAAAAATGGTCAAAAAATAGATTGGGGTGATGAATGCTCAACTATATGATGATACTGTGAACAACTGATCGTACACTTTGGATGATTGTATGGTATGTGACTATATCTCAATAAAATTGAATTAAAAAAACACTTCAAAAACAATAAAAAATAGATGCAAAAAATGGGTTGTCACGAGGTTTAAATGAGATACTATATGTCAGGAGCTGAGCCAAAGCCTAGCTGGTGGCAGGCAGTAACTATTGCTGCTGTATGATTACTGCTGTTCCTACAGCTGTTCCTACTGAAAAAGGAAGTGTAGTGTGCTGCTTTTGTGGCTGAGTGGCAAGGGGACGCACTGGGTGGTTCCACTACTCCATGCAGCCAACACCTAGTGTTTGCATTATTTCCTGGTGTAGGAACCTCCAAATCTCCATTCCAGGCTCCAGCTCAAAAGCCCTTTGCAGCATTCACCACCTGGAGCAGGCTAAGTGTACAGTTATGAATAGTAGGATTCGGGGCTTCCAGGAGGAGACTGTGGAACCCAGCACTGTCCTGCCTAGGCTGGCATTACTGAAACGTCCTTTGTGCCTGCTGAGTTGGTGGAGAAACCCTCACGTGGTGGCCCTGGGGTCCTGCCCTCTGAGCACCACCGGAAGGAAGGCCAGTGCCACTTAGGCTGGCCCTCCTGTCTGTCTTGTCCGTAAGGAACTCACCCAGGACAGGTGTTTCTGACTTAGGAATTAGGTCCTAAAGTTCACTGGCTAAGGTTACATTAACTACTTTATAATAGAGAAATTTAACTTATTTACGTAACTGATAACCACATTAGAATAACATGGAAAATAGAAAAGGGGAAAAATTTAGTTGTCAACATACTGTTCCTGAGAGCAATGTGTTACAGCGTTTCCTCTCGGTTTTCTGCCTATCAGTGGTTATCATGCAGACTGAACAACTCTCTGTCCTGCTTTTTTCTGGCTTAGCGTTCTGAGTGTGAGTACTGTAGACCACTCCATGCCTGAAGCCAGATGGAAGGACGGCTGAGGGGGAGGTTGTGTTTCCTTTGGAAATTTTGAGTAAGGTCACCCTATCTTCTCTTTGTTGGTTTAATTTATTCCACTCCTGGTTGGTGAGGCGCATCAGGAGCAGAAGCCAGAATAGCACATGATAAAGCCTTTTGGTCCTGGATCACCCCTTGGTTCCCTCGACTGCTGCTGAGCATTTATGAAACTTGGAGAGAGGTGCTTGCTCTGCAGAATTTGTTGGTCTATCATTCCAGACGGCAGGGGATGGGGAGACTCTTCCCATCCAACCCTAGTTGGTGCGGAGGCTTCACTTGAGAACCGCTCATTGTAGCTTCCCCACACACTCTTCTAGTGGCATATGGGCACTGCTTGGTTCTAGGGTTTGAACCTGGCCACTCCCACCATTTTGTTCTTTATCCTTTGCCATCTTTGCATTTCCCACCTTTCTTTGCCATAAACGATAGCTGAGCTCCTTGAGTGTGTGCCACTAGCTACTAGTTAGGGTGTGTTGGTTTTCTTCCTTCTTCCTCGAGGGGCAGAGCTGAACAGGCACAGGCCCACAGATCTTGAAAATTGTAATGAGAATACACTTAAAGTTATTATTGAGGAGAACTCGAGTGAAGCCAGCTCGGCTGTACAGTGCACACAGGCTCCACGCTTGTGCCATGTTGTGACTGATAGGACGCAGCCTGAGAGCTTGGTGCTGAGCCGACATCGCGGCACGGCTCACGCCAGCGGGTGCCGAGGGCTTTTCAAGGGGTCCAAGTGTAGGAGCACCAATGATATGCTGGGGGTGGAGGGTAGCAGGTGGTCAAGGAAAGGGAAAAAGAAGAAAAGAAGGTACATATTGACTCATTTAGAAGAGAAAAGGTCCAGGAGGGAACTGAGTGGCCATGCTGTCTGGACCAGAAGAGATTAATACTTGGGGCTTTTCAGACTCAGAGGTGCCAGTTCCTGGGTTGGAATCCCGGCGGAAGAGCCTCGTTGTCCCTGACTTTCTGTCTCCTGGCCCAGCCTGGTGCCATCTTGGCCTGCCAGGATGCCAGGACAACTTACCTTCCCGTGGTCATGGACCTGGCACCCCAAGTGGCGCCAACCTGCACTAGGAGTTCCTGCCAGTGTTAAAACAGCACTGTCTGTCTCTCTGTGGTGTGCAGTCCAGATGTGGCTTATACAACCTCCTTGTTTCTGATGGGAATGCCCCTGGTGTTGAATCCCTCATTATTCTTTGCCCCCAGTTGCCAAGGCCCTGGGCAGCAGTGGGGAGGGCTGTGTGTGGCCAGGTTGGGGGCATAAGCCAGGGCTGGCAGTATTCACTGCTGCTGCATGTCAGAGACACTGCGCTTGCCCAGTGTGTGGCAGATAAGGATTTTTGGTCTGTTGTGGTGCGTATAATCGTTTCACCTTTGTCTTGATGTGTGTCGTTTCACCTTGGTTGATCAGTTGAGAGTTTGGAGTTGAGCTGAACTAGGGAACCTGAAAATCCATTTTATTCAGCATTTTCTTATAAATAGGTCTGTCAGCTTCTCTACCTAAAAGAATCAATTCTACCTTACACCTTTCATAAGCCAGCCTGCCTGCCTGCCTGCCTGCCTGCCTGCCTGCCTTCTTTCCTTCCTTCCTTCCTTCCTTCCTTCCTTTTCTCTTTCTTTCTTTGTTTTAATGTCTTTCTTATTAATTGATGGTTGATCCTGCCTCAGAGTCTGAATTACAGATTTCTTTGTTCAGGATTGTTGTGGCTGATGTAGGAGGTTGGGCTAAATATTTATTGAGCATCTTCTATTTCTTCTAGGGGCTAAGGATATAGCAGTAAATAAAACAGGCCCCCAAATACAAGCCCTTGTGCAGTTTACATTCTAATGATGCAATGACCTTAGGGCTACTTAATATCTTAGGATGGTTTTTGGTTTTGTTGTTTGCTTGTTTGTGCATCTTAAATGGAATGCAGAAACATTCCTGGTAGTTTAGGTTGGCCCTTGGATGGATTGGATCCTGAGAATTTGCAGTTGTTTGTGGGTTCGGTTGCTGCAGACCTCACAGAATGGCAGTGGCAGGCTCTTGATCATCTGTAGGATTCTCTGTTCCTGATATTGGGCTTCCGGCTCAATGTGCATAAGCTGATGGGTGGGAGAACCAAGTGGGATCTGCTGCATCAAGGTCTCTGGGGCCACTATGCAGCTCCTATGTCCTATGGGGATGGGACATCAGGTCTCCTTTGCAAGGAAGTAACTGAAACGATTCATCGAAGACTCCAACGGGAGAGTGACCCTAGAGGAAGTGAGCGGGTTGGGAGGTTGGTTGACACAGCCCTGTACTGCCTTTGGAGGGTTTGACCCTGCCTGGCGGAGGCTGTTTATCCCGCCACTGGGCTGCTCTTGTTTTTTCATCCGATCTCCACCTGAATAAACAGATCCGGAACGTCATCTGCAGCCAGGCTGAGAATCTGCCAAAATTCCCCGGGGAACTGGTGATTCACCAGCAGCCGGGGAAAGAACGAGTGGATGAGCAAGAGTGAGACCTGCTTATTCTGATTCTCATTTCCTGTCCAGCAAATAACCCAGGCTGGGCTGTTTCTTAAAAAGACACCAGTTTCTTGAGCATGTGATCAATTTATGCAAAAGAACAGATGGTTTTGATTTTCATTTTAAGAAGATAGACATGAAGCAGGATAGTGAGAGAGGGTGATGCTTTAGACTAGCATTTTGAGAAGAGAAATTTTTCTTCAAGTCGGGCTAGGAAAGCTATTCTGTAGTGTTTTTTTTCCCTTCTAAAAATATCTTATCTTCACTCTAAAGTTGCGTATGGGTGTGGTTCCACAGCATCAGGTACATTCAAGCCATTTTTTTGCCAATTTGGGACTTAGCATTATTAATTCAGACTTTTTGGTGCTCCTCAGGTCCCTACTTATAATTAATTAATTTTATTTGATACTTGAACACAGGTTAGGTTGAGCTTGGCCGTGTTTTGTGACCCAGATTCTCTTCCTAATGATTTTTCAGGGTGGGGATGCAGGTAGGGACGCACATGAGGGGGGTGGCATCTGACAACGTGGTTGAATAAAGCAGCATGAAACAGGGCACTTGGATCAAATGGCTTTCAGATTCCTTTCATCCCTGGGGGATTTGTTTTTTTTTGTTTTTTTTAAAGAAATTGCTAGTTCTGCGGAGGCTGAACATATTCTGGCCCGGTGACCACAGCGCAGCCACGCCCAGCCCTTACACGCCCGACAAACACATGCAGATGTGCTGCAAGACCTGCCCAAAAGGCATGTCCATGTTCATGGTTGTGGTTTGGTAATGGCCCAAGCTGGAAACTCAATGTCCATCAACACTAAAAGGGAAAAAAATAAATTGTGGTATGTTCCTTCAGTAGAAATATTATGCAGCAATGAAAAAAGAATGAATTACTGCTAGTACACATAACTACATTGATGGATTTCATTAACAATGATGAGAGAAGGTAGCCAGGTACAGAAAAGCACATATGGAATGATTCCATGTATATAAAGCCTCCAAACAGGCAAAATTTATCATTGATGGTAGAAATTAGAGGTTCTCTTTGGGAAGAATACTACTTTGGAAAGTGACAGGAGGAGGGAGGCTTTTGGGGTGCTGAAAACGTTTTATATCTTGACCTGGGTGGTAGCTACCTGGGTCATTATAAACCTGTATTCAGTTATAAAAATGCGCTGAGCTCTGCACTTAGAATTTATGCCCCTTTCAGTAGGCTTGCTATATTTCTATTAAAATGTTTACAGAGAAACGACTGCTAACACTTGGCCATATGGCCTGTTTTGGTGGTGCGTGCTGTCCTTTTGGACAAGGGAGAAACAGTCTTCTTGTGGGTTCTTGGAATGATTAACATTTTTCAGGGCTTGCAGTATTAAGCCAAACCCTCTTAGATCTAGGCACTAAGGCACCAACGCCCTTAGGTGGAGCACCCCACACTGAGTTTTACGCTAAATCAGTTAAATCAGCCTCACATTGTGTGGTTTTCCAAGAATGGGAAGTAAAATTGCACTGTAGCCACCAGTGGCACTTAAAGGTGTGTGTGCCACTTTCATCCATTAGGACCAGACCTTTGAGAGGCCTACTGTGTGGGGGGCCAGTGGGGTTGGGCAGTAGGATGCTGAGCCATATAAGAGTTCTAGGGCCACATGATGGTGGGGAAGGTGCAGAGTGCTGTGGGGTGCAGAGTTTGACTGACTCACCGTATTGTGATCACTGTGGGGAATTTGGGGAGAGGTGGTTGGGGGGTAATGTTTTTTTCCCATACTCAGAGGTTCACGGAAGACAGAGAACTGTAACTTGGATCTTGTCAGTTTAAGTAAGTCATGTTGGAAGTTTGATGTTGCTCTTGCTGGAGAGTTAGCTCCATGGGAGTTGACCGTGTGGACCTCTGTGAGTCCCATAGTCGTCTGTCTGGAAGAGTCTCGGGGCGTGACGGGTTAGATGGGAGGGCTGGGGATGTTTCTGCCTAATTGGCAGAATGAAAGAGTAAGGATGTACAGTGTGAATCTCTGTTCTGCAAGGTAACCCTGTTTGCGTATCTCCACTGGCTCCAGTGAGAACTTGGGTCATCTTTTGAGGAATATAATGATGATGTAGACTTACATTCCATGGAAGAGGGAAAGATTGTGAGCACTGGTTAGTGTCTGCCGTGGGCACTGGTGGGAGAAAAGGGTTCTCTTTCTACAGTAGGAAGGTATTTAGCCCCATTTTATAGGGCCAAACCAGATACAGAAAGAGTGATTACAGAGTCCCAAGTTGCATGAGAACTAGAATTAGAACGTGGATCTCTGCTCCCAGAAGCCTAAACTGGTTGCTGTACTGTAACAGACCAGAGTCAGCAAATTATAGGCAGTGGGCCAAATCCAGCCTACCGCTTGTTTTTGTAAATCAAGTTGTATTGGGACACAGCTATCCTCACTAGTTCACATTTTCTCTGGCTGCTTTCATACTACAGCAGGCGAGTGGAGTAATCGTGACAGACGGCATGGCCTACAAAGCCTAAAATGTTTACTGTTTGGCCCTTTATAGAGTAAGTTTGCTGACCCATGGTGTAGACAATAGGTGCATAATTTCACGAAGCAGCTGTTACTCACTTGACCCATCTTGGCCCTGCTGCCGTGGGTCTCCTGCCCCTTTCTTCCTGGCTGTTACCTGGGACAGGAGATCTCTTCCATTACTAGTGGGAATATGTTGTAAGCCCGGCTTTCACAGAAGGGTCATGGAGCAATCACTTAAGATAAAAAGTTTTAAATGTTGGTTTCAAATGCCTCTGTTTGTTTTATGTCTAATTTGACACTGACTCTGAAAATGTGGCCAAGTGGGGAGAGCTTATCCTGCCTGCTCTCGGCCTTTGAAGACTGATTTTATTTTTGAGGCCTTCAACAGGTGTTGGTTTAATAGACTCCTGCCGGGATAAGCTCTCCTTGCCCTGGAGGGCAGCCCAAGGGGTAAACTGATACTGGATGGTGGCTCCTGCCATGGGATTGGCCACCACCCATTGCTACCAAGCTGCATACCTACGGAATCTGTAGTGTTTGTTTGGTGGTAGGGAAAGGCTGGAGTTCCCTTGGTGCAGCCAGTAAGAAGCAGTCCTGGTGTGGTAGCATCCCCTCCCCTCTCAACCATCTCACTTTTTGGTAAACTCAAGCAGATCCTTTTGCAGCTTTACTTTCCCTGGGAATAAAGATACATGTTCCCCCTCTAAAGGCACACCTGTAAAGACATGGTCTCAAAGAAACTGTCCTGTTCTTTCCATCCAGAATATCAAGGAGTCAGAGCTTTAGTTTCATCTTCCTGACTTGTGGAGATTGGTTTGCAGAAAGCCCTGTGCAACGTGGCCGCTCACACAGGGCTTGGGACTCAGGCTGGCCTATGCCAACCAGTCTGAGTGGATCAAGAAACAGCCACTAGCATTCAGACTGGACCACGCCCTGCTGAAGGCGTAGGGGTTGACCGTGGGGGAGTGCCTTACGACTCTGGCAGGAGAGCCGCTGGGATGGGCTGGATGAGAGTCACGTCCCCTTGGGTTTGCCTCTGGGCTGTAGTTGCCTCTCAGCTGTGTGACCTTGTGCTCTTCAGCCTTCAAGTGGAGATAATAGTACCCACCTCATTCGATCGTCATGTGATCTCACCGATGCTTCACCCAGGGCCTGCTACGCGATGGGTGTTTGGTAATTGGTTGGCTATTATTGAAAAAACTTGGAGCAGGATTTGGAAGTTATAAGGACGAGCGTGGGTGGTCTTACGAAGTGGGCAGTTATGATGGAGGGAGAGGATGACCACTTGTGTTTTCCCATGGCTTTAAAAACACGGACAATATCATGGACGTGAACACCAGGTTGAGCCAATGCAGCTAACGCCCTTTCATGCCCGCTCAGCTCGAGGCGGTGGGAGGCTTCTCTTGGGGGTCTCTGGCTGATTGCTCTACTTGACGCATGGGGGATCTCGGAGGGGATGTCTTGGGCAGGCAGACCACCCTGGTGCAGTGGGTGGGGGTTGGTGGACTTGCTGCAGGAAGGAGAAGGGGACCATAATCATGCTGCTCAGGGTTGGGGATATATTGAGTCTCCAGCCACCCTGAATGCTCTGGAAGCTGGGAGCTAAGGTTTGTTTTGAAGCATGGCTCGCCCAAGTGGCCCTGCCTTCCCAGTGGCTGGTGTTGATGCTCTCCAGCCAGTACGGGCTTGGCTCACATTTGGAGCTGAGAGGGAGTGTTCTGAGGCAGCCCTTTGTTCCTGCGAGGGGCCAGGCCTGGCTGTTGGCATGAAATACGGCAGAAGTGTAGACAGGAATCAATCAACTCATTCTTTTTCCAGAGTTCTTCCTACAAAGTAGATCCTGAGCTTGGCCCTGAGAATACAAATATGACTAATAAAAACAAGATCTCGCTTTACTGTGCAACTGCTGCATGTCAGGTCACATCCACCCTGTGGGCATAGGAACCTCATGCCCCCACTTTGCAGGCAGGTTCCTGCACGGGTGCACACGTGTGACGGCGTTGCCCAATGAGGAAGGGCTCTCCGACTTTGGGAGGAGTCACTAAGGGTCAACAGGGACATCTCACACGGCGCGAGACTTCCTCTGCGAGGGAAAGGGTACATGGGGATACACAGGGGTGCAGAGCTGAGAGGTCGGCTTTCCTGAGCAGGGGGTGTGCAGGAAGGGGTTGGTTGGAGTCCAAGGCAGAGAGACCAGGGTCGGGGTGAAGGGCTGCATCGGCACGTGCAGCCTCAGCAGCTGGGATGGCAGTGCCTGAGCCCCAGGACCTCGGTGGGCTCAGTCGAGCCTGGCAGTGCTGTGACGGGGCATTCGGCAAACTATTCTCTCCTCATGCCACCTGATTGAGTTCATTTGCTTGCATGGTTTCACTTCTGCCTCCATGTTGCTGTGTCCAGCTGCAGCTCTCCTGAATTCAACCTGTACCCACTCTTTCTGATTCCTTCAGCAAATATGATTGAGCCCCTACTATGTGCCTCATGTCGTCCCAGTGGCTGGAGATGCAGCAGTGAGCAAAACAGACCCAGGTCTCCACCTTCATGGAGCCACATCCTGGAGGGAGAGAAGATGTTCAATAAAAGAATAAAGCAAAATGCTGAGTATATTAGATGATGATGATAAGGGCTGTTGAGAAAACAATGCGGGCAAGGGGGTGGAAAGTACATGTGAAGGGGCTTGTGGTTCCAGGAAGGGTGGCCAGGGAGGGCCTTATCGGGAAAGTGGCATTTGGATGGGGCCATGAAGGGTGTGAGGGTGAGCTGTGTGGCTCTCTGGGGCAAGCATCCCAGGCAGCGAGGACCGTGAGTGCAAAGGTCCTGGAGCAGGAGTCTGCCTGGTATGTCGAGGCCCAGTGAGATGGAGAACAGGAGGTGAGACAGTGAGCCCTGCTGAAGGCCTTCCTCCTAAATGAGACGTGAGAGGCATTGCTTAGTTTTAGGCAGAGGAGTACTGTGAATTAACTTGTTTTTAACAGGATCTCTCTGGCTGTGGAGTTGGGAATAGACTTAGTGGAAAAGGACAGAAGATGTCGCCCATAACCTGCTAACCCAGTCATCTCACAAACTCAATCTTTGTACAGTGTGTCCACCCAGTCCCTAAGGTGCCAAACTCAGAAACTGAGGGTCCTCGTTTAATTGTGCCCCACTGTGCTGTCAGCTCCAGGTTCTATGGCCCCATCTCGTGTCTCCTGTGCCTCTCCGTGCTGCACTCTCACCAGGACCACTGTGACTGGGTTCCCAGCTCCTTAGCTTGGCCTGGGAGTGGTGTCCTGATGCTGTCCCACCAGCCCTGCCAGCTCCAGCACGCTGCCCTCTGGAGCCTGCCCCCGCGCCTTCTTCCAGGCAGCGTTAAGCTCTCCTCCCCTCTTGGCTCCCAGTGCATTTTGTGGATCCTGCCACTGTGACACCCGCTCCCATGCACCATGGTTTCTCATTTCCCAGGCTGCCTCTTCTGCTAGACTGGGAACTTTTTCCCAGTGTGGGAAAGAGACCTCACTCACTGTAGCTTCTTTTATCCAGAGTGGGCCTGGTGCAGAGTGGGGACCTAGGGCATGTTTGATTCAATGAGTAAAGAGACTGAAAAGAAAGAAGAGGAAAGGTGTAAGGTGAAAGGCAAGGAGACAGCCAGGAGGTGGGGGTGGCAGTGAGAGAAATGTTAGGCAGCTCTCCCAGGCCCTTCAGCTGTGATGGTCTCGCCCGTGCTGGAGCCTTCCGTTTGCTACTTTGGGCCAATAGCCCCCCTTCTTTTTTCAGACCCTCTCTTTTTTCCCCGGCTCTCTGGCACCACTTTCAGAGTTCCTGGGTGAGGCCAAAGCATTGCTCAGCTCTGTTGCCTTTACTTCTTTCTTCCCATGCTTTACATAATAAAGGTTTTCTTTTCTCTTTCTTTTGGAGAGCGAAAACTAAAGAGACTATTAAAGAACTTAATGAAGAACTAAAGGAAGTAGCTTTGGAGGGAGGGTAGGAGGGCTGATGGGAAAACTATTCTTCCATTTGAGGGAGATGTTGCTGTGTGCGGAGTTGTGCCCTTGGAAATGGATTTTTGAGTTCAGGGCCTGGGAGACTTGTGAAGAAGACAAAGGAGTTGACAAGGAGCCCCAGAGCTTCTGGGAAAGAGGTCCTTGTTTATGCCTGCTGGAGCTGATTTGGTGAAGTGTTTGTTTAAAGGAGATGCCACTTTGTAAGACCCTTGGCGTACTCATGTTGTGTTCAGGCATGCGTTGGTTGGCTGAAGACTCTGACACTGTTTACTCGGAAACGGGCCCGGGTGAGTGCCTGGAACCCGGAGGCCCAGCGCGTCCCCGGCAGTTTCTCAAGTATCTGAATATAGGAATCAGGGCTGGAGGGACGTGACTCTGCTAGGTAGAGCCAAAGCCACGAGGACAGTTCCTCCAGCCTTTGTTAGTATTTGTTTTCTTTCTCCTGATTGTATATACTGCTTAGCTGGTTAGATTGTGGGTTTGGTGGAAATGGGATTACAGGCCCAAATAAGTCTTGGGTGGAAAAATGCCTTTCTTGGGGGTGGTAAATGCTCTGAACACATGTTAACATCTGCCAGATGCTTTAGTGTGGTTTTTCAGGTTGGACTTTCATATCCCCGGGAAATGAGGGCCTGTGGTGGTCCCTGCCTTCCAGGAAGCTGTAGCACATAGAAGTAAAGACTTGAAGCTTTGAGCGGGTAGAGTCAGGAGGTTCAGGGGATTCAATTCCAGTTAGATCAGCTCCTGCTGCTCTTGTTAGATTGCCAGGATTTGTGTCATCTCCTTGTTGGTTTTAATCCCCTGTACCTATCGCCATGCCTCACACATGGAAGAAGTCAGTAAAATGTGGGGTGTGTAATGATGTATTAAGTTGTATTCACAAAGTTCTGGGCCCTGGTGCCCACAGTTTTGTTCTCTGTTGGGTTAGCCTGGGTTCTGGAGGTCACGGATATGAGTTAGACTGGGAGCTGGCCAGCAGAGCGCGTATCCTTTCTATAGCTGCCTCTGACGAGGACTGCTGGGCTGTGTGTGGTCTCACTTATCAAGACTGTTCTAGTCCCTGGAGAGAGCAGTAGGTCAGTGTTCAGTCCAGCCCTCAGCCAGCAGATAATAACCTGATGGAAAGAGGAACGGGAGATTGAATTTTAGGACTGTCATTGCATTTGTAATTTTCTGAAAGAGCAAAACAGCTAGGAAAAAGGTGTCTCAAAGAAGTAGCAGGAGAAACAATAATTTCCTATGGTTTCTTTGAAGAAAAAGAAAGAAAGAAATGCTCCAGTCACTTCTCTTTGTGTGTTTTAGGCAAAACAATAAGATTCGCAGCGTGGAGGGGAGTCAGTTGCAGCCTTACCTTTCCTTAGAAGCGCTGGATCTGAGTTCAAACAACATCACGGAAATCCGGAGCAGCTGCTTTCCACATGGGCTGCAAATAAAGGAGCTGTAAGTGCCTCTGTCCTGCCTCGCGTTGCTGCCCCTGCATCCAGGCTGGGTAGCTGGGTCCGTCTCTTGACAGGTCTTCCCTGAGTCCACGGGGATGTACAGACCTCCTTCAGCCTTCCCCAGCATGGCAGGGCAGGGGGCCCAGGTCTGTTGTCTTCTGTTTCCCCATTGACAGATGTTATAGACAGGCAAGGAAGCTGAAGCAGAGGAGGTTCAGTAGCCCACCTGAAGAGGAGAATCTAGGAATCAAATATAGGTCTATTTCAACTATGAAGCCTGCTTTCTTTCTAAGATTTACTGAGAGGTTTCCAGGAAATCATACAAGATTCAGGGCTAGCTGAATTGGAGGACGAACTCTCTACTTAGGCTTAACTTGTCAAAGATCAGCTTATCTTCCTGGTATACAAAATAAAAACAAGCCACTTTGGGAGCATTTTTAGTCTGTTTTGTGGGTTCTCAGGGCCTTTTAGATTTCTTTGCCTTGTCTTAATGCCTTAGCAGGAAAAAAAAAAAAAGGTAAAACCTATTATTTAATCCATAGCTTGTTGGTAGGAAACCGTTAGTTTGGGGAAGAAACTGAACACCCAGGCTACAGAGACGTTTTCTGATAGCATGTGAGTGTTTGGTCCTGTATGGCCACTATTCCTGAGGGACACTGGAGTTCACTTGTGAGGCTGGTTTGTGTGACCCATCTCTTCAGGGAGGTCATGTCTTGGCATACCGATTTTCCAGGTAAAGCCCTGAGGAGAGCAGCAGTTTCTTTCTTAGGGCGCATCAAGGCATCAGAATTGGAAGCAGGAGGCCTTGGACTTCTGCTAAACTCCTCATGAGGGTTTTTGGAAAGGTGTCCAGCTGCCACCTGACAGTTCCTTGTTTGGAACAAAGAATCCACCATCTGCTCAACTGAATTGCAGTGACCTTTTGTTCCTGCATGAAAGCAGGAGGGACTTTCTATTTTGGCATAAATTGGCCAGTATATCTTAATCACGCAGACTGGTCTTTAATCTGAAGTGTTAAGAACAAATAGTGCAGCCACATTTGCAGAGAATCCTCATGTGCCCTGTTATGGGCCACTGCCCGATGCAGGGATGAAACGTGCCTTATTCCCTTATCTTCTCCACTGTGGTGGGTTCTCTCTGGTCTTTCTCCTTTACACTTATGAAAAACAATTGGCAGCATTTGTCTGGAGAAGGTAGAAGGAGAGGTTTGGGGGATAACTTTTCACAGCAATGCCATTTTGTTCCTGCTTTTTCTCTCTTTTCTCCCGTTTTCCTCAACTATTCGAGATGTAATTGGCATACAGAGCAATGCGCAGATGTTAGCTGTAGACCACAGTGTGTTTGAGAAACGTGCCTGCCTTTCCTCTATTGTAAGACGAGGTGCTCCTTACATGATCTTTTTTTTTGTTTTTTTTTTTAATTCAGTTTTATTGAAATATATTCACACACCATATAGTCATCCATGGTGTACAATCAGCTGTTCACAGTACGATCATATAGTTATGCATTCATCACCGCAGTCTGTCTCTGAACATTTTCCTTACATCAGAAAGAATCAGAATAAGAATAAAAAATAAAAGTAAAAAAAGAACACCCAAACCACCCCCCCATCCCACCCTATTTGTCCTTTAGTTTTTATCCCCATTTTTCTACTCATCCATACACTAGATAAAGGGGGTGTGATCCACAAGGCCTTCACAGTCACACTGTCACCCCTTGTAATCTACATTGTTATACAATTGTCTTCAGGAGTCCAGACTACTGGGTTGGAGTTTGTTAGTTTCAGGTATTTACTTCTAGCTATTCCAACACATTACAGCCTAAGAGGTGTTATCTATACAGTGCACAAGAATGTCCACCAGAGTGACCTCTCGACTCCATTTGGAATCTCTTAGCCACTGAAACTATTTCGTCTCATTTTGCATCCCCCTTTTGGTCAAGAAGATACTCTCAGTCCCACGATGCCAGGTCCAGATTCATCCCCGGGAGTCATATTCTGCATTGCCAGGGAGATTTACAACCCTGGGAGTCGGGTCCCACGTAGTGGGGAGGGCAGCGAGTTCACCTGTCGAGATGGCTCAGTTAGAGAGAGAGAGGGCCACATCTGAGCAACAAAGAGGTACTCAGGGGGAGACTCTCAGGCACAATTATATGCAGGTTTAGCCTCTCCTTTGCAGTAACGAGCTTCATAAGAGCAAGTCCCATGATCGAGGGCTTGGCACATCAAACTGCCAGTCCCAGTGTTTGTGACAACTTCAACACCAGTCCAGGTGAGGATGTCCAATACTTTTGCACCTTCCCCCAGCTCCTTGGGGCGGGTGGGGGCGTGGGGTGGGATGTAAATATATTTTTTATTCTCTGCCCAAATTACTTTGGGACCCTTACATAATCTTTTAAGTATAGGTCCCACTGAAGCTTCATTTGTTTTCTAAGGGGAGTCTCTGCAGATCTCTTCAAGAAAAGAGTGTTTCTTTGAGGCATTTACAATTATTAAGGTGAATCTGTTTATAGGCATTTATTATGTAAGTCAGAAAATGAGACCCGCTTCCAAATTTTTTTTCCATTTTTTAATTGTGAACTTTAACATATATACATAACAGTGATAACTTTCAATGTACGATTTCACAAGTAGTTAGAGAGCAAATATCAAAGAATGTCATGGGTCACAGCTCCACAATTTCAGCCATTTCCATTATGGTAAAATATAACATAAATACAGAAAGGTGTCATCTCTTGATGTGTAGCTCCATAAGCAGTTATATAGGCAGTTTCAAAAATTGTTATGGGTTATAGTTCTGCAATTTCAGTTCTTTCCTTATTATGCAATACAAGGTATATACAGAAAGGTACAATCCAATGAGCAGCTATAGAGCAAATCCCAAGGGATACTATACCATGTCATTCACTTCCTCGCAGCCATTCCAACACCCCAGCATCATATATATAGAGCGTTTCAGTATTCATAGACCTTTGTTCCATCTTATCTTGTTTCTTGCTACCCCTTCCCCTCACTTAGTCTCTTTCTCTGTCTTCAGGTGTGTCTAGGCAATGAGCACCCTAAGTTTGTCATCTTAAAATGAGGGTGTAGACAGTATGGGGAAAGGGGCTGCATCTGATAGTTTATCTTAAGAGGCTATTGCCTCTGCGTTTTAGGACTTGTCTGGTATAGGAACACTCTGGAGGATTTAAGTTTCTGAAAGATAAACTTTAGTGAGTGCACCCGCTTCCAGATTAAAGGCTGTTTCCTTGAACCCGCTCTGACCTTGCCTCTCAGTTGACTTTCTGCTTTGTAGGGTTTTTCTCATCAGTCCTGAACCATAACCCCTGGGTCCTGGGAGGGGAGGAAGGATTCCTGCAGGGCTGCTGAGGTGGACCCTGCCTGGTGGGGGCTGGTTGGCAATGGGCACCTGACTTTCACCCTGACCCTTTGGGTGGCCCATGGCCTGCTGGACATGAGACAAGGCCTTGATTGGACTGTCCTGACACCTGCCTTTCTCTGGGTGACCATCGGGGAGTCAAGGCAGGGTTTGCAGCCTCATGGTGACAGATGTCTGATTGGAACCCTGTGCCTGTGGGTGTGCCTTACCTTATTCTCCCCACTTGGTCAGGTCTGGTGTCGAATGGAATGAGAAAGGCCTTCTGATCACTCTCTCATTTTCTCCTCTGAATATTCTAGTAACCTGGCGAGCAATCGGATTGGCACCCTGGAGTCAGGGGCATTTGATGGTCTGTCCCGGTCGCTGCTCACGCTCCGCCTGAGCAAGAACAGGATCACCCAGCTTCCTGTGAAGGCATTCAAGCTGCCCCGGCTGACCCAGCTGTGAGTGCAGGGAGCCGCACTTTCAATAAGGCTCGCCACGCTTTGGGGGGGGGGGGGCAAGCTTCCCCCAGGACCTGGTTCCAAATGCAGCCCCTTCCTCGCGCTCCCAGTAGGGCTCTGCAAAAGCTGTCATTAATGGCCCTGCAGCCACACCTAATAAAAGCAAATTAGGAGCTGGGTCTGGTGCCTGTGGGCTGCCTCATGTTGCTGAGAAAAAGGTCAGTGGAGTATGTGATTCCTGTCCTCACAGGCATTTTGCAAAATGAAGTGAAGAATCCTGCTGGTTAGCTGATGTTGACTGGTTGAGGCTTAGGCTGTGTAGGTTCAGCTTTTTATTTATCTTAGAAATAAGTTCTAATGTGCCCATAAAAATCTCTACCTTGGACGTTCTGGTGCCTGGCAATTCTTGGACAGTTACTGTAGTAGTTATTGTAGTGAGCAAGAGATGCAACACGGCGTTTACCTCCTAAATCTGTTAAGGCAGTTGCTGAATTAAAACAACAACAACAGCAAAAAGGATTTATTTGTTTAGTTTTTTGCTGACCAAGGCTGAGTTACCCTCCTAGAATGGCACGGGGTGTTGGATTCAAGAAAACCTCTGTTAATCAGAACCTGATTAAAGATCTCTGTTCCCTGTGTCCTTTTTTTAGTTGAAGAACACATGTCAGGAAACTAAGCCGCTATCAGAGATTTGGACTAAACAAAACAAAACAATTGTTTAGGGACAGGTTGGATAGCAGGACTGGTGAGCCCAGCACACAGCGTGCCTCTGCTTCGCCTCCTGAGCAGGCCTGCTCAGCGTGCCTTCCGGAGCCCTCTCTGCTGAGTCCTTACAGAAGGGCTCCTTGACACTCAGCAGGTTGTGGGAGAGTAGGGGAGAGGGATGGGGGTGGGCATGGTCATGAGACACTGCGGAAATATTTGGGGAAAACCAGGGGCTTTCTGGTTAACCCCGAGTTCTCCTGCCCCTTCCTTCAGTGTTACTAATGGATCCAGCTCACCCAGATTCCTGAAAGCTGGGGGTTCGATGCGGTTTCATCACGCTGGGGCTGTAGGCCAGATGTGTGTACTTCAGGGGGGGTTCTCCTTTCCCATCCCATAGGCAGTGACTTCTCTCCCTAAGTAGAGATCTTATTAAATACACTCCGTGGAAACTGTCAGTGTCATTTGATACCCAGTGATGAGATTTTTTATCTCGGTTGAGGCATCTGGTGTGGATTTCTGTTGCTGAGCTAAGAGACACCTCACTGAAGACGTCCTGAGCCACGCCCACCTCCCCTCCGCAGTCGTCAGTGGCGCCTCTGATACTCGGGCGCGCGTGTTCGCTGCAGACGGAGGGGACTGGGGAGCTCTGCCTCCCTTCTCCAGCAGTGATCCCTCGCCCAGCGTCCGTGCAGCCCGTGTGGAGGGCGTGAGGCGCGCACAGCGGGCATGGGTCCCGCTGTGGGTCCTGGCTTCGGGGAGTTTTGCTGTGGGCTTGGGAAACCCAGGCGGAAGTGCATGGGAGTGGGTGGGGACCCAGGATTGGATTCCCTGAACCTGCCGGCTCGTTCTCTTTAGGGACCTCAATCGGAATCGGATCCGGCTAATCGAAGGCCTGACGTTCCAGGGGCTCGACAGTTTGGAGGTGCTGAAGCTTCAGCGGAACAATATCAGCAAGCTGACAGACGGGGCCTTTTGGGGGCTGTCCAGGATGCACGTGCTGTAAGTGCAGGGTGGGCCGCGGGGCGGGCCGAGCTATGGAGGTGAGGACGCACGCCTGGCGTGTCACCCGCCTTCCTCTGAGCCCTGGCGGGTGGGGGTGCTCAGCCCCTCCCTTGCAGGGCCCTCTGGACCCAACTCACTGGGGTCCAGCTAAGTAGTTTCTTTGGGGACTGAGCCCTTCCTTACAGGTTGAGAAAATCTTGGGGGAAGCTTTACTGGGTTTTGTCAAGGGAGTTGGTTGATGACAGTGGATGAGGAAACCATTGTGTTAGGCCCCTCTCCCCGCACCCACCTCCTTAGTGAACGGTGGGATAGTGCAAGGACCCTGTTCCCACATCCTTCCCCCTCTCCCACACACCACAGGAAGTTCCTGCTCTCCCCGTTTTTGGGTTTGATGTGCAGGTGGGTCACAAATGTATAGTTCATCCTGAGAGATTTATTTATGTCTTGTGAGCTAATCAAGATGTTCTGTGCAGATGTTCAGCTTTTATCTAGGGAGCATTCTCTCCCACCAGATGGGCACCAGAGCAGAGCTCGCTTGCTTGCCAGAGTAATGTAAAGCAACAACAAAAAGGCATACATAAAAGACAATTGATGATCTTCTATTTTTAAACATTTAACCTTGTTTATTTTTAATCAAAAGGTATCTATATACATAGGTAAAATCAGATTATAAGGAAAAGCAATGATTGTCATCCATCTGTCTGTCCGTCCCCCTGCCCCCTCTTTCTCCTAGTTCCACTCCTAAGAGGTGGTCACTCCAGAGCATTTCTCATTTTGTTTTTTCTGTTTTCAGATTTGCTCATCGTTATTCCCGACTGTCCAAATTAATACACTTATTCCATCGTTTTTATTTATCACCTTGAGATTTCATGCTTTATAGTATGACTTGACCTGCTCAGGAGACCCTCTTTTCCCTTCCAGTTTATGCAAATTTTATCACCATTTTTATATCCTGAATTGCTTATCTTTGCCCCCAGGTCCAGTTCTGTCAGTTTTTTGTCTGTCCTCTTTATCAAGAGCATCTTGATGAATCCACCCTTTCTCCCCACCCTGGACGAACCTCCCCTCCCGTTTCCCTGTTCTTGTTTTGTTTCTTATTCTCCTTGTCTTCCACCTTCAGTTCACTGTATTTCTAGTTTTACATTTTGAAGAAAACTTTTTATTGACATATTTAAAGGTATCATATTGGACTTCGAAGTCCAGGTGATAGTGTACTGGGTGGGCTCAGATTAAAACAGAATTCTCAGAATAAAATGGAGTTAGCGCATACCATTTAGTAATTAGGTTGGACACGTTTACAGTAAGGGCCTTAGAGAGTATCTATAAATTAAGTGCTTACTTTTTGAGCAGTGGCAAAGAGTAAGATAGTTGTTTGCTTGTCCAAAGTCCTTGAAACATGGAGCAAAATTTGAATTGGTAACTTGTATTAAAGAAGCCAGTTTTATGGGGTAGAGCCATCCTTGGCTTGAGTGTGCTGTGTGGAGAAGCTGGGTGATAACATACTTAACACATGCTGAGAATTAAGTTCTAAGCACTGTGTTAAACTGTTGGTGTGCATTTTTAAATTTCTTTCTCACAACAGCCGTATGAAGTTATACTCTTGATATCTCAATTTTACAGGTGCTCAGGTTCATTGAACTTGCACGTGGCAAAACTACAATTTAACCCCAAGTAGTCTGACCCCAGATCTAAAGCTGTGCATGTCTCTTAGCTTAGTGGTCCAGAGCCCAGATGTTGCCAGCCAGACCTGGGCTTGAATTCTGGCCCCTCCACTTCTTGCTAAGCTATGGGATCTTAGATTACTTAGCTGCTCTCAGCCTCAGTTTCCTCATCTGTAACATGGTGCTAATAATACAGTCTGTTTCCTGTTCCTTTAATGGGCTTGCCCTTGGGGTGCCCTCTGTTTGCCACTCCTGTGCCCACTGGTTTGTCTTGTTCACTTTATCCATCCTTGATGTAATGGTCATTTTTAGGAAGTTTTCCCTGGCCCTGTGAGCTTCCTAAGTGTGTCTGGCACTGACTGCCATTTTTTGTTGTTTTCCCTGTCTTCTCCCACCCCTTACACACACACACATACACACACACACACACGCTTATATCCCACAGGCTCATACTCCACCTCCCTCCCTCTCTTTCATTCATGAGAGCAGACTCTGCCATTCTCTCGTGCTCTGATACACTGTCGGTGGCAGTCACAGTACCTGAGGCCAAGCAGCCTTCTGTGTGCCGTCTGCTGGATGAATGAAAGAGAACTGCAGGTAGAGGGGTTGGCGGTGCCTGGCTGACAGCCAGCCTGCCATTGCCAAGGTCCTCCCTGCCGCCACTGGTTCCGTAGGACTGGCGTCATCCTGGGGGTGACTGTCGTTGCAGGCACTTGGAGTACAACAGCCTGGTGGAGGTGAACAGCGGGTCGCTCTATGGCCTCACGGCCCTGCACCAGCTCCACCTCAGTAACAACTCCATCTCTCGGATTAACCGCGACGGCTGGAGCTTCTGCCAGAGGCTGCACGAGCTGTGAGTGTCCTCCGGCTTTGAACTCGGGTGGTGGGCGAGATGCTGCCCGTTGATGAGTTCTCCAGAGCCCAGAGAGCTCTAGGCATGGCTCGTTCCATGGCCCAGTGGCCTGGGGAGGGGTCCTGTCCTGGAGGGAACAGCTCCCCTAGAGCAGGCCCCGGAGACAGCAAGCAGACCCCAGTCCCCTCATTTCTGTCCCCAGCTTTCAGGTTAGTAGGGGCTGTAGGGACAGGGTCTAGGTCCCGCACAGAGCCTTTGTGCCGCCCCCTGCCCTGTCTCCACCTCAGCTTCTCTTGGGGTTGGAGGGAGTTTGAGGTAGCTGATGCTGTTGCAGAAGGGCAGCCTAAAAAGCGTTTTCATTGTGGCTATTTTAAGAGTGAGTGTACGGTAACAGCCATACTAAGAACACATCCTTGTTTAGTGAAAGCGGTTATTTGGGCTTAAGCACAGAAGGGAGATTATGACTAGGACAACAGAAACAAAATATGGCAACATATCAACAGCAGAACAGTTTACGTGTTCTCATTGTTTTCACCTTTCTTCCTTTAGACAGGCTGCCAAGGTTTGTGACACCTTCCTTTTGCCATTTTGCCTCTCGGGGGCTGTCATGTAGGCATGCCAACATTTCACTCAAGATGCTCAACCTGCCTCACTCCTTTTATTGATTCCACAGACAGGGCTTCCTGGTTGGAGCTGAGACCCGTTGAGCTAGTGCCCAAGCTTTCCTGAGAATAATAATAGTTAGCACTCTCCCCTGGACAGGCAGGGGGTGCAGCCTTGGGCATCCTGGCATGCCAGGGTTATTGATAATGAAGTGGACTCAGTTAACATATTCATGTTCTTTTGTTTGAAAAGCATTTCCATCCTATGTCTAGAAGACTGGGGTTTTTTGCTTGTTTGGTGGTTTTTTGGGGGGAGGGGGGGGATGGTGGGTAGAAACAGGTCCTCACTGTGTTCGTTCAGTTTAAAATACTCAGTGTTTCTCAGTCCTAGCTCCTGGTCCAGTAGATTCCTTTATTCCTTAAGAGGATTTGGGTGTTTTTTACTTCTTTTTGTAGGCTTGAATGTGGGAAACGATTCACCTACTAAAGTGAATGTTTGTCAGAGTACCAGACTAGTTTCTTGTCCTCCAAGAGGCAAACTCAAGGCAAACTCAAGGGATGTTCAAACTTAATGTTGGTTTTTGCAGCTAGCATTGTTTTTCTGTTCTTATATGTCCCACTGCCACCTTCTCTCTCTCCCTTTCCCTCCCCCCAGAAGTCGTGAGTTACACTTTTGAGTTTATATTTCAGCAAACCCATCATTATTCAGTGTAAAAATCAATAATCCTCTTTCCTTGCACCCACTTCCTTGGAGTTAAGTGTTGTGTGTTAGTGTCACCACTTTGAATTTAGCTTCCTGGCATTTCAACACAATACAGTTGCACGTTATTTTCACATGGGTGCTGGGTAGCTTCTGGCAGGGTCTTGGCCCAGGCTGTGACGATGCCCACATCCCACTGGGGATCTCCCAGGACACATGGTTTTATGTTGGCCAGGGCTGCAAGCTGAGGGGAAGCAGGAGACGCCTTCCAAGTCTCCCCAGCCTGGCCAGCAGGTCTCTCCGCATCGCCTGACGGTGTGTGCGCCCCGTGAGTGAAAGGCACACCCACCTGGGCAGCCCTCTGGCTTTCCTGTGCCGCCACTCGGCTGGTGAGCAGTGCAGCTGGCAGAAAAGGCCCCACAGCCCAGTAATCTCTGATCTGGATTTAGGGTTACTTTCCAGTGTAACCAGTTTCCCTCCCCTCCTTTAAGCTAAATTCTTTAGTTGCAGGTGAGGAAGTAATTCTGCTCTCCTGCCAGGTGTCGGTGACTGACAGGCACCATGACTTATTTCTCCAGGAGGGAAAGAATGTTGCTGCTCCCTGCCGCTTCTAAAAACTCATTAATCTTCTCTGAATTTAGTTTCCTCCTTCCTGACCTGGTCCAAATTTCCCATTTTTTCTGAGAGAGTGGACTGACAGGCCAGGTAGCCATCCTGGGGCTGTGTAAGAGGTAGAGGAGGAGTGCTGTGAGGAAGGCAGGTTTCATTCTGAGTCTGGGAGGGCGTCTGGCTTTCGGGGCCTGTTCCCTGTCTTGCATACAGTAGGCCAGGCATGCTGAGAAGGGAAAGAAAGCTGGGGCCGGGGCGCTGGGGCAGGTGGGAAGGCCTGTCTGAGGCAGGGGCTCGCGGTGCCCTCTGCTGGCCGACGTCGGGAGTCCAGCCGGGTCCCCTCAGCTCTCAGGACCTGCTGGGCCTGCTGCCACGGCGTTTACAGGTCCTGTCCGGTGCCAGGTCACTGCAGCAAGAGGTCTCTCTCAGCCTGAATCAGGACCAGCCACTGACTCCAGCATGGAGGGTTGGAGCCTTGACGGTCCTTGGGTCCCGTGGCTCATGTTGTCCTCACAATTTTAAAGGATGCCCCTGGCTGCATGGCCTACAGGACCAGCCTGGGAGTCCTCTAGACTTTCAGTGGTTTCTGGCTGCGTGGCCAGTTGTGCTGTAGGGATTCTTGTGGGTGCCGTTTCCTGCTGAGGCCCGGACAGCGGGGCCTCCATGATCAGGGGAGGAGAGGGGATGTGTGACATGACGATGACATTTGCTGTTCCCCACCCCTTCCTCAGGATTCTGTCCTACAACAACCTCACCCGGCTGGATGAGGAGAGCCTGGCTGACCTGAGTAGCCTCAACGTCCTGCGCCTCAGCCATAACTCCATCAGCCATATCGCAGAAGGCGCCTTCAAGGGACTCAAAAACCTGCGAATCTTGTATGTCTTTCACATTTGGGTTGACAGAAGGAAGGGGAGATAACCAGGTGGGAGAGTAGAAACCACTTACATTGTCGAATCCTATTTTAATTGACTTTGGGAGCAGGCTTGGGGTTAACATTCCTGATTTTGGGTTTTCCATTTGTGGAGGCTTTGTCCTGAATATTTTTTATCTGAGCCAAGAATTCATCTCTTGGGGCTGGCATTTGAACTTCTTCTGTATACCCTGTGTCCTGGATGCCTCGCTGCAAGAAGAGGTACATTAGGAGTCACTTAACAAAGTAGGGGCAATAATGTCATTTTGCTCCAACTTCCTAATTAGGCAGAGTAGCAGGAAGTTGCTGCAGGAGGCTTTCCTGGGATGTTCACAAAACTTGCAATTGTTGGCTTAGAGGAACTAAGACCTCCTAGGCAACTTATCAGCATAAAGCTCCCAAAGAGAGTGGGGGGCATATAGTTTCCAAAAGACAGTGGGTGGTGATCCTGCCGGCTCTTTCCCAGCAGTGCCGGACAGCAGAGAGAGGGCCCTGTTCTGATGTAGTCCAGAGCAAGGCCTTGGCACTTGCACCTGGTGGAGACGCACAGGGGCGGTTGTAATGTTGCGCTGTCGTTGGGGAATGTGAAAGAGCTTGGACGCTGAGCTATTCAAGCCGAGTTCGGCCTGGGAGCTCAGGCAAGTCCTGATTAACAAGGATGGGAGCATTCAGGCTGCGCGGGCAGAGGGAAGAGAGAAAGTTTGGCAGCCAGGGCTGGGAGCAGGGAGACAGGCACACAAAGCCGCAGCCCTGGGTCCCTGGGTTTTTCAGTATGAAGATAATAGAGAGGAACCCACTGAAAGGAGGAGTCCCTTCCAGCAGCGGAATCTCAGCTCCTTGAGCTTCCTGCTGTAAGACAAAGGACGCTTTTCAGTCAGAGCCCCTCCCTGCCGGCAGTGTGGATTCCTTCTGGAGGCTCTGGTGGGGGGGGGGGGGGGCACCCGCAACATCCCTTTCTGTTCCTGGGCCGTGTCTGCAAGGGCTCAGGAGACGAAAGTCTAGGAACCAAGAACCTTGTGGGAAGTTGGAGAGGGCTGAATGTGTGGCAGGACGAGGGCCTGTTGGCCAGGCGTGGTGTTTTGCCCAGGAATTGGGACTGTGGCCTGCCTTGGAAGTGGGGGAAGGAAGCTGATTCATCGGCCTTGTGATTTGCATTGTTGGAGGAGACTGGGCTGAGAAGTTGGCCTCGTCCCTCGGATCCTGGCAAGTGGGTCACAGGTCTGACTCAGCATCCAGATGTCCTCTCTGGCTCAGCGTCAGCCTCCTGTGCAGGCTTTGTGAGGAGTTGGGACCCTGGGACCCAGACCCACTTGCCCGCATGGAGGTGGCTCCAGGGAGGGTCCTGTGCCGGGCCTCTTTCTTTGCCATCCCTTTCTATCCTGCGTGTTCTGCAGTTTCTCAGTCAAGTCCAGAAAAGCGACTCTGGCTCTTGTGAGAGCAGTGAGGAGACTTAAGGCACCCTTCAGGCCGATTCTTGGTGCCAAGGGCCAGATGTCCACTCCCTGGAGGTGGAATACAAACTGACTTTCCCGTCCGCTGTCTGCACTTCCCTTCCCTGGGGCTCAGCCTTGGCCGACTGGGAAGCGGCAGATGGCGTGTGGGGCAGCTTCATGTTTTAGGCATGCGTCAGCTTTGTTGGAACGTGGAGAAAGGCCGCACGACGGGGTATGCCAGGCCAGGCTTCTCCCGGCTCAGCGATCGCACTTCTCTTAACCACACGTTACGGCAGCACACCTAGAGTACACTTAGATGTCTTCAGCTTCAGAGTAGAAGGTTCTCCATATCCCCTTCATGTTGAGGAACTCGGGCTGGATGGTAAACTGTCTGTCTGTCTTCCCCTAGGGATCTGGACCATAACGAGATTTCAGGCACAATAGAGGACACCAGTGGAGCTTTCACAGGGCTCGAGAGCCTGAGCAAGCTGTGAGTATCCGTGCGTTTGAGGTCCCGCAGAGCTCTCGAACTGGACTGGGAGGTCGTGCCGCAGCAGCTCCCCGCCCTGCCTCTGTTCTGGGCCCGGCTGGAGGAGAGCTGGCTCCTGCCTACACCTCCTTTTGTTGGGGAAGAGAAGTCTGAACGAGGAAGTAGGAGACGCTTCATCCGCTGACTTGGCCAGTGGTCTCTTCACTGCCCTGGGCGATGGTTTCTTTGGGGCGAAGGCTTGGTGTTCGGTGGCTGTTGGATCTTCTCTCCTGCTTCATTTGTGATAGCCATGAGTGAAGGCGCCACAGTTTTTGTTGTTCTTTTCATGGAGGAGTCTAGCCTCCTGACTCAGTTTCTAGAAACTGTGAAATGTTTCAAGCTGAGCCACTGGTGTGTGTGTTGTGTCTGATAGCCTCATGAGGGCGGGCTCTGTTATGTCTCCTTTTATGGTTAAGGAAACGGAGGTGAAGGGGTTTTGGCCCAGACCATGCAGCTGGCAAGTGGTAGGGTCAGGATTTGCTCGACTGGTTCCAAAACCGGGTTCTTCCTCCTCCGTCCCACCCTGTCTCTCTCTGCGTCTGGCCTCACTGCTCACCAGCACCTTCCGCAGACACTGCCCAGGAGCATCCAGGAGTGGGAACCCGAGTGCGTGTTCCCTGTTTATTAACAGCTCAGGGAGAAGGCCTGGAAGAGGCCCCGTCCGCATTGGTGGTGAGCTGAGCGCGACCCGCCGTGCCTCCAGAGTGCGAGTGTAAAGTAAATATTTTTAAAGCAGCAGTGGATCTCAAGGCTTTAGGAAAGCCTGTGGTGGGGAGAGTCCTTTTGTGTAGTAAATGCTTCTAGTTTGTTTTGAAAAGTACAGTTTTTCACACCAGTTACATTACGAGAGTGCTGATGAAGTATAAGCTATTTTGACTCTGTGGATTATGTTTCTTCCTGAGCATCCTGTACTCCAACAGCATGTCAGAAGTGTCTGCCAGTCCTCCTCCTTCTTTTCTGTCCTCACCTGCCTTCCCTCCTGCCCCTTCCTGGCCCCTTTAACCCACATGGCAAGCCTGGGGAAAGCCAGGAGCAGCAGAGTGGCCTGGGACACAGGCCTGTTATTAACGAGCCGCAGGCTTGGAGTGTGGCTGGAGGTTGTGGTTGTGGAAAGCACCAGAACAGCCGTTCAACCCAAACCTAATTATTCGCTGCCTCACCTAAGTGCACCCTAGAGCTAACTGAGGGGTGAATGGGGGTGGGACGGTGCAGCCTGGTGCTCCGTGGGGCATGTCCTGTGAGTGGAGCCCGGAGTGGCGGTTCTCAGGCCTCCCGGCTCCCAGGAGGTGCCCCTCAGGCCCGGCCTCATCCAGGGGGCCCGTGTGGAGCAGCTGCCCTGTGCATATATCAGCTTTCACTCTTAGCCTGCTGTTCCCTGGTCTTTTCTCCTGCTTGGACCTGCAGGACTAAGTTCAGTGGTTCTATCTAAACTTTCAAAAAGTCGGCACAAACCCGTTTTCCTCACTCGAGTCACTCTGATGTGGGGTCCATTAAAGCAGTCGTCTCCAAAACAACTAAAAACAATGCAGTTTCTCAAGCCTTAGCCCGTCCAGCCCCGCTGAATCAGAATCTTGGGGCTTGAGGATCTGCACATAATTCAAGAAAAGAGAGAGACAATTGGGGAAAATTGGGTATATTAGCAATAATTCCTGGATATGATAAAATATATACAGTCAAATATTGTAGGTGTCTTACTACCATGGTTATATTGCAAAAGCCAAACAAACAAACAAACAAATCCTTATCACCTTGGCTAAAAACAGAAAGCTCTGATGCCTGCAATTTGGATTCCAAATTACCCAGTTGGTTTGGGGATGAGAGTATGGAAGAGGTAGAGATGAGATAAGATTAAATGGCTGGGTGATGGGTATAGCTGTGTAGCTACGTGAGTGGTCTATGGGGTTTCATGATACTCCTCTGTCTGCCTAAGATGGTGTTTGAAATTCTCCACACTAAAAGGGGAAAGAGAAGCAAATGCTTCTACCTGATCCTGGTGCACAGCTCCGATTAAGAACCAGGGGGCTGGGCATATGGTAAGGGTGGGGCAAACATTTGTGGAATGAAGGAACAAATGCTTTTGTCGTCCCCCCTGCCCAGTCTCCTCAAGCATTGCCAGGGAGCTCTGTCATGTGGCCATGGCTGGGAGAATGACCACATGCTCAGCTGCTCATTGCAGCAGCCTGGTGCTGAGTGTTGGGGTCCACTGGGAAGTGGGGTGTGCGACAGCATAGAGAAGGGCTGTGCCTCCAGGACTGTCGTGTCAGAAGGACTAATTCACCCGAAGGAGACCGCAGTCAGCACTGGGCCCTTTGATCAGGGTTTGCCCTGGAAGAGCTTGTGGGGGGCATTCAGGATCCACCTTACCTCAGACTGAAGAGGGAAATCCTTTCTGGCCCTCACTGAGTTATTCAAGGACCTGGGTCCTTCCCAACCTGCAAGAGGCCAGGCCTAAATTAAAACATTCTCCCAGAAAAGAAGAGAGCAGCAGGGCCATAAAAGGCCCATGAAGATGGGGTGGCTGTTGCCGTGCCCTTGATTTTTCCAGCTGCTGCACACAACCAGTTTAGATAGATTTTTAAACTCTGGCTTCCTAGAAGAGCAAGAAAGCTCCTAGACCCTGGCCAGTTGCTCTCGGCGCCCTAGTTTGCCTGTGGTAATCATACTCACCTACCTCAGGGCCAGTGGTTTGGAGTGTTTCTGGAACACCTGCTGGGGGGGGCTGCCCAGTGTAACAGGCAGTGTGTGAAGAGGGAAGGGAGGTTTCTGGCTGCTGACTAGCCTTGGAGAGGAGCAGTTAGTCCCTTTGCCTGCCCCGGGTTCCAGCAGCCCTCTGGCCTTCCTCGGGAGGGAGGGGGATTGAGTAGCACACGGGAGGCATGTGGGGAACAGGTGTGTTTGGTGGAAATTTGCAGAATTTCTGGCTTTTATGAGACGAAGCCTCTCCCTTCCCACAAGGTGAAGCAGGCCTGGGTGGGTGCTCCCACCTCTGCCGTGGGTGGGGCAGGGCTGACAGATTGCTCTTCACGTTCCAATTTTACTTGACTCTTGAGTTTGCAAATAGAAACATTTTAAAGGCCAAGAGAATATCTTTTGGAGAATGCGAGGTGAAGGGGACGTGCCTGTCACAGCCACTCCCAGAGGCACCCGTGCAAGCACCACCTCAGCAGTTGTCCCCAACACCTGCCAGTGTTGCCTTGGGGGTCCCTTAGGGGTGGGCAAAGGAGATGCGAAGAGGATTTGGTAAGTGACTTCTCAGGGTCACTGCCCAGGTTGGTGGTACTGAGGGCGTCAGACCAGCTGTGCCTTCTCTGGGGACCCTGGGTCAGGTGCAGCCAAGTCTCAGTGACTGTAACATGAGGCAGAATGAGCTTCCACTGGGCCGCAGGCTCAGCTGTCTCCACATGGCAGCCCTTTATTAAAACCACCAGAATCCACCATCTTGAACTCCACTTCCCACCCCCAGATGTCTGGGAGAATGGGAGGACCTATTTTAATCCACCAACGGGAAGATAAGCCCCTGTGTAATTGAAAATTTGAGAATTTGTTTTATTGCTATTGTCACCCATATAAATAACAGCCTGCCCTCATTGTAAAAGGGGTCAGTGTGACTGATGTTTAGTGGATGAAGTAAAGCACAGCTCTTTCCTGGATCTAGTTTATGGGACATTTCACTAAACAGTTCAGTACGTTTTTACCAGGACCTGGAGCCCATAGTGATTCGGCCTGGGGCGGGGGCGTGGTGTCTGAGCAAGTTGGCCAAGCTCTGAGAAGAGCTCGGGGTTGAGGACCCCTGCGCTTGGCAGTGTTGTGGATGGCGCATCAGTTAGCATAGCACTGGGTTTTCTGTGTTGGGTATGTTTGTTTTAAAGGAAGAGTTTCAGATTAAGAGAGGTTGTATTTTGAAACACTTTCAGGATAAGACTTGTCCTACCCAGGCAGACTGCCTCTGAGAGAAAGAAAAGGCAGGATCTTTGGCCTTTTTGCCCCTTCACCCTCTGGAGGCGGGAAACAGAGCTGGCTTTGTCTGAAGGCTGAACTCTAGAGTTGCGATGGGGCTGCTGCAATGGAGGACCTGAGAGAAGGGGTCTATTTCTGATGAAACGGGGGTTTGGGAATCCCTGTGGTGTGGTTGGTCCAATAAGTTGGCCTTGGGGGCGTATGAGGCCCTTGGGGGAGTTGCTTGAATGTGTGCTTCCTTTTGTGGCTGCTTGGCATTGGTCAGGTCTCTTCCGGGGTGTGATCCTGTATTCCTGAAGGTGGCATCCCTGGTACTTGCCTGGGGATCCCCCAGGAGCCCTGCTGTAGTTAGGTTGAAGCTCAGGGCCTATGGGGCAGACAGTACTCAGGCTGTCCTGCCATTTTTTTTTTCTTAAGGCTTTTCCTCCTTTCGGGGAGGGGCTGGTGCTTGCTTTTCCCTTGTGGGTACTCATCTTAATGCAGCTTGCAAGGTAGAGCTGGCCTTGCCCAGATCTTTCCCTTAACTGTCTGTGGGATCCTGGACAAGGAATCCCTCCTAGATGGGCTGTCTCTAAGGAGATGCCCTGATCACCTGCATCCTTATTGCCTAGGAACCCCCATCCCATCCCCGTTAATTCTGAGAAGGAGTTGGTTGCAGCAGCCCATGTTCTGTTGAACAAACCCTGTAGACAATTCTGTTGGGCATTAAAGTTTAAAAGCCCAGGGACCTGATTGTGAGCGCTACGCTGAGTGTTCACTGGCAGATGATTTCCCTGTGCCAGCAGGAGCTACAGGAAATGTAGGCCTTTGGCAGGTTCTCATCAGAGTATCTAATAATGTAGAGGGAAAACCAGAACCTTGATTCTTTTCATCCTCAATGTCCAGCATACACTAGGTGCTCCTCTGTACAGAAACAAACATCCCTTTTGATTATACAGCCCAGTGGAAGAAGCACTCTTTTTTTTTTTTCTTTGCATTTGGATGAGAGGCAGCTTTAGGTTTCCCAGAAAACTAAACTGTCACTGCTAAGGTTGAGATTGGAATTTTCTCGCAACAGGAGCCCCCTACTCATGGGTGTGCAATCCAGGGGTACGGTCGTTGGAGTTTGACCCTTGCGGACGCTTCCAGCTGGGTTTTTAATGATCGTATGGCCCACTGGCATCCCATAAAACCTAGGGTGTCTCCTGCAGGACCTAAGGGGGTTATTCTCAAAGGCAAGGCCCTGGCTCCTGTAGCTGCATCCTTGCTGCCAGGGTGCATCTCCGTGCAAAGAACCATCAAGCCATCTGGATGGGCACCCATTTTGCACCCTTTGTCTTCCCTTTGTTGGGAGCCTTTAGCCCCAGAATGCAATTTTCAGAACTGGCTTGCAGTTTTTATTTCCAGAGTTTTCATTATCCTCGTTGACTGTTTTCTCTCTCACTGAAGCAGCGGTCAGTCCCCTCTCTCCTGTGAGGCCATTGCTAAGCCCCCCTTCCCCTCCCCCTTGGGTGGTCCTCAGGAAAAGGCCAGGCTGGACGAGGCGATTTCTATTTCACATCGCAAGGGGCCTTTTTAGGCAAGATGGTGTGTGCAATTCCAGCCTGTCATCACTATGAAATTCTAATAAAGATAAAAGTATTTCATTTCAGAAAGGGGGAAGGCCTGCATACTTCAGACCCTTCATCTCAGCAGAGGTCAGATTTCCACCTGCCTCTCGCTGGGTGGACTTACCAGATAGCAGCGCCCTGATCATGTGTTCTCTTTCTCCCGACCCTCCCTCATCTGCCCCTCCTCCCCTCCTGTTTCTGGATGTTTGGAAACGGCAGGACTCTGTTTGGAAACAAGATCAAGTCCGTGGCTAAGAGAGCATTCTTGGGGCTGGAAGGCCTGGAGCACCTGTGAGTATCTCGCCAGACCTTCCCTGACCTACAGGCCTGCCAAACGCGGCTGCTGGGGAGTCTGCTAGCAATTTAATCCCATTTTTGTAAACCGAGACACAGGCTATTTGGAAACACCAGCTGCTTCCTCCTCATTATAAGCCAGATTCAACTTTGGCCTTTATTTTGCCTACGCCAGGAACAGTTAGAGAACATATGGCTGGTTAGGGTGCTCCCAGCGAACACGACTGGCATTTGGGGACGCACCCTCCTCCCTGCTCCTGCCTGCGTTACCGTTGCAGCAGGTTGCTTCACGGGCCCCTCGTCTTCATTTCCAGCTTCCACGTGGGGGCTTCATTCAGGCCAATCTGATACCTCCAGTGAAGCAGCGTAACAATGTTGAGCACACATTGGACTTACCCTGGTGTGGCTGCCTCTGAGAACTGGGAGGGAGAGGACAGAACTAGCCCTGGGACATTCATGTTGTCACCATCTGGGGCTGGTGACTCCAGTGCTTGATTCTTAGTTTATTTCCTTTCTGAACCAAGTTTGATTTTAATTTTGTTGGGAAAGTTTTTGCAGATTGACTGGCTGAGCAGGCCTCAACCTAGCTTTGATGCTGCCTTTAAGGCCAGCTTGGTTCCAAGCTTACTCCATGTGCTTCTGTCAATATATGTGAACTTACAGCTGCTTAACAGTAGAATGAGGACATGGGGGTCTCTGGCTAGTACCTATGGTTCATTTGTAAAGCCAGGGCTGTCCTGAAGAGTCATTGTCTAGGCTCAAACACGTTTGTTAGGGGTGGCTGACAGCTGAAGGTTACCTGGGATTACTTGGCATGAGTAAAGTGTGTTGTTTTGCAGGAACCTTGGAGAGAATGCCATCAGATCTGTCCAGTTTGATGCCTTTGTGAAGATGAAGAATCTTAAAGAGCTGTAAGTACCTGGGATTCCATGGCTCTGTTTAACATGAGTGGAGAATTTCAGAGTAAGAAACTCCCATAATTGTGCACCTATGACTCACTTTATGTAACAGCTGAGATTGTTTATAGTTGTATGTAAGTTAAATCATCTTAAAAAAAAATGCCTGGCAGAGGGGAGCTTCTGATTCTGGATCAGAGCTCAGCAGTGTTTCAGGCTACATGGTCTTGGTCACAGCTACTCAACTCTGCTTTTGTAGGAGAGAGCAGCCACAGACACAGAAACTAATGGGCATGGCTGTCGCTTAATAAAATCTTACTTGCAAAAACTCCTTCAATAGGTAAAGGATAAATTTTAATCTTTTGGATTAGCTTAAAGTGAAGAGCCTATATTGAGTGGGGCTTTGAAGAGCTCTGTGGGTGGTGAACAAGGCAGAGGTATCTATGGGAGGGTCAGAGGTGAAGCAGTGCTCAGCTCACATCCATTTCTAAGAGCACCTGTCGGACTTCATCGTGGGCTCTTGGGTGAAGAGGGTTACAAGAGCTTACCTTTATCCTTGTCTCTGCTAGAGGAGACAGTCTAGATATTCAGGTAGGAACACCCAAGTTGCCTTTCTTTTCCGTATACATTAATCTGATCCTACAGCCAATAAGTTCTTAGTCATAAAACTTATTACCTAAAGTTAGAGCTCTTGTTCTTACAAGTGCTAACAAGGTGGCAGATGCCACAGGATGTCCGTCTTTGGGCCCTGACCTCCCACCACTCCTGGTGGATCCTAGATGGGAGTGGGAGAGGGCGGGGATGGGGAAATGGGGCAGTGTGGTTCTACCCCCAGCAGGCCCCCGATGACATTCTGCTGGGTGAGTGGAGGGAGTGTTCTGGGCACATGCTTCATGACACTTGCCATGAGATTCAGATCTGTCAAATAAGTGCTTTTTCTTAGGAGGGTCATGATTTCAGAGCCAGAGTCTGTATCTGGTTCTGTGGAGCCTCAAGGCTCAGCAAAATGCTGTATTACGTTCTGGGTGCCTTCCCCTTCTTTCAGCCTCAGCAGTCCTGCTAGTGTCTACTTTGTGTTTGACCTAATATGAAGGAAGGATTACATAGCTCTCATTCCAGGAAAGGGAGAGGAAATGATTCAAGATCTTTTTAGAAGGATGGATATATGGATAGACATTTGATAAAGCAAGTAACATAAAAATGTTACTTGTTAAATCTGGGTGGTGGGTACATGAGTATCACTCTAGGCTTCTTTCAACTTGTTCATCCATGTGAAAGTTTTCATAGTAAAATATGGGGAGTAAAGAACATCTGATTTATCTAGAAGAGGGTATGCCTCCTAAAAGTTGTTTTCTTGAGGGAGTTTTGTAGTTGGGAAGAACCTGGATCCTTCTGAAAGCCTGAGCCCCGAAAATACTCGGTGTGGTTCTGGCGGCTTAGCCTTGGTCTCCCGTCTGGGTTTCCCGTTGGGAATGAACTCAGCTGTAGCTGACCCTGAACCCAGGCCTCTGCTGGGAGAAGATAAGGTTAATTCCACTTGGTCATTTTCTTCCCCCATCCGATCAAGGTGGACTGAACTGCCCACTTAGTCACACTCTGGGTAAATTTCCACAAGTAATGATTAGAAATACACTTTGAGTTGGAATCATGAGAACGCACAGTTGTTAGCCAGTGGGGTATTGGAACGGCGGGAGGCGGCAGCCCTGGGAAGGTATTGCCTGTTAGCGGTTGATGGGCCTGTGCTTTTAGTTAGTGAAGGAAGAGTGGCAGGAGTCTGCAAAATCTTGGGGTTGCTCACGGTCCCCACTGTCCAGTTTTTCAACCTGGCACATGTCTTTAAGTAACTTGGGGAGGGGAGTTGGGGGGTCTGTGTCTTTGTTCTGTGGGTCTATCCCTCTCCAGCTGCCCTCTTCATCCTAACTCATTGTTTAAAAGAACCTTTTCTCTACCCCGAGTGTCGACTACCTCCCTGAGGCTCTCTCCTCTCTGCGGGGGTCATTGTGGAGGAGGGCGGGGCAGCCTCAGGGAAGCTCGTGATGACAGACCCATTGACTATGTGGTATGAGGCAAATACATGCTTAACCTTTTTTCTTTTTCTTTTTTTAAATCATTTTTTTAAAAAAATTGTAGAATATAACATATAGACAGAGAAGTGATAACTTTCCAAGTGCAAATTAACAAGTAGTTAGAGTGCAAATTTCAAAGAATATTATAGGTTACAGTTCTACCGTTTCACTTATTTCCTTATTATTGAAATAAAAGGTGATAGCTTTCAAATTACAATTTAACTAGTAGCCACAGAAGAAATTTCAAAGGATGCTCTGGGTTATAGTTCCACCATTTCAATTCTTTCCTTCTAGCTATTCTAATATTCTAGCAACTAAGAAGAAGAGAATTATAGAGATTCAGTATTCGTAATCCTTTGTTAAATTCCCTCTTATCTGTTGCTACCCCTTCCTCTAATTTAATCACTTTCCCTATCTTCAGGGATATCTAGGCAGTGACCACCCTAACTTGTTCATGTTGAAAAGTGGTGTTGATTTTAGAGAAAAGGGTCATATCTGGTTGACGTTCTTGAAGAGGCTATTGCCTCTGGGTTTGGAGACTTAGCTGGCATAGGGGCACTGTGAAGAATTTAAGTTTCTGAAGAATAAAGTTAGTGAGTGAAACTTTTATGGAGTCTCAGATAGGGATCCGGGTATTCTTTAAGGTTTTTGGGAGTACAGTTGACTTGTGCTTATGTATCATACTGTGGCCATTTGGCATCATATCTAGGTGAAGCTTGCCATAGGAGTAACCTCCAGGACAGCCTCTTGACTCTGAATTCTCTGAGCCACTTAACCTTTTTTTTCATACACATTTCTGATGAAGCAGAAATGTGCAATTTGTTTTCCCCCATTTGGTCCTGTGGCTTGAATTAAATATGTCTCTGTTCCCCACATAAGTGCTTAAGGTTTCACAATGATTGCCCCGTGTCGTCCTGTGGTTGTCCTTTACAGCAGTCAGCCTTTCCTGCGTGACTACACAAAAAGGGGCAGATATGCAAAATGCAGCCCTGATGGGGAGTTGTAGGTGCTTCTGACAGGGAGAGAGCCCCTTCTGGCCCTGGCCCTTGGCAGATGTGTTCCCGGTTCAACCACAACACAGAACTTCTTGGGAAGCTCTGCGGGGCGGGAATCTGCCATTTTCTCATGTTTAGCTATAACCCCCCACCTCTAATAACTCCTCTCGACAGGATGGCCCTCCAGCTCTCTCTAAACAAAGAGCCACTTGCCCATCTGGTAAAAATGCAAAATCTTAATACTGATTTTAAGAACTAATATGGGCAAGCATTCCAGTATGAAGGCTTTCAGATAAATTATTTGTCTTTGAAGAAATACTTCCCAAAGTTATTTTAATAAGTTAAGATGCCTAACGAGTGATGAAGAGGAGATGTTAGTTAACGTAGCCAGCCTTGGATTATCTGGCTTAAATTTTATTCTTCCTTGCCATTTCCTAGTTTGATGGTTTCTTTGCACATTAGGAAGTCAGAGTGAAAAAGAAGAAAACAAAAAAGCAGTCCATTTGGTTGCCTTGTTGATGTCTGAGGAAAATGGTGGGTGGAGAAGGAGGCTGTTCCCACATGACATTTTTGGAATTTTTAAGTATACTTGCTCCCCGTTTTTGTTAGCATGTACTCCAGACAGTTTATTCCAGGGAGGCCTGTATGTTTCATTCTCGGACTTGTTCCTCGTCACGGGGTGGGCATCATCCTGCAGCTCACAGCCTTGAATTCTTCCAGGAACAGGGCAGCTAGACTCTCGGCTTGACCTATCTTTGAGTGACTCCTCAGGAAAGAATGTTCACTGAGATGGCGATTCCGATTTCTGTTTAAAAAGCTTATCCTCAGTTGCTGAGAAATGAAAAAGAAAATATTCTCTGTTTTGGTTGGAGCCTCACAAAACCAAAGTTTGCATTCTCATGCTCCCTGAGCAGAGGCAGTTAACTGACGAGCGCTATTTAGGGAGCGGAGCTGAATTCTGGCCTCCTGAATAATGCTGGTGGCCATTTATCCTGATAAATACATAAACAAGAGGGAACACAGTGGTGAGGCTCACATGTGGAAGAAAACATGCAGCTTTGCCAAATCAAAAAGTAACAACTAGTAAAAGAACCTTCTCAGAACCCGGTTCAGAATTTAGATCAAAGTCTCAGATTGCCTTGGGGAACTCTACTTGGCTCATCAGGAAAGTGGGAAAACTAGAGAGGGGACAGTGCCGTCTCACCATTGGATAAGCCAAGCATCTGGAAAGGTTAGAGGGTATTCCCAGGGTGACAGAAGAGCAGTGCTTGCCTTCGAACATGGGTAAATTCCAGATCCTTGCTTCTCACAGACCAACAAGTACCAGCATCTCCCGTGAGCTTGGTCAAGGCCACTTCTTGGGCCAGTAACATCAGTGTCACCTGGGAGTTCTAGAAATGCAGGTTCCACCCCGACCTAGAGTCAGAAGCTGCATTTTAACAGGTAGATAACATGCAGTGCTCTGAGTCATCAGATAGGAACTGTGTGAAAATCATTCCTCTCTTCCCGCTTGCTGGTGTTAAATCACAAGTTGATTGGAACGTCTGTGTGAGGGCAGCTCTCTCCATTGAAGTCACACCTCAAGCCCCCACTTCTGTTTTTCTTTCAGCCATCTCAGCAGTGACAGCTTCCTGTGTGACTGCCAGCTGAAATGGTTACCCCCATGGCTAATGGGGAGGATGTTGCAAGCCTTCGTCACAGCCACCTGTGCCCACCCAGAATCACTGAAGGGCCAGAGCATTTTCTCTGTGCTGCCAGAGAGTTTCGTGTGTGGTAAGACTGTCCTTGTGATTTTTTTCAGGAAGGGCAAGGAGCCAGGAGGAACTCTTCATTATGGGAGTAATTCCTGTGATCAGAGTAAACCCCAACCCATGGTTACAAATCAGCTGTGGATGCAGTTTATTTCCCACTGAAACCACACATAGTATTTACTGTACAGTCGCCTCATTATGTGGTTCTTAGAAGACATGCATTTAATCAAAAGGGAGTATGAGTTGGTTCAGTTACAAGTCGGAATAATCAGTTACAGGAAGATAGTTCTGTTGTTGCAGCGGGGCTGTGGTGCCGGGATTGGGCTGTGAATTTACTCAGTATAAGAGGCTGGGGTTTTAACATGTGTTTCTTTCCAACCCCAAGAATGAAAGGTTAAATACAGGAAGAGCAAGTCTCAGGAGAACAGTTGCCATGGTAAAAAAAAAAATTCCTTGATGTTGCCTTGCAGACTTGCTATTCCTCTGAAACACTGAAATGTACACTTGTAGCTTTAAATTCTTTTTTCCTTCTGATTCTTGCCATCTTTTTGACCAAGAGCACAGAAAATGCTGAGCAGCTGAAAGCACACCCACGTATGCTAGCTGGGACAGGAATGAGGAAGCCTCATGGTCAGGAAGATGTGGTCAAAGCCTGAGATAACTTTGGAGTTGGTCCTGGTGTTTGCTTTAAGCAGAACCTGAAGTGGGGATTCCAGATGAGGTTCCGGCGGGTGTGAGCCCCTACTGCTTTTTGGTCTCAGGGGTCTCCCCAGAGCCTTGGGATCCCTGTGCTGATTCTAACCAGGTGCTCACCTAGCAGTATGGGGATCCCTGTGGTCCACATCTCTGTCCTACACGTTGGCCACAGCACTAGCTGGCTGCCTGCTGGAGCCAAGATGTGAGTGGCTGCCCCCCCCCAGAACCCACCAGCAGCAGGCTTGTCTCAGTTGCTTTTGGCGCAGTTGAGGGGGAATTCTTAAAGATACTGTCAACATGGTAGCACCTCAAAATCAACTTTTCTTATTAAAAATTCTTATGGGCTTTCTCTGTTGAATTTAAGGCTGCACACAGCTCCCATTATCTAGGCAGTCAGTTGTTCATCAGGAACTTGATCCGTGACCATTAACCTGTTTATAGAGCTCCTGAAACTGCTTTCTGCCTGTCCCCTGCTTCTTCCTGCCGTGGGGCATTCAGAGGCTTTCCCTCTGGCTGAGCCAAGGCAGGTTCAGCTGCTGGACTGTGGCCCTAGGATACTCCTGGACTATGAGTTTATTTCACATCTCTTACCTCCGTCCCCCCTCTTTAGCGCAGGCTTCCCCAAAGAACAATTGTTAGATGTTAATGGGAATCATAAAAACCCTTGGCAGAGTTGAATGCAGGTTTTAACTCTGAGAATCTCCCACTTGTTTTTAAGAAATTGAAATAAAACACTGTGCACCCACTAGGATGGCTATCAAAATGTCTGATTTACCCAGTGTTGGCAAGGATGTGGAGAAACTGGAACCCTCTCCTCTACACTGCTGGTGAAAATGTAAAAATGGTACAGCTTCTTTGGAAAATGGTTTGCCCATTCCACAAGCAATTAAACATAGTTAGCATGTGACCCACGATTCCAGTCCTAGGCATATACCCAAGAGAAGTGAAAACATATGCCCTCACAAATGTTTATAGTAGCCTTATTGATGATAGCCAAAAGGTAGAAACAAGGCAAATGCCCAGCAATGGATGAAGGGACAAACAAAATGTGCTATATCCATGTGATGGAAAACGTCATCCTGACGTTATTTTTTACCTATAGTAACACTTTTTTGTCTTAAAAGTTTATTCTGCCTAATATTAATATAGACAGCGTTAACTCTCTTTTGGTTACTGTTTGCCTATTTCTTTGAATCTAAAGCATGTCCCCTGTAGAGAGCATGTAGTTGGGCCATGGATTTTTTCATTTCAGCCTGAAGGATTCCCTTGAGAATTTCTTATAGCGCAGGTTCAGTAGTGAGGAGTTCTCTCACTTTATCTAGGAATGTTTTCATTTCTCCTTTATTTTTGAAGGATAGTTTTACTGGATGTGGAATTACTAGTTGACAGTGGTTTTCTTTCATCACTTTAAATGTCATCAATTGCCTTCTAACCTCCATGGTTCTGATGAGAAATCAGGTCCCTTGTATGTGATGAGTCACTTCCCTCTTGTTGCTTTCGAGATTCTCTGTCTTTTGACAGTTTCACTATGATGTGGTGAGGTATGGAGTTGATTCAACTTGGAGTTCATGGAGCTTCTGGGATGTGTAGACTGGTTTTCATCAAATTTGGGAAGGTTTTGGTCATTAGTTCTTCTAATAGTCTTCGTCTTCCTGTTCCTTTTTCTTTCTTCCCCTTCTTGGACTCTTAATTATTCATATTCCACAGGTGTCTGTGGCCCTATTTACTTTTCTTCTTTTTTTCTTCTCAGATTGAAAAATCTTATTTAAATTGTCCTCAAGTTTGCTGATGCATTCATCTGCCTGCTCAGTTGTACTACCAAGTCCCTCCTAGTGACTCCAGAATTTATATTTGGTTCACTTTTATTATTTGTTTATTTATTGATATTCTCAATTTGGTGAGAAATCACTAATACTCCTGTTTATTTTCATGATTCCTAATTTTTTGGTGAAAACTGGATATTTAAGATACAGTAACATGAAAACTCTGGAAATCAGTCTCTTTCTGTCCTTCCCCAGGGTTGGATGTTGCTACTTATTGTTTTTAAAGTTTAATGACTTTCCTGGACAAATGAAGTCTGTACTTGCTGTAGCTACTGAAGTCCCTTTCTTAGTTAGCTTAATGGTTAGCTAATAATTGGGCAGAGAATTCTTTAAATCCCTTCAACCAGTAAGTCCCACCTTTTGCCATGGTGTATGTTGGGGCATGCCATCCCTTCGTGCTTGGGCAGAGCCTTAAGATCAGCCACAGGTGAGAATTTAAATGACATAGTGACAAGTCTCCAGGGATGAGGCTTTTGGGGAGCTCCAAACCCATCTTGCTCCCTTCAGTGGTTACTGTTGGTTTTCCAGGTTACAGTTGAGCTGCAGAAAGAGAGATGGGAATAAGACAAATTAAAAGGCCACAGAGCTTACCTTTCTTACTGAGTTTCAGCTGGTTTTCTGGAATAAACACTCCATGGATTGTTGTAAGCCTTTTGTTATTTTCTAGAATTATGAAAAAGTTGATTTTGACCATTTTTTTTTGGCCAGGGTTTTCATTGTTCTTATGGAGATGCAGAATTTTGGAGGTCCTTATTCTGCCATCTTAGAAATGTTTTATACCCACTTTTTGTAAGGTTTGTGGATAAGGTTTATGCAGGCATGTCTAGTACATGCCGAACTCTTTAGATAAGTGCATTTTGTGTAGAAGCAAGCAGGTAAATGCTCGTTGTAGTCTTCTTAAGGAAATGTCTGTATGTTTGATAATTTAGTACCCATACATTTGTAATTAAGAACAGTGATCAGAGAGGGGACTGCTAATCATGGGCTTATAATTGGATAAGGCCAGATATCCGTGATGCAGCTTTCCTTACAGTGTCTGGTGAGGCTGAGGGGTGCACAGGGGCACTGAATGTCGTGGTGTCCTTGTGTCACCTACTCCCTTTCTGACCCTCTTGTTAGTGGGAACAGCAGCTGGTTCCTGTGTGTACTAAGACCCCGGGTGACTTACAGTTGGCCCTTCTTCTCCCAGATGACTTCCCAAAGCCCCAGATCATCACCCAGCCAGAGACCACCATGGCTGTGGTGGGCAAGGACATCCGGTTCACGTGTTCGGCGGCCAGCAGCAGCAGCTCCCCTATGACTTTTGCCTGGAAGAAGGACAATGAAGTCTTGGCCAATGCTGACATGGAGAACTTCGCCCACGTCCGTGCTCAGGATGGAGAGGTGATGGAGTACACCACCATTTTGCATCTCCGTCACGTCACTTTTGGGCATGAGGGCCGCTACCAATGCATCATCACCAACCACTTCGGCTCCACCTACTCGCACAAGGCCAGGCTCACTGTGAATGGTATGGCAGTCTGTGTGTTTTCATTATCCCAGTAGAAGAATCCTCTAAAGCCACACTCAGGATTGCTTATTCAGTTACTCCAATAAGGATGATTGCAACAGGAGAAAACAAGCTGCGCTGGGACAGGATTATTATATTCTACTGGTCCCTGGGTTTGCCCCACAGCAAGTTTTGCAGATTGAAAGGTGATTCCCAGTGGATATTTTGTATCAGAGGCGAGAGCAGCCCATCCCCTTCTCTCTTGAGGCTAATGTGAGTGCCTGGCCTGGCAGGAGGACTGGCCCAGGGGGAGTTTGACAAGGGTCTTTTACTGAACCACCTTCAGAGCTGTAGGACTGCTATGTGCTGTAGTTTGATTGGGGTCATGTGTGAGGGCCACACCCACCCAGCAAGCTAATGAGATATTTCTGATTATTACCTCCATTTAAAACATTGGCTTGAAGATAAACAGAAGTGCTGGAACTGTTGTGCTCGTTAGGCCCCTACAGACCACAGGAAAACACACTGTTTACCACATTGGCTGGGTTGTCTTGGCTTATTCTTAGGGAGTACTTGTTTCTTGAAAACTCAGCTTCCTGCTTCCTGTTAGACACTCCACTGAAGTGACCTTGATGGAAACTATACTGATGCCTGATGGGTGGCTGGATGCTTACATTTTGTCAGGGAATATTTGGGATAAATAAGCTAGTTAGAGGAATGCTTTCTGTGAACAGTAGTAGGACCCTGACGCCACCTCTCCAAGATGGTTTTTGGCAAGAGGGTAGAGCCATCCCATTGCTTTCCCCAGGGAGAAGGCATGTCATCCTTCCCTTTCTCCTTCCATCCTGTTGGAGCAGATAGTTTTTTTCCCCAGGCTTTCTCCTGATGATGAAGGCAGGTGAACAAGCGGCCTGAGCATTTATGGGGAAGCCACACATAAACCATTTATTTTCTGAGGTGTAGTTGAGGCCATGTTCCACAATGAGCCTTGACGCTGGAGGAGGTGATGGCCAGCCTTGGGTGCAGGAGACTGCTGAGGATGCTCCAGCTGTGGTGGGGAGAGAGCTGAGCAGCCCTGGAATCCTGTTGCCCTTGATCAAAAGGGCAGGTGTTCTTGGTGGCAGTACCTTCCATAGGCAAAGACCTTGGCATGAAAGGTGGAGAACTGGTAAACAGACACCCAGGCACAGTGGTGGCGGCGGGTCTGTACACTAGAGGATTTTCCTGGTTTTCACAATTACTTTTCCGATAACTGACCTTGCTTGTATGTGTTTTGTAGTGTTGCCATCATTCACCAAAATGCCCCACGACATTGCGATCCGGACTGGCACCATGGCCCGCCTCGAATGTGCTGCCATTGGCCACCCTAACCCCCAGATTGCCTGGCAGAAGGATGGAGGCACAGACTTCCCTGCTGCTCGGGAGCGACGCATGCACGTCATGCCAGATGACGACGTGTTTTTCATCACCGATGTGAAAATAGATGACATGGGGGTTTACAGCTGCACTGCCCAGAACTCCGCAGGCTCCATTTCAGCTAATGCCACCCTGACTGTCTTAGGTTTGAGTATTGATGTGTGTGTCTGTATTAGAGAAAGGAAGATTTTTAGAGAAAGGGAGATTTTGAGAATCTTAAATATCATGGGTATCTAGAGGCAAGTTCTCGAACTGGTCTGTGCAGCCTGGGGTGGGGGAGTGGTATGGTGGGCCGTTTTTACTTTAAAATTTCTGGCTTCTCAGAGCTCCAGCTCTTAAAAAGAATTGATAGCCAGGGACTGAACATAGTCTTCACAGGGCTTACACATGAAGCACTCTAATGAGAACTGTCCACTGAATTGGGCGGGATGGGGTATGGTTTGGGTCAAGAGGGACACGGGACAGTTGGAGACCGGTAGGGGCTTTGTGGCAGAGGCTAGTTCTAGTTCTCCTTGTTGGAGCCACCCCTCAGAATGGTTTTATGATCTAGCCATTGTATTAGATGGTCTTCTGAAAAGCTTGCCACTCAGATAAAAGATCTGATTTGGTACTTCATTGATCTATTAGGTTATCCTTTGTCCAGAAGCCAAGACGGATCTATAGTAGCAGAGGGCCCACAGGGTAAATCTAAGATCTTCACCGATTTTCTCACAGAAACTCCATCCTTGGTGGTACCCTTGGAAGACTGTGTGGTGTCTGTTGGGGAAACAGTGGCACTTCAGTGCAAAGCAACTGGGAGCCCTCCGCCCCGCATCACCTGGCTCAAGGGAAACCACCCTGTGAGCCTCACTGAGCGGCACCACTTCACCCCTGGCAACCAGCTGCTTGTTGTTCAGAACGTGGTGGCGGAGGACGCAGGCAGGTACACCTGTGAGATGTCCAATGCCCTGGGCACGGAGCGTGCTCACAGCCAGGTGAGCGTCTTACCCAGCTCAGGCTGCAGGAAGGACGGGACCACCGTGGGCATCTTCACCATTGCCGTGGTGTGCAGCATTGTCCTCACATCCCTGGTCTGGGTGTGCATCATCTACCAAACCAGGAAGAAAAGTGAAGAATACAGCGTCACCAACACAGGTTAGCCCCTGCTGGCTGAGGTTATTTTCTGGGGAGAAGGAAAAGCACTGACATGAGGCCAGGTCTGCAGGCCTTTTCAACAATTTCAATATATTCAGAGCTCTAGAACCTTCAGGGATATGGAGACATTGTGGAATACAAGTATATGGTGCATGCTGTTGCACTCGTCTTAACTCCTTGCTGATTCTGAGGCATCCCTGGCACCTCGCCGTGGTTGCCAGGGTCCATGAGGTGGGTTGTTCCTGAAATGACCTCACAATGCCATGCTTCTGTGCGTTCCATCCTCCTGTCCATTGCTGGTCTTGTTTTATGTGGACTTTGAAATCTGATTGTTGTGTGAGGTCAGGATAAGTAGGCTCTGTGGGGGCCTCCAGAGTGCCTGGGCTCTGCACATCCCACTGCACAGGCTTGGCACCTGTATCAGGTGGGCCTGACAGTGGATATGTGTCTGTGTTTCTTGTCAAAACGAAGGATCGGGACTCCTGGTCTTTGACTGTCATGTCTTGCAGATGAAACCGTCGTGCTGCCTGATGTTCCCAGCTACCTCTCTTCTCAGGGGACCCTTTCTGATCGACAGGAAACAGTGCTCAAGAGTGAGAGTGGCCATCAAGCAAATGGGCACATTGACAGCAATGGTAAGGCCTTGGCGCTGAGGAAGCAGAGGTCTGACAGGAGTGGGTCCCCCTGTGCTGGAGGTGGTCTCCAGCCCCTTCCCAGGGCAGCTGCCTGGCATTAGAGCCAGCATGTTTAGTGAACTAGAAGGCTGCATGACAGAGGCTCTGATGTTGCTGCTTTGTTTTGAACATGGCCTGTGCAAATTCTACACGGGTTCCAAATTCTCTTCCCCAGGAAGTCCCTATATTGGGCTTCGCTTCTGCTGGTCAGAATAAGGTAGAATTGCCTCAAAGAACATTTCAGGTCTTTGAATAGCAGAGTGTCTGGTCTTGCTCATGTTGGAAAACTCTCACAAGGGTGAGCTTGTCCAGGCCATGGGGAAACCTGAGCATTGCCTGGGGCAGCAAAGGTTTAGCCCCTGAGAACTGCTGCTTTACCAATGCTGAAAGGCCTGCTTGCTGGGAAGGTAGAATTATTAAGGTTTTCCTTGCTGGACCTCTGTTAGTCCAATAATCCACTATGTTTAAGAACACTTTTTAGAAATGACTTGTTTTAGTAGCCTTGCCCATTCCTTTATGTGGCTTGGCGTTAGATACTTAAGCCCCGAGTTTCTCATCGTAATCTCTTGCAGGTGTTTGTCCAAGAGATGCAAGCCTCTTTCCAGAGGTTGACACTCATGGCGTTCCATGCAGGCAGCCAAAACTCTGTGCTGGATGTAATAAAGAGCCATGGAAAGTGATGGAGCAGGCTGATGGGACACCTTGCCCACATAAGATGGGTATGAGATACTTTCAACAGCACAACTATTTTCTTCTGGAAATCAAATTTGGGTTAACCTTTCACTAAATGAAAGGGTGAACATGTTACTGATCTAAGACTACCTCAGAATTGTCTTCAGTATATAAACCTGAAACTCTGGCCTGGCTGTCCTCTAGAGTAGGCTGTCTCTCAATAAACCTAGGGTACGGTGAGCCTGAGTGTGACTATTCTAGATTTATAAGCAACTTCAAAATGTAGAGTCTTGGTACCTTTCAACAGGGCTGTTTTGAGACTAAATTGTTTGGAAGATTTGGACACTGCATGTTACCTAATTCAAAGGGGATTTTTCCCCCCACTGATAAAAAGCTAAATGAATAAATGTTCTGAATAAGCATTTTAAACACAGAAGTCCCTGTTCTCCATTCAGGGCCCTAGTCCTTTTCTAAGAATATTCAGGAGTCGAGGAGGGTTAATTTACATAGATTATGTATAGTTTAAAATCTATATATGTAAATGGGGCCCTACAGTAGTGGCATTAATCCTTCCTTTGGGTGTGGATGGAGAGAAACATCAGTAGTGATGGTTCTAATTTGTCTTTGGCTCTGTCCTGCAGAGCACAGTGGCCCAGCTCTTTGTAGTGATTGCAACACTGATGTGGACAGTCACTCCACGGAACAAGCCTTCTATCCTCTGTCTGGGTCCAGAGACAGTACACAGACCAGTATGCTGAGCAGCCAGGAGCACAGTCGGAGTGACCGAGAACATTCTGCATGTCACCCGAACAGTGGAACTGTTGGTGGGTCCCACACTGACTGCAGGGGTTCCCTCTACCCCAGCAACCATGACAGAATGCTGACATCCTCGAAGAAAAAGTCAATAGCACCTCTCGATGGAAAAGGTAGCATTTTCCTGTCTGCTGAGGCATCAGTAGCAGATGAGGTGGGGACCACTTAGTTCAGGGCTGGTAGAGGGGTCTGATGCACCATCTCTTTTCTCATAGGAGCTGCTGCTTGGACTTTAGCAAGGTTCTGTGAGCCGGACTCCATAGATCTACAGCCTTCATCTGTGCTACCTTCAGGCAATCCTGAGCTCACAGAAGACTCCTCAGGTTTTCCTAACATCCCCAGTGAAGGCCAGCACTTGCTTCTTTCCAATGGGCACCTCCCCAAGGCATGTGACTCCAGTCCTGAGTCCACACCACTGAAAGGACAACTCCCGGGGGCACGGAGCGGGCCACTGCTGTTTGCACCGAAAATCTAGGCTTTGTCTACCTCAGCTCTTGTCTGATCAATCGCTTGCAGGAAAGAGAGGTAGGAGAGGCTGTGAGGAAGCTTGGATTCAAGCGTCACTGATTTGTACATAGTTTTAACTTCCATGTGGAGTGTCAGCAGTTCAAGGGACTTGCATCTGAAGCACAGAAAAAGCAAGAGGCTATTGTGTACAAAAGGCAGAAAAAGTATTTGATACCACTGTACATAAGAGTTTTCAGAGATTTCATATATATTATATATCTTTTACAGAGGCTATTTTAATCTTTAGTGCATGGTTAACAGATGTCAGACAATTTTGGCAATATTATTTTTCATTATCGTCAGGTTGCTGTTTGATTTGGGGTGGGGGGAATAGTTTCGGTGCCTTAATGCATGCATAGAAGCTGAAACCACATTTGTCCCCAGTAGTTTTGGTGAGGTGGGAAGGAGGGAGAGTCCTTGCATTGGTATTGCACTTCAAAGGACCAGAACCCCAGGATGCTTTACTTGCAGAGATTCCATCGGAGTAGGAAGTAACTTCCTACCTGTTGCTCACATGTGGATGCTCTTGCTGCAGACCTCCCTGTGGCATCCAGATGCCTGTGTAAAATTACCCTTGCAGTGAATAACTTGTAGACTTACCTTATTTCTTTAACAAGTAGAATGAGGGCTGTCAATCCACCAGAAGCAATTGGTCAGCATAATTTAGCGCTGCCTTTTTTTCCTTCTTTGAAGCTTATTTTATGATAACAAATGTGGTTTTTGTCCTTTTAGGCTTTTTATTATGGTAAAGGCTGCTGGTGTTGGTACCTGTGGATTTTTCAATAGTGATGTCTTAGTTCTGCCAATATACTTCATATTATCCTGGCCTTAGGGGAGAAAAAGGATACAGTTCTTACTGTTTCAGGGCTAGCTTATTTTCTACTGAGGATCCAGAGTGGGACTGTACAAGATTTAGCTTTTGACCTGGGTTCTGGGTGTATTTGCACTTTTGAGACCTGTAACTAACCATCTCGTGAGTGCCAATGAGAAATAAAGTAAACATCAAATTCAAACAGACAAGGTCCTTAAAATCTCAGACAGCATGCTCCTTCAGCCAAAGAGCTGAAGGGTGGTATTGACAAAACAGTTACCTATTTTAAATTTTACTGTCTGGTCACCACTGTTCCAAAAGGTATTTTCTCAACAGTTAACTGATTGTTACTTCCACAAAATATGTGAATCTGCTGCTTCTGAGAGGCAATGTGAAAGAGGAAGTATTACTTTTATGTACAAAGTTATTTATTTATAGAAATTTTGGTACAATGTACATTGGAAAAAAACATGTAAAATATTAAAGTGTTTAACAAATGGCATTGAAGTGTGTTTAATAAAGGTTCATTTATAAATGTTAAGTGTGTGGTTGGGGTCCTTCTTCTATATACATTAACCAGCATTGCTTCATCCCATGTAACTCCAGAATATCCCTTACAAATGCAGTCATTCATCCCAAAAAAGGGGGGGAAAAACCAGGTTGGACAAAGCAGTCATACAGGGAAGAGTTCACATTCCACGACCAGCTGCCTGAGATCGATTACTCTCTGAATTTTTCTGCACTTAGCACTTATTAGTCAGGCTCTAAAATCCCAAAATATAGGGACTTCCCATTGCATCCTTTTCTTTCCAGTGTTAAAGCTTAAAACATTAGGCAACAAACCTTTCTGATTAGGATTGAAGCAGCAATACTGGTTCCAAAGCTGGCCAAGGCCCTTGCATTCTCTGAAATGGGAGAATGGTGGAGCACGGCAAGGACTCACCGGCCCTCTCTCCCCAGACCCAGCCGGGCCCACCTAGTGCCTTGAGCTGCCACTGCTTTCTTTCACACAGCACATGGACTGCTGGACACTCCTCTGCAAAATAATACAACCGTGTTTTTATAAGCTGAAATCTGACAGTAAATAAAAACCGCAGGAAGGAATGCTTGCTATGCACCTGCAGTTCATTCTTTTTAAACAAAGCCATAAGCTTACACAATAGGAACTGACCCAGGGGAGAAACACCCACCCACATGCACAACTTTTCCCCCCAAGTCTCCTTCCTTTTCCTAATCTCATCATTCTTTTAAAATTATCTCTACCTTCCACTGAATTTACTATCAGGTGGCAGGAAACTGCAAGAGCGATTATAGGCCCAATGAAAGCTCTGAAGGGCCTGGTCTTGGCATTACCAAACTTATTTACTAAGGGGTTCTAAGACAATTGTTCACAGCATCACTACTGACATAACTCCTTTTCTCTCTTTTTTAACTTTATGGCTTATAGGGTGATGACTTCATTCCAGTCAGCTCCCGACCACGGAGGCCACATTCTCAATATCATGATCTTAGCAGAATGGGGGTTTAGCACTGTTTGTTGTTCCGTTGGCCAAACAGCTGCTCACCGGAAGGGAGACAGTTCTCACAGCAGTCCCCTTTCTTGAAAGAGGACGATGTGGGTCTGTCTCTGATTCATGGATTTTCTCTGCCAAGTTCTAACAGCAAGCTGCGAGTTTTGTCATAAGCACCAAGAAAGATGAAACCTCCCAGACCGATTGCTGCCACTCGAGGGAAGACACCTGAAAATAATCTAGGAGAAAAAGAACAAAAGGAAAGATTTTGTGCCTCTGTAAAAAAGAGGTTAACAAATTCCAATACCACAGCTTGCTCATTAAGCTCCACGTGGCACTAAAATGTGTGCGTTTTCTTTTTTCCCTTCAGAATGGCACAGAATTACATTCCTGAGTGGGCTCCTTGAAGGTTGAGCCCAGCTGGTTGCTGGCTGAAGTAGTGACCTTCTCCTCAACAGCTTACTGGTGAGCACTCACAATTAAGGCCAGTAATGACTGCTCCAACAATAGTTCTTTTTAAAACTTTCAGACCATTTTTTCCAAGCCACCCTGTCAGACATTATCCGGACTGTAGAGATGAAGAGGTAGACTTTCTTAAAAAGGAGTCTAAGGGCTAAAGCTGGAGGGTGCGCTCCACCCTAGAAATCTAGGCAGTCTCTAGGGGTTAGTCTAGTGGAGGTGAAATTTCAGAGCACTCTCTGCTTCTCCCAGTGACTCAGCTGCATTGTTTCCTTGGAGACCCACAAATGCAATGCCTCATCAGGGAATCGAATCTTCATCGATTCCCTGTTGCCCCCTTCCACCAATTATGGACAGGGAAGGCAAATGGGCTGCAGTGGGACGAGCAGCACACCTTCATGTGTGTTTAATCCACAAGCACTGCAGCAGGCCAGGCAGCATGGAGCTGCAACTTTCTCATAATCAAAGAAATGCAAAATACTAATAAAACAATGAGATCTGTCACCTTTCATTGCTAATGATAAAGGTGGTGGTACGAAGCATGAGGCAGCCGTAACTACCAATGCCATTTGGGAATTTGTTCTTTGTAAAAACCCTCCCATAGCTGTGCACAGGTATTTGTTCCAGGATCTTCCCCATGGCACTGCTGATAACAGAAAAACAGAGAACCACCCACCTAAGTTTAAGTAAGTACCATACAATATGCTCACACAGTGGAGGACGATGCAGCCGGTAAGAATCAGAGACCCTGTAGGTACCAAGAGAGCAAATCCACAAAAGTCGAGTCCCAAAGCTGCGTGTGTAAGCGACTGCCCACTTGAGAACCTCCAGAGGAACGAGGCCTGCATTGTCGTTGATGGCTTTTTTTTGGAGGATAGGGTTGCAGGAGACATTCCCTGTCTGTATTTCTGTAATGTTGGAACCTTTTTACCAAGAATATTACTTTTGTAAGCAGAAAAAGTTTTAAAAAAACTATGCTAGTGAAAAGACTTTGAATCAGGTCTAGAGAAAAAAAAGAAAAGAAAATGGCCAAGTTATGCCTATAATACTTGTGTGTCCTTTAAGATATGGGGAAAATCACCATAATAAGCTGAAGGGTGGCTCAGCAAGAAACTGGACAGGAAGGAAACCCCTGCTGGCTGCATCCCGAAGGGAGAGGTCAACTTGCTTCCTTTGCGTTCACACTTAGCATCTCTGAGGCAAACGGGTACTTCACAGTAGTGTTGGGGGCCCCTTTTTAGTCAGCTACTAAGTAAAATACTAGGTATAAATTTAAGAACCTCTTTTTGTTGTCTAGAAATAACCAGGACAATTCTATAGAAGGCTAAAATACACTTGTAAGAAGAAAAGTTCAGCTCAGCAGCATGCAATCATCTTTGTAAGAGGTGTTTGGCGAGGGCAGAAACTAAAATAGTGCTTTGAGCCACTGTGAGCCCCTATCCTGTAAAGGGAAGGGTGGCTGGAAGGGTCAGTAGAGCTGCGCTGTGGAAGGCCACATTTGCCATGGAAGCTGCCCTCCCTCCCTCCTACCTTACTTATTTCTAAAAGCCAGTGTCTTGTTCAGCTTTTGTTCTTAATGAGCTCAGCTGCTGCTCCTGGCAAGAGGCAGATGGAAGTAGTTTATGGTTTCACTAGATGACAATTGAATCTATTACCATAATTACAGCCTTAAAGTAAAATAATTTGTACAGTGAGTGCCCCGACCACATTCAGAGGCAGACTTTACTCAAAAGTAGGGCTCTGTTCTAGTGACCACAGATAAAATGAGGTAACAAATCTAAAGCATTTAGCATAGTGCCACGGACAAAGTGGGGGAGGGGGGAGGGGGGAGGGGGGCGGCTCTTGGCAATAGGAGTTATTATATAAGGGCACAGTCAAGAAAAACAAAAAGCCAGTTGATTAACAGAAGAGAAAAGGGCAATCCAGGATCAGGGGCTTCCCATCTGCTTTCCACCTTGTGGGCTGACTGAATGTGTATTTTTATTTAGGAGAAGCCAGTTTGCCCTGGAGCATGTATTCCAAATATGTACCAGAACACAGTCTTCTGCATGCATCAACACAGAGGCACACATGTGGTTACCACTGTAATTTACCCTGAAAGGTCAGCACCAGGTGGGGAGACTGTATCAGGTAGGAGACTCTGATGCTCACTATACTTAGTGTGTGTGTTCAGCGATGAAGAAAGGAGACAGCGGTGGCTTTGTGCGTGTAGGTGGAACAGAGGAAGCAGGCCTGAGATCCCTTCAGGGTTGAGAAGGCCTATGACCACTGCTGAGAATAGCTGCCAGCCTTGGAGGGCTTTTTTAATTTGTTCCTTATTGTTAGCTTTCTGCCAAATTATTTGTTGTCATTTGTCAAGTTAATGAGGCTCATTAAAACCATCATTTCCAGGGTGAAGGTTGGATTTTGAGTAAATGACAACCATTGCTGCCTGGAAGACTCTGGTAAGAATTACACCATGAATGCTATCTAGAGCCCAAGACTTAAGAGACTTTCAGAAGATAAGCAAATATCTGAAAGGTAATATCAAATTGCCTTTTCAGGACTGAAGATAGGGACAGAGAAAAAGAGATAGGACCTTGGCACATTTGCTAGCCCCTTCTCTGCCTAGTTAAATAATGTCAAGTACATACACAACTGGGACAGGCAAGATTTATTTTCAGTCATCTACCCAAGGAAATTCCTTCTCTGCAAACTTTCAGTGGCCGTGGTTTTGCAGATCACATCATCCCCTGCATTATCACCATTTTCTCAAGGAAAGCAAGTGGGCTATAGCTCTCCATTCATTCCACAGACCTAAGGTCAGTAGCAGGTGTGCTGGGCAATAGTTGCCATAGGTATCTAAATAAGAAAGAAGGTGAAATTTGGCCGTTCAACTTGTTACAATTTGAAAAGCTACCGCACGCATTACTCTGTATGGAGCGCAATTCCCCAACACTCACTTGCTTCTGAATAAGCTGCTTTAGAGCTCATTTCCTCAAAATGTTAGCCATAGATAACAGATCAGGCCACCACTTTTCCCTTCCCAAGCTCATAACAGCCATCAGCAATGAGGTGCGATATTCCTTTCTGCTACACCCAGTCCTTGTCTCAAAATCCTAAAGTCTTTCAGGCCACCACTATGAGTCCATCCATTGTTATCACATACAACAAAACTTTCCGATGTACCTACTTTTCAAACTTTCAGTTGGAAATTCTGATTACGGAATGGGGTCATTCTCCTGCAAAACCTTAACTGGGGCCTAACCTACCTGCTTCACCTTCTCCACATTGCCACATAAATTAAAACCTGCCAAATGTACACAAAAACTACAATCAAATGTATGATCCAACAGGGCATTTGGATGAAGAGGTAGCACCACCATCCAGAGCCTGAGGACCAGGAGAGGCCTTTGCTCTCCACCCCTGCAGCTCTGCTGCTCACACTGGCCAACCCTGATCACCGGGCTCACTTTTATTGGGGGGGGGGCATTTTACCATCTTTACTGTTTAAAGCTAGGCTCACTCTTCACCTTCTCGAAAAGGACGTTGCTTCTTTGTTCTCTCGGGAAGTTTCCTTGTTGAAGATTCCAAAGAGAAACTCGTAATTTCACATATCTCTACAGATCCCAACATTTAGACAGCTTCAAAGGTTTATGTGATAAAAGCAATGCTGAAATAACATCTTGGAGAGAGAGCTCTTTAGGACACGATGCTAGAAGAGTAAGGCACTTAGCCAACAATATAGAACACTGGTTCCCAATTGAGGTGTCATGCGCTGTGATGTGGTGAAAGTATATGGTTACTGATAATAAAGTGCCCCAGATAACAACAAATGCTTTCCTCTCACAGTGTTACCCGAACTCATTTGCATTCCTGCATTCATTGTGTAACCTGAAGCCCATTTTACCAATGCTACAGCCTGTAACTTGGAGGGGGCCACATGTGTGAACATCATCTAACATCAAGACAAAGAAAGCTGAGAATCACTAGAAGAGAATATTGCATCAGTCTGAGTGCCACATTAAATAGATCATTTTGTACAGTACACTTAAAGACACCCTTAAGTAGTTCCAGAAGCAGATGAAAGGAGAACCACTGCTGACACTCTAATGAAAGGAGGAAGAGACTCCTGACAGGTGGAAAGGAACATTTCCTTTTCTCCTTACCCTGGGAGCCCCTGTGTCTGCCAGACCCCATGCAGGGCAGCAAGTACACTCCCACTGGCAGTGCTGGAACCAGCCTGCATGAAAAGACAAAGGAGAAATCCATTATCTTAGGAAATGCCCCGACTTGCAGCTGGCTTTCAAATACCTGCAGGTGCCTGGCTCCCCCTCACCCTCATCTAGGACTCTGCCTCAGAGAGACTGGGGAGTCACTCAGGAATCAGCACCAGGCCTCACGGGTCCACGCAGCCCAGAAGCGCTTATGTGCCACGCATGCCAGCAGGCACCGACTGGCACATGCCACACAGGAAGCTGCTTTTTCAGGTCAACTCTCTCATTATCAAACCATCAGTAGAGCTCACTCAGATTATTCATGTACAACTATTAACAGGAAAAGGACTTAAAGCAATATTAATCTAGAAGGAGGGGAATAATCAGAAATCGTAGAATTATGAAACTTACCTATGTAAATACGAAACACATTTAATAAAGAATATCATGTTCAATTTAAAACATGATTGACTGTCTTAAGGTTTGACCCTGTCAACCTAAGCACTCAAATTCTGTCTATCCATATTTGTTTGACTTCTCCACAAGGAAAGGACTTAGTTTTTATTGTTTTGGTCCAGATTTGTTATATTACGGCATTCCCTGATATCCTTTTAGCATTTTTTAAAAAACAATTTTTCTATTTCAACAAATTTTTTTATCAATTCTGACAAGTGTCCTGCCTCATCCAGTTAAGGCCACAAGCATGACCAAAGTTCAGAGCCTGTGGCTTACTTGCTGCATGGCACGAAGCAGGTCCACCTCTCTGAGCTCTTATCTCTCACTGGGATTTGAAAACAGTATTACCTACAATACACCAGCCCCACTTCCTTACACAATGCAGGTGAAAATGATTCTGAAATGGTAAAATGCTGCAGAGATATTGGTCACAGCTATTATTATGGCTATTGTTTTGTCACTGTCAGTTTCACTATCAATTCAATGGGACACCTCTGAGAATAGTGGCATGAGGCTGCTATTACAGGTAAATACTGTACCATTTTCATTTACTTTAGAGACATGTAAGGCCTAGCAACAACAGATATACAGTGTCTACGTTATATTGTTTCACCAGTTACCTTTGCCAACATAATTCTTGTCTTTGCCACATCCAGAGGTGTGGTGACAGCAGCTGCAAATCCACCTGTGCATATAAAAATACCCAACACACAACTGAGATACCGTTTACTGAATTATATGTTAACTTAACAATTATTTTACAGTTCCTCAGATTTGGCCCAAATCCCTTATGTCCACTTGATTGATTCAAAAATGGAGTGCGCACACATGAAATCTTTTGCAGTGATTTATACCTTCCTATAATGACAAGATAATGCTTTACACACTCAGGCTGAAAAACAAGACCTCGCAACACAGCTTGCTCTTTCATGTGCTTGCAAACAAACTTGCGTGTGAACATGATGAGCAGACAAGCATGCGGATGGCCAGACACTCCTCTCGATGACAGGCATGCTGCTCCTACTGCGTCTCACAGCCTCCGCGGCTTTCTATGGCCACTGTTCTTAAAACTGACTCTAAAGTGCTGCTATTGTTTCTGCCTCTGCATACGGCCAGTGGGCAAATAGAAACGTGCATCACTACAGGGATTTTTTTTTTTTTTAACCTCACAGGCTCATAACAACAAGCCAACTAGAGTAACTACATTTCTAAGCCCTCTTCTGCAACTTCTAAGAGTCAGTCTTGATTCTACAGGCCTTCTTCCTCATGGCTTCCTTCCTACCTTCTCTACACAGAAATCACAGCCTGTGTTGTCAATATCTTATTTAATATGGTACAAATATGTATTTTAAACTCCAAGAGGCCCTGAGGAGATAGACAAAAGGGTCTCAGAACTAATAAGCCTGGAGGGGCTTTCTAAAGTTTCAGCTTCCGTGAGCTAGGGTGAAAATAGGCAGTGGTACAAGGGCTGAACAGAACACGTGCAAGAAGGATACTCCAGAAATAGCACTATGCTCCGAGTTCTGTGGCCTGTGGACAACAGGGTCATTTGATCTCTGCCAAATATTTTTCTAAATGTTGCTGGGATAAAATTATTACACTGAACCTGCTCCATTTAGTACCATTTCTTATGATGCTGACTTTTTGATATACCTATTTACGCTTTTATGTTCCATTTTTGGCTACCCATGAATGACACATGTTATAAGGCTAAGGAGTATTAATTAACATAAATACTGGAATCTTTTCTGTTTGGGCCACTTTTGTGTTATGAATACATGAAATACTTTCCTCCAACTTCAAAGATTGCCTGAAATTCAGATACTTGCTAAATTTCCAGTATTTACATTTTGTGGACCCTGTCCTAACATTCTGCTCTTTTCTTTATTTCACTTTTTACCCCCAGATTCTGCCCTACAGGAATACATACACTTTTAATGATAGCAAAGGGTCCAGGAAGCCTACACACATACACACACACACATCCTAAGAAAGAAAAGGAAATGGAGGGGAGGGAGGGAAGGCGGGCACGCAATGAACCCGCACTATCCTAGAACGTCCCATCCTGAATATTATATTAAGTTGTGTTTCCCTTACTGACTGTAAGGTCTAGCCAGGCACAGCCTGAAAAAAAACTTTCCTTGTAGTCAAAAACCCAAAGCTTAAATCCCTGATCTACTAGTTGACTGACCTTGGGTAAATTACTTATTCTGTAGTTAAAATATCTTATAAGTACTTTTATTACCTCATCTCTTATAGGAGGTTTTACTTTGTACAGAACCTGAGCTCTTGGCTACTGGTCTTCCAGTGGCCTCTGTCAGCTCACCTGTAAATGCAGATAGCAGCATGTATTTCCTATGACACGAAGACTGAATGAGTCTACACAAAGTGTCTAGAATAGCACCTGGCTTACAGTAATCATCAAAAAATTAATTCTTTTTCAAGTCAGCAGAGAATTGTGATTTTTCTGTCATCTCTCTCGCCCAGGACACATACTAGGCACTTGAAAATTCTTGATGCGTTCCATGGGCAAGTGTCTCTCGTTTTTACCGACTGAAGATTTCAGCTTGTCCCTTAAAAGGGAGGGCAGGGGAAGGGGAAGCTAGGAGCTAATATTTGGGATATCCTTACTTGGTATCTGGCATGCCAGCAACATAGTAGGCACGTTCACTAATTATTCTATCTCATTTGCACAGGTACTGTTATTCCTATTAGAAAACTTGCCCAATGCCACTCAGCTAGTAGAGAGCTGGGACACAAAGTCAGATCTATTGTGACTCCAAAAGTAGTGTTCTTTCCACTATATAATGACTTTGACATATGATAATTAAAAATTAAAATTAAAATTTGTCAGATGGTTAAAACCCACAAGTGCATGTATACAAATTTGAAAATGTTCACAAACTGTCCTAAACCAACTAAAAAGTCATAGACGGGAGGCAGGGCAAGATGGCATAGAGAGGCGTGGAAGCTAAGTAGTCCCCCTGGAACAACTACAAAAAACCAGAAACAACTAGTAAATAATCCAGAATAACTGCGGGGGGACAAACGAGACCATCCATTCATCATACACCAACCTGAATTGGGAGGAATGCCCAAGAACACAGCATAAAATCTGTAAGTAAAACCTGCAGAACCAAGTCATGGGACCCCCTCCCCCATAGCCCGAGCTGCAAAGCCTCGTGGTGCCAGAGAGAAGCTCTCTCCCAGCAAGTGAATATAGCTCAGCTGAGCTCCAACTGGGGTTTTAAGTAGCGAGTGTGAACTGCTCACTACAGGTACGCATCCCCCAAAAACAGACAGAGGCTTTGGGTGATGACTGACCTTGGAGAGCTGGAGGGTCGCCTTGGACTGGGTCTGAAGGGGACTATCTGTTTCTTTATCGGCTCAGTGGAGAAAGCCCCAGTCATTTTCAGTTTCCAGGGCTGTGACTCGGGGAAGGGTGGAGACAGCACAAGCAGAGAGAGAGAGAGACCACTGAAATACTAATGACCTCCACCTGGGGGGTCTGTCTTCTCTAGGAGGAAAGGGGTGGGGCCCTTTCCATTCAGAACCAGACCCCTGAGCCTGGGGGATCACGGCCATACCTCCTCAAACCAGTCAAGAATTACAGGCTAACAGGCATCACCTGCTGGGCAGAAAAGCACAGTAACCTGAGGCATCAAAGGGTGGAGCAATTTTCTAAGACACACCCTCAGGGAAACCAGATACTGAATATTTCTTCCCTCTGGGACCTGAGCCTGTTCTGGTCTGGGAAAACCTCATTTGGATAACCAAGGAAACCATGCCTAGACAACAGAAAATCACAACCTACACTAAGAAAAACAAAGTTATGGCCCAGTCAAAGGAACAAAGGTACACTTCAACTGAGATACAGGAATTTAAACAACTAATGCTAAATCAATTCAAAAAGTTTAGAGAAGATATTGCAAAAGAGATAGAGGCTGTAAAGGAAACACTGGGCATATATACGGCAGAAATCAAAAGTTCAAAAAAACAACTAGTAGAATCTATGGAAATGAAAGGCACAACACAAGAGATGAAAGACACAATGGAAACATACAACAGCAGATCTCAAGAGGCAGAAGAAAACACTCAGGAACTGGAGAACAAAACACCTGAAAGCCTACACGCAAAGGAGCAGATGGAGAAAAGAATGAAAAAATATGAGCAAAGTCTCCGGGAACTCAAGGATGAAACAAAGTACAATAATGTACGTATCATTGGTGTCCCAGAAGGAGAAGAGAAGGGAAAGGGGGCAGAAGCAATAACAGAGGAAATAATTAACGACAATTTCCCATCTCTTATGAAAGACATAAAATTACAGATCCAAGAAGCACAGTGTACTCCAAACAGAAGAGATATGAATAGGCCTACGCCAAGACACTTAATAATCAGATTATCAAATGTCAAAGACAAAGAGAGAATCCTGAAAGCAGCAAGAGAAAAGCGATCCATTACATACAAAGGAAGCTTCATAAGACTATGTGCAGATCTCTCAGCAGAAACCATGGAGGCAAGAAGGAAGTGGTGTGATGTATTTAAGATACTGAAAGAGAAAAACCGCCAACCAAGAATCCTATATCCAGCAGAGCTGTCCTTCACATATGAGGGAGAGCTCAAAATATTTTCTGACAAACAGACAATGAGAGACTTTGTGAACAAGACACCTGCCCTACAGGAAATACTAAAGGGAGCACTACAGGGTGATAGAAGGCAGGAGTGTGTGGTTTGGAACACAATTTTGGGAGATGGCAGCACAACAATGTAAGTACACTGAACAAAGGTAACTATGAATACGGTTGAGAGAGAAAGGTGGGGAGCATGTGAGACACCACAAGAAAGGAGGAAAGATAAAGACTGGGACTGTGTAACTTGGTGAAATCTAGAGTATTCAACAATTGTGATAAAATGTACAAATATGTTCTTTTACGAGGGAGAACAAGCAAATGTCAACCTTGCAAGGTGTTAAAAATGGGGAGGCATTGGGGAGGGATGCAATCAGCATAAACTAGAGACTGTAACTAATAGAATCATTGTATTATGCTTCCTTTAATGTAACAAAGGTGATATACCAAGGTAAATGCAGATAAGAGGGGGGGATAGGGGAGGCGTGTTAGACACTTGACATTGGTGGTATTGTCTGATTCTTTATTCTACTTTGATTTAAGGTTATTTTTCCTTTTGCTGCTTCCTAGCTGTCATTTTTTTCCCTCTTTCTTTTGCCTCTCTACCTTCTTTGACTGTCCCTCCTGCCTTGTGGAAGAAATGTAGATGCCCTTATATAGATAGTGGTGAAGGTGGTGAACACATAAATCTATGATCATGCAGAGAACCATCGATTATTTACTTGGGATGGAACGTATGGTGAGTGAACAAAACCATATTAAAAAAAAATGGGTTGATGACAAAACCTCGAGGGCAATATACTGAGTGAAATAAGCCAGACACATAAGGACAATTATTGCAGGGTCTCACTGATAGGAATTAATTATAATATGTAAACTCATAGACATGAAATATAAGCTACCAAGACATAGGACGAGGCTTAAGAATGGGGAGTGGTTGCTTAGTATGAGCAGAATGTTCAATTAGGATGAACTTAACTGTTTGGAAATGAACAGGGGTGTTGGTAGCAAGATGTGAGAATAACTAACAGCGCCGAATGGTGTGTGAATGAGGTGGAAAGGGGAAGCTCAGAGACATATATGTCACCAGAAGGAAAGTTGGAGGTCAAAAGATGGGAATGTATAAAACTGAATCCTATGGTGGGCAATGTCCATGATCAACTGTACAAATACTAGAAATCGCTTCCATGAACCAGAACAAATGTATGGCAATACAATTAGAGGTTAATAATAGAGGGGCATATAGGGAAGAACTATATACCTATTACAAACTACATACTACAGTTAGCAGTATTTCAACATTTTTTCATAAACAGTAACAAATGTACTATACCAATACTATGAGTCAACAATTGAGGGGGGTTGGTTAGGGATAGGGGAGGATTAGAGTTTCCTTTTCTTTTTTTCTTTTTTCATCTTTCACTTTATTTCTTGTCTGGAATAATGAAAAGTTTCTAAAAACTGAACAAAAATTAAGTGTGATGGATGCACAGCTGTATGAGGGTACCCAGGGGCAAGTGATTGCACACTTTGGATCTTTGGATAATTGTATGGTATCTGAACAATCTCAATAAAAATGAAAAAAAAAAAAAAATGGAGGGCACTAAGTGTCTCAAATAAATAAAACAAAAGGAAAAAAAAAAAAAAAAAGCCATAGAAGTTACCAGGGAAGATCATTTGCCCCCGTCTGATCACTCAAACCTTTTGAGTAACTTACACTCAAAAGTATTTGTCTTCTAATAAATCTGGATACTGCAAATCAAATTTATTCTGGCCACAGCACAGGTTTACCTTTCCTTTACTGTGGATGCCTGCCAATATTCTCTTAAGAGATTTACGAGAATCACCAATCTGTTTCATGTAATATGAAGAAAAGTTAAAGAGAAAAATATATATACTTATATAGCTCCTTATTTTACCATGATGGAAACTGTATTTTATGTTCATTATTAATAAATCAACTTTTATTGACTGTCTTTAAATACCAAAGATTTCTGTAATTCACAGGCCTTACAGCGTTTTTTTATGAGGTTGCAAGGAGGCGTTGTGAGATAATGTAATAGAATAATCATAACGTGGGGGGAGGTAAGACCTGTACTTTCAGTTAAAAGGTAGTGATTTTCTACATTTTCCTTAAGGAACTATAAACTACTGGTAATGAAAACAAGGAATATGCTAACATATTACACAGGAAATAATTACTTGAAACAGTAACTACAGGCTGCTTTCGTGTTCAAATCACATGCCAAGCACTTTTCTCTGGTCTCCACAAGAGTTATGTTTTTACTGAAAGTTAGGCTAACTGCTTTCAAGGACCAGACTGAGGGGAAACTAGACTTTTACAAGGAAAGTACACCTCACCTGTCCTTGGGGGAACAAATGTAGACTCTTCACCCTCTCTGGATAAAGTCCCCCTTCCTACAGTGGGTCCGGAGCTGCCACTCAAAGCAGAGCCGGGAATGTGGTGAGAACAGCAGTGAGGGAGCTGCTCGCCTTGGCGCTGCCAGTCGTTGTTCCTCCAGGGCCTATACCACCCCCCTCACTTACGTGAGCAGGAGCACGAGCATCTTTATATACTTGTGCTTGTTCCACATAAGTGCCCAGATGTGGCAGACTTCACAACAAGCGGGTTTTGTTTGTGTTTGGGAGATTGTGTCAGGCCTCCTCATTTGCTACCTTAATACTCCACTCTATTCTAGAATTTCAAGCCCTGGGAAGTTGATCTCTCTCTCTCTCTCTCTCTCCCTCTCTGAACCCCTTCCCTCTTAGAGAATGTAAGGTAGATGTTTAATAGGAGAAACTGATCAAAACACACTAGAGTAGCAAATATCATAATTATTTAGACTGCATTATTGTTTTTTCAAATTAATTTTATTGAGATATAATCATTTTGTGTTTATAAGTAAATTTGAAGTGGGAAAGTTGGAAAAGTCCTTTCTTTTTACTTCCTAGTTTAACCCCTGACCAGATGCCAAGAGAGTTTCTGGGCTTGACAAGCCAGGAACATATCTTCAATCTCAAGAGACATTTTTAGATACCTGTGCCAAGTAGTTTATAAAACAAGCTTGGGCAAGGGAGGACATGAAGATGGCACAGAGAAGGATTCATCTGTGCTGATTTAACCAGTATACATCTGGAAAGGCACACATGGATGAGAACACTGATTTCTGATATAGGGGCAAGTTTTATCACTGCCTTTCTGTTCATGCAAAGGTAAGGAGTCTTAGAAGGGCAGCATGTAAGCTTGTCAGGTCCTAAAGGGGCTGTCCAAGACGGAAAGTCAGTATTCATTTCTCTACACTGTGTAATCCACAATGTTGCAACAAACTCTTACCAAACATCACTTTTTCACAATTTGGAGTATTTTCAAATGTTTATCCTCCAGAAATGTTTTAAAATGGTAACTTTGTCCCTCTGGATCAACACTTGTTCCAAATAAAATTTCAAACCAAAAAGAGGATATAAACAAGAAATGCATTTGTTTCATTTTCTTTTGCTAAATATATGTGGATCTATGGAAAATTACAGGATTTTCTGCAGACTTTGGGCAGACCCCTTCATTTATCAGCGCCTCAGCTACAACACCAACATTACTGTATTGGAAGAGTTTTAAAGTCTACAAACTATCAGAGGAGATGACTATGTACAGCAATTTTATGGATATGATATTCTTCGAATGCAATTGATAATATCAATTATTGCAATGATAATAAATTTTCATTTTCTGGATGTTTGTTTTTATTGAAACAACTGAAATGTAAGTCTTACATCTGCCCATTTCACAATGACAGGTACTAACACACGTTATCTCATTTACTCTCTGAAGTAATCCCTTAAGGTAGGAAGGGTTGATTCTAGGTTACATGTAGGGAAACTGGCAATCATAAGGCCTCAATGTCTCATCCCTTAGGTAGGGACAGGACTGAGTCTTGACAACTTTATAAGTCGGACAGCTCAGCTTGTGCTAGAGAAGTGGCTTAGGGCACATCAGCCCCCTTCCCCAGGACCCGGGCCCCTCGGGGTCCCTGGAGCCCTGTGCCTGTGCAGCTGCACCTACCAGGTGAGCCACCTCAGGTGAAAGGGCCTGGACGGCATATTTCTGAGCATATTATTTTCCCCCTTTCTGACTAACAGAAGTGCTTAGTGCCAATTACACAGCATAATCCAGAAGAAGGAATTATAACGAATGTAATTTTTCTTAATAGCAACTATGTAATTACAAGCAAATCTTTGAATTAGCTTCTTAAGGAATGGGACCAGAGAAATATATTTCTGATGTCAACACATGGAAATTTTATGGTATTGTTAACTTTAAGAAGTGGCCATCTTCATCCAGGATGACTAAATTTCCATAAGGCTCACTTTGTCCCAGGGCCCAAGAGGCAGTCAACAAATGCACATTTCTCTTAAGGATTGGGGAATAAAGACTTCTGACTTTCAGAAAACAAATCAAGACCACCTATTCACTTAACACAGCTAATGACTGTGTGCCAGGTGGAAACAATTACCTGCCATATTCAATCATGGTTGGCTTCATGGCTAGAGGCAGGCTTCTTATTTTTGATTACCAACTCTACACGTCAAACAGGGCTAATTATTAACAAAGAATCCTATAAAATGTACATTTTAGGGTTTCCTAATACCTACAACAAAAAACTAATCTAACACCATCAAACAATTGGAAACGAATTATTTTTCAATAAAGTCGATATTCTAAACAGACATTCTCTGTCATTTTACTGACTTTGCATCTAAATTAGCAGTTTATAATTTTCCTGCAAATTTCCATTTTGTTTTATTTCAATTTTACTTCTAATTTATCTTTATTTGCCACAACAAAATGTATTTCTCTTAGGTTGTTAAACATATCACTTAATAAATTCTTTAAAGCATCTGCATCTGGGCTCTCATTAAAACCTCACTGGAAAATTCATGACTGACTCAGTGATGGATAACACAATATTGCATATTGTCACTTTGCTCTTGGTTTAATGTCTAGAAAATGCCCAGATGTTTAGTTCTCCATATTTCCTACACAGAGCAGTTTAGCCTTCGGTTAGTTGCCGAGTATCCTCTGCTCTCCTGACACCAGTTAATCTACAGTGCTGTCAAACATGTCACACCAACTGTGAATCATTGCCTTCTGCAGAAATCGCTTAAACCCCCAAAGCACTGCTCCAGGCAGACAGCTGCACAGTTAGCCCTGCACCCACAGCAAATTTCTTCCCACAGAGGATTTTATAAATCATCTTTAAGATAATCCAAGGACCCTGAGTGAAGGCTTTAATAAAGATAAAAAGAAAATGAAAAATTTGTCAAAAACAAATTGGTTGTCTTTCAAGCAGACACCTTTTGGGCAGTTATTTTCTAAGACGCTTTCTCAAACAACTAGTGGAACTGTCTTCATCTAAACAATCTGGAATTTCTAAAGAATGTTGTTTTTGCCTAGTTAATATTTTCACATTTCTCTCCCCCTCTTTGGTCTTTCCCAGTATAATATAATCCTTTGCACCTGCAAAAGCTCCACAGACTGCTGACTGCCAAGAATCCACCACATGATCCTGCCTCCAGGACCAGAGGGCCTGTGTGTAAAGAGAAAGAAAAATACAAGTTATTAAATATTTGAATGTATCGGAACCTCCTGTGGGTTAGGTCTGGGGATGGGAACTTAAGTGAGAAGCTATTTTGGTGGCATTCTTCAGTGATGACATAAGTGATTTTCCCAAGGACTTAACTGCATTCTAAAATAAGTGAAGAAACAAGGGTGACAGCTACATTAATAGCTCAAAGGAAACAATTTTCAGGGAATATGTAGGATACACACAAACATTTGTGTATCTCTATATAGTTAAAAAGAGAGATAATATATATCTTTAAGACAATGCAACATTTTAAATATTTCCCAGATTAGTCTAAAAATATATATACCCTAATTTACAAATTAGTCCAGAACAGTGTTTACAAACTTCGTGATTTCTTTTTAAAATTTTTATTGATATTACACAGTTATGAAGGATGCTAATTCTGTTACTTAAGCATCAATTTAAAAATCTGTCAAAAACTTTTTGTAATAGGCTCATGATTATACCAACACCCATGCTGAGTCAAACAATGCAACAGGATGGCAAAGAGATGATGCCTTGCCCACCAGGGGTATGATCTAATGGAAGACAAGATATGGTCATATAAAATGGTGAATACTGATGAATAATGATGACTCTGGCACTGGTCTAATTTCTCTATCTACATAAAAACCCAGAGTACCCTAAGAGTGACCCTAAGAGTTGAGTCCTGTTGTTATCCACATTTTACCCAGGCTTTCTGACAGCAGGGCCTGCACTCTTTTTTTTTTTTAAACCGATTTCTTGAGGTATGAGTGACATCCAGTAAACTACATGTATGTATACTATGTAGTTTGATACATTTTCACATACCGACACACATACACACATACCTATGACACTGTCACAATTAAGATAGTGAATATATCCATCACCTCCAAAAGGTTTCTTGTGTCCCTTTATAATCCCTCCTTCCTGCTCCTCCTCGTCTCCCTGCGCTCCAGCCCTAAGCAATCACTGATCTTTCTCTGTCATTACAGATAAGTTTACATTTTCGGGACTTCTATATAAATGAAGTCATACAGTACTTACTTTTTAAAAATCTTGATTCTTTCATTCAGCATAATTATTTTATGATTCATTTTTTTCAGTTATCAATAATTCATTACTTTTTTACTGGGGAGTGATATTCCACTGCATGGATATGCCACAATTAGCTTATCCGTTCACTTGTTACTGGACAGTTGATTTGTGTTCCAGTTTTTGGCTATTACAAATAAGGCTGCACTGAACATCTGTATACAAGTCATTATATGGACACATGCTTTCACTTCTCTTGGGTGGAATACCTAGAAGGGAAGGACTGGATCATATGGTAGGTATATGTTTAACTTTTTTTTTAAATGCCAAACTGTTTTCCAAAGTGGATGTGCCATTCTACATTCCCACTGATAGTGTATGGGACTTTGTTTCTCCTCCACATCCTTTCTCAAACTTGGTATTGTCGGTATTTAAAAATTTTAACCACCTAATAGTTGTGCAGTGTAACTCACTGCAACTTTAGTTTCTATTTCCCTAACAATGCTGAGTTTCTTTTCATGTACTTATTTGTCATACACATATCTTCTTTGGTGATGTGTCTGTTCAAATGCTTTGCACATTTTTATTGGTTGTCTGTTTTCTTAATTATGGACTTTAAAGAGTCCGCTACATATTCTGGATACAAGACATTTGCAAATATTTTCTCCAATTTTGTGATTTGCCTTTTAATTTTCTTAACAGTCTCTTTCAAAGAGGAGAAGTTTTTAATTTTAACAAAGTCCAAATTATCCTTCTATGAGTCATGCTTTTGGGGCTGTAACTAAGAAATTGTTGTCTAACCCAAGGTCAGAAAGATTTTTCCCCTGTTATCTTCTAGAAATTTTATAGTTTTAGGTTTTACAGATAGGTCTTTCATCTATTTTTAGTTAATTTTAATATATGGTGTAAGGTATAGATTGAAGTTTTTTTTTTTAAAAAAAAACCTATGAATGTTCAGTTGTTCCAGCAATTGGGAAAGAATGCCGTTTCTCCAATGAAGTGCCTTTTCACTTTTGTTGAAAATCAGTTGTCCAAATAGGCGTGGGTCTATTTCTGCACTCGCTATTCCGTCCTATCGATCTATAGGTCTACCTTGATGCCAAGTCCATACTTTCTTAACATGTAGCTTTATGGTAAGTTTTGAAATTAGATACTGTTAGTTCTTCAACTTTTGTACTTTTTCAAAGCTGTTTTGATTATTCTAGGTTCCTTGCATTTCTATATCCATTTTAGAAACAGCTTAGCAATTTGTATGAAAAAGGCAGCTGAGATTTAGATTGGTATTGGATTCAATCTGTAGATCATTTTGGGGAGAACAGAGGTCTTAACAATCCTGAGTTTACCAACTCATAACAAATTCCTTCATGTGATCCTACCTTCAAGATCCCAGATTTTTTTTACTTTCAGGGCAATAAAATGTGTATTTTACCAGATTAATGCCAGTTTTTACATTACTACTTACTTCACTCACTTATTAGAAAAGAAATGCTGAAGATACACCAGACTTTTTTTGATGACTGAGGATCATTTTTGGTTAATCTACTGATACCTTCAAGGGTTCCAAAGAGCAGAAGTTTCCTCTAAACAGACTTCAATTACTCATAATGATGCTGAGTTTTTAAGGAATGAGAAACAAGATGAGAATTATATGTCATACAGGAGGAAGAAATCAAAGATGCTATCTAATTCATAAATTCAACACACACGAAGTGGCAGACACTGTACAGAAAATGGCGGGGGGAGGAGGGGTGAAAGTCCTTAGGTTTAATTTTTGAGGGAGATAAAGTAGGGCAGAAGAGGGTTATCAAAGACAGAAGGGAGGTGACAGAGAAGGCTGCACAGAGCTGCTTGCTATAATATAGGGAGGAAAAAAAATCAGTTGCCAGGGGAAGAAAGCCCACTTAAACACCACAGACTCAGATGGCTGAAGACATAATTTAAAAATAGAATCTCCAAAGATGAGTGTAACTTTCCACTAACACCTGGCCAGAGAATTTTTGTCCACATACATATAAAGAAATCATTTTGTATTTGAAATGGATACTAATAAATATCTTAAAACAAACAAAATCATTAGAAAAGTCTAAAGGTTTAAAATCAAGTGAGAAATGTCAAGGGCAAATACAGGGGATGATATAAATAATATTTATAAACAGCAACCACAACACTTAGGTGAAACTTACTGTGTCCCAAGCACTGTACCAAATACTTCACTTACATTAACTCAAGCAATCCCTCACCACAGTCTTAGGAAGTGTATGTCACTTTTATCCTCACTTTATAGACGAGTCAGTTGAAGTCCAAAGATGTTAAGTCACTTGCCAAAGTTCAAACAGGTACTTTGTAGCAGAACTTGGATTTGAAGGAGACAATCTGCTTCCAAAGTCAACTCATACTTTATAAAAAGCTCACTTCACTTAAGGAAAATTACTACATTTACCATTTTCAATGGGTTTGATGTCAACTTGGATTTGAATCTACAAGTTTTAGTTGTCTTAATAGCAAACAGAATGGTATTTATGGGACACTTTACACACACTTCACTCATGATTCTATTGGAATTATATTAAAATATCCAAGTGGGTAAACAAACTATGCCAATATTCAGTATAACTGCTTAAATATTATGAGTTTCTAATGATTTTGTTTTTTATGACGAATTATCTGTATACAGAAACTCTGGGAAATAATTTTGAGACCAATCTAAAAAGAAGCATGCTGTTTACAAATGATTTATTTGAGAGTAACTTGCAATTCATTTAAAAAAAAAAAACAAGCAGAACCTGACTGGTAAAAAGTATTGTATATGAATTATGAAAGTAATTTGAAGTTGCATATTTGCTGATATAGGTGAAGGGACTGGTGGATAATGATAGACAAAAAAAATCTGGCTGGAAAGACAGGAAAGATTAATCATAGGAAGTATAAAATTTACTGTTTAAGACATTTAAGTAATTGAAGACTAGACTGGAAAATAAAATATAGTGCAGACAATAGTATAAATAGTTATTTAGTTTATATTTGTTAGCACTTACTAACTAATGCTAAAGATTTTGCATATATTATCTCACTTAATTTTGGACAATATGTATTATTATTCACAAAAATAGGTGAGCGACAGGTGCTAAGAAATGTTAAGTAACTTGCCTGAGGTCACAGAGAGTAACTGTTTGGTTCCCTGTTGTCCATCCCCAGCCCCCACCCCCAATCCATGCTCTCGTAGGCAAACAGAATACTGTGTTTACAACACTGTAAGATCCCTCACTACCATTCCTGGCTCAACTTCTAGTGGCGCTACATTGTAATATGCAAGTTACTAAAGAAAATATCCTGATGTCAAATTTTGGTTAAACAATGTGGGTGCATAATAGAGCTGCCATTGGTGGTGATGTTTTCGGGGACCTGTCTGCACGGGAATTGTTTTAAAAAACATAACTCCTCATCCTAAATAAGTATGTCAGTTGCCGCAGAGCTCTAATGATCATTCCTGTCAAGACAGATAAATGACTAGAGGGGCAAGAGGTGGGAGGCAGGGGCCACTCAAATGTGAAGAGACAAGGTGTTGAAGTCTCAAACTCCTATGATTGGAGACTGTATCCTAAAATAAGAAAAATGCAGGTGCCCATTCATTCCCTGGTCTTTGCTTATTCATACTAATTCCATGTCCTGTTTTCTTTTTCTCCTCAAATAAAAATGAAATTTTCAGCTAAATCCCTGGACATTTCTGTATATCTCATATTAATGAGAAATTTCAAGTTTAAGTAATAAGATTGCCAATAACAAAAATTCTTAATTTAGCTTCTACACTGTTTCATAAATAAAGCTTCCTTAACACAGGCTAATCAGGAAATATTTCTAATAACTTAAAAAAATTATTATGAAATAATTCTAGACTTACAGAAAAGTTGCAACAGTACAAGGTTCCCATATTCTCTTCACCCAACTTCCTGCAATGTTAATGTCTTATATAACCATAGTAAAATAATCAAAACCAGGAAATTAAAACTGATACTCTATTAATAACCAAGCTTCTGGCCTTAATTGAACTTCACCATAACTATTATTTAAAGGTATGCAATTTTAAAATATCAGCTTGTTTTCCTCAGTGAATATTTCTATTATCCTTTAAGATATTATGGTGAATCTTCATGCTATCGCTAAATAACAATCAGCTTGTTCTATTTCCCAAGTGATTCTTCATTAATTACTCATTGCACGAAGTAATGAATTGGTCCCGTCCCCTGACAGCAATACGTGTTTGCAACAGTATTCACAGGCTGAAAGGCAAACAAACACCAGGCACAATATTGTGTAATGGCCAGGAGTCCAAGCCTGGGTCAGGCTTTTTCTAACAAAGCAAAAATTGAAAAGAAAGTTTTGTTTTTCATTTCAAAAGAAACCCCCCCCCCAGTTTTGTTTTATGAATAAGAAATTGAAAATAAGTGTTTTGGCTTCAGTGCATGGAAACTTATACAATCTAGAATTTCTTCAGCTGTGTTACTGAAACGTAGGTTATATGGCTTTGAATCTTTCAAGATTATGAAATTTTACTGCATGCTTTTTTGATAAAATGATAGGATATATACATAATTATTTATTCAATTCCGAGTTAATAGCATTAGATGATATTTCATTTAAGATATCAGAAAAGATAAATGTTTAGTTCTTTAAAATATGGCTTTGTTCTTGATAGCCTCTGTGTAAGTCTCATTACTGTCAGTCTACCACCACAATGCTGTATCACAAAAAAGACAGTTGATAATTAATTTCATGCAAATACTCTCCATATTGTAATCAATCAAGCTGTTGTATAGTCTTTGCCCATATACTTCAAAAAAAAAAAAAAAAAAATGACAGCAACTGCTGCCTGTAATTTTGTTATTTAACCAAACCATCTCTTTGTGAAGTACTCATCTACTTTAATGTCTTTTAAAAAAAAAAAAAAGGACATCCACAGTGAAGTTTTAAACTGAAAAGAATATCAAAGATAATTGGAAACCATGATTAAGCCTTCACTTCTACCGTATTATGGCTCTGGAAACATAATCAAGTGGCTAAAAGGGTAAAATAGATTTCTCCTACAGAACCAGTTTTCATAATTAAAATTGAATATACACAACTGATAATTAGGGATCATTTAAACAGGCTAGTCTTGGTTATAATGGCAGCTATATTTAAATTAATTTGGGGATTTATAAGTAGCACCAAGTTTGTGTGGGTTGAGTTGTAACCTGTGACTGGTTTTTTGATAACAGTGTATTTTGGCTGGTTAAGCTATTTAGATACTTGACTTCCAGACAAGTAAGGTGGTTAAAGGTAGTAAGAATTTATATGAGAGTCTTTACCAATAACAGTGCTGTAGTTATAGGGAAAGATAGTCTACTGATCGTTGAGCAAAAGCAAGATGAGCTCAAATGTTGGGTGTGCTTAGTAACATTTACGTTTTCTAGTTATACAGTATTGATTTTGGATATGTATTGTTAAGATTTGGGGGAAGGGGGTATTTATCCTTATTGGGGGATCTGAGCTTCCTGGAGCTGTGTTTTAACACCATCTAAATATATGACTGAATAACTGTTACCATAAAATAAATTACTGTAACTGATACTCATGGTATTGTGAGTCAAAAAGAAAAGATGTGATTATTTTTATTACTTCTTTCTGCAAAACCATACTTGACTTCCTATGTTTAAGTATGGAACAATCTTTTAAAAAGATTTCTATCAAAGATAGTCAAACTGTAATAGTTGAGGCCCCATTTATCTGGAAACAGATAAGCTGACAAGCCTCTTTCCTCAACAGGATGGATGGATGGATGTGTGTGTGTGTGTGTGTGTGTGTGTGTGTGTGTGTGTGTGTGTGTGTGTGTGTGTGTGTGTGTATGGGTGTATCACTTGTTTTCATTAACCTTCTTAGGCTCTCTCATCTCACCTTTATTCCATAGGACAGGGACTCATTACCCTCATCTCTGGAGTCCCATAGATAGGTTCTTTCACAATTCCTTAGACAAAGAAGGCAGGCAAGTATCTGATACCTAAATGGATACCTACAGTGTAAAGATTGTTTGACCATTTTACCCTTGTGCAAAGAATGGGGGCAAAATGAACTGGCCAAAATTATGATCCCAAATTTTCATTCCTAGCTCAGTAGAGGATAATATGACTCAGGAACGGCACATAGGTTTTACCTCATGGGTCAACATTGAATTAACTGTACATGGCTTTCTGGTGGCCTTTGTTAAGATGGTTTCCAAGGTTTTATTGAGACTCAGTTGGAGTGAGGGCTCTGATTCCCTGGTAATGTCTGCCAAGGCAGAGCAAGACTAGAGGCAGCACATACACTGTGCATATCGCATATTTAAACCAAACATACTAGACAAACACCAAAAATGCTCATAAAAAAAAAAGTTTACAAGTCTTAAGAATAAGTAAAAACAATCCAACATCCCTTTTCAATAAAAACACTTCAAAAGGTAGGAATTGAAGGAAACTTCCTCAATATGATAAAGAGCATATATGAAAAACCCAGAGCCAGCATAGTGCTCAGTGGGGAGAGACTGAAAGCCTTCCCTCTAAGATCAGGAATGAGACAAGGATGCCCACTGCCACCACTGTTATCTAACATTGTGCTAGTAGTTCTAGCCAGAGCAATCTGACAAGACAAAGAAATAAAAGGCATTCAAATAGGAAAGGATGAAGTAAAACTCTCATTATTTGAAGATGATGTGATCTTATATTTGGAAAATCCTGAGAAATGGATGACACAGCTACTTGAGCTAATAAATTTAGCAAAGTAGTGGGATACAAGATTAATGCACATAACTCAGTAATGTTCCCATATGCTAGAAATGAACAAACTGAAGAGACACTCAAGAAAAAGATACCATTTTCAATAGCAACTAAAAAAATCAAGTACCTAGGAATAAACTTAACCAAAGATGTAAAAGACCTATACAAAGAAAACTACATAACTCTACCAAAAGAAATAGAAGGGGACCTTAAAAGATGGAAAAAAGTTCCATGCTCATGGGGTAGCGTAGGACCATGTTGGAAGTAAAGTAGTTATCTTAAGGTAGTTGTCTTTTTCTCACTCCCTTGTTATGGTCTGTTTGAAATGTTCTTTTATTGTATGTTTTTTAAATTTTTAAAATTTTTTATATAGTTCTTTAAAAAAAAAAAAGTTAAAAGAAGAAAAAAAACAAGGAAAAAAATACGCAAAGCCACTTTGAGGAGCTGGTGGAGAATGCAGGGGTATTGGCCTGCCCCACCTCGATGTTTGCTAATGTGCTCACAGACATAGGAGACTGGCAGTTTGATGGGCTGAGCCCTCTACCACAGGACTTGCCCTTGGGAAGACTGTTGCTGCAAAGGAGAGGCTAGGCCTCCCTCTAATTGTGCCTAAGAGCCTCCTCCCAAATGCCTCTTTGTTGCTCAGATGTGGCCCCCTCTTTCTAGCTAAGCCACCTTAGCAGGTGAAATCACTGCCCTCCCTGCTACGTGGGATCAGACACCCAGGGGACTGAATCTCCCTGGCAGTGTGGAATATGACTCCCAGGGAGGAATGTGGACCCGGCATCGTGGGATGGAGAACATCATCTTGATCAAAAAGGGGTAATGAAAGGAAATGAAATAAGCTTCAGTGGCAGAGAGATTCCAAAAGGAGCCGAGAGGTCACTCTGGTAGAAAACAGCACAATTTGGGAGCCAGCCCTCCACTGAGGTGGCACCCTTGGACCAGCAGCAGAAATGGGACTCAGCAGAGGAAGGAAATCTGACAACTCTGCAGTGCAGATGCTGCGGAAATAGGAGGCTACACACTCAACACATCTTTTCTGGTATAGAAGCAGGGAATAAAACGCCTTTCGCTAATAAAAAAAAAAAAAAAAAAGTAAAAAGAAAGCTAATACTCCCCCCCACTCCCCTTTTAAAAGAGGTTATATGTGAATATGTAGCTGGATCTCTTGAAATCAAATACTCCAAAGAAGCTACAACTCACAACAGGCATTTTAAAAAAGTGCTTAATATATATCTATGTTTGATAATCTGATTAAAATACAGGAAATTCCCCTCTTTTCATACACTTTGTATCCACCAAAAAAAAAAGGTATTATGACTCATCATCAGATCTTTTATCTGACAGATCATATTTAGCTCATGTTAGTTACAAACCTGTATAAGCAGGAGAGAAATGAGTTGTAAAGGCCTAAAAGAAAGAAGGTAAAGGAAGAATCCTGGTGTGTCTTTTAGTGTTTTTTGACAAAGGACCCTAACCCACTACCTCCAGGCTACAGGATTCAAGAGGTAGTGTTAAATCTCACCTTCAGTTATAAGGAATGAAACCTGAAAGGAACCTACCAGATGTCATCAGTTTGGCTCCACAGCGGTAAGGACAGCAGGACACTTGGCAGCTAGGTACACAGCTCATAAATGACCAGTTACCAGAGGAATCCAGAGCTCCAGAACCCACACACTTCCCATTCATCCACTCCTGCCTTTGCTATACATGATGCTCACCCATCCCGACATGATTCTGTCAGCTCTCTTTTTCAGCATCTGTCTATATCTTTTAATTGGCCCAACTATAAGGTGCAAATATTTTCTAAGCACTTTGTTTACTGATTGGCTCTCATCTCGAAGTAGGAGGTATCATATATTTTTCCAATTCTCACATTCCTTATTTGAATCTCCTTCTTTCTCTCTCCTTCTCAGTCAATGGTTCTGAAAACAGGAAAACACTGCTCATTACTTTTATAACTGGATTAGGAAAGCTGTGGAATTCTAATTTATTTTCTTTCTCCATGAAGTGTCCCATATTTTTGAGGATGCAAATTAAGAATTCAAATGTTCTTGTAGTTTTGAATTATTAAAAGATGCCTGCTTCATCACAATATGATTTTGCTAAGCTCTTAATCGTCATCTTAGACTCTGATTTGATTAGTAATCTGAAAATATAATAAATACTTTGCTCTTATTTCCAGGTGTTTTATTTTCATAATTGACATGTTATATTTCATTTAGGTTACAAGTTTACAGTGGCAAAAATTACACACACACACACACACACACACACATACACGCAACTTGTACTCTGCTATCATTCCCTTCTCTATCTTCACTACGCCTTTATAGGAATCTACATTCTAACCAAACATGTCTACTGTAGACACCAAATTCTCCAAGTCTCATGAAATGGTTTAGGTGGAGAATCTGAGCAGTGAGCATCTTCTAAATTCCTATTATTTTGTTTATGTTATTAAAAGTATGGGAAAAGTTAGTGGTGGGTGGAGTGGTATTTAACTAACATTAAAATAAGAATCAATAACAAACAAGTTATTTACTCTTCAACTTGAATAAAATATAGCTGTTTAAAATATTTATAAAATATAAATGAAAAATCTAAGCGATTATTTTATACTCTGTAGTATTAAATGATAATCCATTAGCACCTGATTTCATCCTACAAAATCATCAGCAAAATGTCATACTCTTAAATAACCAAACTGATTTTATTTTTGTTCTGCTTCAGCCATTGCATATGAGCTCAAATACTGCATTTCTTCTGATTACTGCTTTGTAACTTGGCAATATTTTGTGGCTAGAAGCAAAACTTTTGGACCTTGACAATATTCTTACCAATTCTCTACACTGCACTATAAACTAATGTTGAATGTTAAGACAAGAGAAAAAATCTGACATTCTTTCAGGAAATTTTATCCTATACCCTTTCATAATTTGCTTACTTTTGACCTAAAGCTAGGTAGGTAAAAATCTATATGGTTATAAAGGGAAAACATGTTTATACCTATGACTACACTTCTTAAGGAAACTACTGTAATTATAAATAAAGCAGTACATATATACAGTTATAAAGATATGCACTGAACTGGAGAAAAAAACTGATAACCTTCATACAATTAGCAAATAGTTATAAACACTTGTGGTGGAAAAGACTATAATGAATATAAACATAAATATGAACAATCAGAAGGTAAAGTTCCTTCCTGCAATAAGCAATATCCTGTGGGGAGTTAGACACAAACGTGTGGAAAAATGTGGTCCTGGCTCCACTCATTGCCATAAACTATCTCTACTACCTGTAAGAAATGGATAAGTCTAGCTTTCACATAGAGACAGCATGGAATAAAGAAAATGGAGACAGAACCAGCTTAAACAAGCCCTATGGTAAAGGGAAGAAAGAGAGAATCTGTGCCAGCTCCTTATATGGAAAAGTAACCATGGTTACTGGAATGTAAAGAGCTATGAGGTAAAATCAGAGGCAGGAACTCCCGGCAAAAAAAAAATTTTAAACTGAACTCTCTCGGATAGGCTGGTCAGTTCAAAATCTCAGTAATGAGCTAGTTGGCTCTCTTGGATAGGCAGTACAAATTAAAATCTCAAAGATGAATTAGTTCTCTCGGATTGGCTGTAACCTCTGTAGTACCCAGTCAATGGGGAAACGGGAGGGACTTGCGCATTAGAAGTAGGTAATTTAAAGATCACCATTCTCTTCCTCTGGCGCACCAGCCTACCATGTTTTTGGCTGTGTGTCCTTTCTTGCAAGATCGTAAATAAATTCTTTTCTCCTCCAGAACTGTGTGAGCATTTTTTGTATAATGCTTGTTTCAAACACTACCCAGGATTGGTGACTTGAGAGCTGATTGTTAAAGTGAACACTCTTTAATACCTGCCAAAGTACAGCAGAGTGATGTTTGGGAGAGGAAGTCTAAGCAGCATGGTAACCAAGGTTTTTATGCTGTAGTTCAAATTAGGAAATTAACACAATCTGCAGTTGCATATAATATGACCTCAACTTCTTATTAACCTTCAAAAACATGAAATAGCAAAAGCATTATTGAAGACACTGAGCTTTGTGGGAAAAACAAGTGTAAAATTATTAAGATTATCAACTCTGGAGTCAGACTGCCTGGGTTCAGATCTTGGGTTCAAATTCTAAGATCCCATTAGTACATTTACAAAATGAAGATCAAAATAGTATCTACCTCACAGAATTGTCATGAAGATCACAGGAGACAATCCATCAAAAATGGTTATCACAGTGCCTGGCACACTGTAACTTTGAGAAATGTAACTATTATTATTGTTCTATCATTCTTACTGCTATTATTAATTAACAAGCTTGCAAAATAAAAGGGATCTAGAAGCGGGGCAAGATGGCGGAGTGGTGAGGTGTACATTTTATTTACTCCTCCAGGACAGTAGGTAGAAAGCCAGGAACTGCGTGGACTGGACACCACAGAACAATTTGACTTTGGGCATACTTCATACAATACTCAGGAACATATGGAACAGCTGAGATCAGTGAAATCTGTAAGTTTTCACGGCCAGGGGACCCGGGCCCCGTCCTGCCAGGCTCAGTCCCATGGGAGGAGGGGCTGTCAGCACTGCGAACAAGGAGGGAGAACTGCAGTGGCAGCTCTTATCGGAAATTCATTCTACTGATCCAAACTCCAAGCACAGACAGACTGAGACCAGACACCAGAGAATCCAGGAGCAGCCAGCCCGACGGAGAGGAGATAGGGATAGCAAAAATGGCAAGAAAAACCCAAAAATAAAAGCAGAGGCTTTTCGGAGTTCTGATGAACATAGAATGGGGTAGGGCAGAGCTCAGGCACAGCCAGGCTCATATGCAAATCCCGAAGACCAGTTTCTTTGTCTGAAAAACCGGTTTCTCTGCTCCCTGGATCATTCCTTAATGGCCCTAACTGCCTTGTCTCTTAACATTTCAATAACCCATTAGATCTGCAAGGAGGGCCCTTCCCCCCCCCCCTTTTTTTTTTAAATCTTTTTCTCTTTTTCTAACACAATTACTCTAAGAAGCCCAATACAGAAAGCCTCAAAGACTTGTAATTTGGGCAAGTCAAGACAAGAGCAGAACTAAGAGAGCTGAGATACAAGGTAGTAAGTCCAGTGGTTGAGAAAATTCACTAAACACCACAACTTCCCAAGAAAGGGGGGCCATCCTCTCACAGTCATCATCCCGGTGGACAGGGAACACTCCTGCCAGATGCTAGCCCCACAGCCCAGAGCTGCTCCAGACACCCAGTGTGACGGGAAGTGCTTCCAATAACACACGCACACACCACAAAATCGGGCATGGATATTAGCCTTCCCTGAACCCTCAGCTGGTTGTCCCAGAGTTGGGAAGGCGGAGCAGCGTGAATTAACACACCCCATTCAGCCATCCTTTCAGCAAACTGGGAGTGTCCCTACACAGCCCTGCAGCCCAGAACCACCCTGGGGGGACAGCACTCACCTGTGACATAGCACAGTCATCCCTCAACAGAGGACGTGGGGGTGCACGGCCTGGAAGAGGGACCCACTTGCAAGCCTCAGGGGCCATAAGCCAATAACAAGGACTTCTGGGTCAGCGGCAGAGACAAACTCTGGCAGGACTGAACTGAAGGATTAGACTATTGCAGCAGCTTTAAATCTCCAGAAACACCAGGGATATTTGATTGTTAGAGCAGCCGCCACTTCCCTGACCACCCACACACACGCCCCATATACAGGGCGGGCAACACCAACTACACATGCAAGCTTGGTACACCAATAGGACCCCACAAGACTCACACCCCCACTCACCACAAAGACAAAGCGGGGGAGAACTGCATTGAGGGCAATAGGTGGATTGTGGATGCCACCTGCTGGTTAGCGAGAGAAATTGTACTCCACGAAGCTGTACATCTGATAAATTAGAGATAAGGGTTTTAATCAGTCTACATATCCTAAAAAAACCCTATCAAATTAAGCAAATGCCAAGATGCAAAAAACAACAGAAAATTTTAAAGCATATGAAAAAACCAGACGATATGGATAACCCAAGCCCAAGCACCCAAATCAAAAGATCAGAGGAGACACAGTACATGGAGCAATTAATCAAAGAACTAAAGATGAACAACAAGACCATGGCACAGGATATAAAGGACATGAAGAAGAGCATGGCACAGGATATAAAGGACATCAAGGAGACCCTAGAACAGCATAAAGAAGAAATTGCAAGAGTAAATTAAAAAATAGACGATCTTATAGAAATTAAAGAAAGTACTGACCAGACTAAAATGATTCTGGATACTCACAGTGCAAGACTAGAGGAAGTTGAACAACGAACCAGTGACCTGGAAGACGAGAGAACGGAAAATGAAAGAACGAAAAAAAGAATGGGGGAAAAATAGAAAAAATCGAAACGGACCTCAGGGATATAATAGACAATATAAAACATCCAAACATAAGACTCATTAGTGTTCCAGAAGGGGAAGAGAAAGGTAAAGGTCTAGGAAGAATATTCAAAGAAATTGTTGGGGAAAACTTCCTAAATCTTCTAAACACCATAAAAACACAAATCATAAATGCCCAGCAAACTTCAAATAGAATAAATCCAAATAAACCCACTCCGAGACATATTCTGATCACACTGTCAAATATAGAAGAGAAGGAGCAAGTTCTGAAAGCAGCAAGAGAAAGCAATTCACCACATACAAAGGAAACAGCATAAGACTAAGTAGTGACTACTCAGCAGCCACCAAGGAGGCAAAAAGGCAGTGGCATGACATATTTAAAATTCTGAGTGAGAAAAATTTCCAACCAAGAATTCTTTATCCAGCAAAGCTCTCCTTCAAATTTGAGGGAGAGCTTAAATTTTTCACAGACAAACAAATGCTGAGAGAATGTGCTTACAAGAGACCTGCCCTACTGGAGATACTAAAGGGAGCCCTAACAACAGAGAAACAAAGAAAGGAGAGAGAGATATGGAGAAAGGTTCAGCACTAAAGAGATTCAGTATGGGTATGTTAAAGGACATTAATAGAGAGAGGGAAAAAATATATATGCCAAACATAAACCAAAGGATAAGATGGCTGATTCAAGAAATGCCTTCATGGTAATAACATTGAATGTAAATGGATTAAACTCCCCAATTAAAAGATACAGATTGGCAGAATGGATCAAAAAAAAAAAATAAACCATCAATATGTTGCATACAAGAGACTCATCTTAGACCCAGGGACACAAAGAAATTGAAAGTGAAAGGATGGAAAAAAATATTTCATGCAAGCTACAACCAAAAGAAAGCAGGAGTAGCAATATTAATCTCAGATAAAATAGACTTCAAATGCAAGGATGTTATGAGACACAAAGAAGGCCATACATACTAATAAAAGGGGCAATTCAACAAAAAGAAATAACAATCATAAATGTTTATGCACCCAGATTCTGGGAAGATGGCAGCATAGAAAGAAGTGGAAGACTTAGTCTCCCCCAGAACAATTCATAAATGAACAAAAAACCAGTAAATAACCTGGAATGGTAGTGGGGAGACAAACGGGACAGTACATTCAACTTCCACCAACATGAATTGGGAGAGATGCCCGAGATCACAGCATAAAATCTGTAAGTAAAATTGTGGACCCGCGCTGAGAGCCGAGAACCTAGAGCCGGGAGCCCCTCCCTCACGGAAGCCGCGCCATGCACTTTCTCAGCCCAGCTCCAAGTTAGGTTTTAATAATAACTGCTCAATACAGACAGCGAATCCTCAACAAGCAGACAGAGGCTTTTGGTGACAACTGACCTTGGGAGAATCGGGGGAAATATTCTGTCTCTCGCTCTCTCTCTGTGGAGAAAACCTCAGCTGCTCTCAGCCCACAAGGCGTTGCAGTAAAGACAGCCTCACACATTCTGTATTCTGAAAAGAGCCGAGAGCCCCGTGGCACAGCCAAGCAGCCCAGGGCTTCCCTAGAGGGACGGCACACACTGATGATGTAGCAGGGCATCCCCCTTGGCTGAGGGAGGATCGCGGCTGGGAGGGGGGATCCGCTCGGAGGACCCAGGGGCGCTACGCCAAGTCCAGTGGTTTAGGGGACACAGAGAGAGAGCTACTCTTCCTCCCAGGTCACCCGTGCGCGTGCCCCACATTCAGGGAGAGCGACTCCAGCAGAGCGCCCAGGCTGAGCTCTCCAACTGAACACACAAGAATCATTTCCTCTCACTACGTGAGAACTGACTGAAGGGATATAGGTGGCTCACAGACACCATCTGCTGGTTACTTAGAGAAAGTGTACGTCACCAAACTGTGTCTCTGAAAAATTAGATCGATATCCCTTTTTTTTTGATACAACTTGAAAGACCCCTATCATGCAAAACAAATGCCAAGAGGCCAAAAAGAACAGAAAATCTTAATGCATATGAGAAAACCAGATGATATGGAGAATCCAGCTCCAAACACACAAATCAGTATTTCGGAAGAAATGTTATACCTTGCAAATTTAACTAAAGAACTACAATCAAAGAACGGAAACAAGGCAAAGGATTTAAAGGGCATCAAGAGGACCATGGCCCAGGATATAAGTGCCATAAAAAAGACCCTAGAAGAGCATAAAGAAGACATTGCAAGAGTAAATAAAAAAATAGAAGATCTTATGGAAATAAAAGAAACTGTTGGCCAAATTAAAAACACTCTGGAAATTCATAATACAAGATTAGAGGAAGCTGAACATCTCAGTGTCCGAGAAATCCACAGAACAGAAAATGAAAGAACAAAAGAAAGAATGGAGAAAAAGATTGAAGAAATCGAATGGATCTCAGGGATACGATAGATAAAATAAAACGTCCAAACTTAAGACTCATTGGTGTCCGAGAAGGGGAAGAGAAGGGTAAAGGTCTAGAAAGAGTATTCAAAGAAATTGTTGGGGAAAACTTCCGCAACCTTCTACACAATATAAACACACAAAGCATAAATGCCCAGCGAACTCCAAATAGAATAAATCCAAATAAACCCACCCCAAGACATATTCTGATCAGACTCTCAAATACTGAAGAGAAGGCAGTGGCATGACATATTTAAAATTCTGAGAGAGAAAAATTTCCAGCCAAGAATACTTTATCCAGCAAAACTCTCCTTCAAATTTGAGGGAGAGCTTAAATTTTTCACAGACAAACAAATGCTGAGAGACTTTGCCAATAAAAGAGCTGCCCTACTTCAGATTCTAAAGGGAGCCCTACCAACAGAGAGACAAAGAAAGGAGAAAGAGATATAGAGAATTTTAACAGACATATATAGTACCTTACATCCCAAACCACCAGGACACTCATTTTTCTCTAGTGATCACAGATCTTTCTCCAGAAGGGACCATAAGCTGGGACATAAAACAAGCCTCAAGAAAGTAAAAAAAAAAAAAAAAAAAAAAAAAAATTGAATATACTCAAAGAACATTCTCCAAACACAATGGAATACAAATAGAAGTCAATAATTTTTGAACTATAACTCCACTATTTACTTCCTACATGATAAAAAATACACAAACTCTAAGGACATATCAGTGGTTTTGAACTCAATGTAAAATATGTCATTTTAGACAACTATATAAAGGTGGGGGAATGAAGGAGTATAGGAACACAGTTTATGTGCCCTATTGAAGTGAAGGTGATATCAAAGAAAAACAAGATTGATAGGGATTTAAGAGGTTAATTTTAAGCCCCACAGTAAACACAAAGAAATTATTGGAGAATATAACCATAGAGAAGAAATTAGAGTTTGGGTTAAGAGAAATGGGGGAAGGGGCAATGGGAAGTTAAGAAAGGAGTGTAGGGTTGCTGTTTGAGGTGAAGAGAAATTTCTAGCAATGGATGGTGGGAAAGAGCATAACATCATTCTAAATGTGATTAATCCTATTAATGGAAGGCTAGGGAGGGGGTGGAATGGGAAGATTTAGGCTGTATATATGTTTCCACAATAGAAAAAAGGAAAAAAAAAAAAAGACAGTCTAACTAGACGACAATCGAATGCTAAGGATGAACTTGGATGTGACTGGAGGGTGGAGGACAGGTGGCTCAAAGGGACACAGTTGAGACATAAGGAAAAGGAGATATAGAATGTAAGCATTGTATCATTGTTGAATCTCTTATACTTCTTAGCTGTGCTTAATGGAATTACGTAAAACAATGTTCTTGTCCATGAGAAGTACATACGTGAATTATAGTGTATTTTCAAGGATGTGTGCAGCTAAGTCTCAAACGTTCAGAAGACAGAGAAATATATGATGGATGATAGATAGGGAGGGAGGGAGGGAAAGAAATAGTGATGTGACAGCATGTTAAAGTTGGTGGATTGAGCAATCGGGGGAGGGGAGTCAGAGTATGATGGAATTCTGTGTATGGGGCTAGTACTGTTTTTGCAACTATTCATGTAACTTTGAATTTATTTCAAAATAAAAAAAAAAATGTTTATGCACCCAATCAAGGTGCCACAAAATACGTGAGAGCAACACTGGCAAAACTAAAAGAAGCAATTGATGTTTCCACAATAATTGCAGGAGACTTCAATACATCACTCTCTCCTATAGATAGATAAACCAGACAGAAGACCAATAAGGAAATTGAAAACCTAAACAATCTCATAAATGAATTGGATTTAACAGACATATATAGAACATTACATCCCAAATCACCAGGATACATTCTTCTCTAGTGATCACAGAACTTTCTCCACAATAGATCATATGCTGGGACATAAAACAAGCCTCAATAAATTGAAAAAAAAAAAAATTGAATATATTCAAAGCACATTCTCTGACCACAATGGAATACAATTAGAAGTCAATAACCATCAGAGACTTAGAAAACTCACAAATACCTGGAGGTTAAACAACACACTCCTAAACAATCAGTGGGTTAAAGAAGAAACAGCAAGAGAAATTGTTAAATGTAGAGAGATGAATGAAAATGAGAACACAACACACCAAAACCTATGAGATGCAGCAAAAGCAGTACCGAAGGGGAAATTTATAGCACTAAACGCAAATATTAAAAAGGAAAAAAGAGCCAAAATCAAAGAACTAATGGATCAACCAAAGAAGCTAGAAAATGAACAGCAAACCAATCATAAACCACATAGAACAAAAGAAATAACAAGGATTAAAGCAGAAATAAATGACATAGAGAACAAAAAAACAATAGGATAAATAACACCAAAAGTTGGTTCTTTGAGAAGATCAAGAAGATTGACAAGCCCCTAGCTAGACTGACAAAATCAAAAAGAGAGAAGACCCCTATAAAGAAAATAATGAATGAGAAAGGTGACATTACTGCGGATCCCAAAGAAATTTAAAAAATTATAAGAGGATACTATGAACAACTTCTGCCAACATACTGGATAATGTAGAGGAAATGAATTTCCTGGAAACATATGAACAACCTAGACTGACCAGTGAAGAAACAGAAGACCTCAACCAACCAGTCACAAGCAAGGAGATCCAGTCAGTCATCAAAAAAGTCTCCCACAAATAAATGCCCAGGGCCAGATGGCTTCACAGGGGAATTCTACCAAACTTTCCAAAAAGAACTGACACCAATCTTACTTAAATTCTTTCAAAACATTGAAGAAAACAGAACGCTACCTAACTCATTTTATGAAGCTAAGATCAATCTAATACCAAACCAGGTAAAGATGCTACAAAAAAGGAAAACTACAGGCCTATCTCCCTAATGAATATAGATGCAAAAATTCTCAACAAAATACTTGCAAATCAAATCCAAAGACACATTAAAAAAGTCATACACCATGACCAAGTTGGGTTCATTCCAGGCATGCAAGGATGGTTCAACATAAGAAAATCAGTCAATGTATTACAACACATTAACAAATCAAAAGAGAAAAATCAAATGATCATCTCAATAGATGTTGAAAAAGCATTCAACAAAACTCAACATCCCTTTTTGATAAAAACACTTCAAAAGGTAAGAATTGAAGGAAACTTCCTCAATATGATAAGAGCATATATGAAAAACCCACAGCCAGCATAGTACTCAATGGGGAGAGACTGAAAGCCTTCCCTCTAAGATCAGGAACAAGACAAGGATGCCCGCTATCACCACTGTTATTCAACATTGTGCTGGAAGTGGTAGCCACGGCAATTTGGCAAGACAAAGAAATAAAAAGCACCCAAATTAGAAAGGAAGAAGTAAAATTGTCATTGTTTGCAGATGATATGCTCTTATATCTGGAAAACCCTGAAAAATCGACAATACAGCTACTAGAGCTAATAAACACATTTAGCAAAGTAGCAGGATACAAGATTAATGCACATAACTCAGTAATGTTTCCATATGCTAGAAATGAACAAACTGAAGACATACTCAAGAAAAAGATACCATTTTCAATAGCAACTAAAAAAATCAAGTACCTAGGAATAAACTTAATCAAAGATGTAAAAGACCTATACAAAGAAAACTACATAACTCTACTAAAAGAAATAGAAGGGGACCTTAAAAAGATGGAAAAAAATTCCATGTTCATGGACAGGAAGGCTAAATATCATTAAGATGTCAATTTTACCCAAACTCATCTAAAGATTCAACACAATCCCAATCAAAATTCCAACAACCTACTTTGCAGACTTGGAAAAGCTAGTAATCAAATTTATTTGGAAAGGGAAGAGGTCTTGAATTGCTAAAGACACTCTAAAAAAGAAAAACGAAGTGGGAGGATTTATACTCCTGACTTTGAAGCTAATTATAAAGCCACAGTTGTCAAAACAGCATGGTACTGGCACAAAGATAGACATATTAATCAATGGAATTGAATTAAGATTTCGGAGATAGACCCCCAGATCTATGGCCGACTGATCTTTGATAAGGCCCCAAAGCCAGTGAACTGGGACATAACAGTTGTTTCAACAAACGGGGCTGGGAGAGTTGGATATCCATATCCAAAAGAATGAAAGAGGACCCCTACCTCACCCCCTACACAAAAATTAACTCAAAGTGGATCAAAGATTTCAATATAAAAGACAGTACCATAAAACTCCTAGAAGATAATGTAGGAAAACATCTTCAAGACCTTGTATTAGTCGGCCACTTCCTAGACTTTACACCCAAAGCACAAGCAACAAAAGACAAAATAGATAAATGGGAACTCCTCAAACTTAGAAGTTTCTGCACCTCAAAGGAATTTGTCAAAAGGTAAAGAGGCAGCCAACTTAATGAGAAAAAATTTTTGGAAACCATGTATCTGACAAAAGACTGATATCTTGCATATATAAAGAAATCCTACAACTCAATGACAATAGTACAGACAGCCCAATTATAAAATGGGCAAAAGATATGAAAAGACAGTTCTCTCAAGAGGAAATACAAATGGCCAAGAAACACATGAAAAAATGTTCAGTTTCACTAGCTATTAGAGAGATGCAAATCAAGACCACAATGAGATACCACCTCACACCAATTAGAATGGCTGCCATTAAACAAACAGGAAACTACAAATGCTGGAGAGGATGTGGAGAAATTGGAACTCTTATTCACTGTTGGTGAGACTGTATAATGGTTCAGCCACTCTGGAAGTCAGTCTGGAAGTTCCTTAGAAAACTAGATATAGAGTTAACCTTCGATCCAGCGATTGCATATCTCAGTATATACCCAGATCTGAAAGCAGTGACACGAACAGATATCTGCACGCCAATGTTCATAGCAGCATTATTCAAAATTGCCAAGAGATGGAAACAACCCAAATGTCCTTCAACAGATGAGTGGATAAATAAAACGTGGTATATACACACGATGGAATACTACATGGCAGTAAGAAGGAATGATGTTGTGAAACATATGACAACATGGATGAACCTTGAAGACATAATGCTGAGCGAAATAAGCCAGGCACAAAAAGAGAAATATTATATGCTACCACTAATATGAACTTTGAAAAATGTAAAACAAATGATATATAACATAGAATGTAGGGGAACTAGTGATAGACAGCAATTAAGGAAGGGGGAACGATAATCCAATAAGAACAGATAAGCTATCGTGGGTAAATGTAACGTTCCGGGAATGCCCAGGAATGACTATGGACTGTTAATTTCTGACGGGTATAGTAGGAACAAGTTCACAGAAATGTTGCTATATTAGGTTACTTTCTTGGGGTAGAGTAGGAACATGTTGGAAGTAAAGTAGTTATCTTAGGGTAGTTGTCTCTCTCTTACTCCCTTGTCATGGTCTGTTTGAAATGTTTTTTATTGTATGTTTTTAAAAGATTTTTTTATTTTTTATATAGTTGATTTTAAAAAAAAGAATTAATTAAAAAAAAAAACAATGAAAAAAATATGCAAAGCCACTTTGAGGAGCTGGTGGAGAATGCAGGGATATTGGCCTGCCCCACCTCGATGGTTGCTGATGTGCTCACAGACATAGGGAACTGGTGGTTTGATGGGCTCAGCCCTCTACCACAGGACTTGCCCTCGGGAAGACTGTTGCTGCAAAGGAGAGGCTAGGACTCCCTATAATTGTGGCTAAGAACCTTCTCCCGAATACCTCTTTGTTGCTCAGATGTGGCCCTCTCTCCCTAGCTAAGCCAACTTGGCAGGTGAAATCACTGCCCTCCCCACTACGAGGGATCAGATATCCAGGGGAGTGAATCTCGCTGGCAACGTGGAATAGGACTCCTGGGGAAGAATCTAGACCTGGCATTGTGGGATGGAGAACATCTTCTTGACCAAAAGGGGGATGTGAAAGGAAATGAAATAAACTTCAGTTGGCTGAGAGATTCCAAAAGGAGCCTAGAGGTAACTGCAGTGGGCGCTCTTATGCACAATATAAACAACCCTTTTTAGGTTCTAATGAACTGGAATAGCTAGCAGTAAATACCTGAAACTATCAAACTACAACCCAGAACCCATGAATCTTGAAGACCATCGTACAGCAATGTAGCTTATGAGGGGTGACAATGTGATTGGGAAAGTCATATGGACCACAATCCCCTTTGTCTAGTTTCTGGATGGATGAGTAGAGAAATGGGAGAAGGAAACAAACAAACAAACAAACAAACAAACAAAAAGGCACCCAGTGTTCTTTTTTACCCTAATTGCTCTTTTTCACTTTAATTATTATTCTTGTTATTTGTGTGTGTGTGGTAATGAAGGTGCCAGGGATTGATTTTGGTGATGAATGCACAACTACATAATGGTACTGTGAACAATCGAATGTACGCTTTGCTTTGCATGACTGCATGGTATGTGACTATATCTCAATAAAATAAATTATTAAAAAAAAGAAAAAAAGAGGGATCTGGAGGGCAAACAGAAGACCTGGGTTACCAGATGAAATTGCACCTCTCCCAGACCCCAGTTTCCTTGTTTTAAGGTGGGGGTAACAATAAGGCATACCACCCTGGGACCTGTGGGATGTGTGTGAGATGCTAATGAATATTCACACTTAGCCCAGGGCCTGGTGTATACTATCTGCTTAACACACAGCTGTCCTCTTTTATCAGTATTCAGGTGATAAAAAGTGCATAACCAAATACACAAAGTTAGTAAATCAGCAGGAAGGAAATAAAACAGGTAGGGAAGAGGAAGCCCTACTCTAAATAGGGGTGGCAGGGAACACCTCCTGACCTACAACTGAAGGTTGTAGTTAGATGTGAGGAAAGCTCGGGGAAAGGGTAGAATGAACACTGCATGAGGGCAGGGATTTTTGTTAGTCCTTTTCATCACTATATCCCCAGACCCTAGAAAATGCCTGTCACATAGTAGGCACTCAATAAAGATGTGTAGAACAAATGAATCAAGAACATTTTTTGGCAGAGGAAACAATAAATGTGAAGACCTTGGGGGGGTAGGGTGGGGAGAGCAAGCTTGGCATGTCCAAAAACAAAGGGAGGCCAGGAAAGCCATAAATGAACATAGTATGGCTCAAGTGTATGAGATAAGGTTGGTGAGGTAAGCAGGGTCAGATTTTATAGGGCCTTGTCAGCCATTTTTATTCTTCTTTCAAAGATTTTATTCTTCTTTCAAAGAGATGTTACTAAAGGGTTTTAAAGGAATTGGTATGAAATTTGTTTCTTTTAAAGATTACTCTGAGCTAAGGAAGAATGGAATCAGAGAGACCATTTGAGATGCCAGTGCAGCAATTCAAGCAGAGGGGAAGGTGGCTTGAATTAGAATTGTGGACTTGTTGGTGGACTAGATATGGAGGGATAAGAGAAAAGGAGAACTCTGGAATAACTCTCAGGTTTCTGCTTACACAAGCAACAGATAATTGTGCTATTTACTGAGAAGGTAACAACTGGGATTGAACAGATTGGGGAGAAGAAGAATGAAAATTGATAGTTCCATTCTGAACTGGTTACTTCAAGATATCTAAAGTAAAAATGTCAACCATGCAGTGGGTCATATGAGGCGGGAACTCAAAGGAGGTGGCCAGTGATGGAGCTATAAATGTACAAGTCATCAGTACAAAGATGGTTTCCAAAGTCAAGGTACAAGGGATAAGCTGTGGGTATTTGTGAGGTAATAAGAACCATTTAATCTATCATATTTCTCTTCTTGCCTGGCTGACAGAAAGTAACAAACCTGAACAGAAATCTTAAAGGAAAATTATCTTCACTAAGGTTCTGGATATGATACTCTATTCCTTTTCTTTCCCCTCCTCGATATGGCGTCTAGTCTTCTTTCATCTAACATCCGTTTTTCTAAGTATATGCATAAAAAAAGAAAAACATAAGGGATGAGATAGGGTAGTGACGTGATTTGGGGAGTCAGGGGCACTGGCTCTCACATTACCTTGAGTATTCTTCAATTACAGACACATTAAAGTTATTTGTGTCTGTGCACCTCTCTGACTAGACTATAAGCTCCTCAAGGACATCAGCCACATCTTCATCTCTGCTTTGCTGTGAAACGGAACACGGTCTAGCTCAGTGTGGGCAGGCAATAAAGGTATTACTCATGTCACAAATGTGTTTCTACATGTCTAAATGGGAAGGGTTGAGGCCTTGTTTGAATACTCTAAAGCTTAGTTCTAAGAGGCTTTCAACATGAGATAGACCATGATTAAATGGCAATCAGCAATATATACAAATGTTAGGTAACAGGGTAAACTTCTAAGGCTTGTCTTCGCATGAGATTTCAAGCAGGAGATAAAAAATGAACTTGGCTTTCAAAGATGCATAGGATGTGGATGAGTGGAAAGACATTTCAGAAAGAAGACAAAGTACAGGGGAGGGGAGGGAAGAAGGTGTTCAGGAGTAGGAAGGAGACTACTCTGGCTGCAGCAGAAGGATTTTATTTAAAACAAAAAAAAAAAGAAAAAAAAAAAAGAGGACAGGGCTAGGGGAGCTGGAAAAACTGGTTAGAGACACAGTGTGTGGACATTCTTGTATGCCAAGAACTTCATTTTAAAGTTTTACAAAGTTTCAAGTCTCTGAGAACTTAAGTATTACTTCAAAGGGATGTTTAAAGAAGATCACACAAAGTCAATGTATAGAATAGATGAGAAAGTAGAGAAGCTGTTAGAAGTCAGCCCAGGCATAGGTCACTATGAATCTGAAAAAAGGTAGTTACAGTTGGAGTAGAAAGTGAACACGTGCGAAGTTTCAGAAAGTCAGGGTGAATGAAACTTGGTGAGTGACATGATACAGAGAAACAGAAAGAAGAGAATCAGATTTTAATCTGGGGTTTTGAGACCAGGCGGTCAGGAGAGCAGTGGAATGATTAATGAAAATGGGGGGTGTGGGATAGCAAGAGGGAGTGATTTTAGAAGAAAGGCGATGCCTTCAATTTTAAGCAAAGTTTAAGATGTTAGTGGCCACCTTTAGAAGAAAGATGATGCCTTCAATTTTAAGCAAAGTTTAAGATGTTAGTGGCCACCTCTAGTTCTAGACCCCTACTCCCTCCCACAAAACAGGGGGTACAATCTGCTAGAGTTCTTGCTGAAAAAAATTTCCTGGAGAGGTATTCCACACGAATATAACAGAGAGATCCTCTATATAATATGATCTCTCTATGGTTACAGAAAGCAAGTTTAAATGGATAAAATCATAAACACAAAAATAAAATAAGCACCAAAAATTGTCCATTTCTACAAAGTTCTGTAATTTCACACTCAGATATTAAAAACACACTATTGAATGAAAAGATGCTCAAAATTATTAGTCATGAGGAAAATGCAAATTAAAACTGCACTGAGATACTAGTATACACCTATCAGAATGGCTAAAATAAAATTTTAAACGTTTAACAATAACAAGTCACAATATGGATGTAGAGGAACTGGAATTCTCACTTACTGTTAGTAGGAATGCAAAAAGGGTACAGCCACTTTGGAAAATACTTTGCCAGTTTCCTTTAAAATGAAACATACACTTAACCATATGACTCGACTTCTAGGTACTTACCCAAGAGAAATAAAAACACACATCCATACAAATATCTATATGCAAACACTTATGGCAACTTTAATCATGATCACAAAAAAACCTAGAAATTAAAATGTCTATCAACTAGTGAATGGATAAACAAATTGTGCTATGTCCATAAAACGGAATACTACTCAGCAAGAATAAGAATAAGAATAAGAATAAGAATAAGAATAAGAATAAGAATAAGAATAAGAAGCAGAAGCAGAAAAAGAAGAAAGGGAGGGAGGGAGGAAGGAAAGAAGGAAGGAAGGAACAGACTACTGGAACAGGCAACAACATGAAGGAATCTCAAAAGTATTACATTAAGTGAAAGAAGCCAGGTACAAAATGCTATATAGTGTATTATTAACTTGTATGATATTATGGAAAAGGGAAAACCATAGGGACAGAAATCAGATCCGTGTTTTCCAAGGGCTGGGGGTAGAAAGAAGGCACTAACTACAGAAGGGCATGAGTTAATTTTTTGGGGGTGGTAGAAGTATTCTATAAGTTGATTATGGGAGTGGTTATAAATATATTTGTCAAAACTCATAAAATGTACACTTACAAAGGGTAAGTTTCAATGTATGTAATTGATTCTTCGATAAACCTGACTTAAAAAAAAAAACCATCTTAATATTAGCTCAAAGAAAAATTTCAAGGCATACCATTGCTAACTAGAATTATTCTGAAAAATTCTAGATGTTTCTTAACTAGCCAGAATCTTACAAATGTCTTTAATATTGAAAAGAAATAAACACCATGGTTTTTCCCTTGTTGGGCCTTAAAACAGTCCTATGTAAAGTTCAGGCGTAAAGATGTTAGAGAGAATGCAGGATCTGTGTGAATGCCAGTTATTGAGACACTAATAAAGTGAGTCTTGTTTGCTGGACAGCTGTTGGCTTCATTGTTCTTCTGTCACACACAAAAAAGGAGAGCCCTTATGCTAATGGAATGTGACCTCCTCCTTGGATAGCTGTTACATCATGCAGCTAAACGATGCCTGAGAAATCCATTTTCACCATGCACCCCAGAGAAAATGGTACAAACAAAAACTGACTAACAAAACAACAATGGAAGGCCAAAAAAAAAGCTGTATTAAATCAGCAGTACTATGCCTTAAAAAATCTCGATACTTAATATTCCAGAGTTTATTTTTAAGAGAGTAATACTTTGTATCATTTTATTAACCTTAACAGAATCTTTCTGAGAGTCCAAAAAATTTTTAAGATACTTTTCAAAGGACATTTTATATGAGCATTCTGTGATAATTAGTAACTCCATACAATCATGGGGGGAATTATTTTTGTATTATCCAGTGCCTACCTAGATATTTTGCCATTTTACAGTTTGGTCACTAAGCAACCATTTTCACTCGAAAGATGGCTTTCAAGCTTTTTTGACCATTATCGACAGTAAGAAATACATTTTACATTGCAACCCAGTTCAGAAAGGTGTGTGTGCGTATGTGCACAAATTCCATTATATATACAATACTGGTATTATACAAAACAATATCTACCACACGAAATGCTAATTTTTTCCCTTTTTACTCTAGTCTTCAAAACGCTGACAAAGACCCATACAACTGATATCCTGACCCACAATTTCCAAAATCACTATACTAGTAGATGAAAACTACTACAAATCTCAGCATGTTTTAAACAAAGTTTTAAAAATTTTTTTATTTAATTGTTTGCTTTTTAACGGATGAGTGATGTTGCCTGATGCTGACTTGCAACTCACCTCCTCTGCTCCTTCCCACGGGGGCTCCTGGGCCTGGGTGGGTGTGAGAGGCAAAGACAGAAGAGAACAGGCAGAGCCAAGCCCTCTGCTCGTCCCACTCCTGCCCTGGCCATATGTGCAGGAAGGTGAGGCCTGGGCACCTTCACATATGCAGGGCCCTGCTTTCTTTCCTTCTCCCTTTTCTCACTGTTATTCCCTAACTTCTCCACACAAAAAAAGGAAGTGAAGTGAAATAAAAAACATCTGGGTAGAGAAAGAATGGCAACAGAGAAGAAAGTAAAGTTCTTCCTTAATATCTGTGTATTTAAGGCACATATATATGCTTATTTCCCAGTACCAAAGACACGAACAAGTACAGAAGGCTGAATTGCTTATCTAACTGTATATTGTAAGCAAAAAATATTTTCACCTCTTAATAATTCTGAGTTGTTAAACTGCCAATCAATGTTACACCCACTAAAACTGTGGGTACCTGTGACAGAAATTTTATAAGATTGACTTACTTTCAGGGACTCCCATAACGGAAACTGGACCAAAGAGAACGGAATCTAAAGAGAGAAAAGAAATATCAAATAAATTTGATGGGAATGATCAGAGGTTGCCTGGCATTACTTCGGTGAACTTTTTATTATTTTAAAACATTACTTCTTTTTAATTTTATGCAGATAATAAAGCTAATATTAAACAAATTTGTAGGAATAGTATACATAGTGTTTCTAAAAAGAGTTAAACTGTAATTGCCTATAGAATACTAACTTTTTCATCGTAAAGTATATAAAATGATGCTGTGAAGCCCTTTTGAAATAGGAAAAACACAAAACACACACAGTCTGATTACTGAAAGGACAAAATAAATATTCCCATCATAAATAATAAAGATTTCAAAGCCTTGACATTTTTCTGCTTAAGGGCTAGTGCTGTCTCCTCTTTAAGCAGCTTTACAAGAGAAACAAGAAGGAGAGAGATGGAAGAGATAAGGATGGGGGAGAGAACATGTGTGTGTCAGGGGGAGGACAGAGGGAGGGAAAAAGAAAATGAGGGAGAGCAAAAGAAAGAAGAATGGGGAGAGAAGAAGACAGGAGAAATGAGAGAGGGAGAGAGAAGGATGGGGAAGACAGAGAAAGTAGTTAGAGGGAGAGACTTGGCTAACATGTGTTAGTGGGGGGGAAATAAAGCTTGAGCCAGAACAGAAAGTAAAGGCACATTTTGCCAAACTGGGCAGTACCTTCCTCGTGACAGTGGTCTAGGGGCCATGTTTAGATTTACAGCCTAACCAACATGCCAAGAGAACACAACTGTGAATCAATGAGCCCAAAGGCAGAGCTTGTTATGCAAATAGTGCACACTAATGTCAAGCATCTGACACTGTCCATTCTGAAACTTAAGTGCTAGATTTCCAATTATATCAATTATCAAAAGCTGAAATCTTCATTTTATAATAGTTTTCAACAAGATTTTTTTAAACTTTTCAAAATTATAATATGTAATAAAATACACCAAAATGACTAACAAGTAGTGGGATTATAGATTTTTTTAATTTTCTTCTTTGTATTCTCCCTTCCCAAATGTAAATGCAACAAATTTTAACAGAAAGTAAATATATCACATTTATAACATGACAAAGGTTTTAGAATTAATTTTAACTCATAAAACTGCATGGTACATTATCTGTACTTAATACTAAAAATTGAGATTTCAATTCTGCAGATGAACATTTTACCCATTTTCCTTTATTAAGTTATGCATCAAATTGTTCCTAAAGTTTAAAGAAGTAATTTAAAAATCACACATTTGGAACAGCCAAAGTATTCCACTGGGTATTCATTTTTTAAAGTGAGCTTTAACTTTACTTCACTCTGTAAAGCAAGATTAACTGATAGCCTAAGGTAATTAAATGTGCTGCAAATGCTTTAAAAATTAAATTTATTTCTGGTTTCTGGTAGTGAAATATCCTTCACAAGATAAACTCCTGATGTGTGAAAATGTTTCAAACACTCTTCAAGTGCAAATCACAATGTTTGCTTGTTGTCATTTACAATATGAAGAGACAGTAATGAAAATGTGTCACATACACGTGAAAGCTAACCATGCCAGCAAATATGGCTACACGGCTAAAACAAATAATTCTCCTGCCTTCCAGAGAACATAAGCCTGACAAAAAGCTCACTCCTTCCCCATGTCTGGTTTGGAGTTACTTAACAGTGATGTTTCTTCAAAATGTAGAATTTTATACCCCAAACAGATGTAAGCTGTTATTCCTAAATGTTTTATAGATGAAGAAAATGAATAGCTGCACTCAGAGGTCTTATTCTAAACGACAACATACCCATTTTATTGCACCAAATGTTACAAAATGGCTCACTGTTGTGACCTGTTTAATGCCTCCATTTAAGATGTTTTGTTTGAATAAGGTTGTTAAGACCCAGGGCACTAATAAGGGAGCAGCAGTAAACCAGGCTACCATCAAAGAGGCAGATATAGAGGGGGAAAAACCCTACTAAAATTCAACATGAAATCCACTGAGTAATAAACCTAGCAATAATTCTATACAAGAGTACATGTGAAGATTCCATGCGAAGAGGAGAAAAGGAAATCTGGCTGTGATAAACAGGGATAGAAGTGTTGGGCACTGCTAGTCAAATAAAGAACAAACAAACTTACATTATGAGCACTCCTCACTTAGCACAAAATACTGGAGTAGAATTATTCTGGAAGTCAATCAATGCTTATAATCTTGCAATCTCAAAATAAATGTAACTTACGGTACTTTAACTAAATAATGAAGTATTTGTTATATAACTGAATGTGTATGAAGATAAGATTTTTAAGGCCATTCAGCTCTAAAATTCTATTTTCCAATGGAAAGATCACATTAGAATGCCAACACCTTTTTTTTTTTTTTATTAAATTCAGTTTTATTGAAATACATTCACACACCATACAATCATCCATGGTATACAATCCACTGTCCACAGTATAATAACATAGTTATGCGTTCATCACCACAATCTATCTCTGAACATTTTCCTTACATCAGAAAGAATCAGAACAAGAATAAAAAATAAAAGTGAAAAAAGAACACCCAAATCATCCCCCCATCCCACCCCATTTGTCCTTTAGTTTTTATCCCCATTTTTCTACTCATCCATACACTAGATAAAGGGGGTGTGATCCACAAGGTCTTCACAATCACACTGTCACCCCTTGTAATCTACATTATTATATAACTGTCTTCAGGAGTCCAGACTGCTGGGTTGGAGTTTGGCAGTTTCAGGTATTTACTTCTAGCTATTCCAATACATCAAAACCTAAGAGGTGTTATCTATATAGTGCATAAGAATGTCCACCAGAGTGACCTCTCGACTCCATATGAAATCTCTCAGCCACTGAAACTATTTTGTCTCATTTTGCATCCCCCTTTTGGTCAAGAAGATACTCTCAGTCCCACAATGCTGGGTCCACATTCATCCCCGGGAGTCATATTCTGCATTGCAAGGGAGATTTACACCCCTGGGAGTCGGGTCCCACGTAGGGGGGAGGGCAGTGAGTTCACCTGTTGAGATGGCTCAGTTAGAGAGAGAGAGGGCCACATGTGAGCAACAAAGAGGTACTCAGGGGGAGACTCTTAGGCACAATTACATGCAAGTTTAGACTCTCCTTTGTGGTAATGAGCTTCATAAGGGCAAGTCCCATGCTCGAGGGCTCAGCACATCAAACCGCCAGTCCCAATGTTTGTGACAACATCAACACCAGTCCAGGTGAGGAGGTCCAACACATCCACACCTTCCCCCAGATCCTTAGGGCTGGGGAAGGCAGGCTGTAAATATATTTTTTATTATCTGCCCAAATTACTCTGGCATGTGTCACTATTTCATTCCAGCCTACCGTATCTCACTTCCTATCCAGCCTACCGTATCTCACTTCCTATTCAAAGTTCCATGCAATTGTGGTGTTTGAACAAATCGACTGTAGAGTTGTACCACTTAGAAAATTCAGATCCTGTACCAAATAGATATCTCTTCCCTTGGTCTCATATGGAAGTTGAAGTTTTAAAACACAATCAGTTTCAACCTTTACCCTTTGGCCTGGCTTGCCCTGGTCTTAACCAGACCTGCTTCATTCGTATCACTAATTGAAGTCTAGGCTCTTTTTCAGCTTTTTTTTTTTTTTTTGACAGTGGCTGTATGCACTAATACTGACATTCATATCTGCTGAGCTCTAGCTCTGAGTTTCAGGTGTCTCAGAGATATGCATTGTTCCAGAGACCAATCAGGTTATACGCTAGGGGATCAGCATCTCAAAGTTTAGAGATAGGCCTTACAATTCAGGGATAGAGTTAACTGCTGTAAGCGCTTACAATCTAGGGACTATTACAATTACTTTGTCCACATTAGGCTATGTTCTAAGATTCAATTCTGAGTTTACACATTGTAGTTAGTCCATATTGGTGAGGCATCATCCCTCTCACCATGTTTTCTCCAACACTTTTACTCCTATATATATATTTTCCTACAATTTTATAGAGTTATATTCACATACCATACATTTATCCACAGTGTACAATCAGTTGTTCATGGTATCATCATAAAGTTGTACATTTATCACCACAATCAGCACTTGAACATACTGATTACTACAAGAAATTTTTTTTTTTTTTAGCAATAAGAAAAAAAATGATAAAAAGAAAAATAACATGTCATACAATACAATATACTAGTAAGGACAGCAAATAACACCGCTACCAAGAATCCCATATTCCTCCCCTATATCCCCCTCTCATATACATTTAGCATTGGCATATTGCCTTTGTTATATTTAAAGGAGGTATATTACAATGTTACTGTTGACCATAGACTCCAGTTTGCTTTGATTATGTTTTTTCCTGAATACCATCCCCTTTTCAAATTTCTACATGGTTGACATTCATTTGCTTTCCCACATGCAAAAACATTTTTATATTTGTATATTTAGTAACAGTCATTGAGAATGCCAACACCTTTTTAAAGAAGAAAAAAGAGACTCAACTGGAGGCTGCAATGAGCACATGTGACTACGAGTGATCCAGGAAGCCTAAGAAAGTACATTAAAAAGTTGTGAAAGCGTTCACCCTTAGCAGAAATAACCAAAAATGCTCTAGTAATAAGACATCCTCCAACCCCCACTCTCCATCTGCCAAAAAAAAAAAAAAAAAAAAAAAAAAAATCACAGAAACTGCTAGCACCTCAAAATAGAATGGATATAAAGAACAGCACGGAACTGATAGGGTTGGCCAGGGAAAGCAGAGTGGGTCTAAGAATTGGCCCATTCCAATTTTCAAGGGACCCAACAAGTGATCCACAGAGGAATCTCCTTTTTTGCATGGCAATGTCCAAATTTCTGTACTGTTTAGGGTTCTCCATTGCAGTGAGGCACAGATAACAAAGGTATTCTCCTCTTAAATACTCTGTGTCTTTTCCTCTCCAACACCAGTGGTAACCAAGGACAAATTAAGTTGCCACAAAGTGACCATTATTCTTAGGGTTAGGGGGTAGTGAAACTGATTCAAAGTGGGTTTGCTGGCATTTGATATACCAGGAAAGAATTCTAACAATATATATACAATTTCAATTTTTAAGTGAGCAACTATAATCCATTATGGGCACTGTACATAGGGAAAAGAATTTATCCCTAATTAAGGAAATTAACTAACCTAAAAGTAGGAAAAACTGAAGTGAATTACTCCTTAGGTATTTAAGACATACTAACATTTCTAAAACATTTTTCCAAAGAAAGCACAAAACAGAGACAAGAATGTCAAAATCTTATGTATTAGACACAGTAGGTGTTTAATAAATGTGATCACTGATGGTAATGATTAGATTTTCATTCTCTACATTCTACAGAATCATCACAATAATTTTGTCCAGGCAGAAGCAGCTCTTAGTATGTCAATTTATATGTTAGTGTTCTGGTCATAGAAAATGTTGTAATGAAGATAATGGCAATGTCAATTTAGTCTGTAATTCACTATACTTTTGAAGACCTAAAAACAAGTTTCACTATTTTAACACCCACTCATGATAAAAATGCTCAGCATAATAAGAACAGAGGGCAACTTCCTCAATGTGATAAAGAAACCTATAAAAACCATAGAGTTAACATCATTCTTAATGGTGAAACCTGAATACTTTCCTCTTTAGATCATAAATAAGACAAGGATGTTTGTTCTACCACTTTTATTCAACGCTTAACAGGAGGTCCTAGTCAGTGCAAGAAATTCAGGCAAGGAGAAGAAATGAGGCATAAAGATGGGAAAGAAGTAAAACTGACCCTATTCACATACTGAAGAGACTCATAAGGAATCTTAAGGAATCAGTACCTAAATATCAATAGAATTTCTAAATATTAGAGCAAGTAAGTGAAAAAGAAATTAAAATTAAAACAATTCCACTTATTATCAAAATCAAACTATTTGGGAATAAAGCTAACAAAAGACATAAGGACCTCTACACTGAGAAGAGACCTAGGTAAATGGAGATACACTGCTAACTGACTGAAAGCCTCCATATTGTTAGGATGTCAATTCTCCCTGAAATAATCTACTGATTCAACGTAATCCCACCCATAATCCCAGCAGGCTTCTCCCTTTACCACTCTTAGATATAAACTGACAAACTGATTCTGAAAGTTACATGAAAATACAAAGGACTGAGAATAGCCAAAACAATCTTGAAAAATAACAACACTGGAAAAGATTTACACTATTTAATTTCAACACACAATACAAATTTCAATTACTGTAAAGCTACAAATCAGGACAGTGATCAGGACAATAGGCCTGAGGACAGACAAATAAAATAATGGAATAGAAAAGAATGTTCAAAAATAACGTTTTCAATAAATGGTCCTGGAACAACTGAGTATGCATAACACATACATAAAAATGAGCCTTGATCCCAACTTTGTAACTATACACAAAATTAATTTGAGATTAATCAGAGACCTAAACATAAAAGCTAAAAACTATAAATCTTATAGAAGAAATAAGATGAGAATATCCTGCAACCTGGGGGTAGAAAGAAACTTCTCTTAACAGAAGAAGCAATAACCATAAAAAAAAAAAAAAAAAAAGGAAAAATTAGATTTCACCAAATTTTAAAACTTCTGCTTAACAAATGATACTGCAAAACATATACCTTAACCCACACAGTGATGGCCAATGTACTGCCACAAGGGTGCCAAGTACACTCAATGGGGAAAGAATAGTCTCTTCAACAAATGAAGGGAAAAATGGAAATCTACATGTAAGAGAATAAAGTTGAACCTCTATCTCATACCATCTACAAAAATTAACTCAAAATAGAACAAAGACCTAAGTACAAACGCTAAGACCATAATACTCTTAGAGTAAAATCTTCAAGACCTAGGATTTCACAATGTATACTTAGATATAACATCAAAAGCATGAACAACAAAAGAAAAAATAGATAAACTGGACTTAAGCAAAATTAAACCTCTGCAAATGACATTATCAGGAAAGTAAAAAGACAATCTACAGAATGGGAGAAAATAGTTGCAAACCATGGATCTGCTAAGGATTTAATATCCAGAATATATAAAGAACTCCTAAAACTCTATAACAGTAAGACAAACAACCCAACTGAAAAATGGGCAAAGGTCTTGAATATATATTTCTCCAAAGAAAGAGGTATCTACAAATGTCTAATAAGCACATGAAAAAATGCTCATCATCATTAGCCACTAGGGCCCAATCAAAACCACAATGGGATACCAATTCACACCCACTAGAATGGCTACTACATGAAACAAAATGGAAAATAACAAACATTGACAAGGATGTGGAGAAACTAAAACCCTCATACGTTGCTGGTGGGAATGTAAAATGGTACAGCCATAGTTGAAAACTTCGGTGGTTCCTGAAAAACTTAAAACATAAAATTACCATATGATCTGGCAATCCCACTTCTAGGGACCTGCCCAAAAGAAGTGAAAAAATGACTCAAAAACAGACACTAGAAAACAAATGCACATAGCACCATTATTCACAATAGTGAAAACGTGGAAGCAAACCAAATGTCCATCAACAGATGAAGGGATAAACAAAATGTGGTATATACATTCAATGGAGTATTATTCAGCCATAAACAGGAAGTAAGTACCGTTACATGCTACACCATGGATGAATCCTGAAAACATTACACTAAGTGAAATAAGCCAGATACAAAAAGATAAACATTGTAGGACTCTGCTTATATGACATATGTAGAAATAGCAAATTCACAGACAAAGAAAGTAGATTAAAGGTTAACAGGGGCTGGGGGGAAGGAGGGAGGGCAGGGAGTTTATGCTTAATGGGTACAGAGTTTCTGCTTGGAGTAATAAAAAAAATTTGGCAATAGATGGTGGTGATGGTAGCACAACACTATAAATGTCATTACTGCCACTGAATTGTGCACTTAAATAGTTAAAATGGCAAATTTTATGTTTTATTTATATGCTACTATAAAAATTTTTAAAGAATACCCATCTTAGAAAAATCTGGAAAGAACTTTCAAAACTCAATAAAGAAAAGAAAGAAAAATATATAACCCAATTTAAAAATGAGCAAAAGAATGCAATTAACAGCACTGAAATAGATATCTGCATATGACCAATAGGTGAAATGTTAGATTATATATACGGTAACAGAATAAAATTTAAAAAAAAATCCACGAAACTATACTACACAAACAGCGGACCCTAAATTAAACCATTGACTTCAATGAATAGTACAATTATTAAAATGTGCTATCATCAATTGTAAAAAATGTTCCACATGAATGCAAGGGGTTGGTGGTAAGAGTAGTACATGGGAATCCTGTTATTTTATGCATGATCATTCTGTAAACCCACAACTTCTCTAATAAAGAAAAAAAAAGGGAAAACACAAGCACAAAAGATGTGAGCAAATACTTAACAAAAAAAAAATAGAGATTGCCATTATGGGCACATGAAAAGATATTCACAATCATTAGTCATCAGGTAATGCCAATTGCAACAACCCTGAAGTTATGACTACACATCCATTAAACTGACAAATCAAAATGTCTAATGTTTACAACAGGAGACTGGTTAAACAAATTGCGGTTTACTGATACAATGAAATATTAGTCAGCAATACAGAGTAAAGAACCACTGATACCTACTATCAACAGTAATGACCCTCACGTAGGCTACGCCAAACAAAAGAAGTGATATAAAAAGAATTCATATCCCAGATTCTATCTATATAATGTTCTAGAACAGGCACAACTAATCTGGGTAGGGGGACTGACTGTGACGGGGTGTCAAGGAATGTTCTAGGGATATGGAAATATTCTCTACAATGACAGGGGTGTGGATTACATGAGTATATACATTTGTCTAAAGTATACATCTTCGGTTCAAGAAGGTAGAGTGAGATGTTTCAGGGCTCCATCTCTCCACAGAAGCTTTGAACAGCCAGTGAGGAATGGCAGAAACATCTTTCTAAAAGCTCCACAAAGCAGCTAAATGACTGGACTAATAGCGTGAGCACCAAATCAATAAAAGGGGTACTTACAAGCCGCAGGATCTCGTGGCCATCAGGCTGGCCCCTCCCTGACTCCTCAATGGCTCACTGCAGAGCTGGCTGCATTCCCAGTGTGGAACCCTGGCCCCAGTTCTGGAGAGAGTACAGTAACTCTTGTGCACACACTGGAAGCATGTATGTCTGGCCCAATCTATCTGGCGACGGCCTGAGGAACTTGCCATCCCAGAACTTGCCTGGCGTGTAAAAGGTGGCTTCCCGAGTTCTCCTACAAAATGCTGGTACAAAGGAGTCAAGTCATGCTGCCTAGCGTTGCTGGCTGTAGGATATACAGAGCAGTACCCAGGACCATGAGGAAACTGTTTCCTAAGGAAGACAAGTCATTTGGAAGTGCATAGACAAAGGAATATCTAGGGCAACATGTACATGCCCAAGACAAGATGCATGTGCAGAAAGAATCAGGGTGGTCCCTACGCTTGGGCCTGGAGCTATTCTCCAAACTCACTAAATGGATAAGCTCTGAAGGAAAGAATTCACACAGGTCAATCTGTAAAGACTAGGTAAGGTGTTTTTTTTTTCCTCTTTCCTTCTTCTTCTTCTTTTTTTTTTTTGTTAACTCCTGGCAATCAAGGAAAGCTCAAGCATAACACTATTACAAGTTTAAGGAACAGACACCCCAGAGTCTAAATTCCAGCAATAAAACATTAAAATGAAAAAGGATCAGGATTCAACAAAAGGTTGACTGTCTTTTTTTTTTTTTTTCAATTGTGGAAACATATATACAGCCTAAATCTTCCCATTCCACCCCCTCCCTAGCATTCCATTAGTGGGATTAATCACATTTAGAATGTTGTAATGCGATCACCTTCCCACCTTCCATTACTAGAAATTTCCCTTCACCTCAAACAGCAACTCTACACTTTTTTTTTTAAATTTATCATTACAGTTTATGTATTTTAGATCCTGTAGGAAGTAAATAGTGGAGTCATAAATTAAAAATACAGTAGTATTGGTATTTATATTTACCATGTGATCTTTACTGGAAATCTTTATTTCTTTATGCAGTTTCAGTCAATTGTTTAGTGTCCCTTCCTTTCAGCCTGCTCAACTCTCTTTAGCATTTCCTATAGGACTGATCACTGGTGATGAAGTCCCTCAGCTTTTCATTATCTGGGAATGTTTTCATCTCCCCCTCATTTTTATCCTCCAGGTGTTTGTGAATTCTCCAAGTCTCTGATGGTTATTGATTTCTATTTGTATTCTATTGTGGTCAGAGAATGTGCTTTGAACAAATTCTTTTTTTTTTTTTAATTGAGGCTTGTTTTTATGTCCCAGCATATGGTCCATTCTGGCGAAAGATCCGTGATGACTAGAGAAAAATGTGTTTCCCAGTGACCTGGGGTGTAATATTCTATATACGTCCGTTAAAATTCTCTGTATCTCTCTCTCCTTTCTTTATTTCTCTGTTGGTAGGGCTCCCTTTAGTATCTGAAGTAGGGCAGGTCTTTTATTAGCAAACTCTCTCAGCATTTGTTTGCCTGTGAAAAATTTAAGCTCTCCCTCAAATCTGAAGGACAGTTTTGCTGGATAAAGTATTCTTGGTTGGAAATTCTTCTCTCTCAGAATCTTAAATATGTCATGCCACTGCCTTCTCGCCTCCATGGTGGCCGCTGAGTAGCCACAACTTAGTCTTGTGTTGTTTCCTTTGTATGTGGTGAATTGCTTTTCTCTTGCTGCTTTCAGAACTTGCTCCTTCTCTTCAGTGTTTGACAGTCCGATCAGAATACATCTTGAAGTGGGTTTATTTGGATTTATTCTATTTGGAGTTTGCTGGGCATTTATGCTTTGTGTATTTATATTGTGTAGAAGGTTTGGGAAGTTTCCCCAACAATTTCTTTGAATACTCTTTCTAGACCCTTACCCTTCTCTTCCCCTTCTGGGACACCAAGTCTTTTTTTTAAAAAGAACTAGTCCGTCTCCAAACGCCAACCCCCAGTTTCCCCATACCGCAGCGCGGCCACAGGGCTTTTAGCCGGCTTACTCACTTGTTTCAGAAGGCAGACTCCCAGTTCCACCAAGTGCACGGCCCCTGTGGTTTTAGCAGACCTTGTCCAGCTGGTGCATTGCTGAAACTGGTGTTCTGGGTCACTTTCTGGTTTTTATCCAGTATTTTTCACAGAGGTGTTTTTTGCCCTGTCTCACCTAGTGCCACCGGGACACGTTTTTCTCTAGTGATCTTAGGTTCTCCACCAAAATTAATTTTTGACATTTTCATTACCACACACACAAAAATAATAAGAATAAAAATTAAAGTGAAAAGGAACAATTAAAGTAAAAAAAGAACACTGAGTACCTTTTGTTTTGTTTTTTCCTTCCCCCATTTTTCTACTCATCCATCCATAAACTGGACAAAGGGGAGTGTGGTCCATATGGCTTTCCCAATCACACTATCACCCCTCATAAGCTACAATTTTATACAATCATCTTCAAGATTCATGGGTTTAGGCTGTAGGTTGATAGTTTCAGGTATTTACTGCTAGCTACTCCAATTCATTAGAAACTAAAAAGGGTTGTCTATATTGTGCTGTAAGACTGCCCACTAGAGTGACCCCTAGGCTCCTTTTGGAATCTCTCTGCCACTGAAGCTTATTTCATTTCCTTTCATATCCCTCTTCTGGTCAAGAAGATGTTCTCCAACCCACGATGCCAGGTCTAGATTCCTCCCCGGGAGTCATAGTCCACATTGCCAGGGAGATTCACTCCCCTGGGTGTCAGATCCTATGTAAAGGGGAGGGCAGCGATTTCACCTGCCAAGCTGGACAGCCAGTGTTTTAATCCACCCCGCACAAGGCGGGTGGCAGTGGAGATTTACAGATGTCGTACTTCCTCAGGCTGAAGGAGACAGCTGAAGGGCTGCATTTGCTGGGCAGACCAGTAAAGCACAGATTTAGGGAGCTTTCAGAGAAGCTCTTGGCACCCTTCTGATCCCCTGTCCACGGCACCTTGGAGTTGGTCTGTGTACCTTTGTGGGTCCCTGGCCCATTTGGCTTGGAAAGACTGACCTGGGAGCATTGCTTCTGGTGTGTTCTTCCCCAAGAATTTGTCCTCCAGGCAAAATCAGTTTGAGACAACAAAAGCAAGGTAAAAAATTATAGAGGTAGACAATCTGGGTCAGAGTCCTGGTGGCTTCAAACACCATGAGACAGAAGTCTGTCTCCCGGTAAAACAGAGGGACCACCAAACTCTTATAAAAAGACAGGGGAACTCCAAAAGAACTAACAACCAAAAGCCCAGGGCAGACCAGAGACCCAAGAAAGACAGGGAAAAAAACCCTATACACTGCATTCACTTTGGGCAGACTTTCCTGATAGGAGGACTAAAGCTCCAGAAAATCTGTCATATCACCAGTAGGTTATGAAACCAAGAAACAGACATCTCAGGGAATAAATAACAGAGTTAACATTTAGAAATATTAAAAGTACAATATGCAACAAAAGAGTATAAGACAAACAAAGAAACAGGAAATGATGGCCCACCAAAGGAAGAGAATAAAAATCCAGAAAAGAGCACTGAAGAAGACAAGAATATGGACATACCAAACAAAGCCTTTAGAAAAATGATCTTAAAAATGCTCAAGGAAATGAAAGAATTAAAGGATATCAGGAAATAATGAATGAGCAATGAGAACCTTAGCAAAGACGCATAAATTTTTAAAAGGAACCAAACAGAACTGGAGTTGAAAACCATAATAACTTCACTTAAAAATGCCTAGGAAGGTTTCAAGAGCAGACTGGAGCTGGCAGAAGAAAGAATCAGTGAACATGAAGAGAAAACACATGAAATGAGTTAGGCTGTGGAACGGAAAGGAAAAGGAATTATTGAAAGTGAAAATAACCTAAGATACCTCTGGGACACCATCAAGTGCACCAATACACACATTATGATGGTCCCAGAAGGAGAAAAAATGGGTAGACAAGTATTTATTCAAAGAAAGAATGACAGAGAACTTTTCAAACTTAAAGATGTGAATATACACATTCAAAAAGCTGAGAGAACACCAAACAGATAAAACATGGAGAAAAATACATGCTGTCATATACTGATCACACTAGTGAATGCAAAGGACAAGGAGAGAGTTCTGAAAGTTGCAAAAGAAAAGCAAATGTTACATACAAATGGGTTGCAATTAGATTGAGTGCCAATTTCGCATCAGAAACCATGGAGGCAAGAAAACAGCAAGTTGAAATATTTAAAGAGCTGAAAGAAAACAACTGCCAGCCAAGGATTTTATATTCAGCAAGGCTCTCTTTCAAAAATAAGGGAGATTAAGACATTCTCAGATAAACAAAAGCTGAGAGAGTTTATCACCACTAGACCTGACTTATGAGCAATGCTGAAGGGAGTTTTTCAGTCTGAAAGGAAAGTATACTACACAATGGTTCGAAGTGGCATAAAGAAATAAAGACCAATAATAGGGAAGGTTGGGAGGAGATGGGTTGTTTTGGGTGTTCTTTTCTACTTTTATTTTTATTTTTATTATTATCTTTTGGAGTAACGAAATTGTTCTTCAAAAATTTAATGTGGAGAAGAATGCACAACTATATGATACTGTGAACAACTGATTCTACACTTTGGATGATTGTGTGGTATGTGACTATATCTCAATAAAATTGCAAGAAAAAAGTGTAAAAAAAAAAAAAAAGAAAGAAAGACAAATAAAGACCGGCGTAAAAGTTACCATTAGGGTAATTATAAAAGCCAGTATTAGTGTAGGATATTGTTTGGTGCGAAAATGCAAATGCATAAAGCTAGGTTTTTGGATATACAATGTACAAAGATATAAGTGGTAACAACTACAAAAAAATGGGGAGAGGAACAGAGGGGTATAGGAAAAGCATAAGTGCATACTACAAAGTTAAGCTGGTATGAAACTAGATATGACTGTTCTATATTTAGGATGTTAAACTTTAGCCTCATGGTAACCACAAAGAAAAGAGATGGAGAATACATTCAGATAGAAAAGAGATGGCACTATTTATGGTAACACACACACAAAAATCAAATAAATATAAAAGTAGGAATTAACGGAAGTGAGGAGCAAAAAAGGTATAAGACTTACAAAAGCTAAATTGCAGAAGAAAGTCCTGTATTATTAGCAGAGAGTTTATAGGTAAATGGATTGACTGTCCAGTCAAAAGGCAGAGACTGGCAGAATGGATAAAAAAGCATGACCCAAGTATACGCCGTCTGCAAGAGACTGACCCTAAATTCAGAGATACAAGGAGGTAGAGGGTGAAAGGATGGAAGAATATTTATCACTCAAAAGTGGTAACCAAAAGAGAGCTTGTATACTAATATCAGATAAAATAGACTTTAAGTAAAAAAACAGTTACAAGGAACACAGATGGTCATTATCTACTGATGAAGGGAATGATTCAACAGGGAGATGGTAAAAATTATAAATGTATATGCATCTAACAACAGAGCCCCAAAATATATGAAGCAAATACAGAGTTGAGGGGAGAATCAACAGTTTTACATTAATAGCAGGAAACTTTAATACATCACACTTTATAATAGATAGAACATCTAGTCAGAAGATCAATAAGAAGTACAAGACTTGAATGATACTCTAAAACAACACACGCCAAACACACACATATAGAACACTGCACCCAACAAAAAGAGAAAACACATTTTTTTTAAGTGCACATGATCATTCTCCAGAAGAGACAATATGTTTGGTCACAAAACAAGTCTCAATTAGGTAAAAAATACTGAAGTCATACAATGCATATTCTCCAACCACAATGGAATGAAGCTAGCAATCAATAACAGAGGGAGAAATGGAAAATTTACAAATATGTGGAAATTCAATGATGTCTTAAACAACCAATGAATTATAGAGGAAATCACAAGGGAAAATAGGAAATATCTTCAGGCAAATGAAAATAAGCAAACTAAACCCAAAGCGAGCAGAAGGAAGGCAATTACAAAGATCAGACCAGAGATAAATGAAATAGAAAACAAAACTGAAACAATAGAGAAAATCAACAAAACCAAAACTTCGTTCCTTGAAAAAAATCAATAAAATTGACAACCTATAGCTAGACTGACAAAGAAACAAATGGAGAAGATAAAAATAACTAAAATCAGAAATGAAAGGGGGGACATTACTATTTACCCTGCTGAAATAAAAAGCACTATAAGAGGATACTATGAACTGTAAGCCAATAAATTAAATAACCTAGATGAAATGGACAAAATCTTAGAAATACACAAACTAACTACATCGACTCAAGAAGAAATAAGATCTCAAAAAACCAATCCTAAGTAAAGAGATTGAATCAGTCATCAAAAAACTCCCAAAAAAGAAAAGACCAGAACAAGATGGCTTCACTGTATAATTCTACCAAACATTCTAAGATTTAACTTCAATTCTGCTCAAACTCTGCCAATAAAATGGAAGGGTACACTATCTCTTTCTTATGACACCAATACCCTCCTAATACCCAAGTTAAAGGTACTACAAAAAAAGAAAATTACAGACCCATTTCTCTTATGCATAGAGATGCAAAGATCCTCATAAAAATACTAGTAAATAGAATCCAACAACATGTTAAAAGAACTGTGCACTGTGATCAAGCAGGATTTATCCCAGGTACTGAGAATAACAAGTATTGGCAAGGATGCATACAAATAGGAATCCTTGTGCACTGCTGGTGGAAATATAAAATGGTGCAGCCACTGTGGAAAATAGATTAGTGGTTCCTCATAAAGTTAAGTATATAATTACCATATGACCCAGCTATTCCACTTATAGGCATATACTCAAAAACAATTAAAAGCAGGGACTCATACATAAATCTGTAAACCAATGTTCACAACAGCCTTATTCACAACATTCAAAAGGTGGAAGCAACCCAAATGCCCATCAGCAGATGAATAAACAAAATGCACTATACACATAGAGAGGAGTACTATTCACTTGTAAAAAGAAATGGCGTTCTGATACATGCTACAACACAAAGGAACCTTGAGACATCATGATGAATGAAACAAGCTATACACAAAAGGACAGATACTACATGTTTTTACTTAAATGAAATAAGTAGAATATGCAAATTCATAGGGACATAAAGTAGAGTACAGGTTACCAGGGGCGGGGTATGGAAGGATGAATGGGGATTTAATGCATAATGGGTGTAGCATGTTTGTTTGGAGTGAAAGAAAAGTTCTGGTAATGGATGGTGGTGATTGTAGCACAACAATGTGAATGTGATTAATCCCACTCGATTGTATGCTTGCAAGTGGTTGAGATGGAAAAGTTTACATCTTATATATGCTTCCACAATTTAAAAAGAGAAAGAAAGAGACGCTGAAGAGATAATGACAATTAAATGCAATATATGAACCTGCACTGGATCTAATAATGGAGGAGAAAATGCCCAAAAGGACATTATTGGGACAGATGAAAAGAACTAGAATACATACTGTAAGCTTTCTATCAATGTTAAATATCTTGAACTTGGTAACTCTACTTAAAATGGTTACATAAGTGAATATCCTAGTTCTCAGTAAACGTACGTGGAAGTATTATGTGTCCAAGGAGTATGATGTACACTCACATGTTTAGAAAATAGACAGATTGACAGATGGATGGACAGATAGAATGATACAGCAAATGAGGCAAAATTTTAAAAGTTGGCTGATTTGGGTATCTGGATGGAGGTTATGTTGTATTTCTTTGTATCGGTTTTGCATTATTTTTGCAACTGTCCTGTAAGTACGAAACTGTTTCCAAATTAAAAGTTATTTTTTAAAAAACGAAAATTGAATCCTACCTCACACCACTTACAAAACAGATCAAAGACCTAAATATAAGAGCTAAAACTATAAAACTCTTAGAAGAAAACATAGAGGAAATTCTTGGAGACCTTTAATTTCACAATGGCTTCTTCAATATGACACAATCAATATGTTCCAAATAACAGCTACTATGGAAATGCAAATCAAAATCATAGTGAGATAGCACTTCATACCCAATACAATGACTATTATTTTAAAGAGTGAAAATAAGTGTTAGAGAGGATGCAGAGAAAAAGGAACCCTTATGCTTCATTGGTGGGAATGTAAAACAGAGCATCCTCTACGGATAACAGTTTGTCAGGTCCTCAGAGTTAAATACAGAATTACCAAATAACCTGGCAATTCTCCATCTAGGTATATCCCCCCCCCCAAAAAAAAACAAAAAACAAAACAAAACAAAACTGAAAGCAGGGACTTGGACAGATAAACGTATACTAATGTTCACAGCAGTATCACTGACAATAGGCAAAAGGTAGAAGCAACCCAAGTGTCCATTAATAGATGAATGGATAAACAGAATGTAGTATGTAAGTAATAACAGACTGTTATTCAGCCTTAAAAAGGAACAACTTTCTGATATGTTACAACCTGAATGACCCTTAAAAACATTATGTTGAGTGAAATGAGCCAGACACAAAAGGCCAAATATTGTATGAACAAGCTTGTATGAAATACATAAAATAAGCAAATACACTGAGCTAGAAAGAAGATTACAGGTTACTAGAAACTGGAATTTATAGTTGTTAATGCTTAATGGGTAGAGTTTCTGTTTGGGGTTAATGGGAAAGTTTTGGTTATGAATGGTGGTGATGGTTATGCAATATTGTGAATGTAATTAATATCACTAAATTGTACAGATGAAAAGTGATTAAATGGTAAATTTTGTGTTGTATATATATTATCACAATAAAAAAGAAAATTAAAAGAAAAAGCCATTCTTCTTACTAACTTCTTTTGTTTTGGAAAATACAATTTTCATGAAAACGTTATTTATAATAACTTGTAATTGGTTCATTGTTTTTATTTTTAAAGGCATTAAACATTTAAAAATTTTTCTTTGCTTTACTTTCTAATACAGGACATATGGAAAGATATCACCCATATAATGAAAGTTTTGGGGATCTTAAATGATTTTTAAGAGTGAAAAGAAGCCCTGAGACCAAAAGGTTTGAGAATCGCTGTTCTAGAGAAATGTGTACACACATGCTCCGAAGACAGATAAAAGAATTTTTATAACACTATTTCCAACAGCCAAAAACAGGAAACACCACCAAATGGGTAAATAAATTGTGGTATCGATACAATGGAAAACTATGTAATGATAAAAATGCATCAACTACAGGTTTAAACAACATGGATGAATCTTGCAAATATAATGTTGAATGACATAGGCCTCCACAAAAATACTGTATTATTTACATAAGTTCTAAAAGAGACAAAAGTTAACTACAGATTATAGGAAAATATATTAAGTTTTAAACTATAAAGGGAATTAAAGATGTAATTACCTTTTAGCAGGAAGGAAGGGGATTGTGATAGGTAAGGGACATGTGAGGGGTTGGCAATATTCTATTACTTCTACTTGGGCAGTGGTAAATGGGTATTCATTTCGTAATAAGTAATTGGGCTACATACTTATTATTTATGCATTTTTTCCATGGATATACTTCACAATAAATGTCAGATTAAAAAATATTTTGTACACAAAAATGTATTTATGCATACTCTTTCACTCTACAATTCTTATGAAACTTTGTTTCATAATATATTTTGCATTTGCCTTCAAGAAAATGATAAACCAAAGGCATTGGAAGAAAAGCAGTTACATAACATTGAATAAATTGTTAAAACTCTTTAGGATCAAGTTGTTAGTTTTTTTTATAACTGTTCCATGAAGCATATAGAGTATATGAACATTTCCTAAATATCTATGATATCCTCAGCAAAACAAAGATTCAGCAGTAGCATACATTTGGAAATTCCTGTGTATTATTTTTGTCTTCTAGATCCCTCCTCTACATAAACATTTTTTAAAAAATTAAAAAGCTGCATACCCTATTTTCTCCCACTGTACATAAAGCACAGTGCTTAACTCTGAAGTGTGGTTTGCACATTGTGTTTAAAAATACAGCAATTCAATCTAGGAAAAAACTCTAACACAGATGTTTACAAAGTACTGCAGTAACATAAAAAGGACTCTGAGAAGATCTGCAACAGAGAGAAATGTCTGACTTTGTTTAACTTCATATTTGCAAACTTCATTTCAACAAGGAATTGTTTTCACCTATAATTGTCCTACAAGTATGGTTGGACATACACTGCAATAAGGTTTCTTAAAACTCTAGAATTTTGCTATTCTTATTCATGTCCCAGTCCACAGACTAAAGAATTGGAATGAACACAAACTTCATTGGAGAAAAGAACATCTGAGAAAAAACATATAGTATGACAATGTTGAAACTACATGACCCCTGTGCTCCCAGAAAACAGGGACACTTAAGAAATACCCCCACCCAATTGTGTGCCCAGAAACACTAACAAATGATCATCCTACTCTTGTAATGTTTATTTGAGGATAAGACCTACCCCCACTCTCACAAATCTCGTTTACTTGCTTTTATAAAACCCAAAGTTTACTCCCTCATCTTTGATATGTTCCTTAACAAACGTTCTCCCTATTGCAATAGTCTGAATAGAATCATGTACTTAGCTGTCCAGTGCATTATATCTTTGAAAGGGAAATCCCTGAATTTTTGATTCACCAGTCTACAGTAGAAAAGTCATAGTTCTTTGTATTGGAGAAAAAACAAAACAAAAAACAAAACAAAACAAAAATCAATGTTTTTTAGAGTGATTTCTTAAATTTAGTATGTTTTTTTATGATTAATCTGAGACCAGCAACTAATTGTACCTGGGAGGTCCTAAAGAATCACATTAATAAAACTGTGGAATAATGTCCTACTGAAAGGAAATAATTAATTAAAAACAAGTATTAAAAGCAACCACAGGCTTTCTAAATATATGATTTTGCATTCTACTGAAAAATAAATCATGTACACAGCCCCAATATGAAGTTGCATAAATCATATGTATGTATTCCTGTGCTAATATGTATATTAGAAAACAAAAAGTAGACATTAGAAAAATAAATTAAAATATAAAGATAACTTAAAAAAAAAAAAAGCAACCAAGATGTCCTTTAATAGGTGACTGGATAAACAAACTGTGGTACATTCATGTAACAGAATATTATTCAGCAATGAAAAGAAATGAGCTATTAAGCCATGAAAAGATATGGGTGAACCTTAAATGCATATTGCTAAATGAAAAAGCTGGTCTATATATTATATGATTCCAATTATATGACATTGTGTAAAAGGAAAAACTTTAGAGACATTACGTCAAAGGGACACATGACCAAATGAAAGAGCTCCCAAGGGCCAAAACTAGAAGAATCTGAGTAAAAAATAAAGTACTGTTGGATTATAGCAAAGGATATAAAAAAAAAATTCATAAGACCATACTGATATAAATAAATAATTGAATAAATAAATTAGGGAGAAGAGACAAATCTGTGCAGAAGAATTCCAAATAATTTATGTAAACTCCGCCTCAAGAAGGTGAAGCATTACTCTTCACTCCTTAATGTGGGCTACACAGTTACTTCCATCCAAAAAGTACAGTATGAAAAGGGTGGAAAAGAATAACTTCCCAGTGGTGAGACCTGACAAACACTGGCTCTGCCAGGTGATCAAGGTGAACATCAACAGTGGTAAGAAGTTACTATTTTGGTACTATGTAACCTAACCGCAGTCTGATAGTGAGAAAAACATCATACAAATTCCAATAGAGACATTCTACCAGATACCTCATCAGTACTCCTCAAAACTGTCAAGTCATCAAAACCAAGGAAAGCCTAAGAAACTGCCACAACCTAAAGGGGCTTAAAGAGACAGATGACTAAGTGTCTGGTATCCTAGACGGGATTCTGCAATAGAAAAAGGACATTAGGTAAAAACTAAAGGAATCTGAATAACGTATGGACTTCAGTTAATAATTATATATCAGTATTGGTTCATTAATTGAAACAAGTATACTATACAAAGGTAAGGTATTAACAATGGGAAACTGGGTTGTGGGGGTTATGGGAACTCTGTATTATCTTCACAATGTTTGTGCAAATCTAAAACTGTTCTAAAAATTAAAGTTTATTTAAAAACAAAAGTACTCAAGTTTAAAGAAGGAAAAAAAACAACCCCACAATATCCCTGGAGAGTAGCCAAAAATAGGCACAAGTTTCCTTTCGGAGGGATGAAAATGTTCTAAAATTAGACTGGGAATAAATTAGATTATGTAGTGTAACTACAACTCTGTAATTATATTAAAAATCATTGACTTGTTAACTTTTAAGTGGATATAATGGTATGTAAATTATACATTGATGAAGCTGTTAATAAAAAACTATCCTTGGATAAAATGAGAAAGGTGCTTATACAAAGACTATCCAATTTTATTTAAATTTTGGAGCAGTTATAAACTAGAGCAAAAAAAAAAAAATGTGTCTTTTCTCTCCTCAAAATAATAAAATTGAAATCTCTCAAATACATTAAAACCTGTAAGTCTAGAAATCATCATTTTATTGGCACTGTGGAAAACAGCCTTAAATGAAAATGTATTAATTCTACTCCATATTGTAAGTATGATAACACTTTAATTTTCCTGTTTAAAAATTAGAGATATATCCTAAACCTAGACAGCTGTAAAATGAGTGAAAAAATTAACTAACATATTAAACATTTAAATGCTGTCTATAATAGTGCTCAGAGAAATCTTATCATGTAAGGTTAAAGCTACAGTAAAATAAAACACCACTGAATCACCTATAACTATAAAAACTGAAACAAAAATTAATAAGTATCTTACATAAGGATCTTCCCTTAAAAAGGCTCCATATAGTTACACTATATCTAAATTATAATATAGTAATTCCAATATAAAAATTGACCAATATACAAACACTCTCACAAAACAACTCAAGAAAAGAGCTGACCAAGGCGGCCTTTAATGGGTTCTATTTTTGAAGGATTAGCTGCAATAGCTCAGTGGCTCTATCTTGGATCTAATTCCCTGCAAATGATTTTGATTATTCCAATATCAAAAGGATTTTCTTATAAGATGCTTTTATCTTTAAGGTAGGCTCACTAAAAAAATTTATAGATAGGATCATCTATGGCATTTATTTAACTTACTGAATGAGTAGAAGTTTCTGTGAATGTATTAGTGGTCTACAAACTGGTTGTATGTTCTGCTGGTTAAAAAAAAAAACTTAATCTCACAATATCATTCAGGACTCACTTGCAAATATAATACTCATCATTAGCTAATATCTCAACACACTTCAGGATAAGGCACACTATGTCTACAAAAGAAGCAGGGGATATCTATATATGATAATAGGATGTAAAATGTCATATACATACATCCTACTTCTACTATAGTTAATGTATATAACATTTATAACACATATGAAGAAAATATATAATGCATGCATTTAAACCACCTTGATAATTTTGAAAATTTTTGGCTGACATCTTTTTACATCTGATTAGAACATCATTTGTTTTTACCTGCCTAGTCAACATTTTCATTTGAATGTTGTGCTGGTTTGAATCTATTATGTACCCCAGAAAAGCCATGTACTTTCAATCCAATCTTGTAGGAGCAGACCTATTGTGAGTGGGACCTTTTGATTAGGTTGTTTCCATGGAGATGGGACCCCACCCATTCAATCATCTTTACTGGAGTCCTCTATAAGAGGATAAAAGGTGGAGATATTTTGAAGAGAGCTTAGAGACACTTGGACAGAAACGTCCAGAAAAAAACAAGCAGAGAGCCAAGAGAAGCTAACGTATATAATCCAGAGTTTGCCCCCAGGAGAAGCTAAGACAGAAGCCCAGAGATATTCTGGAGAATGCCACTGAAACCAGAAGCTAAATCCAGGAGAGAAGGCTCAGCAGAGCCAGCCATGTGTCTTCCCATGTGACAGAGGAACCCCGGAAGCCAGCAGCAAAAAGTTTCCTCAGAGAAGGTATCTATCTCTTGATGCCTTAATTAGAACATTTTCATGGCCTTAGAACTGTAAATTTGTGAACTAATAAACCCCCACTGTAAAGGCCAATCCATTTCTGGTATATTGCATTTTGGCAGCTTTAGCAAACTGGAACAGATTTTGGTACCAGGAGTGGGGTGCTGTGATTTGCAAATACCAAAAACGCTGGAACAGCTTTAAAAATGGATAAGGGGAAGATTATGGAAGAACTGTAAAAAGCTTGATAGAAAAACTTTGATGAGACTGTTGGTCTTAGACAGAATGATGAATGCGTCACTGCAAAATGGAAGAAAGACAATCCTTGTTTTAAAGTGGCAGAGAATTTGGCAAAATTGAGTGCTGTTGGTGGATGGAAGGCAGAATTTGAAAGCCATAAGCTGGGATACTTAGCTGAAGAGATTTCCAAACTAAATGTGGAAAATGCAGCCTGGCTTCTCCTTGCAGCTCATAGTAAAATGTGAGAGAAAAGAGATAAGCTGAAAACCAAGCTTGTGGGTACAAAGAAAACAGATAGATAGTTTGGAAAATTCTGAACCTTTGGAAAATGAGTCCTCAGAGAACAGTTCTCCATGTGAGGATTTAACCAAAAATGGAACCAGTCAGACACTGCAGGACAAGACAGGATTGGAAATACAGTTATCCAGAAAGGATTTGTGGAAAGTTCTATTGTCTGGCAGTTGGGAACTCTAAATCCTGCATGCCAAGCAAACACAGTTTTTGCAGGATCTGTATAAACGGAACGAGTGCCAGTCTGGACTGAGAGAGACAGAAAACGGACAGATTGAAGGAAGAATCACTTCAAGTGCAGAACTATGGAAGCCAAGGTCTGAAGCCAAAATAGCTCAGGCCAAGAGAGTAGACCCACCCATGCATGTGGAGAGGCTGAGTTTGCCCTGGAGGCAGAGGGTAGACCTTCTGCCTCATTATTCAGGAAGAGTGCTGCTGCCCCAGGCCTCAGAGAGGGTGGAGCATATTCCCTGGGGATGGGGAAGAGCCCGGCCACCACCCTACTGTTCTGAAGGGGTTGAACATGTGCCCCAGAGATAGCAGAGAGCCAAAGTGTCAACTAGATGCCTGAGGAGGGTGAGGCTGAGAACAAGGTGGTCTCCCCAATACTCAGATATGTTGGAGCAATCACCCAAGTTTTTGGAGACAGCAAGGCCACTGGGTTTAAGCCCTTGGAAAGGATATGACTTCTGCTCTCTCAAGCTCCAAAAACAAAATGTTATTCTATAAATGACTCAGACTTTAAAATCTAATGAAGTATGCCTACTGACTTTAGGAACTGTTTGGGTCCCGTGACCCAAAAATTCACAGGAATTTTTCTTGCATCATGAGCACTCATTAGCCAGAGCCAGAACCTGCTGCCTGCCTCTCATGGGCCCACGGCTCCCCTGCCTCCTTTAATGGCCTCATCCATCTGCCTCTCCATCTTTCCTCACTGCTACAACACTTAATGTAATGAAGACCAGGAGAGAAGCACACCACCCAGTGCCCAAGGACACTGCACACAGCCACTAGTCGCTCTTGCGCAGTCCTCAGGAAAGACTCATGTAAGTTTCTGGCAAACAACCGGCATGTAAATCTAGGAAGGGGGCTCCGCAGCCTCCTCCTCCAAGCTTTTTTGGCAAAATGGGAGGGGCCCTCACAGTCAGCCAAAAGCTGGCCCCAGACTGGCCAGAGTGCACCCAGGCATCCTCCCGTGCAGAGGAATGCCTCTTACCGCCACAACCTCCTGCTCCTCCAGCACACACCAAAGCACCTGCAGTGGAGGGGATACTGGGAACAGGAACAATACCACCACTGGGCCTCAGGAGCCTGAGGGACAACCTAGAGCACTCCAGGGGCACCTCAAAGGGCAGGTGAGGCGTGCTTGCACACCACTGCAGCAAAACATCCTCTCCCCATGGCGGAGAGAGACTGAGCATGAAACAGAGCCAGGCGAGGCAAGCAAAGGATGACCACTCAGCGGGAGACACGCAGAGCAGGACGGGCTGCATCCACACCCCTACCTCCCTCACACAGCCAACAGGCAATGGGAAAGAGGTGATGGGCCCAAAGACAGAGCATGGAGAGCCAGTCCTGTTCCTCAAGAACATCCGTGCCCCCGTCTGACACAGCTTAGGCCTGGCCCAGGAGAGCACAATGCCACCGCATCAATCCTGCCATACTCAGGGTGGGTGGACCCTAGCAAGGGCAGAATTCACAGGGAGCCTGCTTCAACCTTGCAGAACATGGATGGGATGGAAAAAGGGTGGCCGACAACCCTGGGAACGAAATGCTGGCACGCAGCACTAGCACAAGGAGCAGGGGTGTCATGTTGTGGCCACCCTGGGTGCCTGCAGAAGGGAACACATGGGAGAGAAGACCCCACGTGGCCTTACCCCCACTGCCCTTGGGTGCTAGACAACAGAGGTGGTGCACGCGTGGTCCTTAAAGATTATTTTCTTGTAAGACAATAACAGAGCACTAATATCTTCTGAAAACATGTTAAATGGTGCCATCTGAACAAATAGAAAATTACAGATTCAAGTCTAAATGTCAATAATTATAAAAGAATACCTGGTAAGGAAAAAAGTAATGGTATCTTATTGCTAGCTAGAAAATGTTCAAGGCACAATTTTCATTGATTAAATAATGTAATACTACCTTTATAAGGATGCCTAAGCTATTTCTTGGACATAGAAGGTGTTTTTCTTTTTTTTTTAAGGCAAAATCTTGTAACATAGTTGATGAATTCAGCAATTGTACAAGAATGGAGGTATCGTTAAAAGGAAACATTAGTGAGGCGGGGCAAGATGGCAGCATACAGAGTTGTGGAATTTAGTTTGTCCTCTACAGCAACCTGTAAATAGCCAGGAACAACTAATAAATAGTCTGGAACAACAGCTGGGGAACAACCATGATGGTCCACACATCATATACCAGCCTGGAATGGGTGGAATGGCTGAGATCACAGCATAAAAGCTGTAAGTAAAAGCTACAGAACCATGCTGGGAGCCCCCCACCCCCACCCCCGCCATGGCAGGCTAAGCGGCAAAACTTCGCTGTGGGTGAAAGAAGCAGTCCCTACTGGGAGCAAGAGAATATAGCTCAACCTAGCTCCAACCGGGATTTTAATTAACAAATGTGGACTGCTGAACAGACGCTACAAACACAGACAAACCTCTAACAAGCAGCAAAGTACCCTTAGGTCGCTCCCAGTGGAAAGGAGGTGGGGCTGACAAAAACAAAACAAAACAAAACAAAACAGAGGCTTTTGGACATGACTAAGCTTAGAATACTGGAAAATGGCTCTGTCCCAAGAAAAGGAGTACAGAAGACCGGGTACCATCTCTAGCCGACAGGCAAAACTGGGGGCCCAAGGACTGGCTCTGAAAAGGGGCTTTCTTTCCCCTTTTTTTCTCTCTCACTCTGAGTGGCTCAGAGGAGAAAGCCTCAGGCATTTTCAATTCTTGGCTTGCTGACTGAGGCAGGGTGGAGTTAACAGAGTCAGAGAGACAAAGGAATATTTCAAATGCAGGACCCCAGGGCCCTGAGGAAAACAAACCATCAAACAAGAAACAACTTAAGCTGACAATTAAAGGGACCACACCTCTTTACACCAGTGGGGAGCAACAGAACAACAGGCGCCACGAGCTGGGCAGGTTAGGAAAACCACAGCAGCTAGAGGCCTCACAGGAAAGTCTGTCAATCTTCTGAGACACACCCTCAGGTAAAACTGATTCTGAATATAGCCCCCGCCTGAGATATGAATTGTTCTGGTATGGAAAAATCTGATTGGGATAATAAAGGCAACAGAAAACTAAAAATCACACTAGGAAAAATGAAGACATGGTCCAGCCAAAGGAACAAACACACTTCAACTGAAATACAGTAATTGAAACAACTAATTAAAGAGCCTCAAGTAAATAAGCTAAATCAATTCAATGAGCTGAGGAAAGATACGGCAAAAGAGAAGAAGGATGTAAAAAAAACATTGGGCGAACATAAGGAAGAACTCAAAAGTCTGATAAAACAACTGGCAGAACCTACAGAAATGAAAGGCACAACAACTCAAGAGATGAAAAACACAATGAAGACATACAACAGCAGATTTCAAGAGGCAGAAGAAAACATTCAGGAATTGGAGAACAAGACATCTGAAGCCTTATACACAAAAGAACAGATAGGAAGAATGGAAAAATAAGAGCAATGGCTCAGGGAATTGAATGACAACATGAAGCGCATAAATGTATGTGTTATGAGTGTCCCAGAAGGAGAAGAGAAGAGAAAAGGGGCAGAAGCAATAATGGAAGAAATAATCACTAAAAATTTCCCATCTCTTATGAAAGACACAAAATTACAGATCCAAGAAGCGTAGCATAACCCGAACAGAACAGATCTGAATAGACCTACACCAAGACACTCAATAATCAGATTATCAAACATCAATGACAAAGAAAGCATCCTGAAAGCAGCAAGAGAAAAATGATTCATCAAGGGAAGCTTGATAAGACTGCAGATTTCTCAGTAGAAACCATGGAGGCAAGAAGGCAGTGGTGTGATATATTTAAGAAACTGAAAGAGAAAAATTGCCAAACAAGAATCTTACATCTGGCAAAACTGTCCTTCAAATACAAGGGAGAGTTTAAAATATTCTCTGACAAATAGACAATGAGAGAGTTTGTGAACAAGATACCTGCTCTACAGGAAATACTAAAGGGAGCACTATAGACAGATAAGAAAAGACAGGAGTGAGAAGCTTGGAGCACAATTTTGGGTGATGGTAGCACAATAATATAAGTACACTGAACAAATATGACTGTGAGTATGGTTGAAAGAGGAAGATTAGGGGTATGTGGAACACCAGAAGGAAAGAGGGAAGATAAAACACCGGGACTATATAATTTACTGCAATCTAGAGTGGTCAACAATTGTGATAAAATGTAAAAATATGTTTTTATATGAGGGAGAACAAATGAATGTCAACCTTGCAAGGTGTTAAAAATGGGGTGGTATTGGGGAAAAAATACTATCAATGCAAACTACAGTCTATAGTTAACAGAAACATTGTATTATGCTTCCTTTAATGTAACACAGGCAATATACCAAAGGTAAATTCTAATAAGAGGGGGATATAAGGAAGGGATATGGGATTCTTGGCATTGGTGATGTACTCTGATTTTTTTATTGTACTTTATTTTCATCTTTTCTTTTGTTGCTTTTTAGCTGTCATTTTTTTCTTTCTTTTTCTTTTTCTTTTGTCTTTGTACCCTTTTTTGACTCTTCCTTTGTGGAAGAAATGGAAATGTCCTTATATAGACAGTGGTGCTGGTGGTGAATGCATAACTATGTGATTATAAAGGGAACCATCAACTGTTTACTTAAGATGAAATGTATGGTGCATGAACAAAACAGTCTTTGAAAAAAAGGGGATGGTTGAGGGATGAACCTTGAGGACATTATGTTGAGTGAAATAAGTCAGACACAAAAGGACAAATATTGTATCATCTCACTGATATGAACTAATTATAAAATGTAAACTCAAAGACATGAAATATAGGTTACCAGGTTATAGAATGAGGCTAAAAATGGGGAGCAGATGTTTAGGTTGAACTTAAACATTTGGGAATGGAGAGAGGTGACAGTAGCACATTATTGTGAGAATAACTAATAGTGCTGAATGGCATGTGAATGTGGTGGAAAGGGGAAGTTTAGAGTCAGGTATATCAAGAAGGAAAGTTGGAGTTTAAAACATGGGATGTATAACACAGTGAATCTTGTGGTGGACAATGTCCGAGACTAACGGAACAAAAATTAGAAATGTCTTTCATGAACTAGAACAAATGTAAGACACTATAACTAGAAGTTAATAATAGAGGGGTATATAGGGGAAAATGTACCTATTGCAAAATATGTACTACAGTTAGTAATATTTTAATATTCCTTCATCAACAGTAATGAATGTACTATACCAATACTATGAGTCAATAATAGAGTCGGGGGGTTGGGGGTATGGGAGGATTTGAGGGTTTTTTTTTTATTCTAATTTCTTTTCTGGAGTAATGATAATGTTCTAAAATTGAAAAAAAAATTGTGTTGATGAATGCACAAGTATATAATGGTACCGTGAATAACTGGTTGTACACTTTGGATGATTATATGGTATGTGAATAATCTCAATAAAAATTAAAAAAAAAAAAAAAAGGAAACAGAAGTGTGCCAGAAGCAAATCTTTTAGAGTCCCATCATTAAAAGAAACAGGATAAAAATGAATCATCTGAAAAAATGTGGGCTGATAGAGAAATACAAACACCACAGCTATCTCCTACTTATTGGTAAACAATGCTTAGAACCACAAGAACTGCGTTTTAAAACCATGAGGGGCTAACACTGATTCACACAAGGAGTGTCTAACAGAAGCAGTCTTTCAAATCAAATAAAATTTCAGGGCAAAAATGACTCAAGTCGAACTATAAAGAAAAACCTTTCCTATGAAATACTCCACTCCTTCAATTTGCATTTAAGTAGGACTTTCATTCTTTTTCCATACCATTATGGTAAGAATGCAACACCATCGCAATACTAAAAAAGATCAATATATTTATCCCTGTGAAAATTTTTCTTCCTACTTCAAAATGTATTAATAAGAGATAAGGAATGACTAAATACTATCAGATGATAAAATATTTCATAGCACATACATTGTTTCAATCAAATCCCTACTAAAACATGGCACATTTATTAATATATAGCTAAGATGTGTATCTATATTATATATTTTTTCAATTTGACCCAAAATCAAATAAATTGCAATAACTGTTAAAATATATGACTTTCCAAAAGATATTATTACATGTTATTACCTTCATTTTCTTGGCTACTAAGTCATTACTTACCTTATCATTATTAAATTAGATGAGAAAATCATGGATGGAGAGGACAGTCATGATAGGATGAACTAAAAAACCTAAGAGCTCTTTAAAACGTGTAAGTTATTATGGGAAAAATTTTTTAAGTGAAACACAGTATGAAAGTTCAAAAAAGTCTTAGTTTAATTCAATTTCCACTAACACCGTGAACATTTACTGACAGCCCTTTAATGTCCAGTCCTAACACAAACCCTGTAGATTCAAAGACTGATTAAAGCAAGGTCTTTGGTCTCCAGGGACCTACAATCTAATGGTATTTTTTTTGTCCACAGATGGCATGACTATTCATTAAAATTGAGTGTCCCTGAGCAAGTTTGGAAAGGAAACACAAAAGAAAAAATATCACTAATTGTCAAAGAAAATATAACAAAGGTTTTGTTAAGTGACACATTAAGATCTACTAAATTATGATTACTGAGATCCCTAATCTAAGATTATAATTATAATTATCACTAAGATTATAAATTTAGTTATTTACTAGTAAGGAAAAACTGAAAATACCTTCTTTACATAAACTGTGGGCAAAGGATTAAATAGTTTTATTTACACAAATAAATCAATGTCATTTAATTTTTTTTTGGTTTTTATTTTTTCTTTTTCTTTTTTCTTGCTCTAACCCCTTTTTAAAATGTTACATATATTATATACATATTTATTGAAATTGTGCACATACCATTCAACTATCCCAAGATCCAAAGTGTACAATCAATTGCCCATACAGCTGTGCATCCAACACAATTAATTTTTTTTCAATTTTTAGATTTTCATTACGCCAGAAAAGAAACAAAGACACAAAAAAGGAAACTCAGATCCTCCCATACCCCTAACCATGCCCCCCTCCATTACTGATTCATAGTTTTGGTATAGTACATTTGTTACTCTTGATGAAAGAATGTTAAAATACTACTAACTGCAATATATAGCTTGCAATACATATATATATTTTTCCCTATATGCCTCTCTATTATTAACTTCTAGTTATAGTGTCATACATTTGTTCTAGTTCGTGAAAGATTTCTAATATCTGTATAGTTAATCATGGACATTGTCCACCACAAGATTCACTGTTTTATACATTCCCATCTTTTAATTTCCAGCTTTCCTTCTGGTGACAAACGTGACTCTGAGCTTACCCCTTTCCACCACCATCACACATCTTTCAGCACTGTTGGTTATTCTTTCAACATGCTACCACCACCCCTGTCCATATCCAAACATTTAAGTTCACCCTAATTGAACATTCTGCTCATAATAAGGAACTGCTTCCCATTCTTTAGCCTCATTCTATATCCTGGTAACTTATATGTCATGTCTATGAGTTTACATATTATAATTAGTTCATATCAGTCAGACCCTGCAATATTTGCCTTTACGTCTGTCTTATTTCATTCAATATAGTGCCCTCGAGGTTTCTTCATCAACCCATTTCTTTTAAGATGGTTTTGTTCACACACCATACATTCTGTCCTAAGTAAACAATCATTGGCTCCCTGTATAGTCTCGAATTTATGTATTCAGCACCATCGCCACTATCTATATAAGGACATCACCATTTCTTCCACAAAGACGGAGGAAGAGTCAAAGAAGGCAGAGAGGCAAAAGAAAAACAAAAGAGAAAGAGAAAAACAAACAAAAACAAAACTGACAGCTAGAAAGCAACAAAAGGAAAGATAGCATTAACCTAAAGTAGAATGAAGAGTCAGACATCACCACCAATGCCAGAAGTCCCATACCCTTCCCCTGTTCCCTACCCCCGCATATGCATTTAGCTTTGGTATATTGCTTTTGTTACATTAAAGGAAACATAATACAATGTTTCTGTTAATTATAGTCTCTAGTTCCCATTGATTGTATTTTCCTCCCAATCCCATCCTATTTTTAACACCTTGCAATGTTGACATTCATTTGTTCTACCTCATGTAAAAACATATTTGTACCTTTTATTAGGATTGTTGAGCACCCTAGGTTTCCCTGAGTTACACAGTCCCACTCTTTATTATTCATCTTTTGTTCTGGTGTCCCACATGGGCCCAGCCTTCCTCTTTCAACCATACTCACAGTCATCTTTGTTCAGTGTACTTACATTGTTGTGCTACTATCTCCCAAAATTGTGTTCCAAACTTCTTTCTCCTGTCTTTTCCTTTCTGTCCATAGTGCTCCCTTTAGTGTTCCTGTAGAGCAGGTATCTTGTTGACAATCTCTGTCATTGTCTGTTTGTCAGAGAATATTTTAAGCTCTCCCTTGTATATGAAGGACCGTTTTTCCGGATGTAGGATTCTTGGTTGATGGTTTTTCTCTTTAAGTATCTTAAATATATCATGCCACTTCCTACTTGCCTCCATTGCTTCTGTTGAGAAATCCACGTATAGCCTTATCAAGCTTCCTTTGTATGTGATGGATCGCTTTTCTCTTGCTGCTTTCAGGATTCTCTTTTTATCTTTAACGTTTGATAATCTGATTATTAAGTGTCTCAGTGTAGGCCTATTTGGATCTATTCTGTTGGGGTATGATGCACTTCTTGTACCCATAATTTTATGTCTTTCATAAGAGATGGGAAATTTTCATTGATTATTTCCTCTATTATTGCTTCTGCCCCTTTTCCCTTCTCTTCTCCTTCTGGTACAACAATGACACATGCATTCTTGCTTTTCATTTTGTCCTTAAGTTCCCAGAGATGTTGCTCGTATTTTTCCATTCTTTTCTCTATCTGTTCTTTTGTGTGTAGGCTTTCAGATGTCTTGCTCTCCAGTACCTGAGTGTTTTCTTCTGCCTCTTGAGATCTGCTGTTGTATGTTTCCATTGTGTCTTTCATCTCTTGTGTTGTGCCTTTCATTTCCATAGATTCTGCCAGTTGGTTTCTCGAACTTTCAATCTCTACCTTATGTGTGCCCAGTGTTTTCATTATACAGTTCAGCTCTTTCACCATATCTTCTCTAAACTTTTTGACTTGACTTATTATTAGTTGTTTCAATTCCTGTATCTCAATTGAAATGTAAGTTTGTTCCTTTGACTGGGCCATAACTTCATTTTTCTTAGTGTAGGTTGTAGTTTTCTGTTGTCTAGGCATGGTTTCCTTGGTTACCCCAATCAGGTTTTCCCAGACCAGAATGGGCTCAGGTCCCAGAATGAAGAAATATTCAGTATCTGGTTTCCCTGAGGGTGTGAAAATTCGTACACCCTGTGAGGCCTCAGGTCACTGTGTGCTTTTCTGCCCAGCAGGTGGCGCCCATCAGCCTGTAATCCAGACTGGTGTAAGGATGTGTGGCCTCTGTCTGTTTTCCCCCAGGTTCTGGGGTATGGTTCTGAATGGAATGCAGGTAGTAAAGCTGGGCTCCACCTCCTTCCTCTTACAGAAGATAGACCCCCTAGGGAGATGTCATTAACATTTCAATGGTCTCTCTCTGCCTGTGCTATCTCTACCCTTGTCTGGGTCAGAGCACTGGGAACTGAAAATGGTGAAGCTTTCTCCACTGAGCCAAAACAGGGACAGAAAGTCCCCTTCAGGGCTAGTAGACAATGACCCTCTGGCTCTCCAAGGTCAGTCGTCACCCAAAGCCTCTGTCTGCTTGTTGGGGATTCATAGCTTGTAGTGAGCAGTCCACACTTGCTAATTAAAACCCCAGTTGGAGCTCAGCTGAGCAATATTTGATTGCTGGGAGAGAGCTTCTCTCTAACACCATGAGGCTTTGCAGCTCTGGCTGTGGGGGGAGGGATCTCCCAGCTTGGATCTGCAGTTTTTACTTATAGATTTTATGCTGTGATCTCAGGCATTCCTCCCAATTCGGGTTGCTGTATGATGAGTGGACGCTCAAGTTTGTCCCCCCCACAGTTATTTACTAGTTGTTCCTGGTTTTTTGTTAGTTGTTCCACAACTAGCTTCCACTCCTCTCTATGCTGCCATCTTAGATCCAATCTAATGGTATATTAAAATTTTTGTAAGAACTGTAACAGACATTTATGACATATATAACTATAATGGATGTTTGTCTACTGAATAAAAGTCAATGGCTTCATGACTACCAGAGTTCCGGGCCATTGTGAGCACTTAATAAATGATTGCACATAACAGCATATGTGTAGAAGCTAGTTGCTTTCCCTTTCTTAGGAGATGATCCATTTCAAATTCCAAGGGTAAAAAAACAATTTAGATGGATGATGAAGTTTTGTGGCTCTCCATGAATTCATAGCTGCAGCAACAACTCCATATTCAAAGATGTTTGTCTTAGTCTGCCAGAGCTGCCACAACAAGGTACCACAGGAATTTATTGTTTCCCAGTTTTAGAGGCCAGAAATCCAAAATCAAGGTGACAGCAGAATCATGCTTTCTCTGAAGTCTGAGGTGTTCTGCTGGTGGCTCACCAGCATAACTCAATCTATACCCCCGTTACAAGGCCATTTGTCTCCTTCTGTCTCCTACTTCTACCATGTCCAGGTTTCCTCTGCTTATAAGGACTCCAGTCATATTGGATTAAGGCCCACCATGACTTAGTTTGGACTCATTTTAATAGGATCTCTGAAGATCCCATTTACAAATGAGTTCACATCCACAGAATCAGGGTTTAGCACTTGGACAAATCTTTATGGGGGACATGATTCCATCCATAAAAAAGGTTCTTCTCTGTGTACCATTCTGTGGTGCCCTTTGAAGAATCAGTTTCCAAACCATGGGAAGGATAACTAGCCTATTTCAACTACTAATTTAATAAAAATGAGAACTATTTTTTGCCTCCAAATTTACAATTGTTACCTGTAGTAGTTCTATACTAAGTGAACAAGACAGTTGGGCAGACAGCACCATATCTAGTGCCATTTAATAACTCCATTTCAATTTTGATCCAAAAACTAAGAAAGAATTCCCCAACAAGTAACTTTCCCCAATTGGTATGTGCGTGTATATATATGCACACATGTACATACCAAAGACATGTAATTATTCACATAAGAATAACAGTGGAAGTTGCAAAAGTTCAAAACTCTTTAAGACATTCCTGCAATGTAGGCAGGATGAAATATACATTTTCTACATGTAAGGTACAAAGCTGTGCTGAATCTGCAGAACTAAACAAAATTTGCTTGCTGAAAATGTTCAGCAAAACCCTTTTATAATTGATCTTTTTAGTGTAAAGAATGCAAAAAACCAAATCACTGATGGTTTAAGAAACACAGAGTTATAACAGGCCAATCAACCTAAAATTCATTCCAAAATAATAGGGAAATAAACCCAAGGGTCCACATATTACAGGAAGGAAGTTTGGATCCCACAATGGATGATGCAGTCGAGCTAACTGGAGAGAAGTAGGAAGTGCCAAACCTACATTCTAAAATGTTAGGCTGCCTGGACCAGCCCTAGCTGGTCTGTGGGGAGTAGACTGTGGGGAGACGGGCATTCGCCATTCCTCTATCAACATTTATGATCTGAACAAGCCAATTTGACTAGGTCTGTCTGTTTTAAATACTGGTAATGCCACCAAAGCTGAGGTAAGTGAGGTCTATAGGTCTCTATCCAAACAACTCCTTCTCAGATGATATTTACAATGAAAAGAAGCCTCATATGAAACCTGCAAACAACGTACATTTATTAGCAATCTGTCACCAAACAAAAGGCCAGAGAAACCTAATTTTTAAACTTAGGTTTAAGCTTTCTGTTGCTTTAGATAGTCCAGTACGTCCTATCCAAAGCAAATGCAATAATGTTCTACTGGTTAACCTTTAGGAAACCAAACCCTTCTTGAAGTGGTGGGACACAGGATCATAAGGGTTCTTTATGTTAATGAATCCTCCAAAACAGATTTGATAGTAACATCTGAAGCCCTTGCCACAGCCACTTTTGTAATGTAGGCTCCCAATCAGGGTCCATCACATGCAAACATTGTTATAAGATTTTTCATAGATTAATCCTGTGATTAGATTTAACTTATATATATATACATATACTGTACAGAGAGCATTTTTTGATAAACTAGAGATAATAACAACATTGAAATAATGGTCATTGCAAAATAAGTTGAACAGAACTATACACACAGCAATAGCTCCAAAATAATATATTTCCAATGACCTGGTTTCAGTTTTCAAATAAGGTGTACTTCCACTAAATGCTGTGTGCTGGTTTGAATGTATTATGTCCTCCAAAACACCATTATCTTTGATGTAATCTTGTGTGGGCAGGTATATCAGTGTTGATTACATTGTAATTCTTTAAGTGTTTCTGTGGAGATATGCCCCACCCAACTGTGGGTGATGACACTGATTGGATGATTTCCACGGAGGTGCTACCCCACCCATTCAGGGTGGGTCTAAATTAAGTTACTGGAGCCATATAAATGAGCTGGCAAACAGAATGAACTCAGTGCAGCTGAGAGTGACATTTTGAAGAGGAACTACAGCCAAGAGGACACTTTGAAGAATGCACAGAAGCTGAGAGAGTAGCTACAGAAGAGAGACAGTTTGAAGACGGCTGTTGAAAGCAGACTCTAGCTCTGGAAAAGCTAAGGAGGACAAATACCCCAAGAGCAACTAAGAGTGACATTTTTGAGGAACTACAGACTAGAGAGGAATGTCCTGGGAGAAAGCCATTTTGAAACCAGATTCTGGAGCAGACGCCAGACACGTGTCTTCCCAGCTAACAGAGGTTTTCCTGACACCATTGGCCATCCTCCATGAACGTATCCAATTGTTGATGTGTTACCTTGGACACTTCATGGCCTTAAGACTATAACTGTGTAACCGAATAAACCCCCTTTTATAAAGCCAATCCATTTCTGGTATTTTGCATTCCGGCAGCATTAGCCAAACTAGAACACCCTGTGTCCCAGAACTATCCATTTACTATTCTATCCCTCAGGATCCAGGTATGATGCCAAATGTGGTACGGAAAAAAGAAGCCAGACCCAAATGGTATCATAACTACATAAGTGCATATCTGAAAAGTTATCAGAAACCCGAAGAGTCTTATTAATAGTCTTAAAACTTAAAAGACTGAAATACATTTAATATTCTTTTAAGAAAATACAATTTTGAAGAAAAAAAGGGTAAAGCATTTGTCCGACAAATACTTACAGAAGGCCCCAAAGTAAGACTGATCACTTGTACCAGCTAATGGAAGATGCACAAACAGGCTTTGAAAAACAGACAGTGTTTTGACAGGTGAAGGTGGCTGTGGGATCTTCTGGAGGAAAGGAACAATAAGCAGAAAAGCACAAACAAGGAAAAGTCATTGAGAACATCAACGCTGTAGACTGGTTGGTGTATGAAGGATAAGGAGAACTGGTGCATACAGAAGGGAAATATGTAGGTTGGAGTCCTACATATACATTCTGAAGATGTCTGACATAAAACAAGAGGCTCTAAGGAGAATTCAAACTTGGTGTGAGCTGGAGAGGGACATAGACACAATGGTGCCTTATGAGTTAGGAAGTTACTGCAACAGTGTGGAAGTGAGTGGGAAATGGGGACAGAACTAGGCTAGAAGGAGTAGGCATTTTGGAAGAATAGTTAACAAGAGTTTTGGCAAATGAATGAGGGTACTGAAAGATAAATTAGAGATGAGAGCAGCAGTGTTCACTGACAAAAGCAGGGGCCAAGAATTTGATACTTGGGCTCCAGTCTGCCTGTCCCTTTAAAAGGATCTGTGACCTTGGGATCTTTGTTTCCTCATCCACAATGGCTTTTGGACACAAAGATCTCTCAAGTCCCTTCTAATACTATGATAATGCCACTCTAATACTCAAAAGTTTTAAGTGTTATTGGCTAAGAAAACTCTGAATACAAGTGACAGACAGCAAAGTCAAGAGACGCTATTGAAATAAAGGACATTCTACATATTCGGTAGGTCACAAATGCTACAAAAATAACTTCAAGTGGACTACCGATTATTACTTTGTTTTAACTGTTTTCTGGATTGCAATGGAGTTAGTGGAAAGAACAAAGAGACTCTTGTTAGAATTCCAGATGTGCCAAGTGACCTTGAACAAGTTATTCAAGGTTCCTAAGCATCAGTCTGTAATCCGTAAAACAGAGGCACTAATGGATAGAATTGGAGATTACAGATACAAAGAGTTGGGCATCCTGTTTGGCCAGTAGCAGACATTCAATGAATGGTAATTTCTATATAGACAGCTGTTGTTCTAGTTTGCTAATGCTGCCGGAATGCAAAACACCAGAAATGGATCGGCTTTTATAAAGGGGGTTTATTTGGTTACTGAGTTACAGTCTTAAGGCCATAAAGTGTCCAAGGTAAATACATCAACAATCAGGTACCTTCACTGGAGGATGGCCAATGGTGTCTGGAAAACTCTGTTAGCTGGGAAGGCACGTGGTTGGTGTCTGCTCCAGAGGTCTGGTTTCAAAATGGCTTTTTCCCAGGACGTTCCTCTCTAGGCTTCAGCTTCTCTCCAAAATGTCACTCTCAGTTGCTCTTGAGGCTTTTGTAGTCTCTTAGCTTCTCCAGAGCAAAAGTCTGCTTTCAAAGGCCATCTCCAAAATATCTCTGTAAACTGCAGTTCCTCTTTCTGCTCCTGTGCATTCTTCAAAGTGTTCCTCTTGGCTGAAGCAAGCTCGCTCTTTCTGTCTGAACTTATATAGTGCTCTAGTGAACTAATCAAGGCACACGCTGAATGGGCAGCGCCACAACCCCATGGAAATTATCTAATTAGAGTTATCACCTACAGTTGGATGGGTCAGATCTCCATCAAAACACTCGAAGAATTACCATCTAATCAACATTAATACATCTGCCCACACAAGACTGCATCAAAGATAATGGCATTTTGGGGAACTAATACACTCAAACTGGCACACTGTATATAAGGACATAATTTGTAACAAGCACACACACAAAAAAAGATGGGAGGATGAGAGTATAGGAAAGTGGGGGTGTATGCTATTAAAGTTAAGATGATATAAAATAAAATATTGTTATAGATTTAAAATGTGAAATTTTAACCCAATGGTAACCACACTAGGAAAAGTACATTCAGAAAGAAATGAGAAGGGACTCAAAATAGTACAATACAAAAAAATCTAAGAAATATAAAAGTAGGCATTAATGGAAACTTAAGGACAAAAAAATACTAAGACTTACAAAGACAAAATAATGAAATAAAGAAGGAGGTCCTACATTAGTAACATTAAATGTAAACAGACTAAACTCTGCAGTCAAAAGGAAGAGATTGGCAGAATGCATAAAAAAGAATTATCCAAATAAATGCTGATAGGATGAAAAAAATATATCATGCAAATAGTAACCAAAAGAGAGCTGGGATAGCTATACTAATATCAGGAAAATAGACTTTAAGTCAAAAACTGTTAAGGACAAATATGTCTGAGCTTATACAGCACTCCAATAAACTAATCAAGGCCCATGCTGAATGGGCGGGGCCACATCTCCATGGAAACTATCCAATCAGAGTTATCATCCAAGTTGGGTTGGGTGCATTTCCATGGAAACAACCTAATCCAAACATTCCAACTTAATCCCCAGTAATATGTCTGCCTCCACAAGATTGCATCAAAGAACATGGCTTTTACTGGGGGACATAATATATACAAACTGGTATAGCTGTACAGACTACCTTATTTTAAGGTTTATTCTTATCACTTCCCCTCACTGCTGCTGTCAGGTAAGACATTTTATTTTTAAAATAGGAGAAAAGGTTTTATTAGCATAATCTGTGGTATCTACAAACTTCTGTAATATTGAATATTCCAGTAAAAATGATAGGAATTGCAAAGCTGCTAGCCAACCTAAAAAGATGTTTTAAAAAATTCCATATTAAATTTCTTGATATCTCCACTTGACTATCTCATAGGCAACTCACTTAAACTCAGTATGTCCAATGATCTATCTCATAGTTTAATGGCCCACCCTTAAAGTCAGCTCTTCACCTGGGTTCCCTATCTTGGTGAACACTGGCACTCCACATCCAGCTGGTTGGGTCAGAAACCTGGGGATCACTCTTGGCGCCTCCTTTCTCTTCCTAAGCTACCAGTTAATCTTGTTCTGTCTATTTCCTCTCCTAAATCTCTCTTCAACCCATTTCTCTCCATTTTCCACCTGGAAAACTACAACAGCCTAATTCACTTTATTCCAACCTCTCTTTCTATTCCTCCTCTGGAACCAGAAGCAGCATAAAAACAAACAAACAAAACAAAAGAAAAACACAAAGTGATTACCTTCTGTTTAAGACCTTCAATGATTATCTACTGCATCTAGGATACAGTAGAACATCCTTCTATGACCTTCAATGCCACACATGAACTGGCTCATTTCAAGCCACTTTACCCTCCCCATGCTCTAAGCTATGGGTCTTCCCCCCTCAGAAACTTCATACTGTGATTCCCTGAGCTTGGACCACTCAGCCTTCCACACACCTAATTACTATTTTCACTAGTTAATTACTACTCATACCTTAGAACTAGATCCAACAACATACCTCTAGGAAAATGGTGCTATCAGATCCCAGACTAGAATAGGTAACCCACTCAGACATTCTTAGAGCACCTCATGCTTGTCCTTTGAAGTACTCATCATATTTAAATAAAACAATGCCTGTTTGACCTCACATACCAGACTGTGAGCTAGGCAAGAGGAAACGTCAGGGAATATATCTCTCTTGTTAACTGATATTTTCACTACTCAGAGTATGCTGTGCATATCACAGAAGGAGTATGCATTTATAAACGCATCAACAAACTAATCATCCATCCATCTATCCTATCCACTCATCCATCCATCAGTCTGTAAAACCTCATTGAGCTGGAACTGACTCCTGACATACAAACAGGGGAGGTCTCATCACCTCACCTTTCAATCAACAATTGCTAGATTCTCAATCAACAGAAACTCCCAAATAATTGATACCTATAATAAAAAAATTGCATATAGTAACTGATAAATTATTTAACAATGACAGAGTGCTGAAGGTAAAGCCACAGTATATATATTTACAACTTCAAATTCGAATTCAACATTCATTTGCCATATTTATTTGTTATGAAAGCTGTATGTTGGTAGAGAATCATTTTATGGTTCATTTGAGAAAACATGCAGAAAATTCCAGGGAAAGAAATAAAGCCCTAGAAGTCTGTTAAAGGCAAAATACTTAATTCCAATATAACCTCAGTTATGAGGTTTTAAGAAACCTAAGCAAAAAGTGTATCTGTGGTTGAAAAGAGATTGTCTTAATAAGAAATGTCCACTATAGCTGTAACGAGACTGAAACTGTAGCAACCAGTTTTTTTTACAAGGTATGTCTTATTTTTCAAAAAAGTGTAATGCATGTATCAAATTAATGAAATAATATTAATACAAAGAACTCCCTCCTTGAAAGACAAGTATGAAATTAACAAAATAATATTTATTTGAAGAACGCCTTCTTTGAAAGACACTTTGCTATACCCTAAAGGCAAAAATAGAATCATTTCAGACCTGCCCCCACCATAACATTGCTACCTTCCAAGTTCATTTCAGACAAGATTTTAAGTATTTTATAGCAAATTCCTCTTGGTAACTCTGATTCCAAACGGCATATCATTGTTATAATATGACAAAAAACAATTACATGGACAGGAAGCTAAGTAAGAAGAAAGTACAGTAAAATCCACCAAGAAAAACTTTTAAACCTCCGTTTGCCATGATTCCCACTAACCTACAAGTCACACAACAACCTGATTCTTCCTCCCACTCCTCTTCATACCATCTTCATCCACTGGGCACAAGCTTCAAATGAACAAACCTTTACAGAACCACCACAGTTTGATAAATATCATCATAGATAAAACAGTGAGAAATGCAAACCCCTACAGAGAAGAGATTCTCAAACTGGAAGAGGTATCTAATAAACAAGCAGCTCTCCACAACAGAGCACTTCGGGAGCTCAGAGCAGGAAGCACTAAGGAGGGCCTGGGGTGGGAGGGGAAGTCTACCTACAATGGGTGCACTGGAGCTGAGTCAAGATGCACAGACTCTCACCAAGCTGTGAATGACAAGTGTACAGAATGGTATAAACCTCAGCATGTATCAAAACACTGATTCTGAGTACTATCATCAAATTTCTGATTCAGGTAGGGCCTGATAATTTGCATTTATATCAGGTGATGCTGATGTTCTTGGTGGTACCACACTATGAGAATCACTGGCTTAGTTAGATGTCCAAGGTCTATTTGAAGAATCCTAAGTAGTTTCCTGTGGTTAGAGCACAGCTTGGCATTAATTACATTAAGTTCCCTTTTTGCCCCAGAAAATGTTTCTATTACATTAGCTTACTTTTTTTTTTAAGGTAGGCTACATATACTTTATAAATCATGACTACTGGGATAAGAATAAGCAATGCTAACATACAAAAATACTAGAGCATAATAAATTTCATTTTGATTATGTAAAATATATTAAAAATACAACACTTTTTCAAACTATTAGACCCAAGGCATTTTTAAACAAAGTTTAAAGCTTTCATAAACAAATTATCTTAGATTTACTTTTCAAAAACTCAAGTAGTTTAATCTCAACTATTGGCTCTAAAAGCCCACTGAAGATTAAATTGCTGTCATCAGTACTTTAACATCAGTTTAGACAAACCCTTAAATTGTAAATCCATGTCATAAAACAAAACAATGGTTTTGTCCACAGTATTTTTATGCTCCCAAAGAAAACACACTCATGGGAAACTGGACATTTTTAACCAAATGTTCTCAAATCAGTCATGAAAGACAGAAATAGTAACAAGAACAAGCTCACTAATAACAGACCAGAAAGGTACGGGAATGATATATAAGTAAAGTCTGTTTCAAAGAGAAATTGTTTATTTTCATTTTCCCCAAATTATATGAGAAATTAATTTCCTTATGAAAGGAATGGGATGGGAGAAAAAGATCAGCAGGATACATTATATGTCAGTATGTTATCTTTGTCCATATTTTTATTTCCTTAGCCAAATTATGGATTTCCAGATGTATATGATCTCACTTGCTTGTGGCACTTCTCAACTTTCAATACTCTGGGTACTTAAAAAAAATTACATTAGAATGAAATAATACAAATAAGTACCTTCTACACAGGAAATTTATAATAAACTAATACAATTTTCTAATTTTCTACTTTGATTCTACAACCTCTACCCTAATTGAAGAGACGCCCATTCTTGATTTCCTATCTCAAAGCTATAAACTCCTCGGGGGGTGGCAGTGACTATCTTTCATCTTTGTTTTTCTCAACCACCAGCATCGAGAAATTATATCTTTGTCAAATAAAAGTTAATAAATAAGAGAAGGAGGAGTGTCACTCAAATTTATGAATCTAAAAATCCTTCTATCTTTAATATATAAACTTGGTATCTGTTATATGTTTTCAAATCCTAACAGGAGTTCCAGTTTTCACATCACTGATTAAATGATCTAATCTAATCAGAAAACCAACTACCTTAGAAGAAAAATATGCAGATCCATGAGAGAAAAAAAGACATTCTCTTGTTCTTTAAATCAGAGCAATACACTTCCCAGTAGAAAAGAACTCCATCCCCTAAATTCAGACACTGCTTTACCGAACTTTGCACAACCATGAAAACATCAAAGAAATCTACAAACTTGATGTGCTTGTGAATTATTATTTTGAGGAGAGAAGGATGAAAAGCATTTGGGAATAATTGTGGCTTTTGGCAGCCGAAAGTGTAAAACTTTACCTCTTAGAAAATTACTAGTTGCTTGAAGAATCCCAGGATTCTAACAACCAATTCTGCTATGTTAGAAAAACCACAAGAGTGTTCTTTTGGTGACAAAATCTTTCACGTTTCTTACATTATGGGGTAAAAAGTGGGTATATTTACAAGGTCTTTTTGACCCTAAAAATCATAATGTACATCATAAATAATTTTCTTGATACCAACATATCAATTTTTAACACTATTCATTTGGTAAACTGGAGAGTTCTGCAAAGTATAGATAACTGCAAAGTTCTATATCAGCAACAAATTACCCAGGATTTCCACCCACAATGTGGTCAGTCTCCAGGTATAGCGAGAAAAGAGACTGGCTATAATGATCCAAAAGTCATTTTTTTAAAAATGTATTAATGCACAAGGAATCCCCTGAATACGCTACACCTCAGTGGTTCCTGAAAGCATTGGTGAACTAGGCAGCATATATGCCAGCAAGTGGGTCAGCAGTCAGGGGTCATTACAGAGTGTGCCAGCACAACAGCATACACAAGCAGCACAAAACACCCAGGTGAAGCCCAGAAGTCATCCTACAGCTTAGACTCCAATTCTACTTATGAAGTAGAAGAATCAACATAATATGCTTATCTTAAAAGAGAAAAGGGACAAGTGAACACAACCAAGCAGAAAAACCTTTTGAATATGAGGTTTAAGAAAAGGTATGCTCTTGAATCTTTTTTAATTGGGAAAAAAAAAAAAATTGTTATAGCCAGAATTCTAAGATGGCCCTGAAGATTCTCATCCCTGGTGTACACAATGAATATTGCCCTCCCTCTGAGAGTAGGTAGGACTATGAAAAAGATGGAGTTCACTCCTGAGATTAGGTCGTTTTATGACAAAGGTAAAGGTATTTTGCAGATGTAATTAAGATCCCAAATCAGTTGGCTTTGATTTAATGAAAAGGGAGATTCCCTAGATGGGCCTTTAGGAACAGATTTAAAGTGTGAGAGATGCTCTTGGGGGCTTTGAAGAAGTAAACTGCCATGTTGTGAAAGGGCTTATGGTGGGGGCCACATGGCAAAGAGCTCAGAGCAGCTTCTAGAAGCAGAGAGTAGTCCCTGTCCAACTGCTAACAAGAAAAAGGGGACCTCAGTCATACAGCCACAAGGAAATGAGATCTGCCAACAACCACGTGAGCTGAGAAGACCCAAGACTTAGATGAGATTGCAAGCCCCTGATGATACCTTGACTACTGCTTTGTGTTCTAGCTTGCTAATGCTACCAGAATGCAAAACACCAGAGACGGATTGGCTTTTATAAAAGGGGGTTTATTTGGTTACACCGTTATAGTCTTAAGGCCATAACATGTCCAATTTAACGCATCAGCAATCAGGTACCTTCACTGGAGGATGGCCAATGGCATCCGGAACACCTCTGTTAGCTGCGAGGGCACGTGGCTGGCATCTGCTCCAAAGTTCTGGTTTCAAAATGGCTTTCTCCCAGTATGTTCCTCTCTAGGCTACAGTTCCTCAAAAATGTCACTCTTAGCTGTGCTTGGGATATTTGTCCTCTATCAGCTTCTCCGGAGCAAGAGTCTGCTTTGAACAGCCGTCTTCAAACTGTCTCTCATCTGCAGCTCCTGTGCTTTCTTCAAAGTGTCCCTCTTGGCTGTAGCAGACTGCCCCTTCTGTCTGAGCTCTTATATAGTGCTCCAGTAATCAAGACCCACACTGAATGGGCAGGGCCGTGCCTCCATGGAAATTATCTCATCAGAGTTATCACCTACAGTTGGGTGGGCCACATCTCCATGGAACACTCAAATTACAATATAATCAATACTGATATGTCTGCCCACACAAGATTACATCAAAGAATATGGCCTTTTCTGGAGGACATAATACATTCAAACCAGCACATTCCACCCCCTGGACCCCAGAAAAACATATTCTTTCCAAATACAAAATACATTCATACATAACAACATCACAGAAACTTAAATCATATCAGTAACAACAGTTAAGTACAAGATCCCATCAAAATCAATTATAGGCGTGGTCGGTCCTAAGTCATAATTCTCCTTTAGCTCTGGATCTGTGAACTTAGAACAAGTTATGTGCTTCCAATACACAAAGGAGAGACATCCATAGGATAAACATTCCCACGGCCATAAGGAGAAACAGTAAGGAAAACAGGGTTAACAGGACCAAAACAGTTCCTAAAACCTGCAGGACAAACTGCATTAGATTTCAAAGTCTGAGAGTCATTTACAGAATGATGTTGCATCCTTGCGGCTTGAGAGAATGGGAGTCTAACCCTTCCTAAGGGACTTTGCGGAAGCCCTTTCCTCTCCAAATGCTGGAGTGAGTTCTCCAACATATCCACAAATTGGGGAGACCACCTTCTCGGCCCCACCCTCCTCAAACATCGGGGCAGCACTCGGATTCCCTTCCATCTCTGGGGCACACGCTCAACCACTTCGGAACAGTGCAGTGGCAGCCAGGCTCTCCCAAATTCCCTGGGAATGTGCTCCAACCTCTTTGGGGCTTGGGGTGGCAGAACATTTCCTGAGCATCGAGGTGGAAGGCCCACCCTTGACCTCTGGGGCAAACGCACCCTTTCCATGCTTGTGGGCTGCTCCGCTCTCCCAGCCCGAGACCTCTTGACTCCAGACCTCAACCTCCATGGCTCTGTCTTTGAAGAAATTTTTCCTTCAATTTGTTCCTTGTCTGTCTCCTCCAGTCCAGAACAGCAATGGCTCTGTCTATAAAGATCTCACAAAAATTCTGTTGGCTTCGCATGAAGCACACAGGGGTCAAAGCCATCAGACAATAGGCCTTTCCACAAATCCTTTCTACTTAACTCCCTTTCCAACCTTGGCTTGTATTGAAATAGTGGCTGGGTTCCATGCTTGGTTATATCCTTATATTGGGCTGTAGCTTCTGGGATTCCACCCACTGGAAGCCCATAACTTTCCAAGCCATCAGGTTCTGGTTTCTTTGAACCCATGAGTTCAGTTCTAAGTTTATCTCTCTCTGCTTGCATTTTACTATAAGCTGCAAGGAGAAGCTGAGGTACATCCTCCACACATAGTCTGGAGATATCCTCAGCTAAGTATTCCAGGTTGTCGCTTTCAAATTCTTCCTTTCATCTGACACCAGGACTCAATTTTGCCAAATTCTCTGCTACTTTAAAACAAGGATCATCTTCCTTCCAGTTTGCAACAACACATTCATCATTTCTGCTCAAGGCCTCATCAGAAGTGTCTTTAGAGTCCATATTTCCACAAACATTCTCTTCAAAGCAGTTTAGGCCTTTTCTATCAAGTGCCTCACAATTGTTCCAGAATCTTCACCTTATCCATTTAAAAAGCCATTACAACGTGTTTGGTATTTGCAAACACATCAGCACCCCACTTCTGGTATCAAAATCTGTTCTAGTTTGTTAATGCTGCTGGAATGCAAAACACCAGAGATGGATTGGTTTTTATAAAAGGGGGTTTATTTGGTTATACAGTTGTAGTCTTAAGGCCATAACGTGTCCAAGGTAACACATCAGCAATCGGGCACCTTCACTGGAGGATGGCCAATGGTGTCCAGAAAACCTCTGTTAGCTGGGAAGGCACGTGGCTGGCATCTGCTCCAAAGTTCTGGTTTCAAAATGGCTTTCTCCCAGTATGTTCCTCTCTAGGCTGCAGTTCCTCAAAAATGTCACTCTTAGTTGTGCTTGGGATATTTGTCCTCTATCAGCTTCTCTGGAGCAAGAGTCTGCTTTCAACGGCTGTCTTCAAACTGTCTCTCATCTGCAGCTCCTGTGCTTTCTTCAAAGTGTCCCTCTTGGCTGTAGCAGACTGCCCCTTCTGTCTGAGCTCTTATATAGTGCTCCAGTAATCAAGACCCACACTGAATGGGCAGGGCCACGCCTCCATGGAAATTATCTCATCAGAGTTATCACCTACAGTTGGGTGGGTCACATCTCCATGGAATACTCAAATTACAATATAATCAACACTGATATGTCTGCCCACACAAGATTACATCAAAGAATATGGCCCTTTCTGGGGGACATAATACATTCAAACCTGCACACCTTGTGAAGCAGTGAGGAGGGAACCAAGCTGTGCTTGCCAAGACTTCTGGGCAACAGAACTGTGAGATAATAAACATTCATTGTTTTAAGCTGCTAAATTTGTGATAATTTGTTACATAGCAAAAATAAACTAACAACATCATTTAAAGTACCTCTTGATGTTTCCCTAAGTGAGCTTGATACTGACACTTGATTGAAATTGTTTTAATGGGGTAAGAAATGTGGGATAAACTGATTAAATGGTCTTGATTATTAGATGTATGACTTCAGATCTGGGATAAGTCAAAATAATAGAAATAAACTTTTAAAATTTCAGAACTCTTATTACAGTATTTACTGACTCACCGGCTAGATTTTACCTGGAAAACACCTTGATGATTATCTGATCCAACTACCTCATTTTCTAGACAAGACACAGAGAGGGAACCAACTTTCCCAGGCTCAAAGCGCTCCTAAGCAGCAGAGCAGGAGCAAGAACCCAGTGCCTCCAGCACATACAGCTATTCCCACAGAAGTCTGTCTAGTGGCCTCTTTTAACAGATATTAACAATCGGGCTTGACTCTGGAGTCTGCTACCACATTAAAATGCCCACAGTGGAAGTATACCGCATGCATTTAAAAAGTAGGGTTTGAAGTAAATATTTGAAAAGATTCAAAGACTAAAAGTAGCACAAAGGAAGACAATGGTAGAGAAAAATCACTACTATATTATAATTATGTTTTCCATTTATATAAAGCAGTGCCACCCAGGGGACATCTGGGAATGTTTGGAGCTATTTTTGGTTGTCACAACTGAGGAGAGGGGGTTGCTATTGCCATCTAGGTGTAGGGGGCCCAGAGATGCTGCTAAACATCCTGCAATGCACAGGAAACCCCCCCACAACAAAGAATTATCCTGTCCCAAATATCAATAGTGCTAAGGTTGAAAAACTTTGCCTTAAAGCATCAAAGTTATCTCTTTTTATCCTTGCTGACCCCGTCGCCCTGGAACTGTGCCCTGTTACATATACAGAATGCAGAGCTCTCCCATATCATATTTTTCTTTGGCTTGGATTTTTTTTTTGGGAGGAGTGGTTAAAAGCAATTTTATTGAAATATATTCACATACCATACAACCATCCAAAGTGTACAATTGTTCACAGTATCATATAGTTGTCATTCATCCCTACAAACAATTTTTGAACATTTTCATTACTTCAACAAATAAGAATAAAAGTAAAAGTAAAAAAGAACATCCAAAGCATTCCATACCCCTCCCCCCCCATTATCCATTTACTTTTTGTCCCCATTTTTCTACTCATTTGTCCATACACTGGGTAAAGGGAGTATGAGCCATAAGATTTTCACAATCACACAGTCACACCATGTAAGCTATATAGTTATACAACCATGTTCAAGAATCAAGGATACTGGATTGCAGTTCATCAGTTTTAGATATTTTCCTTCTAGCTATTCAAATAAACTAAAAACTAGAAAGGGATATCTAGATACTGTACATGAGTTACCTCCAGAATGACCTCAACTCCATTTGAAACCTCTCAGCCACTGAAACTTTATTTTGTTTAATTTCTCTTCCCCCTTTTGGCCCAGAAGGCTTCTCAATCCCACAAAGCCAGGTCCAGGCTCATCCCCAGGTGTCATGTCCCACGTTGCCAAGGAAATTTACATCCCTGGAAGTCATATTGCACTTAGTGGTGAAGGTACAGAGTTTATTTGGCTTGGACATTAATAACTTTTCTTTGGCTTGGGCTTAAATATAGGCTGTTTTTCACCTCTTATTTTCAGCAAGTTGTAAACTGCTATAACAGCACAGACCCACCTGCGCCAATGATCCTCCTGACAGACAAAACTAAAATAATGTTATATATGCTTGATTTTAACAAATATGTGGTTTATACATTGATCAAAAATCCGCAACCTACTAGTGAAGGGCTTCTGGAACACAAGTATGCTTTAACACATAGTTTGATAATCACTGCCAAGTCTAAACCACTGGTAGTAAAAAAATATCTATTATGACCCAACCAAATAATATAAATGACTCAAGTGAGGAAGGTGTTAGAAACAACAGGAAGTGGAGAACTTCAATGATCTGAAAAGCACAGGTTCTATCTAAAGAGGAAGCTGCTATGCAGCTCTAGACAATGCTGTCATGCAGGAATGTGGGCCCAATGTTGTCAGATTTTCAGATTTTTAAAGAAAACCTGGATATCTGGAATTTTATATGAAACCACTCAATTTTAATGTGCTAGCTTATTAAAAAGAAATACATGTTATGGGTACAACATTTTGGACCACCTCTTTCAAATTTATGATCTGGAAATTACAATAAGGGGAAATTACCAGGTTCCAAATAGGATGAATTCAGGGTATATATTTGAAACCCTTAATATCCAGCAACTAAAATTCACTTCAAAGCAGCTAGTATGCAAATTAACTTCAAATTTTACTTCATTTTAAAACAAAGTCCCTAGCAATAAATTCAAACTGTCATATTTGAGTTTAATTTTAAAAAGTAAAGCCAATTTTCACATTTAATAGGAGTTTTCCTATTGGCTGATTTTCATGAACCCATTTTCCATTTCAGAAATAAATTCTCTGAGGAGAGAATGAATTCTGTCATTCTATCCTTACAAGTGAAAAATTGGCCCAATATTATTATAATTTAGAGATGAAAAGGGCCTTAAAGTATTTTAGGCACCACTACTACCTGATCTGCTTAGAAATCTAGACAAAATCTAATTTAAAAATAGAATTTTAAACTGGGTTGGAAAAAGAACACTGCACACAGAGAAGCACAAATAGATGTTAAGTGACTTTAACAGGATGCTAAAATATAATATACATGTATCATCAATCATTTTAAATACCCAGAAAATATCAATACTATTCTACTATCTCCCTTAATTATATTCTGCAATCTAAAACATGTATATTTCCTACTTTCCCACCAGTAAATACTATGACTCAAATTTTTTTAAAATAAGCCAAAAAAAAAAAAAAAAAAAAAGTCTCCTTAGAATGCCAAGTGGTATAAACTTCAGTGGTATTCCCAGGAGAATGTAGTTAATTCCCCACTCAGTCTTGGAACTTAAAAACAAACAGAAAATGATGGGACTTCTGGGAAGACATAGGAGAGGCAGAGCAAATTTTTCCACTGTGAAAAAACTAGAAAAAAGGCAGAAAACACCTGGGACAATGGTTCCATGGTACAAGCAGCCAGAGAAGGACCTCTACAATATATATAGTAGGGACTTAGATAAAAAAGCAAAGAAATTACATCTGAAAGGATGGAGTGAGTTTATTCAACTGGGACCGATGCCAGGTGTTGGCAGTTGGGAGTTGGCCGCCAAGCAGGGGAGGGAGCAGCTCTCCACACCCGCACACCCATCTCAGCAATTAGCTGGGGAGGTAATCCTTCTTAGCCTCATGGCCTAGAGCAACCATGAGGAAGTTCAGGGAAGAGCAGACATGTTGATCATACGAAGAAAACCCAGTGCATTTACTCTTCCACTACAGAGGCCTGCGGTATGCACGGTGAGAGGAGGGGATAAGTGAGGGTGCCACATGGAAGCACCAGGAACATCCCCCCACTCAGAGGCTCGTGGGCACACAGCAAGAGGGGAGCAGGACACGCTGCAGCTAGAGGGTGAGAAATGTAGTCCCATAGCCCAAGAGCGATCCACTCAGAAGCCCAGGAATCAACAGACACTATGCCATTAATAGAACTCACTGCCAAACTGCACAGGGCCCACCCCCACCCCCAGGGCTGGCAGTCTACAGCCCATACAGAGAATGGCTGTGCTGATTGGATTTCTGCCAGGTTTGGACCCCACCTGTGATGGTTAGGTTCATGTGTCACGCTGGCCAGGTAATGGTGTCCAGGTGTCTAGTCAAGCAAGCACTGGCCTAACCATTACTGCAAGGACATTTGTGGCTGGTTTTTAAATCACCAGTAAACTGACTCATCTGTGACTAATCACATCAATGAAGAATGTGTCTTCCTCAATGACAGAATTCAATCAGCTGGATTTAATCCAATGAGTTGAAGACTTTTAAGGGAGAAAGAGAGAGAACTTTCACTTCTTCTTTGGCTAGCCAGCAAAGTGTTTCCTGAGGAGTTCATTGAATACTTTCATTGGAGTTACCAATTCGCTGCCTGCCCTACAGAATTTGGAATCGTACATCCTGCCCTAAGCAATCTGGACTCGTGCATCCCCAGAGTTGCATGAGACACTTTAATAAAATCTTATATTTACAGATACCTCTTGTTGGTTCTGTTTCCCTAGAGAACCTTAAGTAATATCCCATCCAAAGCACAGCCGCATTTAAGCTAAAAAGCTGGCTTGAGGTTAAGAGGTGGCTCAAGATTTATCTGCTGGGAAGACAGGGAAAGTGCACTCCAGCAAGCTATGGTTCTGCCAAATTCCATACAAATGTCCAAATAATTCTACATTTTACAAAATAACTTTATCAAGATAAGAAAAAGCCCCAAAGTCAACAGAAAATCACAAAGCACATGAAGACCCAAGAAGATATGGACAAGCCAAATGACAAAATTAAAAACCCAGAGGAGACACAGAACTTGGAGTAAATAATCAAAAAAAGTACATACAAATTTCCAGAACAATTTCAATGGGTTGGCTAAAGACATAAGGACATTAAGAAGACAGTAGAAGAATTTTAAAGAGTAAATAAAAGAGTAAATAAAAAAATAGCAGATCTCATAGAAACAAAAGATACTGTAGATCAAATTAAAAATATACCAGAGACACAACAGCAGATTTGAAGAGGCAGAAGAAAGAATAAGTGAACTATAAGACAAACAATCGAAAGCGAACACCCAAAAGAACCAATGGTGTAAAAAATTTTTTAAAAATTTTGAAATAGATCTCAGGGAAATGAAGGACAACATGAAGTGCACAAAAAGAAGAATCACTGGTGTTCCAGAAGAAGAGTAAAGGGCTAGGAAGAGTATTTGAGGAGAAAGTGAGGAAAAATTCTCAACCCTTATAAAAGATATAAATATTCAAATCAAAGAAGCCCAATGAACTCTAAGTAGAATAAATCCAAATAGACACACTCCAAGACAGATACTAATGATATCGTCAAATGCTGAAGAGAAGGAGAAAGTCCTGAAAGCAGCAAGAGAGAAGCAATTCACCACATACAAGGGAAGACATACAAGGGAAGACTAAGTACTGACTACTCAGTGGGCACCATGGAGGTGAGAAGGCAATGATATGACATACTTAAGACAATGAAAGAAAAAAATGCCAGCCAAGAATTCTTTATCCAGCAAAGCTCTCCTTCAAGTTTAAATTTTCACAAATACTGAATTTGTTAACAAGAGACCTGCTCTGCAAGAAATACTAAACGGAGTTCTACTGGTTGAGAAGAAAAGAAAGGAGAGAGAGGTCTGGAGAAGGTCACAGAATTGCAGAGTATTAATAAGGTTAACTTAAAGGAAAAAAAAGAGAGGGGAAAAAATAGAGCTGACAAATAAAAACCAAAGGATAAGATAGAGGTTCAAACTGCCTACACAGTCATAACTTTCACTGTGAATGGATTAAACTCCCCAGTTAAAAGACAGAGGAGTAGAATGGATTAAAAAGTATGACCCATTGATATGCTGTTTACAAGAGACTCAGACCCAGCAACACAAAGAGATTGAAAGTGAAAGGATGGAAAAAAATATTCCACGCGAGCTGCAGCCAAAAGAAAGCAGGAGTACCTATGCTAATACTAGATAAAAAGACACTTTAAATGCAAAGATATCATAAGAGACAAAGAAGTACAGGGACAATTCACCAAGAAGAAATAACAATCATGTTTATGCACCTAATCAAGGAGCTCCAAAGTACATGAGACAAACTGGTAAAACTGAAGGGAGCAACAGACGTTTCTACAATAAAAGACAGGGCACCAATAAGGAAACTGAGAATCTAAACAATGTGATATATGAATTAGACTAACAGACATATATAGATCATTAATCTCAAAGTACCAGGATACACAATCTTCTCTAGCACTCATGGAATATTCTCCAGGATAGATCACATGCTGCAGCAGAAAACTAGCCTCAATAAATTAAAAAATATTGAAATTATTCAAAGCACATTCTCTGTCCATAATGGAATGCAACTAGAAATCAATAACCACCAGAGAACCAGAGCTTTCACAAATATCTAGAGGTTAAACAACACACTCCTAAACAATCAGTGGGTCAAAGAAGAAATTGCAAAAGAAATCAGTAAATACCTAGCGACCAATGAAAACACAACATATCAAAACTTATGGGATGTAGCGAGGCAGTGCTAAAAAGGAAATTTATAGCTCTAAATGCATACATTAAAAAGGAAGAAAGAGCTAAGACCAAAGAACTAACTGAACAACTGAAGAAGCTAGAGAATGATCAGCAAACTAACCCCTAAAGCAAGTAGAGAAAAAGAAATAGCAAAGATTAAAGCAGAAATGAATGATCTGGAGAACAAAAAAACGAGAATAAATAAAACTAAAAGTTGGTTCTTTGAGAAGAGCTACAAGATTCACAAGCCCTTAGTTAGACTGACAAAGTAAAAATGAGAAAAGACCCAAAAAAAACAAAATCAGAAATGAGAGGGGGGTCACTACTATGGATCCCAAAGAAATTTCGAAAATCATTAAAGGATACTATGAGCAACTGTACATCAACAACCTAGATAACTTAGAGGAAATGGACAATTTCCTGGAAACACATTGTGACACTTTGAATGTATTATGTACACCCAAACGCCATTATCTTTGATTTAATCTTATGTGGGCAGACCTATCAGCATTAATTACATTGTAATTCTTTGAGTGTTTCCATGGAGATGTGCCCCGCCCAACTGTGGGTGATGACTCTGACTGGGTAATTTCCATGGAGGCGTTACCCACCCATTCAGGTTGGGTCTAAATTAAATCACTGGAGCCATATAAATGAGCTGAGAAACAGAAGGAACTCAGTGCAGCTGAGAGTGACACTTTGAAGAGGAGCTGCAGCCAAGAGGGATACTATGAGGAATGCACTGGAACTGAGAGAGGAGCTTCAGCTTACAGAGACATTTTGGATACAGCCTTTGAAAGCAGACTTTTGCTCTGGAGAAGCTAAGAGAGGACAAACGCCCCAAGAGCAACTAAGAAAGAAATTTTTGAGGAGCTGAAGCCTAGAGAGGAACATCCTGGGAGAAAGCCATTTTGAAACCAGAACTTGGAGCAGACGCTGGCCGCATGCCTTCCCAGCTAACAGAGGTTTTCCGGATGCCATTGGCCATCCTCCAGTGAAGGTACCCAATTGTTGATGCGTTACCTTGGACACTTGATGGCCTTAAGACTGTAACTGTGTAACCAAATAAACTTCCTTTTATAAAAGCCAATTCATTTCTGGTGTTTTGCATTCCAGCAGCATTAGCAAACTAGAACACACATGAACAACTTGGACTGACCTGAGAAGAAATAGAAGACCTGAACAAACAAATCACAAGTAAAGAGATCCAATGAGCCATCAAAAATCTTCCTACAAACACAAGCCCAGGGCCAGACGGTTTCACAATGGAATTTTACCAAAATTTCCAGAAAGAAGTGACACCATTTCTGCTTAAACTCTTTAAAAAAATTGAAGGAGGAGGAACACTGCCTAACTCATTTTATGATGCTAACATCACTCTAATACCAAAATCAGATAAAGATACAGTAAGAAAAGAAAACTACAGACCAATCTTCCTAATGAATATAGATGCAACAATTCTCAACAAAGTACTTGCAAATTGAATCCAAAGGCACAATGAAAGAATTATACACCATGACCAAGTGGGGTTCATACGTGGCATGCAAGGGTGGTTCAACATAAGAAAATCAATCAATGTAATACAACACATTAACAAATCAAAAGGGAAAAATCAAATGATCATCTCCACAGATGCTGAAAAAGCATCTGACAAAATTTAACATCCTTTTTTGATAAAAAGACTTCAAAATGTAGGAACTGAAGGAAACTTCCTCAGTATGATAAAGGGCATATAGGAAAAACCCACAGCCAGCATAGTACTCAACAGTTAGAGACTGAAAGCCTTCCCCCTAAGATAGGGAATGAGACAAGGATGCCCACTGTTACCACTATTATTCAATATTGTGCGAGAAGTTCTAGCCAGCGCAATTCAGCAAGTCAGAAATAAAAGGCAACTAAATTGGAAAGGAAGAAGTAAAAGTGTCATTATTTGCAGATGATATGATCTTACATTTGGAAAATCCTGAGAAACTGACGACAAAGCTGATTGAGCTAATAAACAAATTCAGCAGACTGATGGGATACAAGATTAATGTGTAAAAGTCAGTAATGTTCCTATACACTAGTAATGACCTAACTGAAGAGGCAATCAAAAACAAAACAAAACAAAACAAAAAAGACTTCCATTCACAATATCAACTACAGAAGTCAAGTACGTAGGAATAAACTTAACCAAAGAGGTACAAGACCTCTATACAGAAAATTACAAACTCTACTAAAAAAAAAATCAAAGAAGACCTAAATAGGAGGAAAGATATTCCATGTTCATGGATAGGAAGGCTAAACACTGTTAAGATGTCAATGCTACCCAAACTGATCTACAGATTCAACGCAATTCCAATCAAAATTCCAACAACCTACTTTGCATACTTGGAAAAGCTAGTCATCAAATTTATTTGGTAAGGAAAGGGACCTCAAATTGCCAAAAACATTATAAAAAAAGAAGAATGACATCGGAGGACTTAAACACCCTCACTTTAAAGCCTACTATAAAGCCACAGTGGTCAAAAGAGCATGGTAGTGGCACAAAGATAAACGTATTGATCAACAGACTCAAATCAAGAGTTCAGAAATAGACCCCCAGATCTATGGTCAACTGATTTTTGATAAGGCCCCCAAATCCACTGAAGTGGGATAGAATGCTGTCTTCAACAAATGGGGCTGGGAGAACTGGATATCCACATCCAAAAGAATGAAAGAGGACCCTACCTCACACCCTATATAAACTAACTCAAAGTGGATCAAAGACCTCAATATAAGAGACAGTACCACAGAACTCCTAGAAGATAATGTAAGGAAACATCTTCAAGAGCTAGTAATAGGAAGTAGTTTCTTAGACCTTACACTCAAAGCACAAGCAATGAAATAAAAAATAGATAAATGGGAACTCCTAAAAATCAAAAGTTTCTGTGCCTCAAAAGACTTTGTCAAAAAGGTGAAGACGCAGACAACTCAATGGGAGAAAATATTTGAAAACCATATATCTAATAAGAGACTGATATCCAGCGTATATAAAGAAATCCTATAACTTAATGACAGTAGTACAAACAGCACAGTTATAAAATGGGCAAAAGATATGAAAAAGACATTTTTCCAAAGAGAAAACACAAACAGCTTAAAAACACATGAAAAGTTGTTCCTCTTCACGAGCTATTAGGGAAATGAAAATCAAAACCACAATGAGATACCGTCTCACACCAATAAGAATGGCTGCCATTAACAAAAAATAGGCAACTACAAATGTTGGAGAGGATATGGAGAAATTGGAACTCTTATTCATTGCTGGTAGGAATGTATAGTGGAAAAGCCACTGTGAAAGACAATTTGGTGGTTCCTCAGAAAACTAGATATCAAGTAACCCTATGATCTGGCAATTTCACTTCTCAGTATATACCCAGAAGATCTGAAAGCAGTGACACAAACAGACTTTTGCACACCAGTGTTGACAGTGGCATTGTTCATAATTGCCCAAGAGATGGCAACAACTCAAGTGTCCTTCAACTGACAGTGGACAAAATTTGATATATACATACGATGGTATTCTATGCAGTAGTAAGGAATGAGGTCCTGAAATATGTGCAACATGGATGAACCCTGAAGACATAATGCTGAGTGAAATAAGTCACACACAAAAGAAGAGATATTGTATGTTATCCCTAATATGATCTCCCTGAATAACGTAAAATCAGTGTCTTATAATGTAGAATACAGGGGGCATAGAGATAGAAGCTAGAGAAGGGGGAATGATTACCTAATATATACACACCTGTTAATGAGGTTAAACTTAATGGAATGGAATGGGCAGGTGATGATAGTTCATTAATGGGATTATGAATATCAGTGTTGCAATGAAAGTGAACATGACTGAAGGGTTGTTAAAGGCATATATCCCATAGATTAGCACTACAAATATAAATAAGTGTTTACATGATCTATTTCTGAGGTATGATACTGGTACAAAGAGTTGACAACAGAGTAGTATATGGGAAAAACTACCTACTGCATACTATGGACTATATTTAATAGTAGTTATCTTATTAGTACCACTAATGCTAGGGATAAATAATTAGGGGCTGATAAGAGTTTTGGGTTATGATAACTGTTTAAAATGGCAAGTGATGACGACTGTACAACTAAGTGAAGATAATGTGAGACGGTGATTGTTTGTCTTGGTCAGAATATACGCTATGTAAAATAAGGAACCCCCTACTTAAGAAGTCAAGCCCTCAATCTTAAGGCTTGCTCTCATTAGACTTACTGTAAAGGGGAGGCTAAGCTTACCTATATTTATGCCTGAGTAACCCCCAGAGAGCCTCTTTTGTATTTTAGACGTGGTCTTCCTCTCTCTAAGCCCAACTCCGCAAATAAATTCATTACCCTCCCCACTACATGGAACTTGACTCCCAGGGGAGAGCGTCTCCCTGGCAACATGGGACCTGAATTCCAGAATGAGCCTGGCCCTGGCATTGAGGGATTGAGAGTGCCTTCTTGAGCTAAAGAGGGAAAAGAAAGGTAATAAAATAAGGTTTCAGTGGCTGAGAGATTTCAAATAGTCTAGAGAGTATCCTGTAGGTTACTCTTATGCAAGCTTCAGCTAGATATTCCAAATAACCACAAGCCCAAATCAAGAGCAGTCCCAGAAATACTAAAGAATACCTAGGTCCCTATCTGAGACTCTATAAAAGTTTCTCTCACTAAGTTTATTTTTCAGAAACTTAAATCCTCCAGAGTGTTCCTATGCCAGGTAAGTCCCAAAACCCAGAGGCAATAGCCTCTTCAAGAATATCAACCAGATGCAGCCACCTTCCCCATAATGTCTACACTCCTTTTCAATATGAACATATTAGGGTAGTCACTGCCCAGATATCCCTGAATATTGACACAGTGTTCAAACAAGAGGGAGGGGAGGGAATCATAGCAACAGAAAGTAGGATTTAACAAAAGATTATGAATACTGAATCTTTAAATATAAATTTTTTTTTAGCTTCTAGGGTATTAGAATAGCTAGAAGGAAATAACTGAAATGTTGGAACTGTAACGCATAACACTCTGAGAACTGCTCTATAGCTACTTGTTAAATCGTATTTGAAAGTTATCATCTTTCTGTAAATATGCTATATTTCACAATAAGGAAATAATTGAAATTGTGGAACTGTAACTCATAACATTCTTTGAAATTTGTTCTCTAACTACTTGTTAAACTGTACTTTGAAAGTTATCACTTTTCTGTATAAATGTTATATTTCACAAGAAATGTAAAAAAACAAACAAGCACCAAAAACTAGCATCTGCAATAACAAAATGAAGAGTCTTAAAGAAAGCCATTTATAGATTTTAGTTGTTTAAAACATTAAAGATGAATAGGAAAAGATCACCTCAAATGTATGCAAAGGGAAAGAAATTTTACTTGAGACTAACTCAGTATTTCCTTAGGAAAAGAATCAGGTTCAAAACATAGTATGATGTCAATCTAACAAAAATCTGGGCATTACAAAAGGTCTCCCAAGCTGCAGTCAATGGCCCACTCACTTCAAGTAATATTGGAAATGGCTGAATTCTAGTACAACAACTAAACAATAACACTAGCCTAGAAATCTATTGGGAGTTCACTGTAACAGGATGTGAGCTATAATTAAATTTGATTAGTTTGGTTCAAACCTCAAGTTCAAAAGAATTATCAACATGAATGGATGAAAAGCCCTTTTACACGGGCATTTTGGAAATATGAAAAGGGCTGACACAGCAAGCATCAAAGACTTTAAAAGCAATTGACCCTTCCCAGAGCAAAGGACAAAGGCTAACAGCTGAAACTCAGATGCTACATATGAAGAAAATAAAGATCCAGATGCTAAAAAAAGCCTGGCAGTTTATTAAATATTAATACTATTATTTTTAACTCGCTTTCTCCTAGGAACAGCCAAATGTGTTTTATATAAAATGTAAAAAAACAAACAAAAAACTAATTCCACCCCCTGAAAAATTGAAATAAATATTCTTTCTCAAAAATTATCAGCATGAGGAGCTTATCAAGGAGTTACCATATGACATGGAAAGAACCATGATGTTAAAAAACAAACAAAAAGCCTATAACCTAAAAATCAAAACTTGTGTCTCCGAGGTAAAGCAGACTTCACAGAATGTATCACACTATTATTTGGAGACATTTAACTCTTAATCTAGAATAAAGGGTGGGGAGACACACACACACATTTTTTGCCCCCCCTTGAATCACATTATATTTTTGGTACATTAAAAGAGGGGAAAAGTAAAAGCAACCAAAGTAATAAATTCAGCCTTTAGAACTGTGCTAGTGACTGAGGGTTAACAGAGTCTAGAAGCAGTTAAAAAACAGTATTAGGAGAGTATAAATACAATAGTTTGTTGAACGTAAACTACATATATGTAAAAATATATGTCTATTGAAGAGTGTCTATACACATTAACAGGCATATCAAATGAACTGTCATATAAGCATGTATACATATAACATGATAAGTGTATACTTATGTATACACACAACCACACAAAACCAAGGGCCCCTTTTTAAAAATGAAGTTAGTTAATTTGGTTTATATACCCTAAATTTTTAGATGGCACTTTCAAGTGAATTTTGATGCTAAAACATTTCCCTTCTCACCATGCTGTATCTATATACCTTGGAATTTGGGGGAGGGAGAAGACTGTTTTTCATATGATGGAAACATTCTGTGCCAAATGAAGCAGGTGTAAGATATCTCAAAGATGAAAGCAATTCTCCAAATAACAATGTCACCCTGTAATGCTTTCTTGACATGTACAATTTTGCTATTTCTCTTTTGGGATTTAATACAAAGGATTGTGTTTGTGATCTTTCTAACAGAGATGATGACTAGTGCTCATTTCCAGTGGTTTTTAGCACTGAGGGAAAAAGCAATTCAACACTGATCTCACTTAACCTGCGTAAGAAAGCCAGCCATAGCAGACAGGCTGTTGTTCCTCTTAAATGCTCTTATCTTAAAACATTTTCTTTACAAGAAAAATAATTCTTGATGTAATTTGAAAAATGCTTAACTTTACTTCAAATCATCAGTTTTAAAATAATTCAAAGGAACCCCCATCAACAACAACAAAAGGAAATGTCTACTTTTCTATTGTCCATTAAAAATGCCATGCTGAAGGTGACACAGCAGTATCGTTCAGGAATTTCTCAATATATTAAAAACATATACACAATTTATAACAAAAGGTTTTAATGGAGACGGAAAAGATAAAATATTAATTTCACTGATTTCTGCAATATCCAAGATTTTGTTCTTCTCCTGATCTTACCAAAAGATTGTGAAGCTTAAGATTTTTATTTCAAAACAGAACAAGATAATCTTTTAACTGAATTTGGTATCATCTAGTCCAGTGGTAACTACTCATCCCTGCCATTGGAGTGTGAAAGCAGCCATAGACAGCACATAAAGAAAGGAGTGGCTGGTTGCCAACAGCACTTCATAGTTTGTGAACCCCTAATTAGCCCAATCCCTTCTTTTTAAAGATAAGGAAACCCAGGAAATATGGCTTTGAGGATTAGTAATACCCAGGGAAATTAAACAACTTCAAAAGGCACAAGATAATAAATGGCATAATCACAAACAGAACTACGTTATCCAGATGCCTAATACAGTAAAGAACCTACTGTTTTGGTACTATTGTGATAAAGAATAGCCACAAGTGTAATGTGTTGGAAAACTTCATGTAGTTAAATGACTTTACTAAACAAAACTGTATCTCAATTCTAGGGTTAATGCAAGACACACTTTGATTTCTAATATTATTTCTAAATGGGAGACTTAAAACAGTTAGAAGACATTCCCTGAACTCTTCTCTAAAATCTGACTTCCTTGTATCCTAAACCGGATTGATACAGAAGCTATTCCAAGATAGCCTTTTGATAAGGGAGTGTAGAAGATGGGAATTCAAGGATTTCTCAGTCTTTCACCTTTCTCTTGCATCCTCTATTCATTCTATGCCCTCTCTTAAAAAAATTATTTCTGGTGATATTAAAATTTTCCACATAAAAGCGAAGAGGTAGGAAATTGTAAAATTTAAGTTAAAAAAAAATGTGTTTGTGGGAAAGACCCTGATCAAGATAGCAGAGTGAGATGTTTAGGGCTCATCATCCCACAGAAGCTTTGAACAACCAGCAAGAAATAGCAGAAACATCTTTCTCAAAGCTCCAGAAAACAGTTAAAAGATAAGAGTAACAGGGGGAGCACCAAAGAAGATCATGTAAAACCTGTAAGTTCTTATAGCATTCTGGCTGGACTTTTCCTCACCCTTCACCAGCTCAGCACAAAGCGGGTCTGTGCTCCCAGTGTAGATCCCAGGTCCCAGTTCCATAAGGGACAGATAACCCTCATACACACTGGGAGGAAGGAATTCTGACCCAATTGTTCTGGTGGTGGCCTAATGGACTCACATGTAGAAGGGAGCTCACAGGACTCTCCTGTAGAACATTGTAGGAAAGCAGTCAAGAGGCTGCCTGAGGTAAGGATTGCTGGCTGTAGGACACAGCGCAATGCTCAGGAACATGAGAAAACTGTTTCCTAGGGAAGGGGCATTTGTATTCATGTAAATAGTGGAATTCCTAGAGTAACATGTGCATGCCCAAGAGATGATGGACACACAGAAAGGATCAGTGAGGACCCAATATTTCTTTTTTTTATATTCATTTTATTGAGATATATTCACATACCATGCAGTCATACAAAACAAAGCGTACATTCAATTGTTCACAGCACCACCATACAGCTGTGCATTCATCACCAAAATCAGTCTCTGACACCTTCATTACCACACACACAAAAATAACAAGAACAAAAATTAAAGTGAAAAAGAGCAATTAGAGTAAAAAAGAACACTGGGTGCCTTTTCTTTCTTTTTTTTTTTTTTTTGTTTGTTTTTTTCCTTCCCCCATTTTTCTACTCATCCATCCATAAACTAGACAAAGGGGAGTGTGGTCCATATGGCTTTCCTAATCACACTGTCACCCCTCATAAGCTACATTTTTATACAATCATTTCCAAGATTCATGGGTTCTGGGCTGAGTTTGATAGTTTCAGGTATTTGCTGCTAGCTACTCCAATTCACTAGAACCTAAAAAGGATTGTCTATATTGTGTGTAAGAGCACTCACCAGAGTGAACTCTTGGCTCCTTTTGGAATCCCTCAGCAACTGAAGCTTATTTCATTTCCTTTCACATCCCTCTTTTGGTCAAGAAGATGTTCTCCATCCCATGATGCCAGGTCTAGATTCCTCCCGGGGAGTCATATTCCACATTGCCAGGGAGATTCACTCCCCTGGGTGTCTGATCCCACATAGTGGAGAGGGCAGTGATTTCACCTGACAAGTTGGCTTAGCTAGAGACGGCCACATCTGAGCAACAAACAGGCATTCAGGAGGAGGCTCTTAGGCACAATTATACGCAGGCCTAGCCTCTCCTTTGCAGCAACAGTCTTCCCAAGGGCAAGTCCTGTGGTAGAGGGCTCAACTCATCAAACCACCAGTCCCCTATGTCTGTGAGCACATCAGCAAACATCGATGTGAGGAAACCCAATACCCCTGCATTCTCCACCACCTCCTCAAGGGGGCTCTGTATATTTTTTCATTTTTTTTAAATCAACTATATCAAAAAATTTAAAAAAAAACCCATACAATTAAAAAACATTTCAAACAAACCATAACAAGGGAGGAAGAAAAAGACAACTAACCTAAGATAACTACTTTACTTCCCACATGTTCCTAGTCTACCCCAAGAAAATAACCTAATATAGCAACATTTCTGTGAACTTGTTCCTACCATACCCATCAGAAATTAACGGACCACAGTCATTCCTGGGCACTCTCATAACATTAAATTTACCCACAATAGCTTATCTGTTCTTATTGGGTTATCATTCCCCATTCCTTAATTGCTCTCTATCACTAGTGCCCCTACATTCTACATTATAAACCATTTGTTTTACAGTTTTCAATGTTCACAATAGTGGTAGCATATAATATTTCTCTTTTTGTGCCTGGCTTATTTCACTCAGCATTATGTCTTCAAGGTTCATCCATGTTGTCATATGTTTACGACATCGTTCCTTCTTACAGCCGTGTAGTATTCCATTGTGTGTATATACCACATTTTATTTATCCACTCATCTGTTGAAGGACATTTGGGTTGTTTCCATCTTTAGGCAATTTTGAATAATGCTGCTATGAACATGGGCGTGCAGATATCTGTTCGTGTCACTGCTTTCAGATCTTCTGGGAACATACTAAGAAGTGCAATCGCTGGATCGAAGGGTAACTCCATATCTAGTTTTCCAAGGAACTGCCAGACTGTCTTCCAGAGTGGCTGAACCATTATACAGTCCCACCAACAATGAATAAGAGTTCTGGTTTCTCCACATCCTCTCCAGCATTTGTAGTTTCCTGTTTGTTTAATGGCAGCCATTCTAATTGGTGTGAGATGGTATCTCGTGGTCTTAATTTGCATCCCTCTAATAGCTAGTGAAGCTGAACATTTGTTCATGTGTTTCTTGGCCATTTGTATTTCCTTTTCAGAGAACTGTCTTTTCATATCCTTTGCCCATTTTATAATTGGGCTGTCTGTACTATTGTCACTGAGTTGTAGGATTTCTTTATATATGCAAGATTTCAGTCTTTTGTCAGATACATGGTTTCCAAAAATGTTTTCCCATTGAGTTGGCTGCCTCTTCACCTGTTTGACAAATTCCTTTGAGGTGCAGAAACTTCTAAGCTTGAGGAGTTCCCATTTATCTATTTTGTCTTTTGTTGCTTGTGCTTTGGGTGTAAAGTCTAGGAAGTGGCCGCCTAATACAAGGTCTTGAAGATGTTTTCCTACATTATCTTCTAGGAGTTTTATGGTACTTTCTTTTATATTGAGATCTTTAGTCCATTTTGAGTTAATTTTTGTGTAGGGTGTGAGGTAGGGGTCCTCTTTCATTCTTTTGGATATGGATATCCAACTCTTCCAGACCCATTTGTTGAACAGACTGTTATGACCCAGTTCAGTGGCTTTGGGGGTCTTATCAAAGATCAGTTGGTCGGGGATTCTGGGAAGATGGCAGCATAGAAAGAAGTGGAAGACTTAGTCTCCCCCAGAACAATTCATAAATGAACAAAAAACCAGTAAATAACCTGGAATGGTAGCAGGGAGACAAACGGGACAGTACACTCAACTTCCACCGACATGAATTGGGAGACATGCCCGAGATCACAGCATAAAATCTGTAAGTAAAATTGCGGACCCGCGCTGAGAAACCAGAACCTAGAGCCGGGAGCCCCTCCCTCACGGAAGCCGCGCCGTGCACTTTCTCAGCCCAGCTCCAAGTGAGGTTTTAATAATAACTGCTCAATAGAGACAGCGAATCCTCAACAAGCAGACAGAGGCTTTGGGTGACAACTGACCTTGGGAGAATCAGGGGAAATATTCTATCTCTCGCTCTCTCTCTGTGGAGAAAACCTCAGCTGCTCTCAGCCCACAAGGCGTTGCAGTAAAGACAGCCTCACACATTCTGTATTCTGAAACGAGCCGAGAGCCCCGTGGCACAGCCAAGCAGCCCAGGGCTTCCGTAGAGGGACGGCGCACACTGATGACGTAGCACGGCATCCCCCTTGGCTGAAGAAGGATCACGGCTGGGAAGGGGGATCCGCTCGGAGAACCCAGGGGCACTACGCCAAGTCCGGTGGTTTATGGGACACTGAGAGAGAGCTGCCGTTCCTCCCTGGCCACCTGTGCACGCGCCCCACATTCAGGGCAGGCGACTCCAGAGGCGCGCCCAGGCTGAGCTTTCCAACTGAACACACAAGAATCATTTCCCCTCACTACACGAGAACTGACTGGAGGGATATAGGTGGCTCACAGACGCCATCTGCTGGTTACTTAGAGAAAGTGTATGTCACCAAACTATATCTCTGAAAAATTAGATCGATATCCCCTTTTTTTATTGATACAACTTGAAAGACCCCTATCAAGCAAAACAAATGCCAAGAGGCCAAAAACAACAGAAAATCTTAATGCATATGATAAAACCAGATGATGTGGAGAATCCAGCTCCAAACACACAAATCAAGATTTCAGAAGAAACGTTATTCCTCGCAAATTTAATTAAAGAACTACAATCAAAGAACGAAAACATGGCAAAGGATTTAAAGGACATCAAGAGGACCATGGCCCAGGATATAAGCGCCATAAAAAAGACACTAGAAGAGCATAAAGAAGACATTGCAAGAGTAAATAAAAAAATAGAAAACCTTATGGAAATAAAAGAAACTGTTGGCCAAATTAAAAAGACTCTGGATATTCACAATACAAGACTAGAGGAAGCTGAACAACATCTCAGTGTCCTAGAAATCCACAGAACAGAAAATGAAAGAACAAAAGAAAGAATGGAGAAAAAGATTGAAGAAATCGCAATGGATCTCAGGGATACGATAGATAAAATAAAACATCCAAACTTAAGACTCATTGGTGTCCCAGGAGGCGAAGAGAAGGGTAAAGGTCTAGAAAGAGTATTCAAAGAAATTGTTGGGGAAAACTTCCCCAACCTTCTACACAATATAAACACACAAAGCATAAATGCCCAGCAAACTCCAAATAGAATAAATCCAAATAAACCCACCCCAAGACATATTCTGATCAGACTCTCAAATACTGAAGAGAAGAAGCAAGTTCTGAAAGCAGCAAGAGAAAAGCAATTCACCACATACCAAGGAAACAATATAAGACTAAGTAGTGACTACTCAGTGGCCACTATGGACGCAAGAAGGCAGTGGCATGACATATTTAAAATTCTGAGAGAGAAAAATTTCCAGCCAAGAATATTTTATCCAGCAAAACTCCTTCAAATTTGAGGGAGAGCTTAAATTTTTCACAGACAAACAAATGCTGAGAGACTTTGCCAATAAAAGACCTGCCCTACTTCAGATTCTAAAGGAAGCCCTACCAACAGAGAGACAAAGAAAAGAGAAAAAGATATAGAGAATTTTAACAGACATATATAGTACCTTACATCCCAAACCACCAGGACACTTATTTTTCTCCAGTGATCACAGTTCTTTCTCCAGAGGGACCATAAGCTGGGACATAAAACAAGCCTCAAGAAAGTAAAAAAAAAAAAAAAAATTGAATATACTCAAAGAACATTCTCCAAACACAATGGAATACAAATAGAAGTCAATAATTTTTGAACTATAACTCCACTATTTACTTCCTACATGATAAAAAAAAAACACAAACTCTAAGGACAAATCAGTGGTTTTGAACTCAATGTAAAATATGTCATTTTAGACAACTATATAAAGGTGGGGGAATGAAGGAGTATAGGAACATAGTTTATGTGCCCTATTGAAGTGAAGGTGATATCAAAGAAAAACAAGATTGATAGGGATTTAAGAGGTTAATTTTAAGCCCCACAGTAAACACAAAGAAATTATCAGAGAATATAACCATAGAGATGAAATTAGAGTTTGGGTTAAGAGAAATGGGGGAAGGGGCAATGGGAAGTTAAGAAAGGAGTGTAGGGTTGCTGTTTGAGGTGAAGGGAACTTTCTATCAATGGATGGTGGGAAAGAGCATAACATCATTCTAAATGTGATTAATCCCACTAATGGAAGGCTAGGGAGGGGGTGGAATGGGAAGATTTAGGCTGTATGTATGTTTCCACAATTGAAAAAAGGGGGGGAAAAAAAGACAGTCTAACTAGACGACAATCGAATGCTAAGGATGAACTTGGATGGGATTGGAGGGTGGAGGACAGGTGGCTCGAAGGGACACAGTTGAGACATAAGGAAAAGGAAATATACAATGTAAGCATTGTATCATTGTTGAATCTCTTATACTTCTTAGCTGTGCTTAATGGAATTACATAAAACAATGTTCTTGTTCATGGGAAGTACATACGTGAATTATAGTGTATGTTCAAGGATGTGTGCAGCTAACTCTCAGAGAAATATAGGATGGATGATAGGGAGGGAGGGAAAGAAATGGTGATGTGACTGCATGTTAAAGTTGGTGGATTGAGCTATCGGGGGAGGGGGGTCAGGGTATGATGGAATTCTGTGTATGGGGCTAGTATTGTTTTTGCAACTATTCATGTAACTTTGAATATATTTCAAAATAAAAAAAATGAACAGTTGGCCATAGATCTGGGGGTCTATCTCCGAATTCTCAATTCAATTCCATTGATCAATATGTCTATCTTTGTGCCAGTACTATGCTGTTTTGACAACTGTCGCTTTATAATAAGCTTCAAAGTCGAGGAGTGTAAGTCCTCCCACTTCGTTTTTCTTTTTTAGAGTATCTTTAGCAATTCAAGGCATCTTCCCTTTCCAAATAAATTTCATTACTAGCTTTTCCAAGTCTGCAAAGTAGGTTGTTGGAATTTTGATTGGGATTGCATTGAATCTGTAGATGAGTTTGGGTAGAATTGACATCTTAATGATACTTAGCCTTCCTATCCATGAACATGGAATTTTTTCCATCTTTTAAGGACCCCTTCTATTTCTTTTAGTAGAGTTATGTAGTTTTCTTTGTATAGGTCTTTTACATCTTTGGTTAAGTTTATTCCTAGGTACTTGATTTTTTTAATTGCTATTGAAAATGGTATCATTTTCTTGAGTGTCTCTTCAGTTTGTTCATTTCTACCATATAGAAACATTACTGAATTACGTGCGTTAATCTTGTATCCCGCTACTTTGCTAAGTTTATTAGCTCTAGTATCGTTGATTTCTCAGGGTTTTCCAGATGTAAGATCATATCATCTGCAAACAACGACAGTTTTACTTCTTCTTTTCCAATTTGGATGCCTTTTATTTCTTTGTCTTGTCGGATTGTCCAGGCTAGCACTTCCAGGACAATGTTGAATAACAGTGGTGACAGCAGGCATCCTTGTCTTGCTCCTGATCTCAGAGCGAAGGTTTTCAGTCTCTCACCATTGAGTACTATGCTGGCTGTGGGTTTTTCATGTATGCTCTTTATCATATTGAGGAAGTTTCCTTCAATTCATACCTTCTGAAGTGTTTTTATCAAAAAGGGATGTTGGATTTTGTCGAATGCTTTTTCAGCATCTATTGAGATGAACATTTGATTTTTCTCTTTTGATTTGTTAACGTGTTGTAATACATTGACTGATTTTCTTATGTTGAACCATCCTTGCATGCCTGAAATGAACCCCACTTGGTCATGGTGTATGATTTTTTTAATATGTCTTTGGATTTGATTTGCAAGTATTTTGTTGAGAATTTCTGCATCCGTATTCATTAGGGACATAGGCCTGTAGTTTTCCTTTTTTGTAGCATCTTTGCCTGGTACTGGTATTAGGTTGATGTTAGCTTCATAAAATGAGTTAGGTAGCGTTCCATTTTCTTCGATGTTCTGAAAGAGTTTAAGTAAGATTGGTGTCAATTCTTTTTGGAAAGTTTGGCAGAATTCCCCTGTGAAGCCACCTGGTTCTGGGCATTTATTTGTGGGAAGATTTTTGATGACTGATTTGATCTCTTTGCTTGTGATTGGTTGGTTGAGGTCTTTTGTTTCTTCTCTGGTCAGTCTAGGTTGTTCATATGTTTCCAGGAAATTGTCCATTTCCTCTACATTATCCAGTTTGTTGGCATACAGTTGTTCATAGTACCCTCATAATTTTTTTAATTTATTTGGGATCTGCATTAATGTCACCTTTCTCATTCATTACTTTGTTTCTATGGGTCTTCTCTCTTTATGATTTTGTCAGTCTAACTAGGGGCTTGTCAATCTTGTTGATCTTCTCTAAGAACCAACTTTTGATGTTATCTATCCTATTTTTTTTTGTTCTCTATGTCATTTATTTCTGCGTTAATCCTTGTTATTTCTTTTCTTCCACTTGGTTTAGGATTGGTTTGCTGTTCATTTTCTAGCTTCTTCAGTCGATCCATTAGTTCTTTCATTTTGGCTCTTTCTTCCTTTTTAATATATGAGTTTAGTGCTATAAAATCCCCCCTCATTACTGCTTTTGCTGCATCTCATAGGTTTGGGTATGTTGTGTTTTCATTTTCATTTGTCTGTATATATTTAGCAATTTCTCTTGCTACTTCGTCTTTAACCCACTGATTGCTTAGGAGCGTGTTGTTTAATCTCCAGGTGTTTGTGAATTTTCTAAGTCTCTGATGGTTATTGACTTCTAGTTGTATTCCATTGTGGTCAGAGAATGTGCTTTGAATAATTTCAATTTTTTAAAATTAATTGAGGCTTGTTTTATGCCCCAGCATATGATCTATTCTGGAGAAAGTTCCATGAGTACTAGAGAAGAATGTGTATCCTGGTGATTTGGGGTGGAATATTCTATATATGTCTGTTAAATCCAATTCATTTATCAAATGTTTAGGTTTTCAATTTCCTTATTGGTCTTCTGTCTGGTTGCTCTGTCTATAGGAGAGAGTGATGTGTTGAAGTGTCCCACAATTATTGTGGAAACATCAATTGCTTCCTTTAGTTTTGCCAGTGTTCCTCTCACGTACTTTGTGGCACCTTGATTGGGTGCATAAAAATTTATGATTGTTATTTCTTGTTGTTGAATTGCCGCTTTTATTAGTATGCAGTGGCCTTCTTTGTCTCTCATAACATCCTTGCATTTAAAGTCTATTTTATCTGAGATTAATATTGCTACACCTGCTTTCTTTTGGCTGTAGCTTGCATGAAATATTTTTTTCCATCCTTTAACTTTCAATTTCTTTGTGTCCCTGTGTGTAAGATGAGTCTCTTGTATGCAGCATATTGAGGGTTCATTTTTTTTTTTTATCCATTCTGCCAATCTGTATCTTTTAATTGGGGAGTTTAGTCCTTTTACATTCAATGTTATTACTGTGAAGGCATTTCTTGAATCAGCCATCTTATCCTTTGGTTTATGTTTGTCACATATATTTTTTCCCCTCTCTCTCTTAATGCCTTAATGTACTCATACTGAATCTCTTTAGTACTGAACGTTTCTCCATCTCTCCCTCTCCTTTCTTTGTTTCTCTGTCGGTAGGGCTCCCTTTAGCATCTCAAGTAGGGCAGGTCTCTTGTTAGCAAATTCTCTCAGCATTTGTTTGCGAAAAATTTAAGCTCTCCCTCAAATTTGAAGGAGAGCTTTGTTCAATAGAGAATTCTTGGTTGGCAATTTTTCTCACTCAGAATTTTAAATATGTCATGCCACTGCCTTCTCGCCTCCATGATGGCTGCTGAGTAGTCACTACTTACTCTTATGCTGTTTCCTTTGCATGTGGTGAATTGTTTTCTCTTGCTGCTTTCAGAACTTGCTCCTTCTCTTCCATATTTGACAGTGTGATCAGATTATGTCTCAGAGTGGGTTTATTTGGATTTATTCTATTTGGAGTTCGCTGGGCTATTATAATTTGTGTATTTATGGTGTTTATAAGATTTGGGAAGTTTTCCCCAACAATTTCTTTGAATATTCTTCCTAGACGTTTACCCTTCTCTTCCCCTTATGAACACCCACAAGTCTTATATTTGGACATTTTATATTATCTATCATATCCCTGAGGTCCATTTTGATTTTTTCAATTTTTTTCCCCATTCTTTCTTTTGTTCTTTCATGTTCCGTTTTGTTGTCCTCCAGGTCACTGATTTGCTTGCTGTTCAGCTTCCTCTAGTCTTGTACTATGAGTATCCAGAATCTTTTTAATTTGGTCAACAGTTTCTTTTATTTCCGTAAGACTGTCTATTTTTATTATTTACTCTTGCAATTTCTTCTTTATGCTCTTCTAGGATCTTCTTGATGTCCTTTATATCCTGTGCCATGCTCTTCTTCATGTCCTTTATATCCTGTGCCATGTTCTCATTGTTTGTGTTTAGTTCTTTGATAAATTGCTCCAAGTACTGTGTTTCCTCTGATCTTTTGATTTGGGTGCTTGGGCTTGGGTTATCTATATCGTCTGGTTTTTTCATATGCTTTAAAATTTTCTGTTGTGTTTGGCCTCTTGGCATTTGCTTAACTTGATAGGGTTCTTTTAGGATTTGTAGACCGATTAAAACCCTTGTCTCTAATTCATCAGATGTACAGTTTTGTGGAGTACACTTTCTCTAACTAACCAGAAGGTGGCTTCCGCGAGCCACCTATTCCCCCTCAAGCCAGTTCTCCCCCACTTTGTCTTTGTGGTTAGTGGGGGTGTGAGTCTTGTGGGGTCCAACTGGTGCATCAAGCTAGCGTGTGTAGTTGGTGCTGTCCGCCCTGTATATGGGGCACGTGTCTGAGTGGTTGGGGGGGGGCTTTAATAATCAAATCTCCCTGTTGTTCCTGGAGATTTAAAGCTGTTGCGATAGTCTAATCCTTCAGTTCAGTCTTGCCACAGTTTGTCTCTGCTGCTGACCCATAAGTCCTTGGTATTGGCATATGGTCCCTGGGACTTGCAAGTGGATCCCTCTTCCAAGCCGTGCACTCCTAGGTCCTCTGTTGATGGATAACTGTGCTGTCTCAGGTGAGCGCCATCCCCCCAGGGGGGTTCTGGGCTGCAGGGCAGTGTAGGAGTGTTGCCAGTCTGCTGAAATGATGGCTGAATGGGGCATGTTAATTTCCCCCTTTTCACACAGCTCCACCTTCTCAACTCTGGGACAATTACCTGAAGGTGGGGGAAAGGTTAATGTCCATGCGCGATTTTGTGGTGTGTGCATGTGTTGTTGGAAACACTTCCTGTCATACTGGGTTGTTTGGGGCAGCTCTAGGCTGTGGAGCTGGAGCCGGGCAGAAGTGTTCCCTGCCCACTCGGAAGATGGCTGTAAGGGAAACGCCGCCCCTCCCCACCCGCCTTTACTTGGGAAGTTGTGGTGTTTAGCAGATTTTCTCAGCAACTGGACTTATTGCCTTGTGTCTCAGAGCTCTCTTAGCTTTGCTCTTGTCTGGGCCCAAACTGGAAGTCTTTGAGGCTTTCTGTTGTGGGTTTCCTAGAGTAATTGTTTTAGAAAAAGAGAAAAAAAAAGAAAATTAAAAAAAGGAAGGGCCCTCCTTGGAGATCTAACGGGCTACTGAAATACTAAGAGACAAGGAGATTAGGGCCATTAAGGAACGATCAAGGGAGCAGAGAAACCCGGCTCTTCAGACAAAGTAACTTGCCTTCTGGATTTGCATATGAGCCCGACTCTGCCTGAGCCCTGCCCTTCCCCGTTCTATGTTCACCAGAACTCCAAAAACTCTCTGCTTTTATTTTTGGGTTTTCCTTGCTGTTTTTGCTATCCCTATCTCCTCTCCACTGGGCTGACTGCTCCTGGAGTCCCCGGTGTCTGGTCTCAGTCTATCTACATTTGGAGTTTGGATCAGTAGAATGAGTTTCCAAAAAGAGCCACAACTGCAGTTCTCCCTCCTCATTCCCAGCGCTGACAGCCCCTCCTCCCATGGACTGAGCCTGGCAGGGAGGGGCATGTGTCCCCTGGTTGTGAAAACTTACAGATATCACTGATCTCAGCTGTTCCACGCACTCATGAGTGTTGTATGATGTATGTCCAAAGTCAAACTGCTCTGCGGTGTCCCGTCCACGCAGTTCCTTTCTACCTAGTGCCCTGGAGGAATAACTAAAACATACATCTCACCACTCCGCCATCTTGCCCCGCCTCCCCGTATCTGGTTTTGAACTATACACTAAACTCATCGTACGCATAAGCTCTGAAAGACAGTACTCCCACAAGTCAGCCTGCAAAGACTGGAAAAACTGCTTTCTTCTGTTTTTTTTTTTTTTTTTCTTTTTGTGGCTCCTGGTATTCATGGAAAGTTATGTCATAACACTAGCTGGATACAAGCTTAAGGAACAGATGCCTGAGAGTCTAATTTCCAGAGTTAACACATTAAAATACGAAAATGTCCAAGTTTCAACAAAATATTATAGAACATACAAAGAAACAGGAAGAATGGCCTAGGCAAAGGAGAAGAACAAAGCATTAAAAACCTAAAGCTATGGTGAAAGACTGAAAGCTTACTCCCCAAGATGAGGAACAAAACAAGAATGCCTGCTGTCATCACTGTTACTTAACATTGTCCTGGAAATTCTAGACAGTGCAACGAGGCAAGAAAAGGAAATAAAAGACATCCAAATTGGAAAGGAAAAAGTAAAACTTCCCCTATTTGCAGATGACATGATCCGATGTACAGAAAGTCCTGAAAAGTCTACAACAAAGCTCCTAGACCTAATAAATGAATGCAGCAAAGTGGTGGGGTACAAGATCAACACCCAAAAATCAGGAATATTTCTATACACAAGCAACAAATAATCAGAAGAAAAAATCAAGAAAAAAATTCCATTTACAATAGCAACTAAAATAATCAAATATCTAGGAATAAATCAAATCAAGGATGTAAAGGATTATACACAAAAAACTACAAGACATTGCTCAAAGAAATCAGAGAAGACCTAAATAAACGGAAAAACATTCTCTGTTCATAGACTGGAAGATTAAATATTGTTAAAACATCAATCCTATACAAACCAATCACAGATTCAAAGCAGTCCCAACCAAAATTCCAACTTGCAGTAACAGTAAAGCCAATCATCAAATTTATATGGAAGATAAGGGGTCCTAAATAACCAAAGCCCTTGTAAAGAAAAGAAAAAAATGAGGTTGTAGGATTCATACTTCCCAACCTTAAAACTTATTACACAGCCACAGTAATCAAAACAACATGGTACTGACACAAGGACAGACATATAGACCAATGGAATCAAACTGAAAGCTCATAAATGAACCCTCACATTTATGGCCAACATACTTTTGACAAGAGGACAAAGATCTCTCAACTGGTAAAGAAGAGGCTCTTCAAAAAACGGTCCTGAGAAAACTGGATCTCCATGTGCAAAGAATGAAAGTGAACCCCATACCTCACACCATATACCAAAGTCAACTAAAAATGGATCAGAGATCTAAATATAAGAGCAAGAACTACAAACTCCTAGAAGAAAATGTAGGGAAGCATGTTCAGGACCTTGTGGTAGGAAACGGTTTCTTAAGAGTTTATACCCAAAGCACAAGCAACAAAAGAAAAATTATATGAATGGGACCTCATCAAATTAAAACCATTTTGTGCCTCAAAGGACTTAATCATGAAAGTGAAAAGAAAACCTACAAAATGGGAGAAAATATTTCAAAACCGCATATCAGATAAAGGTTTAATATCCAGAATATAAAAAGAAATCCCTCAACTTAACAAAAAGACAAGCAACCCAATTTTAAAAATGGGCAAAAGAACTGAATAGACATCTCCCCAAAGAAGATATATAAATGGCCAGAAAGCACATAAAAAGATGCTCAAAATCATTAGCATTAGGGAAATGCAAATCAAAACCATGAGATACATTTCACTCCCCTTTTAGAATGGCTGCTATTTAAAAAAAAACAAAAACAACAAGTGCTGGAGAGGATGTGGAGAAATAGGAACACTCATTCATTGCTGGTGTCGGTGTAAAATGATGCAGCCACTGTGGAAGACAGTTTGGCAGTTCCTCAGAAAGCTAAGTATAGAACCACAATATGACTAGGTACATACCCAAAATAACTGAAAGCAGGGACTCAAACAGATATTTACACAATGATGTTCAAAGTGGCATTATTCACAATGGCCAAAAGATGGAAACAACCCAAGTGTCCATCAACCACTGAATGGATAAATAAAACAGGGTACATATAAACAATGGAATATTATTCAACCATAAAAATAAATGAAGTTCTGATATGTGTGACAACATGGATAAACCTTGAACACATCATAGTGACTGAAACAGCCAGACACCAAAGCACAAATTTTGCATGATCTCACTGAAATGAAACAATTAGAATATGCAAACTCATAGAGTCAGAATCTAGAATATAAATTGGCAATGGACAGGATGGAGATAGGGAACGGGAGGTTAGGGCTTAAAATATACAGGGTCCCTATCTGGAATGATGGAAATCTTTTGGTAACGGATGTGATGATAACAGCACAACACTGTGAACACAATTAACAGCACTGAAATATATGTCTGAATGTGATTAATAGGAGAAATGTTAAATTTTATATATGGCAACAATAATTATTTTTTAAATCCATGGAACACTACACAGTGAACCCTAAGTTAAACCATGAACTTCAGCTAATAGTACAATTATAAAAATGTCCTATCATCAATTGCAGCAACTGTTGTACACCAATGCAAGGTTTTGGTGCTGGGGTGGTATATGGGAATACTATACCATATGCATGATTGTTCTGTAAACCACTTCTTGGGGAGGGGAGGGGAGGGGAGGGGAGGGGAGGGGGGGAGAAGACTTGAATAGACATCTCTCCAAAGAAGATATTCAGCTAGCCAGAAAGCACATGAAAACATGCTCAACATCATTAGGCATCAGGGAAATGCAATAAAAAACACAATGAGATACCATTTCACCCACATCAGAATGGCTACTATGAAAAAAAAGGAAAATTACAAGTGTTTGAGTGGATGTGGAGAAACAGGAATACTCATTCGTTGCTGCAGGCAATGTAAAATGGTGCAGCCACCGTGAAAGACAGTTTTGCAGTTTCTCAGATAGTTAAGAGACTAGAATTACCATATGACCCGGAAACCCCACTTCTGGTATACACTCCAAAGAAGTAAAAGCAGGGATTCTGATTTATAGCAGCATTAATTCACAATTGCCAAAAGATGGAAGCAACCCAGACATCCATCAACTGATGAATGAAATGAAATATTATTCAGCTATAAAAAGGAATGAAGTCCTGATACATGTGACAACATGGATGAACCCTGGAAACATCATGTTGAGTGAAATAGGCCAGACACAAAAGGACAAATATTGTATGACCTCACTGATGTGAAACAATTAGCATAAGCAAGCCCATAGAATCAGAATATGGGATACCAGGGGACAGGGTGGGGATAGGGAATGTGAAGTTATGGCTTAAAATATACAACATTCCTGTGTGGAAAAATGGAAATGTTTTGATAATGGATGATAGTGATGGTAGTACAACATTGTGAACATAAACAACAGCACTAAAATAAATATCTGAATGTGGGTAAAAAGGGAAATGTTAGGTTGTATCTATGGTAATAGAATAAAACATTTTTTAAAAAATCCATGGAACTGCACTACACAGTGAACCCTACTGTAAATGATAGACTTTAAGAGTACAATTACAAAAATGTTCTTTCATAAACTGTAGCAAATGTACCACACCAATGCAATATGTTAATAATAGGATGATAATTGGGAATTCTGTATTTTATGCATGATTGTTCTGTAAAGCCATGACTTCTCTAATTAAAAAAAAAAAGAAAGAAAGAAAGAAAAGAAAAGAAAAGAAAAGATTAAGGCATTAGGTACTGGCCATGAAGAGGACCAACGTGGGAAATACCAGACTAAGACTTTTTAAAAATGGTTCAAATATGCTGAAAGAGCTAAAGGAAACATGAACAAAGAACTAAAGGAAATCAGGAAAACAACAGATGAACACAAAGACAATATCAAAAGAGAGATGGAAATACTGAAAAGGAACCAAACAGAGCTGAATACCACAGTAACAGAAATTAAAAATTCCCTGGAGGGTTTCAACAACAGATTGGAGCTGGCAGAAAAAAGAAACTGAACCTGAAGAGAAGACAATTGAAATCATCCAGCCTGAGGAGCAGAAAGAATGAAGAAAAGTGAACAGAGCTTGAGGAACCTGAGGGACACCATCAAGCATACTGATACAAGCATTGTGGGAACCCCAGGAGAAGAGAGACAGAAAGGGGCAGACAGAATATTTAAAGAAATGTTTGAAAACTTCCCAAACTGAAAGAAAGACAAGAATATACACATCCAAGAAAGAACAACAAGGATATACACATCCAAGATGCTCAATGAACACCAAACAGGATAGCCAAAATAGACCCCTGCCTTGGCATACTATAATCAAACTGTTGAATGCCAAAGATAAAGAGAGAATTCTGAAAGCCACAAGAGAGAAGTAACATGTCACATACAAGGGAACCTCAATAATATTAAGTTCCAATTTCTCATTGGACACCATGGAGACAAGAAGGCAATGGGATGACATATTTAAAGTACTGAAAGCAAACTGTCAACCAAGAATTCTGTATCTGGCAAAACTGTCTTTCAGAAATGAAGGAGAGATAAAAGGCATTCCCAGAAAAACAAAAGCTAAGGGTCTGTCACCACTAGACTGCCCTACAAGAGATGCTAGAGTTCTGCAGATTGAAAGAAAAAGACACTAGATGATAGAAGGAAGCTGCATGAAGAAATAAGGATCTCCAATAGGCATAATGACATAAGTAAATACAAATGCCAGTACCATTGTGTTTTTGGTTTATAACTCTACTTTTTACTTCCGGAATATAGGTTCTAAAAGGCAAATATATAAAATATAAGGATAAATCAGTGATTTTTGGACTCATAATGTAGAAACATGAAATTTTTGACAAGAACAACAGAAAAGTGGGGGGAGAAAGGTCAGGAACATAACTTGCATGTACTATTGTAGTTAAGTTATCTAAGCAAATAAGGGTGTTATAGATTTAGAATGTTACATTTAACTTCCATGGTAACTACAAAAAAAGGTCAGAGACTATGGAATTTTATAGAGACAGAAATTAGACTACACATTTCCAGGGGCGGGAGGCAGGGGGAATGGGAAGTTAATGCGTAACGGGTGCAGGGCTTCCGTTGGGAACATGGTCAAGTTTTAGTTCGGATGATGGACCCCAATATTTGAGTGTGCTGATCCCACTGAATGGTACACTTGGGAGTGTTTAAGATGGGAAAGCTTATGTTTTATGTATGTTTTCATAATTAGAAAAAAAATTACCAATTAAAGAGACAATGTCAATTAAATGCAATACATGATCCTAGACTGGATCTAAAAATGGAAGAGAAAAGGCCCAAAGGGACATTTTGGTGACATATATAACAATGTTAAATTCCTTGAACTTGATAGCTCCACTTAAGATAGTTACATAAGTGAATATCCTTGTTCTTAGAAAACGTACATGGCAGTATTAAGTGTTCAAGGAGCATGATGTATACAACCTATACTAAAGTGTTCAGAAAATGGATTAATAAATAGATAAGACAGAAGGACTGATACATGGATGGATAGATGATACAGCAAATGTGGTAAAATGCTAAAATTTGTGGATCTGGGTATGAGGGTGCACAGGGGTATGTACAGTTTGTAACTGTCCTGTAAGCTTGAAAATATTTCAAAATAAAAATTTTAAAAAAAGTTTTGTGCATACTACTAGATTTGAGGACTTAAACTTTGTGATCTTAATTCTATCAGATAATTATTAAAGTTAAACAGAATATTTAGCTAATAAAAATAAAGCAAACATGTTTATCTTTACCACACAGGTATCTAAAAGTACACCATTATATGAATATTTATGTACCCACAGATACAAACAGACACTCTATGCTCTCATGGTTACCTATGCTTTTTTAATCTAAAAACTGACATCTGAATAAACAAACATTTTAGCAATTAATAAAGTAATTTTTATACATTATCTTTTAACTTCCATGGCACAATATAAAAAATAATAAAGCTAATGAATACATATTATAAAAAGTAAAATATCCTCGGCTTTAACTACCAAACACAAACTCAGAAATATTTTCCTTAAGTACCTATACAGTTACAAGTTTGTCTATTCAATTCAGGATGAGAAGATGAGTCCAAAATCTGAGACAAAATTTTGAACATGTTTGATGTATCTTGAACCATGTATGAAAAATCATCTGTTATTTACAGATCAAAGTGACCCTGAGTATCCTAAAACAACTAGAATGAAAAATGCCAAAATCTAATTTCATCCCTGTCCACATGCTTCTTTGAACTAATAATTCAGACAGTCAGTCAGTATGTTGAATTAGCATGCTTAACGCTTGCCAACTTTGATGACTGCAGTTCTTTAAGAAATAGAATTTAAAAATCAGTTTTAAAAAGACAAATCCACAAGCAGATTTGAGATGAGAGTTCAAGTTCAAAGTCATGTATGTTGAATGACACCTCAAAAAATCCCAAAACTAATAACACCAATTTATTACTCCCTAAGCTATGCTATGGATTTGGGGTTTTGAATTGTATAAAACAAATTAAAAAAAAAATTTTCTCAACTGTCTCCAATCATTCCTTATAAGATAGAACATACATCTAACTTTATTTCAATATTAGGGATCCCACTAAGGTATACATATTAAAGACACAGTAATTCAAGAGAAAAAAAGGTCATGATTTTTAAAGGACAAGAAAGTTGAACGATACATACATTTTGGATGTTTTTAGCCAGGCATTCCTCTAAAAGTGCAAAAAAAAAGAAGAAAAAGAAAAAGAAACAAAGAAATGTCTTTGCAAATCAAACCACCACCTTTCAAGATCTGGTTTCTCAAAAACATAAAAACAAAGACTGCTTGTCACATAGTAAGGAATCAATAAATACTTGTTCAGAAACAACCCACACAAATATGGCTAACTGATTTTTTACAAAGGTGCAAAAAGCCTTTCAATAGAGAAAGATATCTTTTCAACAAATGCCACTGGAAAAATTGGACATCCATATATTTAAAAAAAAAACAACAAAAAAAAAACCCCACAAATGAGACTCGATCTAAATCTCACTCCCCTTATTTAAAAATCAACTCAAAATGGAGCATACATGTAAATCTAAAACATAAAATTGGAACCTTTAGTAGAAAACATATGAAAAAATCTTTGTGGCCTGGAGTTAGGCAAAAAGTTCTTAGATGTTACAGCAAAAATACAATTCATAAAAGGAAAAAAGTGATAAACGACTTCACGAAAATCAAAACCTTTTACTCTGCTAATAATGTTATTCAGAGAATGAAAAAACAAGCTACAGATTAGTAGGAAATATTTGCAAATTACATATGTGACAAAGTACTCATATCCTAAACATATAAAGAACTTTCAAAACCCCACCAGAAGAAAACAAAGTATGAGCAAAAGATGCGGACAGAGATTCACCAAAGAAGATATAAGGATAGCAAATAAGCATATGCAAAGATGTTCAGCACCATTAGCCATTATGGAAATAAAATTTGAAACCACTAGGAGATATAATTGCACACCTACCCGAATGGCTAAAATAAAAAATACTGACAATACCAAGTACTGACAAGGATGCAGAGCAAACGGAGCCCCCCTACAATGCTGTTAGGAATGCAAAATTGCACAGTGTGTCAGTTTGGATACATTATGTCCCTCCAAAAGACATGTTTTTTTCTTTGTTATTTTATTTTGAGATTGTTTCAGACTTACACAGAAGTTACAAGAATGAGAATAACACAAAGAATACTCTTACATCCTCCTGCCCTGATTCACCTTTTGTTGATACTTTGGCCTGTTTGCTTTATCAAATGAATGTGTGTGTACTCACTTTCTCTTTCTCTTAAATTATACATACACACACACACACACACACACATTATATTAGAACCTTCTGAAAGTTAGTTTTACGGCCTTTTACTTCAGTGTGTACTTCCTAAGAATAACAATACTGTTTTAAGTACAAGGAAATTTAAAATTAATACATTACTTTTTTTTTATTAAATTCAGTTTTATTGAAATACATTCACACACCATACAATCATCCATGATATACAATCCACTGTCCACAGTATGATAACATAGTTATGCGTTCATCACCACAATCTACCTCTGAACATTTTCCTTACATCAGAAAGAACCAGAACAAGAATAAAAAATAAAAGTGAAAAAAGAACACCCCAATCATCCTCCCATCCCACCCCATTTGTCCTTTAGTTTTTATCCCCATACCTCCACTCATCCATACACTAGATAAAGGGGGTGTGGTCCACAAGGTCTTCACAATCACACTGTCACCCCTTGTCATCTACATTATTATATAATTGTCTTCAGGAGTCCAGACTGCTGGGTTAGAGTTTGGTAGCTTCAGGTATTTACTTCTAGCTATTCCAATACATTAAAGCCTAAGAGGTGTTATCTATATAGTGCATAAGAATGTCCACCAGAGTGACCTCTCGACTCCATTTGGAATCTTTCAGCCACTGAAACTATTTCGTCTCATTTTGCATCCCCCTTTTGGTCAAGAAGATACTCTCAGTCCCACGATGCCGGGTCCACATTCATCCCCGGGAGTCATACTCTGCGTTGCCAGGGAGATTTACACCCCTGGGAGTCAGGTCCCACGTAGCGGGGAGGGCAGCGAGTTCACTTGTCGAGATGGCTCAGTTAGAGAGAGAGGGCCACATCTGAGCAACAAAGAGGTACTTAGGGGGAGACTCTTATGCACCATTACATACAACTTTAGACTCTCCTTTGTGGTAATGAGCTTCGTAAGGGCAAGTCCCATGCTCGAGGGCTCAGCACATCAAACCACCAGTCCCAATGTTTGTGACAACATACGCTAGGGGATCAGCATCTCAAAGTTTAGAGATAGGCCTTACAAGTCAGGGATAGAGTTAACTGCTGTAAGAGCAAAAGACATGTTTTAATCCAATCTTGTGGGATATTTGGATTAGGTTATTTCCATGGAGTTGTGACTCACTCAACTGTAGGTGAAAATTTTGATTAGATTATTTCCATGGAGGTGTGACCCAGCCCACTCAGCACAGGTCTTGATTAGTTTACTGGAGTACTTTAAAAAGAGTCACAAAGGCCCAAACACTTGCTGACACTGACACTTAGACATGCTTGGAGATGAAGACAGAAGGACATTTAGCTAAGAGATGAAGCCCTGAGTTTGCCCTGGGATAAACTAAGAGAACACCTGCAGATGCTTAGAGAGAAACGTCCTGGGCGAAAGCCATTTTGAAACCAGAACCCTCAAGCAGAAGCCAGCCACAAGCCTTCCTAGCTGACAGAGGTTTTCTGGATGCCACTGGCCATCCTTCACTGAAGGTACCCTGTTGTTGATGCCTTAGTTTGGGCACTTTTATGGCCCTAGGACTGTAACTTTGTAACCAAATCAACCCCCTTTATAAAAGCCAATCCATTTCTGGTATTTTGCATAATGGCAGCATTAGCAAACTGGAACATACAGCTACCCTAGAAAAGAATTTTGACAATTTCTTATAGAGTTAAACAAACGTTTATCATATGACCCAGCAATCCCATGCCTATCAAGCCATAGAGAAATGAAAACTTATGTACCTCTACAAGAATATTTATAGCAATTCTCTTCAAAATGGTCCCAGACTGGAAAGAATTCAAATGTCCTTCAATGCATAAATGGATAAATACAACTCAGTAACAAACATTGATACATACAACTGGGATGACTCTCAAAGGCACTATGCTGAGTGACAGAAGCTAGTCTGATTCCATTTAAATGACATTCCCAAAAGGAGAAAGCTATAGTGATGGAGAAGAGAACAGCAGTTGTCAGAGGTTAGAAGTGGGGAAATGGCTGACTACGAAGGGATTCCACAGCAAGTTTTTGGAGAGATGGAACTGTTCTGTCTCCTGATTGTCCTGGTGAGTATACAAATCCATCTACGCATATGTTTTTAATTTACAGAACTATGCTAAAAATAAGGTAAGTTTACAGAATAATAATAAAAATAAAATAAAAGAGTAGCTAGTTGTTGTTTTTGCCTGAGATAAATACATGAGAGGGGAAGGAGAATAAAAGTGACATTGTTATAATTAATTTAAAACTCATTATTTTCTGCCCAATAAAAGATCTTAGATGCAAAGATACATCTAGTGCACAAATCCTGGTTTCTAAATACCACTCCTCACTAAAAGCAACCAAAGGCTCCTTGGAGAGGTGGCTCACTACAAGTCCGGGGCAGGGAAAGCACCAGGTAAGCCTAGGACAACTTGTTACGTCAGTAAGGAAGTACTCAGAGACTAACGGGGAAACTTCAAAAGAACAAAGGATCAGCTAGAAGAGGCTCCCACTGGCCAAATTTGGGACAGTTTGAGCATCAAAAAGAATAATAATGTTAATGTATTATAATTATTGAATAAAAAAGAATCCTCAAGTCCACAGAGATACCCAAAAAAAAGGAGCTGTGGGTAGGACAGTTCTTCTTTACAGAAGAATGCCAGCAAATAAATTTAGAGAAAAGTGACAGTTTAGGAAAATCACCATTTTACAATCACCAAAGTGATAAATATTTCAGGCAAGAAGCATCCACAGATGTTCAAACCACTGAGTGAAAGATTATTGGAAAACTAAATATCACATAGTTGCAAAATAATACCCCATAGATTGCTTCTTACAACAAAGGAGTACTGAACCTTTCGACTACAGAAAATTAGAGCATACCATCTTAATCAAAATGATTAAATTTAGCCTCACCAAAAATAAGACAAACTTACATTACGTGCCTCCTAGCATAATATAATATGAAGTACCCGATCTCATCTATGTAGTGTCCATGAAAGAAAAAAAAAAAAAGCATTTACCCTGAATCTAATCATGAGGAATTCAGACAATTTAGATTATGGGACTGTCTATAGAACAAATGCCCTAAATCCTTATAAAAATGCTCATGTCATGGGGGGCAGGGTGGGACCTAACAACCAAATGCAATGTGTGATTCTTTATCGGAGATTAGGGAGGAAAAAAAGTTACAAAACTGTTATTATTGGGACAATAGTGAAAATAATAAAACTGATTATATATTAGATAATACTAATGTATCAATGTTAAATTTATTAGATATGTAATGGCATTGCAGCTATGAGAAGTATATCTCCAATCTCAGGACATTAATGCTAAAATATTTAGTGAGGAAGTGTCAGGATGTCTGTTTACTCACTTAAACTGCTTCAGGGGAAAAAAACAGAAAGAGGGATAAAGCAAAAGCGGCAAAATATTAACAACTGGTGAATTTCAGGAAAGATTTATGGTTTAACTTTTCTCTAAGCTGTAATTTTTTCAAAAATAAACAGTTGGAAAGTGAGGGAGAAGATAAAGAAGGAAAAACTATTAATTTTAAAACATCCTTACTCATACATCCAGTAGAAAAGGAAATGTAAGCCTTGGATTATAAAAAGAACATAAGCATTTCAGTCAAAGAATATTCCAAGCTCTGCCCTCTATTAATTTTGGTATTTTATGTAGATCAAGTTAGTCCTCTTGAGTGTCAGTTCTTTCTCGGTATTAAGTAGGCAAAATACCTGTTAGTTCATGAAATGGTTTTAAAGGTAAATAGACATCATGGATAGCTTGGGAATCATGACTAGATATATAAGGCATGCATACTTTCCAATCACTCAGTTGGCAATAATGATTCTTCGAATTTTGATGTGAAGATTAAATGAAATACATATGAAAAGTACCTAATCTGGCATATGGCAGATGCTGGATAAATTAATCTATTTCCTCCTTCAAATACGGAAAAATAATGAATGATGAAACTTTACCATTTTCTGAGAGGCTACTTATGCCAGACCCTTTGCTGTGTTTTCAAGTTTAATCAAAACTACTACAAAACTTAATGGTTGAAAGGTGTTATATGCACTACACACAATATTTTCTAACTCATATTAAATGTCTATACAGATGAAGAAAAACCTTGATAAACAACTGTATGAACCAACAGATAAATGAGTACAGTGTAACTTTCATATACTCTTTGTTGCTCAATACAAGACTTATCAGAGTATCCCCTGGACATAGATATTATTGATATCTTCTACTAAGCAAATGATATACATAATTTGCCCCATGAAACATAATAAACCTCATCCAAAAGTGATTTTTAACTTGGTCATCATTCCATTCCCCAAAACAGAGGTGTGGTACAATTCATGGCTAAAAAGGAAATGTTCATAACATGTGGCTCAAGGTATATGTGCACCTTATCAGAAAACGTGGTAATCACTTTATAAAACTCCACAGACTAATTACCCATCTCCCCAATATAATTAGGATGTAGTAAGAGCAAAACACTTCTCCAAGCTTATTAACACTATTACTCGCTTATTAACATAATTCCTTCTTACATAAAAAAAAAAATGAAACACATACAAGGCCAAAAGATCATTATGAATGGCTATCATCAAGTGTCTTTTGTTAGAGCCTTTATAAATCATATTAGGCACTAGAGAAAGATAAAGTGAGCATTGGCTAATAAAAATCAGGATAAAATAACTGCCTTCAGACAAATGAGCAATAGCCTCATATTTTGTCTTAAAGCATTTTCATTAGGTGAAGACAGTGAGGCAGCAGAGGAGTGAGTTGCCCAAAGTCACAGAGCTTGTCAGAGGATGGGGGTGGTGGGAACTCAAGCCATCTGGCTGCAAAGCCCAGGTGCTGAACCACTATGCTCCAAGGCCACCAGGAAAAGAGCAAATCCTAGCCAAGAAGTCAGTGAAGAGAAGTCCAGACACAGTGAATGATCACACCAGATTAGGAAAGGAGGATGGAATATTCCAAGATACCCAACGGAAAAAGCTCAATAAAAACGATAATGTGATTTTGAGGTTGTTACACTTAAATATATGAAATAGGCAAATAATGCACCAAAAAAAGGCAGGTACAAATTCCAAGAAAAAAACCCAAGAAAGTTCATGTCCCAAATGTCTAGCAAATTACAATACGGGATAAATTCTAAAAATTAATGGAGTGCAAAAAAAGAGTCTACTTGATTCTAAAGTCGGAAATCTCTCTTTTGGGGCAGCACAAAGGTCATGACACAGGACCAATATAAAAGGAAATATAGCCCTAGCATATTACTTGGCCTGCCAATAAATCATGAAGTCTCTATAATGCAAACACTGGTTCATGGGTGTTCAACTTTTAGAATAATCCAGCCAAATCACAGAAGAAGTGTTTGTGAGTGAAGGACAGGATGAAAGTGTCAACTTGAGAATGTAGGGGTGAAAGTGTAAGTGAGAGAAAGTCCCAGAAAGTGGAATTTGAAAGTTTTGAAAGGAAAGCTGGCAAAACGGAATTAACAGCTTCCTCCTATAAAGAGGAAAGTTCTGAGATGATGAAAGTTTGTGAGATAAGAACTAAAGATATACATATACGTATGACGTAAAATTTCTAAGGTAACCAGAGGAATTAAATTTATATAACTCAAATGTTAGAATGAGATGGGGTGGGAGGGGCATAATGGGAGCTAAATCACATCTTTCATGACAAACACTCAAGAGATTATAACTAAATTTAACAAATTAGGAAAGAAACGTCTAAATATATTATCCAAAAGTGTGGCCATAATAACTAAAAATAGAAACAGTTGAGAGGTTACCTCTACAAAAAAAAATTTTTTTTAAATAAATAAACGTAAAAAAGAGGTTACCTCTAGAGTGTGGGACCAGAGCAGAGAAGGATAGAGCAGGAAACAGTTGTTTTTCATCATAAGTTCTTCTGTATTATTTGACTTGTTACCAGTCACATTAATTACTTTGACAAAAAGTTAAAAAGCAATTTAGGGAGGCGGGGCAAGATGGCAGACTGGTGAGCTGTAAGTTTTAGTTACTCCTCCAGGGAAGTAGGTAAAAAGCCAGGAACTGCGTGGACTGGACACCACAGAGCAATCTGTCTTTGGGCATACTTCATACAACACTCATGAAAACGTGGAACTGCTGAGATCAGCGAAATCTGTAAGCTTTTGCGGCCAGGGGACCCGCGCCCCTCCCTGCCAGGCTCAGTCCCGGGGGAGGAGGGGCTGTCAGCTCCGGGAAGGAGAAGGGAGAACTGCAGTGGCTGCTCTTATCGGAAACTCATTCTACTGATTCAAACTCCAACCATAGATAGACTGAGACCAGACACCAGAGACTCTGAGAGCAGCCAGCCCAGCAGAGAGGAGACAGGCATAGAAAAAAAACAACACGAAAAACTCCAAAATAAAACCAGAGGATTTTTGGAGTTCTGGTGAACACAGAAAGGGGAAGGGCGGAGCTCAGGCCTTGAGGCGCATATGCAAATCCCGAAGCAAAGCTGATCTCTCTGCCCTGTGGACCTTTCCTTAATGGCCCTGGTTGCTTTGTCTATTAGCATTTCAATAACCCATTAGATCTCTGAGGAGGGCCGTTTTTTTTTTGTTTGTTTGTTTGTTTGTTTTCAATCCTTTTTTCTTTTTCTAAAACAATTACCCTAAGAAGCCCAATACAGAAAGCTTCAAAGAATTGCAATTTGGGCACGTCAAGTCAAGAGCAGAACTAAGAGAGCTCTGAGACAAAAGGCAATAATCCAGTGGCTGAGAAAATTCACTAAACAACACAACTTCCCAAGAAAAGGGGGGTGTCCGCTCACAGCCACCATCCTGGTGGACAGGAAACACTCCTGCCCATCGCCAGCCCCATAGCCCAGAGCTGCCCCAGACAACCCAGTGTGACGGAAGTGCTTCAAATAACAGGCACACACCACAAAACTGGGCGTGGACATTAGCCTTCCCTGCAACCTCAGCTGAATGTCCCAGAACTGGGAAGGTGGAGCAGTGTGAATTAACAAAGCCCCATTCAGCCATCATTTGAGCAGACTGGGAGCCTCCCTACACAGCCCAGCAGCCCAGAACTGCCCTGGGGGGACGGCACTCACCTGTGACATAGCACAGTCATCCCTCAACAGAGGACCCGGGGTGCACAGCCTGGAAGAGGGGCCCACTTGCAAGTCTCAGGAGCCATACGCCAATACCAAAGACTTGTGGGTCAGTGGCAGAGACAAACTGTGGCAGGTCTGAACTGAAGGATTAGACTATTGCAGCAGCTTTAAAACCCTAGGATCATCAGGGAGATTTCATTGTTAGGGCCACCCCCCCTCCCCGACTGCCCAGAAACACGCCCCACATACAGGACAGGCAATACCAACTACACACGCAAGCTTGGTACACCAATTGGGCCCCACAAGACTCACTCCCCCACTCACCAAAAAGGCTAAGCAGGGGAGAACTGGCTTGTGGAGAACAGGTGGCTCGTGGACGCCACCTGCTGGTTAGTTAGAGAAAGTGTACTCCACGAAGCTGTAGATCTGATAAATTAGAGATAAGGACTTCAATAGGTCTACAAACCCTAAAAGAACCCTATCAAGTTCAGCAAATGCCACGAGGCCAAAAACAACAGAAAATTATAAAGCATATGAAAAAACCAGACGAAATGGATAACCCAAGCCCAAGCACCCAAATCAAAAGACCAGAAGAGACACAGCACCTAGAGCAGCTACTCAAAGAACTAAAGATGAACAATGAGACCCTAGTACGGGATATGAAGGAAATCAAGAAGACCCTAGAAGAGCATAAAGAAGACATTGCAAGACTAAATAAAAAAATGGATGATCTTATGGAAATTAAAGAAACTGTTGACCAAATTAAAAAGATTCTGGACACTCATAGTACAAGACTAGAGGAAGTTGAACAACGAATCAGTGACCTGGAAGATGACAGAATGGAAAATGAAAGCATAAAAGAAAGAATGGGGGAAAAAATTGAAAAACTCGAAATGGACCTCAGGGATATGATAGATAATATGAAACGTCCGAATATAAGACTCATTGGTGTCCCAGAAGGGGAAGAAAAGGGTAAAGGTCTAGGAAGAGTATTCAAAGAAATTGTTGGGGAAAACTTCCCAAATCTTCTAAACAACATAAATACACAAATCATAAATGCTCAGCGAACTCCAAATAGAATAAATTCAAAAAAACACACTCCAAGACATATACTGATCACACTGTCAAACACAGAAGAGAAGGAGCAAGTTCTGAAAGCAGCAAGAGAAAAGCAATTCACCACATACAAAGGAAACAGCATAAGACTAAGTAGTGACTACTCAGCAGCCACCATGGAGGCGAGAAGGCAGTGGCACGATATATTTAAAATTCTGAGAGAGAGGAATTTCCAGCCAAGAATACTTTATCCAGCAAAGCTCTCCTTCAAATTTGAGGGAGAGCTTAAATTTTTCACAGACAAAGAAATGCTGAGAGAATTTGCTAACAAGAGACCTGCCCTACTGGAGATACTAAAGGGAGCCCTACAGACAGAGAAACAAAGACAGGACAGAGAGACTTGGAGAAAGGTTCAGTACTAAAGAGATTCGGTATGGGTACAATAAAGGATATTAATAGAGAGAGGGAAAAATATGGCAAACATAAACCAAAGGATAAGATGGCCGATTCAAGAAATGCCTTCACGGTTTTAACGTTGAATGTAAATGGATTAAACTCCCCAATTAAAAGATATAGATTCGCAGAATGGATCAAAAAAAATGAACCATCAATATGTTGCATACAAGAGACTCATCTTAGACACAGGGACACAAAGAAACTGAAAGTGAAAGGATGGAAAAAAATATTTCATGCAAGCTACAGCCAAAAGAAAGCAGGTGTAGCAATATTAATCTCAGATAAAATAGACTTCAAATGCAGGGATGTTTTGAGAGACAAAGAAGGCCACTACATACTAATAAAAGGGGCAATTCAGCAAGAAGAAATAACAATCGTAAATGTCTATGCACCCAATCAAGGTGCCACAAAATACATGAGAGAAACACTGGCAAAACTAAAGGAAGCAATTGATGTTTCCACAATAATTGTGGGAGACTTCAACACATCACTCTCTCCTATAGATAGATCAACCAGACAGAAGACCAATAAGGAAATTGAAAACCTAAACAATCTGATAAATGAATTAGATTTAACAGACATCTACAGGACATTACATCCCAAATCACCAGGATACACATACTTTTCTAGTGCTCATGGAACTTTCTCCAGAATAGATCATATGCTGGGACATAAAACAAGCCTCAATAAATTTAAAAAGATTGAAATTATTCAAAGCACATTCTCTGACCACAATGGAATACAATTAGAAGTCAATAACCATCAGAGACTTAGAAAATTCACAAATACCTGGAGGTTAAACAACACACTCCTAAACAATCAGTGGGTTAAAGAAGAAATAGCAAGAGAAATTGCTAAATATATAGAGACGAATGAAAATGAGAACACAACATACCAAAACCTATGGGATGCAGCAAAAGCAGTGCTAAGGGGGAAATTTATAGCACTAAATGCATATATTAAAAAGGAAGAAAGAGCCAAAATCAAAGAACTAGTGGATCAACTGAAGAAGCTAGAAAATGAACAGCAAACCAATCCCAAACCAAGTAGAAGAAAAGAAATAACAAGGATTAAAGCAGAAATAAATGACATAGAGAACAAAAAAACAATAGAGAGGATAAATATCACCAAAAGTTGGTTCTTTGAGAAGATCAACAAGATTGACAAGCCCCTAGCTAGACTGACAAAATCAAAAAGAGAGAAGACCCATATAAACAAAATAATGAATGAAAAAGGTGACATAACTGCAGATCCTGAAGAAATTAAAAAAATTATAAGAGGATATTATGAACAACTGTATGGCAACAAACTGGATAATGTAGAAGAAATGGACAATTTCCTGGAAACATATGAACAACCTAGACTGACCAGAGAAGAAATAGAAGACCTCAACCAACCCATCACAAGCAAAGAGATCCAATCAGTCATCAAAAATCTTCCCACAAATAAATGCCCAGGGCCAGATGGCTTCACAGGGGAATTCTACCAAACTTTCCAGAAAGAACTGACACCAATCTTACTCAAACTCTTTCAAAACATTGAAGAAAATGGAACACTACCTAACTCATTTTATGAAGCTAACATCAATCTAATACCAAAACCAGGCAAAGATGCTACAAAAAAGGAAAACTACCGGCCAATCTCCCTAATGAATATAGATGCAAAAATCCTCAACAAAATACCTGCAAATCGAATCCAAAGACACATTAAAAAAATCATACACCATGACCAAGTGGGGTTCATTCCAGGCATGCAAGGATGGTTCAACATAAGAAAAACAATCAATGTATTACAACACATTAAAAACTCGAAAGGGAAAAATCAATTGATCATCTCAATAGATGCTGAAAAAGCATTTGACAAAATCCAACATCCCTTTTTGATAAAAACACTTCAAAAGGTAGGAATTGAAGGAAACTTCCTCAACATGATAAAGAGCATATATGAAAAACCCACAGCCAGCATAGTACTCAATGGTGAGAGACTGAAAGCCTTCCCTCTAAGATCAGGAACAAGACAAGGATGCCCGCTGTCACCACTGTTATTCAACATTGTGCTGGAAGTGCTAGCCAGGGCAATCCGGCAAGACAAAGAAATAAAAGGCATCCAAATTGGAAAAGAAGAAGTAAAACTGTCATTGTTTGCAGATGATATGATCTTATATCTAGAAAACCCTGAGAAATCAACGATACACCTACTAGAGCTAATAAACAAATTTAGCAAAGTAGCGGGATACAAGATTAATGCACAAAAGTCAGTAATGTTTCTATATGCTAGAAATGAACAAACTGAAGAGACACTCAAGAAAAAGATACCATTTTCAATAGCAACTAAAAAAATCAAGTACCTAGGAATAAACTTAACCAAAGATGTAAAAGACCTATACAAAGAAAACTACATAACTCTACTAAAAGAAATAGAAGGGGACCTTAAAGGATGGAAAAATATTCCATGTTCATGGATAGGAAGGCTAAATGTCATTAAGATGTCAATTCTACCCAAACTCATCTACAGATTCAATGCAATCCCAATCAAAATTCCAACAACCTACTTTGCAGACTTGGAAAAGCTAGTTATCAAATTTATTTGGAAAGGGAAGATGCCTCGAATTGCTAAAGACACTCTAAAAAAGAAAAACGAAGTGGGAGGACTTACACTCCCTGACTTTGAAGCTTATTATAAAGCCACAGTTGCCAAAACAGCATGGTACTGGCACAAAGATAGACATATAGATCAATGGAATCGAATTGAGAATTCAGAGATAGACCCTCAGATCTATGGCCGACTGATCTTTGATAAGGCCCCCAAAGTCACCGAACTGAGCCATAACGGTCTTTTCAACAAATGGGGCTGGGAGAGTTGGATATCCATATCCAAAAGAATGAAGGAGGACCCCTACCTCACCCCCTACACAAAAATTAACTCAAAATGGACCAAAGATCTCAATATAAAAGAAAGTACCATAAAACTCCTAGAAGATAATGTAGGAAAACATCTTCAAGACCTTGTATTAGGAGGCCACTTCCTAGACTTTACACCCAAAGCACAAGCAACAAAAGAGAAAATAGATAAATGGGAACTCCTCAAGCTTAGAAGTTTCTGCACCTCAAAGGAATTTCTCAAAAAGGTAAAGAGGCAGCCAACTCAATGGGAAAAAATTTTTGGAAACCATGTATCTGACAAAAGACTGATATCTTGCATATATAAAGAAATCCTACAACTCAATGACAATAGTACAGATGGCCTAATTATAAAATGGGCAAAAGATATGAAAAGACAGTTCTCTGAAGAGGAAATACAAATGGCCAAGAAACACATGAAAAAATGTTCAGCTTCACTAGCTATTAGAGAGATGCAAATTAAGACCACAATGAGATACCATCTAACACCGGTTAGAATGGCTGCCATTAAACAAACAGGAAACTACAAATGCTGGAGGGGATGTGGAGAAATTGGAACTCTTATTCATTGTTGGTGGGACTGTATAATGGTTCAGCCACTCTGGAAGTCAGTCTGGCAGTTCCTTAGAAAACTAGATATAGAGCTACCATTCGATCCAGCGATTGCACTTCTCGGTATATACCCGGAAGATCGGAAAGCAGTGACACGAACAGATATCTGCACGCCAATGTTCATAGCAGCATTATTCACAATTGCCAAGAGATGGAAACAACCCAAATGTCCTTCAACAGATGAGTGGATAAATAAAATGTGGTATATACACACGATGGAATACTACGCGGCAGTAAGAAGGAACGATCTGGTGAAACATATGACAACATGGATGAACCTTGAAGACATAATGCTGAGCGAAATAAGCCAGGCACAAAAAGACAAATATTATATGCTACCACTAATGTGAACTTTGAAAAATGTAAAACAAATGGTTTATAATGTAGAATGTAGGGGAACTAGCAGTAGAGAGCAATTAAGGAAGGAGGAACAATAATCCAAGAAGAACAGATAAGCTATTTAACGTTCTGGGGATGCCCAGAAATGACTATGGTCTGTTAATTTCTGATGGATGTAGTAGGAACAAGTTCACTGAAATGTTGCTATATTATGTAACTTTCTTGGGGTAAAGTAGGAACAGGTTGGAAGTTAAGCAGTTATCTTAGGTTCGTTGTCTTTTTCTTACTCCCTTGTTATGGTCTCTTTGAAATGTTCTTTTATTGTATGTTTGTTTTCTTTTTAACTTTTTTTTTCATACAGTTGATTTAAAAAAGAAGGGAAAGTTAAAAAAAAAAAAAAAGAAAGAAAAAAGACAAACAAGGAAAAAAAAAAAGATGTAGTGCCCCCTTGAGGAGCCTGTGGAGAATGCAGGGGTATTCGCCTACCCCACCTCCATGGTTGCTAACATGACCACAGACATAGGGGACTGGTGGTTTGATGGGTTGAGCCCTCTACCATAAGTTTTACCCTTGGGAAGACGGTTGCTGCAAAGGAGAGGCTAGGCCTCCCTGTATTTGTGCCTAAGAGTCTCCTCCTGAATGCCTCTTTGTTGCTCAGATGTGGCCCTCTCTCTCTGGCTAAGCCAACTTGAAAGGTGAAATCGCTGCCCTCCCCCCTACGTGGGATCAGACACCCAAGGAAGTGAATCTCCCTGGCAACGTGGAATATGACTCCCGGGGAGGAATGTAGACCCGGCATCGTGGGATGGAGAACATCTTCTTGACCAAAAGGGGGATGTGAAAGGAAATGAAATAAGCTTCAGTGGCAGAGAGATTCCAAAACGAGCCGAGAGATCACTGTGGTGGGCACTCTTACGCACACTTTAGACAACCTTTTTTAGGTTCTAAAGAATTGGGGTAGCTGGTGGTGGATACCTGAAACTATTAAACTACAACCCAGAACCCATGAATCTCGAAGACAGTTGTATAAAAATGTAGCTTATGAGGGGTGACAATGGGATTGGGAATGCCATAAGGACCAAACTCCACTTTGTCTAGTTTATGGATGGATGTGTAGAAAAGTAGGGGAAGGAAACAAACAGACAAAGGTACCCAGTGTTCTTTTTTACTTCAATTGCTCTTTTTCACTCTAATTATTATTCTTGTTATTTTTGTGTGTGTGCTAATGAAGGTGTCAGGGATTGATTTAGGTGATGAATGTACAACTATGTAATGGTACTGTAAACAATCGAAAGTACAATTTGTTTTGTATGACTGCGTGGTATGTGAATATATCTCAATAAAATGATGATTAAAAAAAAAAAAGCAATTTAGTCTTAAGTTTTACTTATTTTAAGGGAACTTTTAAAAATAAAACACTTCACACAATGTCCATATCTGACATTCTAACTTTTTATTTTTTGAATTATAGATGTTTGTCAAAGTTGCTTAAAGAGAGTTCATACATACCAGTCACCCAACTTCCTTAACATTAACAATTTAGATAATCACAGTATAATTATCCAAATCAGCCATTATTAAACTACAGACTTTATTTTAATTTCACCTGTTTTCCCCCAATGTCCTTTTTCTATTCCAGGGTCCAACAATGCATTTATTTGTGTCTCCTTACTCTCCTGCTGTCTGTGACAGTTCTTCCATCTTTCCTTGTTTTCCATGACCTTGAACTTTTGACCCTGACAATTTCATACATCTCCCAATTTGGGCCTGATGTTCTCTCATGACTGGATTGAAGGTATGCATTTTTTTGCAAGAAGATTAGAGAAGTGATGTGTTCTCAGTTTACGAGGGTGTGTGATGTTCATACACCTTACTGCTGGTAATATTAACCCTGATCACTTGGATAAGATGGTGTCTGCCAGTCTCTCCACTGTAAAATTACTATTTTCCTCTTTATAATTAATCAATAACTTGGGGAAAATACTTGGAAATTATTTCTTTTTGATAAGTTACATAAACTTATTAGTTCATCTGGAATTTGCTTCAAAATAATATAGAAGCAGGGGAATTGGGTCTGGGTATAGATGGAAGAATAACAGCCAAAAGTTGGTAACTGTTGAAGCTGTGATGGGTCCACAGGGATTCATTTTTCTAATCTACTTTTGTGTATCTTTAAACTTCTTTGTGATAAAAATAAAACAAAATTAAAATACTTATAAATAAATAAGTAAAGAAAGAAAGAAAATGTAATTACTGTGCATGGGTGTACCTAAAGATAAAACAAATTTGTACATTCAGGTGCTATTTACTCTGCTTGGACTTTCATTTTTCTAATAGGAACCATTTTAAAGGTGCTAAGCAACCAACTCAAGAGTTTCCAGGCTTATGCATATGGAGGTTTTTTGCCACAATATTTAGAACACAGGCATTGTGCGCCCTCTAGTGTCTTGTTCTGCAACACAGAAGTGTCAGGTCAACAAGTTAATAAAGAATAATGTATTTTCAAAGAGGAAGAGAAATATCTTTCTCTCTCACCAATTTCTGCTTCTCCACCAATTTCACTCTCTCACCAATTATCGGTTAAATAGCTAAACTTACATGGTGTAGAAAGGAAACCATTTCAATGCCAATGTTTATCAATTTGTTTCTGCCTATTGTACTGTTTCTCAGTACATATGCTGAGCCAAAGAAGGCAAGAAAAGAGGACAAAAGACTAAAATCAGTTAAAAAAAAAAAAAAGGCAAGCAACTTTAATAAAGGCTGAGTGTCAATGAAGATGTTGAAACCAATACTACCACCTAATTTAGCACCATCTCACTGTATTTTGTCCACATATACAGTTCCATTTCTATCTCTTAGAATCTCCTAACATTCAGAATTTGTTCTCCACTTTCAAGTCAATGGGTATTTGGTCCAAGTCTTGCAGATACGCCATCACTGTATTTTCTTGATTTACTGAAAATTTCTTACAGGAATGATAAGCAAATATACTTGCAAGATATGAGCAGGAAGCAAACTAAAACAAGAAACATGAGCTCAAATTCTAGACTTGCTAAATACTAGCGATATTACTTTATTTTTCTAAACCATATCTTACTGATGAGCAAAAAAAAAAAAAAATTCTTTAGAGTTTTATTTAAGGATTAGAAAAATAAATGTAAAGTACATGATCATAATTAGCATTCAAATTATAACTATTACCATTATATGATCCCAAGGTAATCTGTAGTCAAGCAGTGAAATCCAGAGATAAACATTTTCAACGGTTTCTTTAAATGACTGCCTACAACGACAATCTTTGAATTATGTTAAAAATTCTAGATTTTATCTTCATTTTTGGTTTTCTTAATACAGAAATATAGTTCCTTTCTTAATATTCCTTTTAAAATAGCGTTTGCTCACACAGTTAAGTGTACAGTACTGAGAAATGAACAGTAATTCTTGACCCACAGGGTCCACTGGACATAATCTGAATTTTCGTCATGAATAAGTTGTTTACTATTTTCATAACTCATTTCAAAAATGTTTTGCATAAAAAAATGTTCATAGGAGCAACATTAATTAGAAATGACAAAATTAAAATAAGGGCTATCTGTGGAAAGCATAATACCAGGAAATGCGACAAGAAGGAAATTAACCTCATTGGCAGTGAGATCAGAAAGCTTTTCTTGGCAGAAAACTATTAACTTACTTGGGAATTAAGTAAGGAAGGACCCTATAATTCTTGCCAAATGTATCTTAGCCTGAACATCTGCTGGAGATCTTAAATATCTAAGAACTTAAAACTAGCCTACTTCTGAGAAGTAAGTATGATTAAATCATTGATTTATTCATTAAATATTTTTTGAATTTGTCATGTGTTGGGCACTCTTCTAGGTGTTAGACTACTGATAGGGAAGACAACAAACAAAGCTTCCTGCCCTCATGGTGCTTATATTCTAGTGGAGGAAGGATGATAAATAATAAATACGTAAACAAGAAATGAAGATTTCAGATAACGGTGCATGCTAGGGTAGCAGGTGAGTGACTGGAGAGGGAAGACCTATTTTAGCAAAAGTGGTCAGGGGAGGCCCCTTGGCACAGGGGAATGTGAACTAACACCTGAATGATATGAGCAAATCTTCCAAACATAGGGGATAATACGCACTCAAAAGACACTGTTCAGCCTGACCGTCTCTATCAAAGCAGATGCTCCAGGTTTGTCCATGTCCTCTGATAATTTTTTTTTTAATTTCATATAGACTTTCAGTTTCTGAGAACTTATTTTCCCCTAAATACCTGGCAATAATGACTACTTACATGTTTAAAGACTCAAGAGAGATATAAATCTGGTTACTAATTTTAAATATCTATTTTCCTTTCCAGAAAAATTAATCTATATATAAAATGCACAAGGTACACGTACATAGTGGTTAAGATCATGGGCTCTGGAGTCCTAGGTTCTCTCCCCTACTACATGTGAGACCTTGGACAAACCACAACCTTACCAAGCTTCAGTTTCTATAAAGGGGATTATGTTTTGGGTTACTGTGAGGATTATATGAAATAATGCACCTAAAGAAATTAAAACAGTAAATAAAACACTAAGTACTCATACACATAGGCTATCATCTCAATTTCAAAATGCAACTTACATATTTTTAAGGGAAGTGTTTACACATAAACGTATCAGCACAAGTACCCTGAAATCCTAACTTTAAAATCAGACGTATAAAAATAGATAATTTTGAAATAAACCCATTTCGCAATAAATCCATTTTATAATTACTGCAGAGACAGCCAAATGATTTTTTTTTAATTAGAGAAGTTGTAGGTTTATAGTAAAATCATACACAAATTACAGAGATCCCATATACCTTCCACCCCCTCACCAGGTTTTCCCTATTATTAGCACTTTGCATTAGTGTAGTACCTTTATTACGACTGAAAAAACATTAGAATTATGTTATAAATATAGTCCCATTGTTTACTTTAGGGTACACTTTTTGTATTGGACAGTTCTAAAGGTTTTTTACATTTTTATTTTGGTAACATATATACTACCTAAACTCCCCCTTTTAACTACATTCAAATATACAGTTCAGTGGTGTTAATTACATTCACAATGTTGTACCACCATGACCAACATTCATTACCAAACTTTTCCATTATCCCCAGAAACTCTGTACCAGTTAAGCATTTACTCCCCATTCACTACTCCCACTCAGCCCCTTGGTAATCTGTATTCTAGTTTCTGACTCTTCGAATTTGCATATACTAAGTATTTCACATAAGTAGATCATACAATATTTGTATTTTTGCGTCTGGCTTATTTTACTCACCAAGTTGACAATATTCATCCATTTGGTCACACACTCCATTCCTTTTAGTGGATGAATAATATTCCATAGTATGCATGTACCACATTTTGTTTATCCATTCATTGGTTAATGGACACTTGAGCTGCTTCCATCTTTTGGCAATTGTGAATAATGCCACTTTGAACACTGGTGTGCAAATATCTGCTCAGTCCATGATTTCAGTTTTGGGGGGTAATTACCTAAAAGCGGATGTTCCGGTTTGCTAAAGCTGCCAAAATGCAATACACCAGAAATGGACTGGCTTTTATCACGGGAGTTTAATAGGTTACAAATTTACAGTTCTAAGGCCATAAAAGTGTCCAAACTAATGCATCAACAAGAGAACACCTCCACTGAACAAAGCTGATGGGAAGGCTGGTCCTTCTCTCCCAGGCTCCAGTTTCAAAATGGCTTTCTCCAAAATGTCTCTGGGCTTCTATCTTAGCTTCTCTCTCTCAGCTCCTGTGAGTCCTTGCTTGTTTCTCCCAATGTGTTTCTCTCTAAGCATCTGAGGGGTCCTCTTTTAGCTTCTCTGGGGCAAACTCTGGATTTCATCTATTACTTCACATCTCCAAACATCTTTCTATCTACTTCTTCAAGCATCTGGGTCTGCATCAGCTCTCTGCTTATATCTCCTGGGGCATTTATGTCTCTCTCAAGGACTCCGGTAAGGTAATTAAGACCCACCTTGAATGGGCACGTTCATGTCTCTATGGAAATAATCTAATCAAAAGATCCCACCAAAAATTGGGTGGGTCACATGTCCATGGAAACAACGTAATCAAAAGATTCCACCCACGTAAGTCTGTATCCACAGGACTAGACTAAAAGAACATGGCTTTTTCTGGGGTACATAATAGATTGAAACCAACACAGTGGGATTGCCAGGTCATATGGTAATTCTATGCTTAACATTCTGAGGAACCGCCAAACTGTTTTCCTCATTCACTGCACCATATTACATTCCCACCACACAGGATATTTTCGTATGTTTTCCTCAGAGTTTTAAAGTTTTGGTTCTTATATTTAGATCTTTGATCCATTTTGAGTTAATTTTTATATATGGTGTGAAGTGAGTAGTCACCTTCATTCTTTAGCATATGAATATTCAGTTTTCTCAGCACCATTTATTAAAGGAACTATTCTTTCCCGATTGACTGGACTTGGAAGCCTTGTCAAAATTAACTTACCACGGATGTGAGGATTTATCTCTGAATTCTCAATTCAATTCCATTAGTCTGTAAGTCTGTCCTTATGCAAGTACCATGCTGTTTTGATTACTATAGCTTTGTAATACATTTTAAAATCAAGAAGTATGACTCCTCCAACTTCATTCTTCTTTTTCAAGATGGCTTTGGCTATTCAGGGCCCGTTACCCCTTCCACATAAATTTGATGATTGGCTTTTCCATTTCTGCAAAGAAGGCTGTTGAAATTTTGATTGGGTTGCACTGAACCTGCAAATCACCTTGGGTAAAACTGACATTTTAACAATATTTAGTCTTCCAATCCATGAACATGAAATATCCTTCCAGCTATTTAGGTCTTCTTAAATTTCAGCAATGTTTACCGTTTTTCCATGTGCAAGTCCTTTATATTCTTGGTTAAATTTATTCTTAGAGATTTTATTTTTTTAGTTGCTATTGTAAACTAAATTGTTTTCTAGATTTCTAGATATATGGAAACAACACTGATTTTTGTGTGTTGATATTGTACCCCACAACTTTGCTGAATCTTTTATTAGCTCTGGGAGCTTTTCTGTGGCTTTTTCAGAATATTCTATCTATAGGATCATGTGATCTGTAAATAGTGAGTTTTACTTCTTCCTTTCCAATGGATGCCTTTTATTTCCTTTTCTTGCCTTGTTGCACTGTCTAGAACTTCCAGAACAATGTTAACAGTGGTGACAGTGGGCATCCTTGTCTTGTTCCTGATCTTAGGGGGAAAGCTTTCAGTCCTTCACCATTTTGATGTTAGCTGTGGGTTTTTCACATATATCCTTTACCATGCTAAGGAAGTTTCCTTCTATTCCTAGTTTTCTGAGTGTTTTTATCAGGAAGGAGTGCTGGATTATGTCAAATGCCTTTGCCAAATTACTTTTAAAGAGAGCTCTCACACTGATGCCCAAAAAGAACAAAGCTGGCAAGAAAAGAGTAAGAACAGACATTACAGTTTACAGGGTAGAAGTAAATATCGAAAAAATGCAGTCTGGACAAGTGCTATAGGGATGTTAAAAATAGGATACACCCAAGTATGGACTAAAGCTCTAACTGTATGAGATGCTTTCCTTTCTGAAGGGATGGAACTTTAGATGAAAAGATATGAATAGACAGAATATCACAGGCACTGTAGGATGACTCATTAAAATCATCCCCAACCCCTTCTTCTTCTATTTTCATCTATGCTGAAAAACTACATACTCAACTTCCCAATTCCCATACAATTAAGGAAGGCCCTAAGACACTGCTCTGGCTCATGAAGGTTTTTGTTTTCTAGATAGAGGAACAAATAGTACTAGTATTGACTCCTGTCCTTCCCTCTTCTACATGCTTGGAATGGGGCTCTGATGCCTAAAAGCGCAGCAGTCATTTTGTGACCAAAGTCAATGAGCCAGGGCATTAGGGTTAGTACACTAGAATGAAAGAGAATGGATCCTTCATTTCTTCATTTCACCAGTACCCCAACCTTAGACTGACCACCTCCAGATTTTATTGTTACAGAGGGAGGAAAAAACTTCTATAAGCCACTGTAGTTAGATTTTGCTTAATTTTCAACTTAAATGCAACCCAAACAGACACACACACATGAAGAAAGAGGAGATTCCACATGGGATGAAAAACACAAAGGAACAATAAAGACACACTTACTTCAACACAATGGTTTTTGAGTTAATATTTAAAATAAAGGATTTAGAGGTAATTTCCACCTTTAGCCAATGGCTTTCTTATGAGTTTACCCTAAAGAGCCATGTTATTACATTTACTTCCTAGAATACCATATACATAGGAACTGGTGTCCCTTCAGGACAACATGGCCATCATGCAATAATGGAAAGAAGTAGCATTTTCAAAACTGAGCAGTGCAAAGAAAATTTGTCCAAAGAATGAGAAAAGTAAATAGCAGCTGCCTTCATGTAAACAAAACATGAGAAAATATGCACCAAAAGGCTAAAGTAATTTTTCTACATTAAGATATTTTTACTGAATTGTTCTTTCTAAAAATGTTTACTCAAGAGATGATGAAAAACTGTAGGCTAAAATCTATATTTGAGGAGTAATAATTTTAGGTTCTTAAATAGAAAGAATGAATTACAGAATGAACTAAATGAACTGTCATTCATTCTTGATAGAACATCGCTATAGTAAAGTTATAATAATCTAAATGCAATTAAGTGACTCATTTTATAAACCTCTGCGATGAAAGGGGAAATTTCATTTTCATTTGTTTAATATTCCCTCTAAAAAGAATGTCTCATTACAAATTTACTGAAAGCCTAAACAATAAAACAATGGACATATTCCAAGAGCAAACAGAGATTTTTTTTCTTTTCCCATGAAGCTAACATTATGGAATTTTAACAGATGTTCTATTTGGTCATAGTTAATAAAATGAATTATGTAGGATTAGAATAGGGTTTAATATGTTTGCACTGGATTTTAACTGAAAAACAATTTCATATTAAAAGTTTGGAAAGATTTATAATCATTATTTCCCTTTTCAGTAGAATTACTAAGATACAGAAAAAAGTGATTACTTTTATTTTTCTAATGAAACAAGACTTATAAAAACTATTTTTTCAAGGTTTAAAAAGAGAAATCTTAGAAAATTATATACTCTCTTGTATTTCACCACCTATATAATTCAAAGATCATTAGAACATATGGTATCAAAAGGCTCAAATGCCACCCTGCATAATTCCAAGCTCTCTTTAGAGTTCCCTCAGTATTCTGAAAGAGTCATGGTATACACTAACATCTGAACAACAACAAAATTCGAACAAAGAAAAGAAAAAAACCAACAAATATTTACTGAGTGCTAAATCTGTGGAAGGTACTATGTTAGACTATGTTCATGCTACAAAGAGGTAAAAATACAATAACTGTTTTCAAAAGGAACTTACGTGCTATCTGTAAAGACACAGCATACTTACATGTAGCCAGACAGAACCAAAATGTAAAAACAAACCAAAAGAGAAAGTTAAGAGGTAAATCAAAGGAAACAATTTCATACAAACACAGACAGACAGAGACACAGCACTGACAGGAGAAAAAAACCTTTCCTATCAGATAACACCAACTTTTTTTCTCTTTTTACTTTCACGAAAGCAAGAAATAGTATACAGGCTTACAAATACTAAATAAGTAATAGACATTCTAGCTATAGTTGCTTCATGATATTTTTCAATAGAAAATTTTAAGTGTTACACTCTTTCAGTAAGAAGATCATCCTTTAAATGGGCAATCTTATTTGGGAAGTAAGTTTCAGTAAATTATCAATATGACCAAAGGCAAAAATCATATATTGTTTACACCCTATTCACATTAGTAATACTGATCAGCTCTACCATCAACTAGGAAAACTTTACACTATTACACCAATATGTTGTTTTTCTGACAGAAATACTCAGTAAATGTAAAATCATTTGCAGGTTGCAATTGTAAGACATTTGGATAAAATACTCTCTAACTGTAGCTGAGAAACTTTACAAGTAATAACAGTTATTTGGCCTCTAGTACAAAGCCAACAATTCACACTGACATTCATCAAATGACTTTCACATGTTTAAATGCAGTTAGATCAAGGTTGCATCCCTGTCCATGAACCTGACAACCCAGAGACAGGTTTCTTAATTTCTGAGTCTTGCAGAAGGCCATTTTGCTGTAATAGCTGCCTGTGCTAATTTGAATCTATTATGACCCCCAACAAAAGCCATGTTCTTTAACACAGTCTTCTGGAGGCAGACTTGTTAGACTTTTGATTAGAGTGGAACCTTTTGATTGAGTGTTTCCATGGAGATGTGGCTCACTCAACCGTGGGTGAGACCTTTGTTAAATTATTTCCTTGGAGGTGTGAACCCCGTCCATTCCAGGTGGGTCTTAATTACATCACTGATGTCCTTTAAAAGAGCTCATGGGGTGGGAAAGATGGCATAGAGAGGTGTGGAATTTAGTTAGTCCCCTGGAGCAACTAATAAACAACCAGAAACAACCAGTATATAATCTGGAACAACTGATGGGGGACAACCATGACTGTCCACACATCATACACCAACCTGGATTGGGTGGAATGGCTGAGATCGCAGCATAAAATCTGTAAGTAAAAACTGTGGACCTGCGCTGGGAGCCCCTCCCGCCACAGCAGGTTGAGCTGCAGGAGCTCACTGTGGGAGAAAGCAGCATTCTTGAAGCAAGTGAATATAGCTCAACCCAGCTCCAACTGGGGTTTTAATTAACAATGTGGACTGCTGAACACAAGCTACAAACATAGACAAACCCCAGCGAAGAGAAGGTGGGGCTGAAAAAACATTAAGAAAAAAGAAGGAAAAATACACAGGCTTTTAGAGAGTGACCTTAGAGAGCCAGAAAACACCTGTATCCCGGGAAAGGGAGCCCAGAAGACTGCGTGCTCTATCTGACTGACAAGGTGAAACTGAGGGGCTGTGGATTGGCTCTGAAAGGGGGCTTGTTTTCCCTTTTTCTCTCTCCCAACCTGAGTGGCTCAGTGGAGAGCCCCAGCAATTTTCAGTTTGCAGCACTCTGACCCAGACAGGGGTGCAGATAACAGAGCCATAGAGACAAAGGAGCTATTCAACTGCAGAAGACAACTCCCTAGCGGGTGTATGTTCCCTAAGAGGAAGGAGATAGGGCCAAACCCTATGACTGGCCTACCCTTCAGAACTCAGACCCTAGGGCCTGGGGGAAAACAGTCAAAACAGAAACAAACTAGGGCATATTTCCTTACATCAGTGGAGCAACAGGCTGACAGGTGCCACCTGTTGGGCAGCTTAGGAAAAGCACAGCAACCAGAAGCCTCACAGGAAAGTGTCAATCTTCTAAGACACCCGCAAGGAAACTTGACTCTGAATATAGCCCCACTCTGAGACCTGAACCCAGTCTGGTCTGGGAAAATCTGATTGCGGAACCAAGGAAATCAGATGCCTAGACAACAGAAAACTACAAATTATATTAGGAAAAAAGAAGATATGACCCAAAGGAACAAACTTACACCTCAATTAAGACAGAGCTGAGATACTGTTTCACTTTAATGACACAATCAATTAAAGATTTTCCAAGAAATATGCTAAATCATATGAAAAACCAAGTCAACGAGTTCAGGGAAGATATGGCAAAAGAGATGAAGGATATAAAGAAAACACTGGGTGAACATAAGGTAGAAATCAAAAGTTTGAAAAAGTGGCAGAATCTATGGAAATGAAAGGCACAACACAAGAGATGAAATACACAATGGAGATATACAACAGCATAGTTCAAGAGGCAGAAGAAAACACTGAGGAACTGGAGAACAAGACACCTGAAATCCTACACACAAAAGAACAGATAGGAAAAAAGAATGGAAAAATATGGAAATGAATGACAACATGAAGCACATGAATGTATGTGTCATGGTCATGGGTGTCCCAGAAGAAGAGAAAGGAAAAGGGGGAGAAGCAATAGTATAGAAAATAATTAATGAAAATTTCCCATCTCTTATGAAAAACATAAAGTTACAGATCCAAGAAGCACAGCATACCCCAAACAGAATAGATGTGAATAGACCTATGCCAGGACACTTAATAATCAGATTATCAAACATCAAAGACAAAGAGAGAATCCTGAAGGCAGCAAGAAAAAAGCAATCCATCACACACAAAGGAAGCTTGATAAGACTACGTGCGGATTTCTCAGTAGAAATCATAGAGGTTAAGAAGAAAGTGGTGTGATATATTTAAGATATTGAAATAGAAAAACCATCAAGGAAGAATCCCATATCCGGGAAAACTATCCTTCAAACATGAGGGAGAGTTTAAAATATTATCTGACAAACAGACAATGACAGAGTTTGTGAACAAGATACCTGTGCTACAGGAAATACTAAAGGGAGCACACAGACAGATAGGAAAAGACAGGAGTGAGAGGTTTGGAACACAATTTTGGGTGATGGTAGCACAATGTAAGTACACTGAACAAAGATGACTGTGAGTATGATTGAAAGAGGAAGGTTACGAGCATGTGGGACATCAGAAGAAAAGAGGAAAGATAAAGACTGGGAATGTATAACTCAGTGAAACCTAGAGTGCTCGACAATTGTGATAAAATGTACAAATATGTTTTTACACGAGGGAGAACAAATGAATGTCAACCTTGCAAGGTGTTAAAAATGGGGTGGCATTGGGGAAAAAACACAATCAACGCAAACTAGAGACTATAGTTAACAGAAAGATTGTATTATGCTTCCTTTAACGTAACAAAGACAATATACCAAAGCTAAATGCCTATAAGAGGGGGATGTAAGGGAGGGGTATGGGACTCTTGGCATTAGTGATGTTGTCTTTTATTGTACTTTAGTTTAATTCTATCTTTCCTTTTCTTGCTTTTTAGCTGTCATTTGTGTTTTCTTTTTCTTTTGTCTCTCTACCATCTTTGACTCCTCCTCCTTCTTTGTAGAAGAAATGGAGATGTTCTTATATAGACAGTGGTGATGGTGGTGAATACATAAATACGTGATTATACAGGGAATCATCAACTGTTTACTTAGGACAGAATGTATGGTGGGTGAACAAAACAGTCCTAAAAAACAAAACAAAACAGTTGATGAAGAAACCTTGAGGGCACTATATTGAGAGAAATAAGTCAGACACAAAAGGACAAATATTGTATGGTCTCACTGATATGAGCTAATTATAATCTGTAAACTCATAGACATGAAATATAAGTTATCAGAATGACCTAGTTTGGATATATTATGTCCCGCCAAAAGCCATATTCTTTGATGCAATCTTGTGGGGGCAGAAATATCAGTGTTGATTAAGTTGGAACCTTTGGATTGGTTTCGAGATGTGACCCACCCTACTGGGGGTGATAACTCTGATTAATTTCCATGGAGGTGTGGGCCTGCACATTCAGTGTGGGCCCCCACATTCAGTGTGGGCCTTGATTAGTTTATTAGAGTCCTATATAAGAGCTCAGACAGAAGGAACTTGCTGCTACAGCTGAGAGAGTAGCTGCAACTGACAGACACATTTTGAAGATGGCATTGAAAGCAGAGTTTTGCTGATGCTTCAGAGGTATTATCCCAGAGTTTGCCCCAAGAGGCTGATACAGAGACATTTTGGATAACGCCATTTTGAAATGCAACCTGGGAGCAAGCAGACACCAGCCACGTGCCTTCCCAGCTAACAGAGGTTTCTCCGAACGCCAATGCCCTTCTCCAGTGAAGGTACCCTACTACTGATGCCTTACCTTGGACACTTTATGGCCTTAAGACTCTAACTATGTAACCAAATAAACCCCCTTTATAAAAGCCAATCCAATTCTGGTGTTTTGCAAAAGGGTGACATTAGCAAACCAGAACACGGGATATTGAACGAGGCTAAAGAATGGCAGCTTATTATGAACAGAATGCTTAACTAGGTTGAACCTAAGTGTTTGGAAAATGGACAGAGGTGATGGTAGATGTTATTGTGAGAATAACTAACAGTGCTGAATGGTGTGTGAATGCAGTGGAAATGGGAAGCTTAGAGTCATGTATGTCACCAGAAGGAAAGTTGGAGGTTAAAAGATGGGAATATATAAAACAGTGAATATTGTGATGGACAACGTCCATGATTAACTGTACAAATATTAGAAATCTCTTTCATGATCTAGAACAAATGTATGACACTATAACTAGAAGTTAATAATAGAGGATTATATAGGGGAAAAATATACCTATTGTAAATTATGTACCATAGTTAGTAATATCTTAACATTCTTTCACCAACAATAACAATGGAGGGGGGGATTAGGGGTATGGGAGGATTTGAGTTCTCTTTTTTGTGTTTTCTTTCTTTTCTGGAATAATGGATGCACAACTGTATGATGGTACTGTGGGCAACTGATTGTGTACTTTGGATGATTGTACAGTATGTGAACAATCTCAATAAAATTGATTAAAAAAAAAAAAAGAGCTCAAGGAGACGAGCAGCTCAGAGAAGCAAGAGAGACATTTTGGAGAGAAGCTGTGATGTGTCATCCAGAGTTTACCTCCAGGAGAAGCTAAGAGCCGACACAGACCCAGATGCTTCGAGATGCAGACAGAAAGATGTTTGGACATGCTATGCTAAGAGATGAAGCCCAGAGTTTGCCCCAGAAAAGCTAAGAGAAGAGCCCAGACACTTAGAAGTGCCCTGGAAGAACAAGCAAGGATGCATAGGAGCTGAGATACAGAAGCCCAGAGACATTTTGGATAAAGCCATTTTGAGACCAGAACCTGGGAGCAAAGGACCAGCAGACACCAGCCATGTGTGTTCTCAGCTGATAGATGTGTTCTGGACACCATTGGCCATCGGCCTTTCTTCAGTGAAGGTATCCTCTTGTTGATGCCATAGTTTGGCCACTTTCATGGCCTTAGAACTGTAAATTTGTAATGTAAAAAATCCCCTTTATAAAAGCCAATCCATTTCTGGTATTTTGCATAAAGGTTGCTTTAGCATACCAGAACAGTGCCAGACAGGACTGCTGTAAGATGTAAACTGGGATAGATTAATACAGAGTTCCACAAGTTGGGCAAAGTTGGGCTTCCGAGAGCAGACAGCTGGTAGGTGACAGCTGCATCTCATGCTCAGGTATCGTTTCCTGTCAAAGGCCCTTTCGCAGTTACCAAGAGGACTAATAATCATACCCAACATTCCTGGAATACATACCATGTGCCAGGCACTATACAAAGCACTTTACACAGATCACCTCATTTAATTTACATAATAACTTCATGATGATTCAAATAATCAGTTCAGAGTAAAGGAAATAAAACAGTACTTAGACATATGCTAATAGGCCAGATCTCACTTAAAATTAAAATTTATCAAAATTACAAATGTCCATACATTTAACTTAGCAATTCTACTTCTTGGTATGCCACCTACAAATATTCTCAATCACATACAAAATAACACATGAACAATGTTACTCATTGCAACACATTTGTAATATCCATTAACAGGGAACTGGATAATTAAACAATGGCTCTTTGTACAATGGAGTACTACACAATCATAAAAAAATTAGGTCACTATTTACAAATTGATATAGAATGATCTCCAAAATATATTAGGTTTAAAACAAAACAAAACAAAACAAAACCAAGATGCAGAACACCTAGGACAGACTGTCTCTGGGAAAATATACAGACACTTATATAACCTGATCAGTTTTGGGGGAAAGGAATTGAATTGAGAAGACTTTGAAGCACCCAGCCACTGGATCCAGAGGACTCTTATTGCCTGAAATAGACAATAGTAACGAAGTATGGAAAGCTGCCATGTCTAGTTGCAAGTGAACTTTTCAATCAGAGTAAGTGGTGGGTTTTGCACCTAAAGGGACACAATGGGGCTAGGACTATCCATAAAGAGCAGACTGAATGACTTGTTTTGTCCTACTTGATTGCTTGATTTTGATCGCACTGTAGCAGAATTTGGTGCCAGACGTATTTTCATTGAAGCCTGGTAGCAAAACTGTGTACGCAGGGAGATAATCCTTGCCCATCTCAAATTTATTTACTCCAAAGAAGTCACAATTTGTTCATCACCAACATGGCAATATCCTGCCATTGGGGCAGCTCCAGCCAGCTTTTTGCCTTCAAATTTGTGCAGACAAGAGTCAAGCATCACTAAAGTATCCCCCAAACTCCAGGGAACACATCAGGTTCATCTGAGGATTGTTTCCATAAGCTCTACTCCTGTTCTCTGGCGGCACTGGGACCCCTGGATTTCTACGATTCAGCAAACATACAGCTGGGGTGAGAGGTTCAACTTGTCTTCATGGCAAGTATCCCACTTTCTGAACGAGCTCTTGAAATGCCCTTATTTGGCTTGAGATAGAGGGAACTTACTCTCACCTCTTCTATGGGAGTAGAAACCCAAATTCTGCTTAGTATAACAAGGTATACAAGTTATTTCACATCCTTGCACCCTTGCTCATACTGTTCGAACTGCCTGCCTCCTTGACCACTTCTAATCCCCACTCCTTCAAGAATCAAGTCAAGATTGAATTGTATCAATGTAACAAAACTGACTGTGACTCAAGCATGGCTTCTTCTACAATCCCAGCTGTATCTTATATACACATATCATTATAGCACTTATTAAGCTGTATTAAGTATCTACTCCCCTATTCACTTTTCAACCAGAAAGTGGATCCTCCAGAGCAGAAATGTTTTACTTAGTGCTTAACCCACACAGAAGGCCCTCTAAAAATGACCACTGAATGGAATGTGTGTATAAAAGACATTCACTCAGTCTTATTCCTACTTTTGAAACAACCAGCCTTTCTCTGCTTTCTTCCTACATAGAAGTCCTTCTAATTCACACCCAAGATTGTGAAGCTGGCCTCCATAGAACATTCAGGCCAATGGACCCCAACCTAGCTATGAAAGCAGCTGAGATTTTGATCCCCATTTCCATCTTATTGCAATAGCAACATTGCACCATGGTGCTTGGGCGCATCTAATTTGGTTAAGATCACAAGGAAGATGACTTCAGAAAGGGTAAGATAAACAGTATCATATTCTGACCTTGCTTAGACTCAGTCTAAAATTCACAGTTAACTAAAATAATTTAGGAGAATATATGAGATAATCACCTAATCTCTACAAACATCAAACACAGTTAAAAAAAAAAAGGGGGGGGGGGACAGCAATTCACAAAATCTAATGAAAACACACAATCTATTTTATAATGCATGGATTCAAACTTAACTTACATTCTAATGGGCTACTGCCATGGAGATAAAACTAGTTTAAAGAAAAAAAACTGCATGCTGAATAAATGTGAACGTTTCCTGGTCATTCTCACTAAGGCTTCAATGTATCATCTTATTGAAACAATCAAATAAGCTCTTTGCAAAAAGATTTGATATTGGTGTCAGAAAATTTAAGAATCGAAACTATTTGTAATGCAAAAATTTTGTTTAAAACAGATATATCACCTCTTATTTTTCTCATTTTGAAAAGAAACATTTCATTCAGCAATAATTCTCCTTTCATTCTATCAGAGAATCTCTACCAAAGCAATATTTCAACTAAAATCAACTCTGAAGGATCTTTTATGAATACGAATAAAGCAGAAGACCTCAAATAAATTTCCAACAAAGCACTGCCATTTTGAGTAAACAAAGTCATCTCAATAGGGTCACACCATTTGCAAGGATTGCCACCTAGAAATTAATTACTAGCTTAACACATGCCAAAACAAGTTTTTAAAAGAATAGAATGCAGTTGTAACCTGCTGTATTTTCTATTTGTTTGTATGCAAGCAGTGTATTTTATGGCATGTAAATATATTCATCTATTCAGCACCTCTCAGAGAAATCAAAAAGGTTTAATGTCCCCCTTTTTCCTGAAACCAGGTGAAATCTGAGTAAATAATACATGTTTACCAGTGCATCTGAAAATAAGAAGAGAGTGAAGTTATAGTGTCAGTGATTTTCTTGAAAGGAAGAAGTCATCTTCTTACAAATAAATACTTTTGAAACATTCAGTTCCCCTTCAAAAGAGGTTCTTCAGAGATTTACACCAACTATACCACATTAAAGGCTGTCATCACTGTGTGGAAATCAAAGATTTAAATAACAAACAATAGTGTTGGCATTGCATAAAGAAGATTGTAATCTATAATAAAACATAAAACTACCTGAGAATAAACTGAGGAATTTCAAAGAATTCCAATATTCTGTTAATTATGAAAATATTTCATTAAATTAAAAACATTTTTATAAATGTTTATGTTTTAGTATCAAAGGAACTCCAAACAGAAAACAAGGAGGCAGAGTCGGTATATGTACGTTTTAACATGTGTTTTCTTTTACAAGAAACTATGTTCCAAACCAAAAACTTCTCTTATATCTCATGTCTATAAATCAACGTCAACTTCAAAATAGCTTCTTCTATGGGAAGCAAAGAGTAAAACATGCTTCCTGCAGTAACAGACTGAAATCACTTATTGATGGTAAAGTTTTGCTTTTTTAACCAAAGGAGAAAAAAAAATTTTCCATGTACTGAATCATGGAATTTTGGAACTGGAAGGCTTAAAGAGGGGAGGTGGCTCACCCCAGGTCACACTATGCTGCAAGTCAACTGCAGTGCCAGGACTCCAGTCCAAACTCAACTTCCCAGCTTGCAGTGTTTTATCTGCCTTGCCATCAGGAAACTAAGAACTAACTGCATCGACATACACTTTTGGGACACTTGTGTCTTAGAGTGCTTCTTTCATTACATTAATTTTTCATTAATTTTGTGCATTATACAAAATATTAACTTACCCCTAGCAGTCAATTCTTAATATTTCAACTATAATAGATATTTAGTCATCCTAGAATAACAATTCATCTATCAAATGGACCACTCTAAACACTGGCACTTGTCTTTCAGCAAATCCATTCTACCCATTGTTTTAGATGTAAGAAGCAAAGTACGACTATACAGAGTTTTTTAAAAAATGGTGATAAATTCTCATTAATTTTTTAAGCCAGTTTCCCGAAATGAACTTCTGGTTGTTAATAAGTATAAGTTTATTGAACAAGCACATCATTCTTTCATACTTCATACTGGAAATTGAGTTACCTCTCTTAAAACTGTGCTTTTGTAGCCTCGATACAATCCTAGGATGCCCTAAAACAAACAAAAAGTTGAGAGTTCACAAAGTTATAATAGCAGAGAAGATTTCTCAATGATATTCTAAATAAAGCAAATATTAACTGTTCTAAAGTCTGAGTTTTAAAAATGTTCACAATTACTATGGTTCTGTAAGAGGTTAAAGGTTCTAAACTAACCTAATGGATATCCCTTTACCAAAGCTCAGGTCAGCTCCCTTTACAATGGGAACTACTCTAATAATGAAACTGACTACATATTAATTTAGTTTTAGTGGCTGTTATTCAACATATCATCTCCTGAAAATAGCTGAGATGCTTTGAAATGAAATATTTTCAAAAACAAATGCACACAGAATGCCAATTATTCTTTCATATATAAGTAAAATTATATCCCCTAGTGTCAATCAGAAGACATCAGAAATTCACTAATATGCTCAATAAAGTGGTCATAAATAGATGAACTTCTAGACAAGATTTGATTAATCTATTTAATTGTTTACATGGCTTAGCATGCATCCTCTAATGGATTTATTTCATTCATATGATTAAATATTCAATGCTTCCTTGCTTAGGAGAGAGACAGACCATTAAGAATAACTTTTCTAAAGCACAGACTCATTGAAAGTCCCACTTCATTGATTCCCTTAAAGAAAAAAAAAAAAGACTGTAGAAATTATGAGGGAAAATACCATCACATTATATGATGTACTTTATTCCTGTGCATGCAATATACCTGCAAAACAGAACCATCATGCTTATGCTGAATAGTAAACAAAAAAAAATGCTCCCTAGTTGCATGGCCAGCAAGAATGACTGCCGAACCATAGCTTAACACTAATCCACGACTCAGTAAAAGAAGAATTAATTCTGATATATCCTTTATAACATTAGCCACTATTATCCCTCAGTTACTGTGCTTCTCTTCCATGGGCCTAAAATTCTGCAGTAATGTTTTAATATAATATCATTATTCATTTAACATATTTATAATTTAATGCATGTCCATTTAAAAAGAACTACAGGAAGATTACAATAAAGGGCACATATACAGTAGTGGCACTCAAATTTTTTTTTAGAAATTTGAAAAAGAAATGAAAATAAAAATTCAAAAACAAAGGAAAGGCAAAGACAATCTAAGCATAAAAAGTAACTATATTCTTGGGGTATGGTAGGAACATGTTGGAAGCAATGTAGTTATTTTAGATTATTTGTTTTTCTTACTCCTCTGTTTGGACATGGTTTATTAATTTTCTTGGGGTATGGTAGGAACATATTGGAAGCAAAGTAATTATTTTAGGTTATTCGTTTTCCTTAATCCATTGCTTTGTTTGAAATGTTGTGGGGTTTTTTTGGTTGTTGTTTGCCTGTTTGTTTTTAATTTTTTGATAAACAAAGTTAAAAAATTGAAAAAAAATCAGTAGAAAAATGGGAGTAAAAACTAAATGACAAATAGGGTGGGATGGGGGGATGGTTTGGGTATTCTCTTTTCACTTTTATTTTTTATTCTTATTCTGATTCTTTCTGATGTAAGGAAAATGTTCAGAAATAGATTGTGGTGATGAACGCATAACTATATGATCATACTGTGAACAGTTGATTGTATACCATGGATGACGGTATGGTTTGTGAATATATTTCAATAAAACTGAATTAAAAAAAATAAAAAATAAAAAAAAAAAAAAGTAACTATAATTGAACATTAAATTTAGCTCTAACGTTTCCTCTATGGCTACTGGGATGAGATCCACAGTGCTTAGAATTTCAATCAACTATAAAGACATTCTCAAAAGATAAGAAAAAGAGCGAGTCCACTTAAAAACACACCTTACCTCTCGATATAAGATGTTAGAAAAAATTTGAAATGTTCCTGAAGAAGCAGATACCTGTGCCCTCTGCTTAACCACTTCAGAAGGAACTCGAATCAAGCAGGCAACCTAAAAATATCAAGTTAATAACATTCTAAAAGAGAAGAATCAACCACAAACAATAAAATAAAAATTTGTAAGAAAAATTATAACAAAAAGGTACAATGCTCAGTCTTAGTGCAAGTCTTTTAACAGTTTTTGTTTTTGTTTTCAACCTAAAAGAAAACTTGGACCCTGAATGGACACGCATTGTTTTTTTCAGCCTGGAACCTTTCTTCCCTGGTGCTGAAACAGATTCCCCACCACAACTTTCCAAGTACATCTGTCTCCCTGAACCCAGCTGTAAGCTTCTTAGCACATTTACATATTTTGAATCCCAGACACCTAGAACAGTATCTGGCCCATGACAGGCATTTCAAACATGTTTGATGACAAAATGAACCAAATGGACCTTTGCTCTACTGGAAGTAATGCATAAATCAGTAGAGGCAAGGCCAATAATCAGCCAGTACCCCTATACCCTTCCAACCCCCTCACCCCCCTGCCTCAACCAGTTCTCCAACCCAGGACCCCAGACCTCCCCACTATTCAACAACTGAGCTGGCACTCCTGGACCTTGCTCCAGCATTCCAGTTGACTGTTTTTCATTGGTCCATACTCATACCCTACCAGTCAATAAATAATTTTAACATTATCCCTGGACAGATGCCACCTCAAATTCACATTTCCAGAATTTTGACTTCAGTAGCCTACTTATTTGCACAAAAAGGAACAATAAAGAATTGATCAAATGGCAAGGAACACTTCCCACATAAGGACAGAAAACACAGGTGAGGAAAGTGGGGACAGGGAACTGAGAGGGAGCTATATAAGCTGATAATTCAAATGGTTTTAATATTTAAGCCTCTACACACTAAGAAGTTTACCAAAGATACAAACTTTTCTACAACTGACATTTCATGTACCTGACTTTGGTGTTCAATATTTTGTACATCGAGGAGTCTACTTCTAAAACTTTTAGACTCAAAATACATATATACATACTTGAGGCACAGTAAGAACTGTGGATAATCTTTCTTCAGTGACACATGTATGAAAACAGAAACAGCATCAAGAAGTTTAACAAAGCCTTCCCACAAATAGGATACACAAACTCAAACAGGTTTGCCCTTTTTCAATCTGTATTCTCCAATTCCCAGATATTACAACTCAATTTGGATATCAGGTGAAGCTTTGCTTTCCAACACTAGGTAGCTCTCAGGTGGGGAAGCAAATTTTTTATGTAAAACACCAAACAGTGAATATTTTAGAGTTTGCAGCTATATGATCTCTGCACAACTGCTCAACTCTGCTGTTGGAGCACAAAAGCAGCCCTAGATTATTTTATATATAAGTAAATGGCTATGTTCCAATAAAACTATTTCAAAAACAGGAGACAGTTTGCCAACCCCCACTCTAAGGAATAGACAGTGGCAAACACCTCTTTAGTATTACTCTTGGCAAGAGCACAGTAGGCACAAAACAGATTTGAGCATTACCATCCCAGAATACATGGGGCACAGACAGCATGTGATGTGATCTTAGACGTCGTGGAGTCAGCTAACATGGGCATATCACCTCTACAAGATAGCTGAGAAGTAATAATGCTTTATGTTGATGCACTACAACAGATATGATTACGATGTCAAAGTATTCATTTCAGAAGTTGTTTTTCTCCCAAACCTAACAAGATGTACGAAACAACACGATATGATTTCTATTTCTTCATTCATCAAACATTAGAATGCTTACTGTTTACAGAGATATCTGCAATTTGGGCCAATCTATCTTTCCACCTACAGTCTACCTTCAAACTTACCTAACAGAGTTCAATAGAAACACACTGAGCCAGACACTGCACAGGGGCCAACTACATGGTCAAGAGGAGTAAGATAGTGCCCCAGCCTCAAAGAATTCACAGACACCAACATATAATTTCAATAATACATGGCAAAAAAGGCAAAGACAGGGATCACAGGGAACAGAGAGGAAGGGTATTTAGTCTAATCTCCAGGCTCAGGGAAAACTGCCAGAGATTATGTCTTCACAGAACCTTCCGAATGAGCCAGAATTAGCTGTCAAGAAAAGTGGAGAAGGCATGCTGGGGAGACGAAACAGTGTAAGGAAAAAATACAAATACAAAAGCAAAGCACTCAGGGCTACAACGCCATTCCATTTGCCAAAGTGTTCCAATGTTTGTATCCACCCAAGCCTTCCATATTTCCAAAGTAACAAATGTCAAAGTGCCAGATTAAGGTCAAGAGTAACGGAAAGGGGTATCACTATAATAAGAATTCAGCTGCCCACTTTTCAACTATCATATGTGAGAGGCTCCCAGTAAGGGAAGCCAAAGGGAGTCTGTCCGTCCCTCCCTGCCTCTGGCAGGAGGAGCACAGTCAGTCAAGTTACGTGTGGCTAATAAGATACTCCCACCCAAGAGCCTGATTTTAGAGCTGTGCTGTCTAATACACAGGCCGCTAGCCACACTGGGACTGCAGAGCACTTGAAAAGTGGCAAGTACAAATGAGATGTGGTGTAGGTGTAAGAGACATGGAATTCTGAAGCTTAGTAACCGAAAATAATGTAAAATATCTCATTATTAAGTTTTATATTGATTATATATTGAAATACTGACATTTTGGATATATTTGGTTTAATAAAATATAGTATTAAAATTCACCTTTTTACTTTTAAAATATGCTTACTAAAAAATGTAAAATAACATCTGCATCTTGCATTACATTTCTCATGGACAGTGCTGTTCTCGAGCTACTGGGAAAGTTGAACATTCATTCACAGCAGTAGAACCCAGAGAAGGTATCCAGGGTCCCATGGCAATTCAGGTTACAGTGCCAGGGGCAGCATCCTAACCACACTCTTTCTAAGGTGTGCACCTGGCTGCGGTTCTCACCACAACCTCCTTCCCATTCATTTCTCATGCCTGGTTCTCCAGTCTTCCATGTATTCTAACAGCCACCTAATGAATGTACTCTGAATCAGTTATAGAAGTAACAGCTTTTTTGAATACAAGTAACAGAACAACCTATAGTGGCTTAGCCAATAAATGACATTTAATTACATCACTTAACAAGGAGTTTGGGGATAGGCAATTCAACAGAATGCAGAATCTCAACAAAGTGAATGAGAACCCAGGCTCTTTCTCTCCTTCTGCTCTGCCATCCTTGGCATGCTGGCCATTCATCCTCAGGCTTGCTAACTCACAGGTAAAAGATGGCTCAAATCTTCCAGCACTGCATCATTATACAAATGGGTTCCAGGCAAGAAGAGAAACAGGCTTCCTCTTTGTCGCTTTATACAGGAAAGGAAAATCTCAGATGCTTCCTGCCAGATGCGCCATTGCACGTGGTGGTCAGAATTGTGCATGGCTACCCCTTGTCATAGAAGGTAAGAATGTGTGGATCTAGCCAAGGGTTAGGGATACTGCCACCCAAACCAAATCAGTATTGGGCTGGCAAGGAAGAAGGTGAAGGCAACTTTACAATGTCTGCCAATTTTCCAAAAAAAGAATCTGTTTTTTATAGGTTAGCTAAGATCAGTTTCTATTGCAAGCAACCAAGAATACTACTTGACAGTCAAGGGAAGTTCCAAACAGAGATCTGAAATGTGATAGGTCAAGAGGCCCAAACCTTGAACACATGAACGTTAATGGAGTTCACCAGGATTGTTTCAACATGGCTGGGGCAAGATACCCATTACACTGAATTCATAAGTGATTTAGAGATAGTCACCAAGTGCAGACTTTCAATTACAAGCAGTTGGCTAAGAAGTTAGGAAAGATAGGTTCAGAGTTAAAGGTGGCCAAACGATTAAGGAAGAGTTTTTTGTTTTTTTTTTCTTTTTTTTTTTACATATATATTAGCAAATATTTGCACACAGAATAGGAGAAAGTGGTAGCAGCAAGCAGAGGCTGACAATCTACGAAATAAATGGGATAACACATGAAGACCCAAAAGCTATGAAAAAAGATAGTCAGGAGTACTATACTTCTGGTTTACCACCCTTTTCCCTGTTGCCCCTCCGTCGGGGTGCCATTCCCTACCTCTAAAGTGGTCTTCTCGTTCAGGACTCAACTCCTGGAGGAAATGAGCAATGGGCTAATCGGGGGTCTTCAGACCTAGACTATGGCCCCAGCTCTGGGAGTAAACTCTTAAGCATTCCCCTTGCCTTCTTTGGGTCTAATTTTTCTTATTTGACTTGGACCAGAAGTCATTATGGTATTCTTTTAAGTCGTGATTTCTATCATAAATTATTTTCCTTGATCAAAGCCTTTCTTCGCTACCTCAAGATTCTCTCCTTATTCTTAATTCCACAAATAAGGGAATTATTTGTAGGTCAATCATCTATTTTTTTTTACTTATTAACTTATACCATACAGTTTTTTAAATATTATTTTCTCTTCTAATAAGTCATAAACAAGCTTCTTGAATGCAAGAAGAAAATAATGCAACCAACCTTACAATAATGCAACTGGGGAAATAAAATCTCTCTACTATATTTTTTGTATTACTTTGTATAGAAAAACAAATTAAACTACCCAAGAGGAGGTGAAATACCAAAAAGCAATCATTTCCACAGAAGTGACTTTATATATTTTACCAAAATTTAATATATATATACATACATTTAAAATAGAGTGGGATTGCAGGGTGATGTTTCTCCTTTTTTATCTATTTATAGTTTCCAAATTATCTACAATGAATATGGATCATTTGCTTCATATTTTTTAAATATAATTTTAAAAGGCAAACATATTTGTCAGGGAACAAAGGTTTCACGTGAGGAAGAAAATAAAATGAAAGGAATGATTTAAAATATGCTTTTAGATGCAAATCTACTTATCAGCCTTGACAAAAACAACATTTATTTTTAACTTACTGACAAACACATAAAAACAGAAAAATAGATACAAAAGTACAAAAAAAGAAGTCCATTGAAACATATATGAACCTACCAGGACATTTCTCAGCATCTAAAACTCATTAAAGAAATAAAAATAAATATAAAAAAGAAAAAAGAAAGAAAAGGGTATACTAACTCCTTGTATTTTTCAATTCAAAAGGTCGTGAGTGAAGCATAACCTCAATATGTCAAGAAAATAGGAATTGTCTACTTTTGTGGCACTACATAAATATTTATGGAACTTCATGCTTCATATAACCTGCTGTGTTCTTACATTATGTTTTGATTCCTTAAAAATACAGAAGCAGAAGAAAATCTCTGAAAACGTTCTCAGATGAAAAACAATCCAACTAACTGAAGGTGCTTCCTGACTTCTCTGGCATGGCAATTTTGGCATAAGATAAAGGCTACAAAGTAATGTCTCTATTTCCTCCAGTGCCTCTGATGCCTTCCATTTGGTTTTCTATTAACTCTGATCTTTCTTAGATTTGAATTTGAGCTACAACAGAGTATTTCACTGCACAAGAACAAAAACATGTTACAAAAGTATTGTGGTTCTATGAAAAGAAATAGAGGTACTGTCATCTGTGGGTCTCTTGGTAAATCCACTTTTTAGAGCATTCTTTCCTCATAAATCTGGGGTTCAGTAAGAATCCATGACAGGAACAGTGGCATTTCATTAGACTCAAGAATGTTTTATATGTTAAGTTCACTCAAAAGACATCTAAGGTTTTCCATAAAGAAAATACATGCCTCCATCTTTTGTCAACATTAAAACGCAATACTGGTGTTTGAGAAGACTATGCATAAAATACTCAGACAAAAACCACATATGAAGTATTAAATTATCTAAAATATAACAATGCTGAAATACATAAAGCCTTTGGGTAAGAAAAATTCACAAGCTTACTGCTTTCCCCCAACCATTGAAAAAAAAAACAAAAACCTGGATACAAATTGGCAGCTTCCAATTAGACCATCTACAATCTGCCTTTTTTTTTTTTTTTTTTTTCCTGCAATCTTATCCATTTTGCTTAATGACAATGGCCATGTTGCAAGTCCTTCTGCAGAAAATTTGTCAGTCCCAGTCAGGTAAGTGGTCACTCTGGGTTGCTATCCTAAACTCTGCAGTTATATAAAATTCTTTGTGCAAAAAAAATAACTGCAGGTTCTGGGGTGTAAGCTACTGTGAAAATTTTAATCACTGACCTTCAAAACTCCATTTCTTTGCTGAGGTAAGAACAGATCTGAATTTCTTACTCATCTCACAGTTTAAAATCTGAAACAAAATTTTTTAAAAAGGCAAATGACCATATCACTGACATATAACATGAACTACCACGCGGAAGGCAGATCCCATAGGCTCAATGTCATGCTTAAGCCATAAAAAAATAACACTAATGGTCCCTGAATTTCCCACAGGCCAGTGAACTCTGGCAATTTTTAAATATTTCCCCTCCTCTGCCTGGGAACTTTTCTTCTACTCCTCCTCCCTCCAGTCTCAAGACAATGCCTTCAGCCTTTGAAACTGCATCCTTTGTAAACAGCCCTGAATATTAACACAGCCTAGAGTCTCCTTTGCTTTTAAAAGACCCCCAGCGTTTCAAATTGCAGGCGCTGAGGAGAGGAAAGGTTCCCTGTGAGTATATGTCACCAACCTCTTTCAAAAGAGTTGAAAGTTAGGTTTGCTCATGAAATGTAACATCCTTCAATCTATGGGGTAAGTCAGAGGAATCCCTTTAAGTTTTAAAGAAATGAAAAGAAGAAAAGACCCGGTATAGCCAACATCCTTCATTGCTTAATGTAAGTTTGAATTCAATGAATTCTTTTTCTGGAGTTCCCTCCCCTATGGATGTCACTTTTTAAATAACTACAGGCTATTTTAAACAACCTCCTTCCTGCCTTTCCAATCTAGCAGAACTTCAGGGCTTTAGCAAGTGCACAGAACTGGGCCAGGTGCATGGTAAGTCACACAAAACCCTAGTGCTCTCACATGCCTATCCACCCTTAAAGAGAGGATGCTGTAAAAACTTAGCGCCAAGGAGACACCACTGTAAAATGGGGGAGAGGCTCTTTCATTGTGAGCACGGTGTATGAGGGAGAGAACGGTCAGCTGGGGCGTGGCCAGTGAGGACTGCATGGAGGGCAAAGTACTTAACACTGGAGGGAAGGAAACCTTCAGCCTGCAGTGGAGACAGGAACATCCTCTAGGAATCAGCTCCCCTGGACTGCCAAGAGGATGAGATGTGGGCCAACAGTGAATTTTCTTCATCTTTTCTGACACATTCCCAAGAATCAATGCCAATAAGACGTTCCAGTTTCCAAAGGTGTGAAATCTAGTCACCAAATGTAATTATCGGAAGGAATGAACACACTTTAAATTAAAAAAAAAAAAAAAAAAAGAATCCCTTACAAAAGGGGGCAGCAGGAACAATTCTGAAAGATCCTAAAGGCAAGAGGTACACTGTGTGTCAATATGAAGTTAATTTCTGTTGCATCCTGGGAGCCTCTGGGCACTTCCTAATTTCACAGTACTCAAATATTAGATTTTACGGCCATAATTTCATATTGGAGTGACTTAAATAATGTGCCCATCTCTCAAGGCAACCAATTTCATTTGCCAGAGAACTCCCCTTACTCAAAAAGGGTGTCAGTCCAGGGGAGTGAATCTCCCTGGCAACGTGGAATATGACTCCCAGGGAGGAATGTAGACCTGGCATCGTGGGACGGAGAACATCTTCTTGACCAAAAGGGGGATGTGAAAGGAAATGAAATAAGCTTCAGTGGCAGAGAGATTCCAAAAGGAGCCGAGAGGTTACTCTGGTGGGCACTCTTATGCACAATACAGACAACCCTTCTTAGGCTCTAAAGAATTGGAGTAGCTGGTGGTGGATACCTGAAACTATCAAACTACAACCCAGAACCCATGAATCTTGAAGACAATTGTATAAAAATGTAGCTTATGAGGGGTGACAATGGGATTGGGAAAGCCATAAGGACCACACTCCACTTTGTCTAGTTTATGGATGGATGAGTAGAAAAATAGGGGAAGGAAACAAACAGACAAAGGTACCCACTGTTCTTTTTTACTTCAATTGCTCTTTTTCACTCTAATTATTATTCTTGTTATTTTTGTGTGTGTGCTAATGAAGGTGTCAGGGATTGATTTGGGTGATGAATGTACCACTATGTAATGGTACTGTAAACAATCGAAAGTACGATTTGTTTTGTATGACTGCGTGGTATGTGAATATATCTCAATAAAATGAAGATTAAAAAAAAAAAAACGCAATACTGGCCTCATTAGAATTAAATATTCCTAAAATACAATGAACACTTAGATTATAAATTGGTTATAATAATGAAATCACTACCAAGATTGTTCTTTCTTTGGCAAAAAGGTTTTAATCAATTTTTGCATTAGAGAGCAGAATGGGTCCCCCTTTAGTACTAAATAAATAAAACACAAAGATGCAAAAATACAAATCATAAGGCTAAGCATTTGAAAGATAAAAAATACAGTGAACTTGCACTCTACTTTAGGTAAAATAAATGAAGGCAAAAAGAGAAAGAAACTGCTAAAATCTCTGGTCTTTCATTGTCACAGGCAAGTTCCATTCCTCCATACATCAAAGCCAGGGTTTTACAATCTTACTTTTATACGCATGCTCCTGAAATGCTCTTCAAAATCACAAGGCTTAACTTGTATTAACATTTCATCATTTATCCATTTCAACATAATTCACAAAAAATAACCTGCTCTAAGACTTTTCTCTAAGAAATTTAATCAACAAGTCATAAATACTTCTGTGATATTAGAAGCTAATTATGTCAGCATTTTATATATAAATCACTCTAAGAAGTTAGTTAAGATCAGGGAGCTACTTGGCTTAGGAACCAAGGGTGAAATCCACATCTTTTGATTATCACCTCCAGAATTATTTTTTTTTTTTTTACAAAAGATACATCAAATTTATAACACATCTAAAGAACATAAAGGTTCAAGGTTTAATATCAGCTAGTTTTTCAGGTTAGACAGGTAAATCTATAATAAGTTCAATAAGAACTTAACATGTTATAAGCTTAATAGGGCCAAAGTTAAATCATTTACAAAGTAAAAGCTGCTTAGAACTTTGCAGAAGAAACTCAATGCGGTAAATTTTAAAGACAGACCTCATGGCACTCTGGAGATTTCTGAAATGCACAGTTTACTTACTTGTGTAATTCCCAAAATTCTTTCCAGAAAGCAGATTTCCAAATTAAATATTCCTAATACATCGTTCTATACCACTGCTAAAAATCCCAAAACAAATCCCAACTGAAGTTCATTTGTGTGTCAAGTCTGCCATCTTCTGATTACAAGTGGAACCACCACTATTGATAAAATAAACCAAAAATACAGCAATTTATGAATCCTAACTTACCCTCCCCAGAGTTTAAATTTTGTCCACTGATACTGGAGTATAAGTCCATCAAACCTTGTTTCCTAATAAGATGTTTTCCACCAATACAAATAGCCAATAGACATTAGATAAAATTTTTTATTTTTATAATTATTAGTCTTCTCTTGCCTGACAAGACTCCCCTCCTTACTAACAGGGGCTCTAGGCACAAAGTTGACAATTTTCCCAATGAAAATAATTATATCAACTTTTAGGACATATGTCTAAGAATTCAGACATTCTGAATTCTGCTTCACAGAATTTTATGCAACACAAGAGGCAAGCCTCAAAAATGGCTTTTTCACCTGTCTACATTTCTATAACAGAAAAGAGCCATGATTTCTCAGGAAATGGCTTTTTACCTGTCTACATTTCTGTAACAGAAGAGAGACATAATTTCTTAGGAGTCAAAAGCCCCATGGACAGATTTGTAGATTTCTATCAATATAAGATCAGAAGCTGAGTAGAATGTAGTGGTAACTGCATTCATTTCCTACTGCTATTATAACAAATTACCACATACTTAGTGGCTTAAAACAACACACATTCATTATCTTACAATTTTAGAAATCAGAAATCAGCCTTGCTGGGCTAAAATCAAAGTGTCAGCCAGGGTGTGTTTCTTCTGGAAGCTCTAGGGATCCATGTGCATCCCTTGCCTTTTCCAGTTTCTAGAGGCCACAGGCATTCTTTAGTTTGCGGACCCTTCCCCCATCTTCAAGCCAGCCACAAAACATCTTCAGATATCTCCCTCACTCTGACACCTCTGCTTCCCTCTTATATAAGGACCCCTGTGATTACACTGGGTATCCCAGACAATCCAGGATAATATTCCCTTCTCAAGATCCTGAACTTAATCACATCTGCAAAGTCCCTTTTGCCATGTAAGGTAACATCCACAGGTTTCAGGGATTAGGATGTGGATACCTTTGCCATGCCTGATTCTGCCTACCACAGTAGCCAACAGTAAATTTCAGAGTCCTAACTTGCTTATTTTAAGAAACCTGGAGTGATCTGAATTCTTAGTATTACCCAGATAATATGCTTCTCATCTCCAATTCTGCCCTTTTTAAAATATTACATAAAAAGCAGAAGATGCAGGTGCTTCTGGAAGTATACAGAGAGAAATATTTGTTATTCTTTCTGCAAAGAACTTTTATTGCTCACAGTGGCTGGGAGATTTTGAGCAAATCACAAAAAGTCTTTGAGTTTCCAATTCTTCATATTCTGAACTAATAACCTGTTCCCAACTGTAAAATTCTAAAATTCTAAAAATACGCGACATGCAGCAGGGTGACACAGAAAGAGAACCAACATTTACTGAACACTTCATGTGTCATATGCTAGGCTGGGCACTTCATAAATGTTATCATTTAATCCTTACAAGAACCCTGATGGGGTAATAACTATTTTCAAGTTTTTTTCTTGAAAATAACTATTTTCAAAACTATTTTTCAAGATGAGGAAAACAGCAGCTCAGTGAGAGTAAGTAAATTGCCTACAGGCACATAGCAAATACATGGACACATCACAATCCAAACCTGATCTGTGTAACTTGACAGGCTGTGATCTATACCACACTGCCTTCTTAAAGAGGCCCTCAAAATATTCTCCAGTTATTTAATAAATGTATCCAACTTATCATATAACATGTTCCTCAAGGGCAGGAATCAAAATTTTTATTCTGTGTCTCTTAGCACCTACCACAGTGCTAGACACAACAGGCGTTCAAATATCGAAAAACATACAATAACAAATCAAAGCAAATTTATGACAATGGTAATTCATCACAGCACCAAGGACCCTAATCTTAGCAAAGCAATATTTTTAAACCTGAGGGTTTGTCACCGACAGTGTAGCTTCGCATAGAAATAGCGTAATCCTAACCGCAGAAGTATGTACCTTTGAGAGAAGGATTCAATTTTTCCCTTTACAACATAGTGGCAAATAACACTCCTGTAGTCTAAAAGTTTTTTCAACTTCATCTTACATGAAAATTCTATTCATTGTTTCTACAAAGCTCAACTACATGTAATTGTGTTCCACAAACTGACACCGCTCTTGAACAAAAAAGACAACACAGCGCTTCCCTCCCTCTTGAACTCTAACTGAATAATATAATCAATGAATCGCACTGTCGTAGCTCGTGAATCAATACCATCCGAACTAAAGCTGCATGCAATACTAGGGAAAGAAAAGAAAGTCTCTAAAATAGAAAACAATCTGAAATGAGCTAGGAGAAGGAAGTCTTCAAGAAAATGGAGGACAGGTGGGTACGATGTTCCTTCCATAAGCGCCTCCCTGAAAAATCTTGTCAGTGCATCCATGCTATTACTTAAAAGGAATAGCTACAAGCAGTGTTATGTAACACACAGGTCATGCCAAGTCCGGGCAGTCCCTGACCCTTTCCCAATCCTCCTGCCCTCTTTCTCCTTCCTACCCCTACCGTTTGCACATTAGCTTGGCCTCGGATGGTGGGATAGCAGGAAAAGTGGCGGGTGCGCTTACTGAGCTTAACTAAGGACACGCTGTTGGAACAGTTCAAACACGCACACAACACATGTGGAGAATACAGCATATTAACAAAGGCATCCACGGGGAAAAATGCACTGAAGGCACATCGTTGGGAAGACTTTTTAAAGAACCACTTTTCTGCTGATTCTAGCTCTTTAATATCTCTTGAACTCATCTCCTCCCTCTGCATCCCTCTGCCCTGTCTCTGTACCTCGATTATACTCCTGCACAAAGGCTAGATATAATACCACCACAACTGCAAATGACAGTTAATAGGTATTAATATCTGAATATTTAAAAATGTATCATTATTAATTCACAAAATAAAACACTTCAAAAATTGTCAACCTTTCTTCTATTATCTTGGTCAGTGGTTCTTTTTAGAAAAGACTAGTAAAGATCATAAAAAACACTATAAAACATTTTAAAACTTGATATTAACAGCCTAATAGAATAATTTCAATCTCTACTAGAGAAAACACAATGAGAGCATGTACACAAGGCTTTGTGGCTAACAAACAATCCTCACAGCAATTTGTGCATCCAATCCTCCGAGTAGCCAATTCACGGGGAATCCTGAATTAAAACGATATGCTTAATCTATATGCTGATACCTCAAACAAGCCCCCCACATGGACTGTAGCACAAAGTAGGCCCAATAACCTTTTTTAGTTATTAGAGCAGCCAAACTAAAACCTAAGTTAACTTCACTTACAAGACTTTTCAATGGCCCAGGCCTTGAAGGAAACATTAGAGCAGGGTGCAATACTCAGTCTAACTTAAATCAAATCCAAATCTATATGTGTGAGTATACTGCCACTCTTAAAAAAAAAGAAAAAAAGAAAAAGAAAAAGTCAGTTTATTAAGCTAGGATTTTTAATGGGTCTGGTGGATTGAACTGTATACTCCAGTTTGGATATGTTCTTGGTTTTGGTCCACACTCTTGTGGGTGTGGACCTATTGTAAATAAGATCCCTTCAAGATGTTACTTCAGGTAAGGAGTGGCCCAACTGAATTGGGCTGGGCATTAATCTGGATTACTGGACTCCTTTATAAGCAAAATGAAGTCAGACAAAGAGAGAAGCCACAGGGAGCAGCCAGAAGCTAGACGGCAAAGGAACCCAGAAAAAAAGAAGCAGCAACCATGTGTATTGTCATGCAATAGAAAAGCCAAGGAACCCCAAAGATTTCCAGACAGTAAGAAGATACCAACCCCAGGAAGAAGCAAGCCTTCTAGCCTCTGAAACCTTGAGCCAATATATTCCTGTTAAGCCAATCCTTGTATGGTATTTGTTTTAGCAGCCAGGAGACTAAAACTGTAGGTCTAAAAATATGTACTCCTGAGAAAGGCAAAAGAAATGGCACTTTTGCTCTGTGTGTGGCACTCCTAGTGTTCTGCACCTACTGAAACATCCTCATGTATGGGACTGCTCAAGCCAATCCAGTAAAAATATTTACTACTAGGGTCTAAATCAAAATTTTTGACAATACTAGATCAGTGGTTTTCAAAGATCAATGAGCACCAGATACAACTAAGAATTTTGTTTAAAATGCAGTGTCTGTAACCAGCTATCAAGGCAATTGATTCCAAAGCAGGTGCTCCTTGAGCCACACCAGGAGATGTTCTGACAGAGTCTGACAGAAAAACATTTCTAAGACATGATATTGATTTACTTACTAGCTTTTTCAATCCCAACTGAGAATTACACTGGAAAAGGCCAATCTCCCGTGCTTCTATTGTGTGAGGATCCACACATGTCCCCCACGCAAACATTAAATTCAGAGTGGCTGCTTTTGGCTGCAAAAAATTTCAATGTACTTTCATTTCAGAAAACAATATGAAATAAGGTCAAAAGTAGGATAAGACACAGGAAAAGTCAAATCGTGATACCTTAAAAAAAAAAATCACTTCCACTATAATGTTATAGCATCTGTAGTATTAAAATAAACCTGCCCAACCCTTCTGATCTAATTACCAATTCTCTTCTCACAGGGTTTTTTCTGTGTGTGATGAAAACTGAGCCATAAAATAATTGAGACAGGGATTTAGAGATTTGGTATAGCAAACTTCCCAATAAAAATGGCACAAATGGCAAACATCTTGCTGCTGTTACATATTAAATCTTATTTGATCGATTTTACTGTAACTCAAATTACAAACATAAGGTAGAAGGTTGCAATTATAGTTTTATTGATTCGTCTTTAAGTTTTAATCAAGCTGCTGCTACAGGGAATGGTTATTATTCTGGCAATATTCTTCTGTTTCTAAGTTTCTTTCAAACACTTATAGTGAGCACAACAAAGTAGTTTTGGACACATTCAACAGCAACAAAATACATTATTGTTTCTAAGGAATCTCTTTGCAATATAATCTTGTATCAAAGTAAACGTGTTACAGAATCATGACTGCACGAAACTATTTACTACTTTCTTTAGGTCTTAGTACCTTCTAACCATTGATAGGTATAAATGCTTTTGTTTTCTATTTCTTTTTATTTTACCTATGGAAATCTATTTCCCTTAAATTCACCTATTTCTTTCCACTATTATTAGCAATCAGACTTGAATGAATCTGAAAACCAAAGTTTATGCTCTATGAAACAAAGAAGTTACTATAACAGGAAGGGGTAATATGTACATTTCTCAAGTACTTATGAAAACTGATAGTGAACAGCTTCAGGAAGTTAGAAAAGTTCAAAGATTATTTGGGTATCAGAACCAAAATTTCTACAAATTCCATTAATTTGGCAAACTTTTCAGCATTCTAAACCATAAGTGAATTGAAAAGCAATTAAAAGCCAACATCAGGATACGTTTCATGTACCATCATCAATGTATCATCAATCTATGTACTGATACTGGTGTTCGATTCTCCTCTTAAGGTTCTCTAGGCATCACAGAGACTACAAAATGGCATCTGATATTAGGCCTTACCTAAGGGATCGTGGAACAACTAAGACACAATAAAGACAACAATATTCTAGAATTGTATATGACCACATTATGTACACTTGTTTCTTAACTCTAAAGTCTACTACTCCACTACTTAGGCCCAATAATCCACACACAGAGTATTATTACATTAAAAGTCTCCAATTTTGAAAAAAATCAATTACAGATATATGAAACATTAGAATATGTGGTATTCTCTATAAATGAAAAACTGCATCATTTAACAAGAGAAAGCTGCCATTTACCCCAACTTATTATATCATTTTATATTTTTTTGGTAAGTCTAAAGGGCAGAAAGTTTATGAATTTAAGAGTCTTTTTACAACATGGCAAACAAGTTTTCAGGCAGCATGGCCCCATGTTAAATGAAATCAGTGGCCATGTTCTTTACTTGCTGCTGCTTCTCACACCATCCTAGAAAATACAGGCCAAATACTGAATTTATGAAAGTATATTTAAACCCTATCAGTGCAACATGTAGCTCTAAAATCAAAACAAGTGTATCATAAGGGCAGAATTTTCACAACTTAAGAGACACACACTTAGAAAACAACCACATATAGTGATGTTCTAATGACAGAACTTAATCACAAGAAATAATCTAAAACTAGAATAACTAGGTTAAAAGACTTTCAAATTTAAGTATAAATTGCTTTTAAACTGCAGTGGGTAAAACAGAATATTCTATGAGTGGAGTAGAATGGAAATCCCCAGATATGCATGCAAAACGAACATACATTCACTTTACTGGAGTGAATGTATATAGGTTTTCGTTAGGCTCCCAAAGAGGTCTACAGTTCCCATAAAGAACTACTACTTTATATGTTTGCTACTCAAAAACTATTATATTGGTCCAGAGTCTCCTCAGCTAAGCACCGAGTCGTCGATCACACTTGCTCTCGCAGCCTGTGCCCCTTTTGTTAGTGGCTCCACCCGCCAGGTAGGCCAATATTCCAACATGGAGCATGTCTTTACCCCATTGGAACCCCTGCTTCCCACTAGGAATCTGAAGTACTGTCTTGTGATTCTGAACCAGCCTTTGGACAACTGTTTTCATTATCTTTGGAACAAAGCGCTTTTAAAAGACTGCAGATGGAGGAGGCAACCACTTATCCGATATCACTGAAAGACAGCAGGAAAGCTTTTTGCCTGAATTCATCAATGGTGATTTTGATTCTATTAGGCCTGAAGTCAGAGCATACTACAGTAATAAGGGCTGTGAGCTCATTTCAACTCCTGATCAAGACCACAATGACTTTTTCAAGTGCCTCCAAATGCTTCAAAAGAAGACAGAAGAAAAAGCCCTACATGTTGGTATTATTGTGACACTGGGAGGACTTGGTGGATGTTTTGACCAGATTATGCCATCTGTGAGCATCCTTTTTCAGGCAACTGATATCCCTCCTTTGCCAATTATAATAATTCAAAAGAAATCTCTTATTTACCTGCTGCAACCAGGAAAGCACAAGTTGCATGTAAACACTAGAATAGGTGACTAGTGTGGCCTTATACCTGTTGGACAGCCTTGCAATCAGGTTACTCCAACAGGCCTAAAGTGGAACCTCACCAATCATGTGCTTGGTTTTCAAATACTGGTCAGTAATTCTAATACCTATGAAGGGATCTGGGGTAGTGACTGTGGACAATGATCAGCCGTTTCTCTGGAACAAAGCCATCAAAGACTAACCAACCTATCAACAGGCATCTCTAGGTGTGCCTCTACCCTACCTCATTGCCAGTGGGTTATTGCTCAATAAAAACAGTTCACCTGGGTTTACCGGAATCTATACTTCCCAGGAAGCCCACTAGTTCAGATAATCCAGGCAACCTTATAAATAACAGATCTGAATTTTACAGTGAAAGGCAAAATCATTTTTCAGGAAAGTAAATAACTCTATTGTTTTCAGCTGGAAGATCATGTGAATCATTCCATTATAAAATTCAGTACTGATACCCTTTATTGTGTTATTAATCATTCCTTTTATCCTAAAATTGTTTTTAATTTTGAAGCTCATAAAACTCCTTGGAGTCTAGCATATCACTCGCCCCTGCTAGCCGTCCTTAACTGCTTTTAACAAGGGCTACTTCTGAATGTTTTTTAGTATTATTTCTCCATATAATTTATACCACCTTTTACTGGAAAACAATTTCTTTCTGATTGGGATGTTAAAACTACACTATTTCACTCTGGTCTATTACTATATCTGGTATTATCTTTTAAAAAATAAAATGAAGAGACACATCTTAGATCCATAGATACAAATAGGATGAAAGTGAAAGGGTAGAAAAACAGTAATCAAAAGAGAGCAGGGGGGGCTTTATTACTATCAGACAAACAGTCTTTGCATTAAAAACTATTACAAGAGGAGAGCAGGGCAAAATGGAGGCGTGGTGAGGTGTGTGTTTTAGTTACTCTTCTAGGGCAGCTAATAGATAGCAGGGAACCATGTGGACAGGATGCCTTAGGGGAACCTGCACTTGGACATGTCATACAACACTCTCCAGTGCATGGAGCAGTTGAGATCAGTGAAATCTGTAAATTCTCACGGCTAGGAGGCCCGTGCCCCTCCCTGCCAGGCACAACAGACTGTTTTGCAGCTGGTTTCCCAAGGGAAAAGGGGCCATCGGTGCTGGAAACCAGGAGGGAAAACTGCAGTTGCAGAACTGATTAACAAACTCAGACTGCTGAACAAAAACTCCCACCACAGATAAACTGAGACCAGATACTAGAGAATGTGGGAGCAATCAGCCTGGCAGAGAGGAGATAGGGCTAGCAAAAACAGAAAACAAAATAAAACAAACAAACAAAAAAAGAAACAGACACTTTTGGAGTTCAAGGTGAACATAATATAGAGAAGGGCTGGGCTCAAACAGAATCAGGCACATATGCAAACTCAGGGGGCAAGGGCCCTTCTCTGAAGTCGGTTTTTCTGCACCTCAATTGTTCTCCAACTCCTTGTCTTTTTGCATTTCAATAGCCTAACAGAACTGCAAGGACTGAATTAAAGTGCTTTTCTTTAAATAGTCTACACTGGGCCTTTCTTTTTCTTTTTTCTTTCCTCTCCCCTCCTCCCCCCCCTTTTTTTTAAATCTTTTTCTCTTGTTTAAAAAATAACTATTCTAAGTAGCCCATCACAGAAAGCCCCAAAGACCTGCAACTGGGCCCAGGCAAGAGCAGAGCAAACATGGTACTGAGAGATAAAGCAATAAGTCTAGTGGGGGACACAATCTGCTAAAGGCCATAATTTCACCAAGAGAAGGGGGGCATGATCCAGCTCCAGTGGCAGCCCCCCTTTGGGAGACTCAGACTCCAGGGCCTGGAATTCAGAAACCAAGTTCAGCCAGCCACACCCTGACAGGGTCAGGGTCACCAGGAGAACTAAAGGCTCCATACCTCTTCACACTGGTAGGGGAGTTGCAGGCTGGCAAACGCCACCTACTGGACAGGATAGGGAAAGCACAGAACCCAAAGGCCTCACAGGAGGGTCTCATTGTCAAGGAAACTCCATACCCTCCTCCTGAGACCTGGGCCTCTCTGGACTGGGAAAACCTGACTGGGGTTGACCATATCTGAGGAGACCATCACACAGAAAGGCTACATAGAGGCAGGGTAAGAAACAGAAAAAAGAGGTGAAAACTCCAATTAAATAGAACCTAAGTTAGAGGCCTAGAATAAGCTGAACTGAACACCAAAGGTCAGAGAACAAAGCCAACCAACAAGAAAACCCAAGGTACAAGAGTGAAAACAAGTTCCAGAATAAACTAATCAAGAAAGTCAGATGCCTAGACAGCTTAAGATAATGAGCCATAATAGGAAACATGAAAATAGAGTCTAGCCAAAGGAATAAACTAATAGTTCAACTGAGATACAGGAGTTCAGGCAACCAATGCTAAATCAATTCAATGAACTGAAGGAAGATCAAACAAATCTCTTAAATCAACTCAAAAATCAAGTTAATGAACTGAGGGAAGATATAGCAAAAGACATGAAGGATATAAGAAAGACACTGGATGACCATAAAGAAGAAGTCATAAACTTGAAAAAAACAAATGGTAGAACTTACGAGAATGAAGGGCATAATGGAGGAGATGAGAAAAACAAGAGAGGGATAAAACAGTAGATTTGAACAGGCAGAAGAAAGGATCAGCAAATTGGAAGACAAGACATTTGAACTGATATACACAAAAGAACAGATGGTGAAAAGAATGGAAAATATAAGCAAGGTCTTAGGGAGCCGAGGGACAACACGAAGTGCATGAATATATGTGTCAGAGGGCCCAAAGGGAGAAGAGAGAGGAAAGGGGGCAGAAAGAATAATAGAAGAAATATTCACTGAAAATTTCCCAACTCTTACGAAAGAAAGAAAATTGCAGATTCAAGATGTACAGCGTACCCTAAACAGAAGGGATCCCAATAGACCTACTCCAAGAAACTTACTGATCAGATTGTCCAATGTCAAAGACAAAGAGAGAATTCTGAAAACAGCAAGAGAAAAGCAATCCACTACATACAAGGGAAACTTGATAAGACTATGTACAGATTTCTCCACAGAAACCATGGAGGTGAGAAGACAGTGGTATGATATATTTAAGATACTGAAAGAGAAGAACTGTCAACCAAGAACTCTATATCCAGCAAAACTGTCCCTCAAAAATGAGGGAGAGATTAAAATATTTTCAGACAAACAGATACTGAGAGAGATTGTGAATAAGAGACTAGAGCTACGAGAAACACTAAAGGGAAGTGCTACAGGCCGTAAAGAAAAGACAAGAGAGAGAAGTTTGGAGAAGAGTGTAGAAATGATTATCAGGAAGGGTAAAAGGAGAGAGAGGAAAAAATAAGACATGACATATAAAATTCAAAAGACAAAAAGGTAGAAGAAAGTACTGCCCTTACAGTAATAACACTAAATTTTAATGGATTAAACTCACCAATAAAAAGACACAGACTGGCAGAAAGGATTAAAAAACAGGACCCATCTATATGCCATCTACAAGAAACTCACTTTAGACATGAGGACAAAAATAGGTTGAAAGTGAAAGGCTGAAAAAAGATATCTCATGCAAACAGCAACCAGAAAAAAGTGGGAGTAGCTATATTAATATCAGACAAAGTAGACTTGCAAAGTAAAACAATTAAAAGAGACAAAGAAGGACACTATATATTAATAAAAGGGTCAATTCATCAAGAAAACATAACAATCATAAATATTTATACAGCAAGCCAGAGTGCCCCAAAATTCATGAGGCAAATATTGAGAACACTGAAAGGAGTAGATACCTCTACAATAATAGCTGGAGACTTCAATACACTGCTCTCATCAATGGAAAGAACATTTAGGCAGAGGATCAATAAGGAAACAGAGATGTTGAATTATACAATAAATGAACTAGACTTGACAGATATTTATAGAACACTACATCCCTCAATGGCAGGATTCACATTTTTCTTAAGTGCTCAGAGAACATTCTCTAGGATAGACCACATGTTGGGTCACAAAACAAGTCTGAACAAATTTAAAAATATTCATATTATACAAAACACTTTTGCAGACCATAATGCAATGAAGTTGGAAATAAATAACAGACAGAATATTGTAAAATTCACAAATATATGAAGGCTAAACAACACACTGTTGAAACCCAGTGGGTAAAAGAAAAAATTACAAGAGAAATTAGTAAAGACCTCAAGGCAAATGACAATGAAAACACAACATATCAAAACTCATGGGATGCAGCAAAGGCAGTGCTAAGGGGGAAATTTATTAACCTAAATGCCTACCTTAAAAGAGAAGAGGGAGCAAAAATTGAGGAATTACTTATTCACCTGGAGGAACTAGAGAAAGAACAGCAAACTAACCCCAAAGCAAACAGAAGGAAAGAAATAACAAAGATTAGAGCAGAAATAAATGAAATTGAGAACAGGAAAACAATAGAGAGAGTCAACAAAACCAGAAGTTGGTTGAGAAAATCAACAAAATTGATGGACCCCTAGCTAGGTTAACAAAAAAAAAAAAAAAAAAAAGACCAGATGCAAATAAATGCAATCAGAATCAGGAAAAGAAACATAACTACTGACCCTGCTGAAATAAAAGAGATAATGAGAAGATACTACGAGGAACTATATGCTAATAAACTAGACACCTTAGACGAAAAGGACAACTTCGTAGAAAAGTATAAAGAACCAACATTGACTCAAGAAGAAATAGATGACCTCAACAAACCAATCACAAGTAAAGAGATTGATTCAGTCATAAAAAAGCTCCCAAAAAAAGAAAAGCCCAGGACCAGTTGGCTTCACATGTGAATTCTAACAAGCATTCAAGAATTAGTACCAATCTTGTTCAAACTCTTCAAAAAAACTGAAGAGGAGGGAAAGCTACCCAACTCATTCTATAAAGCCAACATCACCCTAATACCAAAATCAGACAAAGATACTACAAAAAAAAGAAAATTATAGACCAATCTCTTTAATGAATATAGGTGCAAAAATCCTCAACAAAATACTCACAAATTAAATCCAGCAGCACATTAAAAGAATTATACACCACGACCAGGACCAGGTGGGGTTTATTCCAGGTATGCAAGGCTGGTTCAACACAAGAAAATGAATTAATGCAATACACCACATCAATAAGTCAAAGAAGAAGAAACACATGATCATCTCAATCAATGCAGAAAAGGCATTTGACAAAATTCAACATTCTTTCTTGATGAAAACACTTCAAAGGATAGGAATAGAAGGGAAATTTCTCAATATGATAAAGGCAATTATATGAAAAAACCCACAGCTAACACTGTACTCAATGGGGAGAGACTGAAAGTTTTCCCTCTAAGATCAGGAACAAGACAGGGATGCCCACTGTCACCACTGTTACTCAACACTGCACTGGAAGTTCTACCTAGAGCAATTAGGCAAGAAAAAGAAATAAAAGGCATCCAAATTGGAGAGAAGAAGCAATATTTTTATTCTTTGCAGATGACATGATTATGTATGTAGAAAATCCAGAAAAATCTACAGCAAAGTTATTAGAACTAATCAATGAATACAGCAAACTGGCAGGCTACAAGATCAACACGCAAAAATCTGTAGTATTCTTATACACAAGTAACGTGCAACAAGAGGAAGAAACCAAGAAAAAAATTCCATTTACAATAGTAACCAAAAGAATCAAGTATTTAGGAATAAACTCAACGGCCACAAAAGACCAATACAAAGAAAACTATAAGAAACTGCTAAAAGAAATCGAACAGGACCAAAAAAAATGGAAGATCATACCGTGTTCATGGATTGAAAGACTAAATATAATTAAGATGCCAGTTCTACCTAAACTGATTTATAGATTCAATACAATACACATTAAAATTCTAGCAACTTACTCTACAGAAATAGAAAAACCAATACCCAAATTTATTTAGAAGGGCAAGGGGCCCCAAATAGCCAAAAATATCTTGAGAAAGAGGAACGAAGTGAGAGGTGTCACGCTACCTGATTTTGAAGCATATTAGAAAGCTACAGTGCTCAAAACAGCATGGTACTGGCATAAGGATAGATATATGCCGACCAATGGAATCGAATTGAGTGTTCAGAAATAGACTCCCCCATCTATGGACAACTGATCTTTAGGCAGTCAAGCCAAAGCAACTGGGACAGAGCAGCCTCTTCAATAAATGGTGTTTGGAGAACTGGATATCCATTTCCCAAAGAATGAAAGAGGACCCATATCTCACACCTTAAACAAAAATTAACTAAAAATGGATCAAAGACCTAAACATTAGTGCTAAGACCATAAGACACTTAGAAGAAAACGTAGGGAAATTTCTTAAAGATCTTGTGATAGGAGGTGGTTTCCTAGATCTTACACCGAAAGTGCAAGCAACCAAAGAACAAACAGACAAATGGGATCTCCTCAAAATTAACTTTTGTACATCAAAGGACTTGGTCAGAAACATAAAAAGGCAGCCTACACAATGGGAGACAATATTTGGAAACCACATATCAGATAAAGGTTTAATATCCCTAATATATAAAGGGATCCTACAACTCAACAACAGAATGACAACCCAATTTACAAATGGGCAAAAGACATGAACACTTTCCTGAAGAGGAAATACAAATGGCTCAAAAACTTATGAAAAAAAATGCTCAACTTCACTGGCTATTAGGGAAATGCAAATCAAAACCACAATGAGATATCATCTCACACCTACCAGAATGGCCATTATCCAAAAAACAGAAAATCACAAGTGCTGGAGAGGTTGCGGAGAAAGAGGCACACTTATTCACTGTTGGTGGGAATGCAGAATGGTGCAACCACTCTGGAAGACAGTATGGAGGTTCCTCAGGAAGCTAAGTATAGATTTGCCATATGATTCAGCTATTCCATTACTACATATATACTCAGAGGAACTGAAAGTTAAGACACAAATTGACATCTATTAACCAATGTTTATCGCAGCATTATTCGCAACAGCCAAAAGACGGAAACAGCCCAAATGTCCATCAGCAGACAAGTGGATAAACAAACTGTGGCACATACACATGATGGAATATTACACAGTTGTAAGAAAGAACAAAGACATGGAACATGTAACAACATGGATAAACCTTGAGGACATTATGTTGAGTGAAGTTAGCCAGAAACAAAGGGACAAATACTGTATGGTCTCACTAATATGATCTAATATTAATGAGCAAACTTTGAGAGTTAAAAGCTGATTAATGAGAACCTAAGATGGCGGCTAGGTGAGACAGGGCGAAAAAACACCTCTGCGTAAAATACTAGATAAAAACCAGAAAGTGACCCAGAACACCACTTCCAGAGTAGCACCAGCCAGACAAGGTCTGCTAAATCTACAGGGACTGTGCATTTGGTGAAACCAGGAGTCTGCATTCTGAAACGAGCGAGTGAGTCAGCTGACAGTCCCTCAGCCATGCTGCGGTGTGGGGAAACAGTGGGTTGGCACTTGGAGATGGACTAGTTCTTTAAAAAAAAAAAAAAAAAAAAAAAAAGCCCGGGAGCAGCTACAGATACAACAGGAGCAGGCTGGACTAACGCCTAGGTGTCTGGCGTGGAGGGTACGCACTCCCACACCCACTGCTGATCGTCTTAGGCTCAGGGGAGCAAAGGGGAGCCAAAAGGAGGAAAAAACGCATGACTTGCAGCCATCTCCCTGGCAGGTGGGGGACATTCCTGCCCGGGGCTGAACCCCCAGCACAGAGCCGCGCCAAGAAACCCAGTGTGACAGGGAGTCTTTCCCGCAGCACTACGCACATGCCACAATATCTGCCGTGAACAGTGGCCTTTAATACACTCACGGCTGACTGACCTGGAGCTGGGAGAGTGGAGCTGTGCAGAAAGGGGGAAGTTAACACATCCCCTTCAACCATCTTTGAAGTGGGCTGGGAACGCCCCTGAACGGCCCGGCGTCCCAGGGCTTCCCTGGAGGCTGGCGTGCACTTGTGACATGGCACGGCCCTCCATCCCTCAGCAGAGGTCCTGGAAGAGCACAGCAGGGAAGGGGGAATCACTCGGAAATCCCAGGGAACCTACGTAATATCAAGGACTTTTGGGTCAGTGGCAGAGAACAGCCTTAAATCTCCAGGAACACCTGGGAGGTTTGATTATTAAAGCTGCCTTCCTCCCTAACCACTCAGACACACACCCCTCACTCAGGGCAGACAGCACCAACAACACACCCAAATTAAGTGCACCAATTGGACCCCACAAGAATCAGATCCCCACACACCACAAAGTTGGGGAGAACTGACTTGAGGGGAACAGGTGACTCATGGATGCCATCTGCTGGTTAGTTAAAGTGTACGCTACCAAGCTGCAATTCTGAGAAATTAAAGATCAAGTAAAGCAAATGCCAAGAGGCCAAAAACAACAGAAAATCTTGAAGTATATGATAAAACCAGACGATATGGAGAACCCAAACCCAAACACCCAAATCAAAAGATCAGAAGACACACAGTACTTGGCACAATTAATCAAAGAACTGCAGACAAGCAACAAGAGCAAGGCACAGGATATAAAGGACATGAAGAAGAGCATGGCACAGGATACAAAAAACATAAAGAAGACCCTAAAATAGCATAAAGAAGATATTGCAAGAGTAAATAAAAAAATAGAAGATCTTATGGAAATTAAAGAAACTGCAGGCCAAATTAAAAAGGCTCTGGATACTCATAATACAAGATTAGAAGAAGCTGAACAGCTCAGCCTCCTTGAGGACCACAGAACAGAAAATGAAAGAACAAAAGAAAGAATGGGGAAAAAATTGAAAAAATTGCAATGGAGCTCAGGGATACGATAGATAAAATAAAACGTCCAAACTTAAGACTTATTGGTGTCCCAGAAGGGGAAGAGAAGGGTAAAGGTCTAGAAAGAGTATTCAAAGAAATTGTTGGGGAAAACTTCCCAAACCTTCTACACTATATAAATACACAAAGCATAAATTGCCCAGAGAACTCCAAATAGAATAAATCCAAATAAACCCACTCCCAGACATATTCTGATCAGACTGTCAAATACTGAAGAGAAGGAGCAAGTTCTGAAAGCAGCAAGAGAAAAGCAATTCACCACATACAAAGGAAACAACATAAGACTAAGTAGTGACTACTCAGCGGCCACCATGGAGGCGAGAAGGCAGTGGCATGACATATTTAAAATTCTGAGAGAGAAAAATTTCCAACCAAGAATACTTTATCTAGCAAAGCTCTCCTTCAAATTTGAGGGAGAGCTTAAAATTTTTCACAGAACAAATGCTGAGAGATTTTGCCAATAAAAGACCTGCCCTACTTCAGATACTAAAGGGAGCCCTACCGACAGAGAAACAAAGAAAGCAGAGAGAGATATAGGGAATTTTAACAGACATATATAGAATATTACATCTCAGGTCACCGGGACACACGTTCTTCTCTAGTGATCAAGGATCTTTCTCCAGAATGGACTGTATGCTGGGAAATAAAAACAAGCCTCAATAAAATTAAAAAAAAAAAAAAATGAATTTGTTCAAAGCACATTCTCTGACCACAATGGAATACAAATAGAGACTTGGAGAATTCACAAACACCTGGAGGATAAAAATGAGGGGGAGATGAAAACATTCACAGATAATCAAAAGCTGAGGGATTTCATCACCAGTAATCAGTCCTGTAAGAAATGCTAAAAGGAGTTGAGCAGGCTGAAAGCAAGGGACACTAAACAACTGACTGAAACTACATGAAGAAATAAAGATTTCCAGTAAAGATCACATGGTAAATACAAATACCAATACTACTGTATTTTTGACTTATAACGCCACTATTTACTTCCTACAGGATCTAAAATACATGAACTGTAATGATAAATCAGTGGTTTTGGACTCAATGTAAAACATGCAATTTTTGACAAGAGCTACATAAAGGTGGGGGAATGATGGAGAATAGGAACATAGTTTATGTGTCATATTGAAGTTAAGTTGGTATCAAAGAAAAACAAGATTCTTATAGATTTAAGATGTTAAATTTAAGCCCCACGGTAAACACAAAGAAAGTATCAGAGAATATGACCACAGAGATGAAAAAGTAGAGTAGGGGTTCCGAGAAGGCGGGAAGGGGCAATGGGGAGTTAAGAAATAAGAGTAGGGTTTCTGTTTGGGGTGAAGGGAAACTTCTAGAAATGGATGGTGGGAAGGTGATAGCATTGCAACATTCTAAATGTGATTAATCTCACTAATGGAATGCTAGGGAGGGGGTGGAATGGGAAGATTTAGGCCATATATATGTTTCCACAACTGAAAGAAAAAAAAAAGTCTAAATAGATGACAATTAAATGCAAAGGATGATGCTGGCTGGGATCTGAGGATGGAGGAGAGGAGGCTCAAAGGGACACACATGGGACACAAGGAAAAAAAAATGGAAATATAGAATGTAAGCTTCATATCAATGTTGAATTTCTTGAACTTCTTAGCTGCGCTTAATGGGATTGCATAAAAGAATGTTTTTGTCCATGGGAAAGGTATATGTGAATTATATTGTTTCTTCAAAGATATGTGCAGCTTGCTCTCATATGTTCAGAGGACAGAGCAATAAATGATGGATGATAGATAGGGAGGGAAAGAAAGAATTGGTGGTGTGACAGGATGTTAAAGGTGGTAGATCGGGGTATCAGGGGAGGGGGGTCGGGGTATGATGGAGTTCTATGTATGGGGTTTGTACTGTTTTCGCAACTGCTTCTGTAAGATTGAATTTATTTCAAAATAAAATTTATTAAATAAAAAAAAAAAAAGCTGATTAACACAGGCTACCCGGAAATAGAAAGAGGGTAGAGATCGGGCTTTTGATGCTGAAGGACTACAAAATGTTCAGCAGGATTGATTGTATAGATCCAGAAATAGATAGCATAATACTGTGTGATGGTAGCACAATATTGTAACTACACTGAACAAAGATGTCCGTGAGTAAAGCTGAAAGAGGTGAGCTAGGGGTATGAATAACACCAGAGGTAAAGATAAAAGATAAAAAGATAAAGACTGGGACTGTTTAACTTAGCAAAAATTGGAGAGGTCAATGATTGTGACTAAATGTACAAATATAAAACTGTTCTTGCATGTGGGAGAACAAATGAATGTCAACCATACAGAGTGTGGGAAAGGGGATGGTGTTGGGGAAAAACATAATCAAAGCAAAATGGAGTCTACGGTCAACAGCAACATTGTAATATTCTTCCATTCAATGTAACAAAGGCAATATACCAAAGGTAAATGTGTCTGAGAGGGGGATATAAGGGAGGGATATGGGATTCCTGGTAGTCATGTTGTCGTCTGACCCTACTATTATACTGTATTGTATGATATTTTATTTTTCTTTTTATTATATTTTTTTTATTAAAATATTTTTTTTCATAGTAATCAATATTTTCAAGTGCTGACTGTGGTGATAAAAGCACAACTGTATAATGACACCATGAACAACTGATGTATGCTGTGGATAATTATATGGTATGTGAATATAGCTCTACAAAATTGTATGGAAAAATATAAACAGGGATAAAAGTCCTGGTGAAAACATGGAGAGAGAGATGTATATATTTACTGTTGATTAGGAAGCAGAATGGTATAGTCTTTCTGGAGGACAGTGGGGTGGTTCAACATGAAGCTAAGCATGTGGGTGCCTGAAAGTCCTACAACCTCATTAGGGGCATTTACTTGGAGGATCTGAGAGCAGGGACATGAATGCACATTTGCACACTGGTGCTTATGGAGAGAGTATGCATGATTTGCAATGGGGAGGTGGCCTAAGGGTACACTGACTGAGGAACAGAATAGTGAACTGGTGTATGTGCATAGAATACAATATTGAGCATATGCGAGGAGTGAAGCTGTGAGACGTGCAACGAGGTAAATGGAACCTGTAGACAGCATTTTGAGTGAACTACGCCTAAAACAAAGGCAAACACTATAATGCCTCACCAATATGGACTAACTACAATGTTAAACTCATAACTGAACCACAAAGCACAGCTTATCAAGGGAATGCTTATTGTAATGGTCCCTAGATTGTAAGCTCTTACGGCAGTCATATCTACTTCTGAATTGTAATGGCTATTTCCAGATTCTGAGATGCTGATCCCTTTGCGTATAACCTGATTGATTCCTGGAACTTTGGATATCTGTGTGACACGTGAAACTCAGAGCTAGAACTCGGCAGATATGAATGTCAGTATTAGCACATATAGCAACTGTTAAAAAGGATGAAAAAGAGTCCAGACTTCAACTAGAGATATGAATGAAGCAGATGTGGTTAGGACTAGGGCAAATTAGGCCAAAGGGTAAAGGACACGGCTGAATGCGTTTTAAAACTTCAAATTCCATGTGAGACCAAAGGAAGAGATGTTTAGTTGGTGCAAGATCTATTTTTCCTAAACAGTTTAACTCATACAGTTCATCCAAATACTGTAACTGCGTGGAACTTTTAATAGGAAGTGAGACCAGGTAGGTTTGCATAGGATAGTGCGAAATAGGTAGGTTTGCATAGGATAGTGTGAAATAGAGACACATCCAAAGTAATTTGGACAGAGAATAAAAATATACATACAGGGCCCCCCTCAGGAACTGAGGGGATATGCAGAGGTGATGGGCTTCCTCACCTGGATTGTTGCTGATGTTCTCACAAACATTGAGGGCTGGCAGTTTAATGGGCCAAGCCCTCCATCACAGAACCTGCCCTTATGAAGCTAGTTACTGCAAAGGAGAGGCTAAACCTGCTTATAATTGTGCCTAAGAGTCTCCTCCTGAGCATCTCTTTGTTGCTCAGATGTGGCCCTCTCTTTCTAGCTAAGCCAACTTAACCGGTGAACTCACTGCCCTTCCCCCTACATGGGATCCGACACTGAGGGGTGTACATCTCCCCGGCAATGCAGGATTTGACTCCTGGGGATGAATCTGGACCCGACATCATGGGATTGAGAACATCTTCTTGACCAAAAGGGGGATGCGAAATGAAACAAAATAAAGTTACATGGCTGAAAGATTCCAAATGGAGTCGAGAGGTCAGTCTGGTGGGCATTCTTACGCACTATATGGATAACCCCTTTTAGGTTTCAATGCATTGGAATAGCTAGAAGTAAATACCCGAAACTATCAAACTGCAACCCAAAAGCCTTGACTCTTGAAAACAATTGTATAGCAATGTAGCTTACAAGGGGTGACAGTGTGATTGTGAAAGCCTTACAGATCACACTCCCTTTATCCAGTGTATGGATGGATGAGTAGAAAAATGGGGACAAAAATCTAAATGAAAACTAGGGTGGGGGCGATGATTTGGGAGGTCATTTTTACTTTTTTTTTTTATCCTTATTTTCACTTTTTCTGGTACAAGGAAAATGTTCAAAAAATAGATTGGGGTGATGAATGCGCAACTATATGATGGTACCGTGAACAACTGATTGTACACTTTGGATGACTGTATGGTATGTGAATATATCTCAATAAAATTTGATTTAAAAAAAATAAAGTCATTGACCTAAATATTAAATTTGAGAACAGGTAATTATGTAAGTTACAGGTGAAGAGAGAAATGGCATGAAAGATAATTAATTCTTGAAGCCCATCCTACTCACATATTAATCCCCAAACTCAAATTGAAATAAATGCCTTAAACTTTAGTGGAATGACAGACCAAAATTTTCCCCATCTTAATTAAAACTTAGATTAAAAAAGTTTTGAAGAAACTTCAGTGTAAAAATTCATTTTTTCTGGCACCTGAGACTGAAAAAAATTTGGCTCATGGAGTACATCTTTATTTAAATACAGTTTGACGGTCTACAGGGATAAATGAACGTAGTGTAACAAGGAGCCTAGTTCTGAGAGCCTGTATTTTTTTGTCCCAGTCCTGCCTTTCACCTATGTTCCCCAAACCCCTTTCCTCATCTGCAAAATGGAAGGGCAGGGGTTGGACTGATGTATCTGAGGTGCCTTCCCACACTCAAATTGTAAATTCTTGCACTTTGCCATTGTAAGGCAGATAATGCACCTGGTTACTGACACAGCCAGGTTAAGCATCCTGGCCCACTGAATATATTCAAGTTTCTTCTATAATGGCACCTTTTTCATTATATATATTTAATAAACCAAATGTTGTCATAGAAAATGAACCTGCCCAACATATCTTATGTACACACAATCCCTATGCTGCTGTAAGGAAAGGGACCAGCAGCTGTTTTCTTCTCTTCTTCTTGGTGTTAACAACTTTGATTATGAAAGGACAGTGTGAGGCTTAGATTGTAAACAGACAATAAAAAGAGGATCAGCGGAACCAACATGCAATTCTGAACAATTATTCATTAGAAAAAAATTTAATTTTATGCAGATACATGGGAGATTGAAATATGTACGTTAAATAAAAATATTTAGTTATCAAAAAAAACTATTATATTGGAAGTTCCATCACTTGCATAATTTCAGTAAATTGTGAAGCTTATTTTTTTTTTTAAGCGTTCAGAGTTAACTTGGGCTCTGTGAAACCATTTTTGAACCAATGACAAAAGTAAGCTTTACACAACATATCAAAACCTATGGGATGTAGTGAAGGCAGTGCTGAGAGGGAAATTTATTGCCCTAAATACCTACATACAAAAAGAAAAAAAAGAAAAAATGGATGACTTAACTGCTCATCTGAGGGAAACAGAAAAAAACAAACAAACAAACAAAAACAACGAACTAACCCAAAAGAAAACAGAAGGAAAGAAATTACAAAGATTAAAGCAGAAATAAATGAAAATGAGAACATGAAAACAATAGAGACACTCAATAAAACTAGAAGTTGGTTCTTTGAGAAAATCAGTAAGTCAATGGACCCTTAGCTAGGCTGACAAAAAAAAAAAAGAGGATGCAAATAAAATAAGAAACGGGAAGGGGGATATAACTACTGATCTGCAGAAATAAAGGAGATAATGAGAGGATAGGATGACAACCAAACAATATGCTAACTAACTAGACAACTTAAAAAAAAAATGAACTTTCTTGAAAAGCATGAACAACCAACAGTGACTCAAGAAAAAACTAGAGGCCTCAACAAACCAATCAAAAGTGAAGAGATTAAATCTGTCATCAAAAACCTCCCCGAAAAAAGAAAAGTCCAGAACCAGATGGCTTCACATGTGAACTCTATCAACCATTCAAGAAACAATTAGTACTAATCCTCCTCAAACTCTTCAAAAAAAATCGAAGAGGAGGGAAACCTACTTAACTCATTCTATGAAGCCATCATCACCTGTGCTGGTTTGAATGTATTATGTCCCCCAGAAAAAGACATATTCTTTGATGCAATCTTATGGGGCTGATATATTAATGGGGATTAAGTTGGAATGTATGGATTAAGTTGTTTGCATGGAACTGTGTCCCACCCAACTGTAGGTGATAACTCTGATGAGATATTTCCATGGAGGCATGGCCCCGCCCATTCAGGGTGGGCCTTGATCAGTGGAGCCATATAAATGAGCTGACAGGCAGAGGGAACTCAGTGCAGCTGAGAAGTACCTTTTGAAGAGGAGCTACAGCCAAGAGGGACACTTTGAAGAAAGCACAGGAGCTACAGATGAGAGACAGTTTGAAGACGGCCGTTGAAAGCAGACTCTTGCTCTGGAGAAGCTGAGAGAAGACAGATATCCCAAGTGCAACTAAGAGTGACATTTTTGAGGAACTGCAGCCTAGAGAGGAACGTCCTGGGAGAAGACCATTTTGAAACCAGAACTTTGAAGCAGATGCCAGCCACGTGCCTTCCCAGCCGACAAAGGTTTTCCAGACGCCACTGGCTATCCTCCAGTGAAGGTACCCGATTGTTGATGCATTACCTTGGATACTTTATGGCCTTAAGACTGTAATTGTGCAACCAAATAAACCCCCTTTATAAAAGCCAATCCATTTCTGGCATTTTGCATTCTGGCAGCACTAGGAAACTAGAACATCACCCTAATACCAAAGCCAGAAAAAGATAATACAAGGAAAGAAAATTATAGACCAATCTCTTTCATGAATATAGATGCAAAAATCCTCAACAAAATACTTTCAAACAGAATCCAGCAGCATATTAAAGAATTATACAACAAGACCAAATGGGTTTTATTCCAGGTATGCAAGGCTGGTTCAACACAAGAAAATAAATTGATGTAGTATAGCACATTAATAAATCAAAGAGGAAAAACCACAAGAACATCTCCAGGATGCAAAAAAGGCATGTGGAAAAAATTCAGCATCCGCTCTTGATGAAAACAATTCGAAGTATAGGAAAAGAAGGAAACATCCTCAACATGATAAAAGGAATATGTGAAAAGCCCACAGCTAACATCATACTCATGGGGAAAGACTAAAAGCATTCCCTCTAAAATCAGGAACAAGACAAGGATGCCCACTGTCACCGTTGTTATTCAACATTGTGCATAAGTGCTAACTAGAGCAATCAGGCAAGAAAAAGAAATAAAAGGCATACAATTTGGAAAGGAAAAAGTAAAACTTTCAGTGTTTGCAGATGACATGATCCTATATGGAGAAAACCCCAAAATATCTACAGCAAAGCTAACAGAGCTAATAAGTATAGCAAAGTGTGAGGATGCAAGATCAACATGCAAAAATCAGTGGTGTCTCTATACACTAATAATGAGCAATCTGAGGAAGAAATCAAGAAAAAGTTCCATTTACAATAGCAACCAAAAGACTCAAATATTTAGGAATATATTTAATCAAGGACATAAAAGACCTATACACAGAAAACTACAAAACATGGCTAAAAGAAATCAAGGATGACCTAAATAAATGGAAGGACATGCTGTGTTCATGGATAGGAAGACCAACGACAGTTAAAATGTCAATTCTACCCAAATCGATTTCTAGAGTCAATGCAATACCAATTAAACTCGTAACAACTCACTTTGCAGAAACAGAAAAACCAATAATCAAATTTATTTGGAAGAGTAAAGTGCCCCATATAGCTAAAAATATCTTGAGAAAGAAAAATGAATTAGGAGGTCTCACTCTAAATTTAAATCATATTACAAAGCTACAGTAGTCAAAACAGCATGGTTTTGGCATAAAGATATACTGACCAATGGAATCTAATTGAGTGTTCAGAAATAGACCCTCTCATCTACGGACAATTGACTTTTGACAAGGCATCTCAGTCCACTCAACTGGGACAGAACAGCCTGTTCAACAAACAGGACTTGGAGAACTGGATATCCATATCCAAACAAATAAAAGAGGCCTCCTATCTCACACCTTATAGAAAAATTAACTCGAAATGGATCAAAGCCCTAAACATCAGCATTAAGACCATAATATTTTTAGAAGAAAATGTAGGGAAGTCTCTTAAAGATCTGTTCCTAGACCCTACCCCCAAAGCATGAGCAACAAAAAAAGAAATAGATAAATGGAATCTCCTCAAAATTGAATACTTTTCTATGTCAAAGGGCTTTGTTAGGAAAGTAAAAAGGCAGCCTATTCAATGAGACAATATTTAGAAACCATGCATCAGAAAAGCGTTTAATATCCAGAATATACAAATAGATGCTACAACTCAAGAACAAAAAGACAAACAACTCAGTTGAAAAATGGGCAAAAGACATGGATAAACACTTTTCCAAAGCGGAAATACAAATTGCTCAAAAGCATATGAAAAGATGCTCAACTTCATTAGCTATGAAGGAAATGCACATCAAAACCATGAGGTATCATCTTATATCTACTAGAATGGCTATTATCAAAAAAACAGAAATCTAAGTGCTGGAGAGGACGTGGAGAAATAGGTACATTTATTCACTGTTGGTGAGAATGTAGAATAGTGCTGCCATTCTGAAACGCAGTTTGGCAGTTCCTCAAGAAGCTAAGTATAGAACTGCCATATGTCCGGCAATCCCATCACGAGATATACACTCAGAAGAAACGAAAGCAGGGACACGAACAGACATTTTCACGCCGATGTTTATAACGGTATTATTCGTGATTGCCAATAGATGGAAACAGCCCAAATGTCCATCAACTGACAAGTGGATTAAAAAAAAAACTGTGGTATAGACACACAATGGAATATTATGCAGCTGTAAGACGGAATAAAGTCATGACACATTCAGCAATGTGGATGAACCTTGAGGACATTATGCTGAGAGATATAAGTCAGAAACAAAAGGAAAAATACTGTATGGTCTCACTAATATGAACTAACTATAATAAGCAAACTCAGAGTTAATGTTGACAACACAGGTTATCAGGAGATAAAAACAGGGCAGATATTGGGCCTTTGATGCTGAAGGTGTATAGAATGTTTAACAAAATTGATTGTAAAGATTCAGAAATGGATAGCACAACACTGTGAGATGGTAGCACAATATTTTAAGTATAATGAACAAAACTGAGTGTGAGTATGGTTGAAAGAGGAAGGCTAGGGGCATGTATGACACAGAGGGAAAGACAGAGGATATAAACTGGGATTATATAACTTAGGGAGACCTAGAATAGACAATAATGCTGATTAAATGTGCAAATATAAGAAAGTTTTTACATGAGGGAGAAAAAATGAATGTGACCATTGCAAGATGTTAAAAATGGAATGGTATATGGAAAAAATACAGTAAATCCAAACAGGAGTCTATAGTCAACATTAACATTGTAATATTCTCTCATTAAGTGTAAAAAAGGCAATATTCCAAAGCTAAGGGTCAACAAGAAGGGGATTAAGGGAAGGGTATGGGATTTTTGTTGTTGTTGTTGTTGTATGTATGTCTCTCTCTTTTTTTCTTTCTTTCTCTTCTTTCTTTGCAGAAGAAATAGAAATGTTCACACATAGATTGTGGTGGTGAATGCATAGCTATGTGATGACACCAAGAGCCACTGATTGTACACTTAGGATGGATTTTATGGTGAATGAACAAAACTGTTTAAAAAATAAACAGAAATATACAAGTGTGGAGAAGATATGCAGAGAGAGAGACACCTATTCACTGTGAGGAAGGAAAGAGAATGGTGCAGCCCCTTAGAGGGCAGTGTGATGGTTCCACAGGAGGCGAAGTATAGGGTTGCCATATGATCCTCCAACCCCGTATTAGGTATATACTTGGAAGAAATTAAAGCAGGGACAGGAATAGACCTTGGCACATTGGTGTTTATTCACAATTGTCAGTAGATGGAGGTGGCCTAAGAGTACATCAATGGATGAACGTGGTGTATACATACAACAGAATATTGTGCAGCTGCAGAAAGGAATGAAGTCATGAGGTATGGAACTAGGTGAATGAACCTTGAGGACACTATGTTGAGTGAAATAAGCCAGAAGCCAAAGGACAATTATTGTATGGTCTCACTAATATAAATTAACTATAATAAGCAAACTCTGAGAATTGAATTTGAGAGCACAGGTTAACAGGAGATAGAAAGTGGGCAGGGTATTGGGCAATTGATGATTAAAGAGTATAGAATGTTCAATAAGGCTCACCGTAAATGTTCCTAGACTGTAAGCTCTAACAGCAATCACATTTATTCCTGAGTTTTAGCTGTTATTTCTAAATTCTGAGATGCTGTGCTCTTTGTGTTTAACCTAGTAGTTCCCTGGAACTTTAGGTACCTGTGTGATGCCTGAGACTCAGAGTTAGAATTCTACAACTCTGGAAGTGAGCATTACTCCATTCAGCAACTGTTAAAGAAAATGAAAAAGAGATCAGACCTCAATTAAATGTATGAATGAAACAGATCTAGTTAGGAATAACATAAATCAGAATACAGGTTAAAGTATGGTATTTTCTGTGTTTAAAACTGTGTTTAAAACTTCTATGTGAGGCCAAAGGAAGAGATGTTTATTTGTCCAAGATTTAAATTTTCTGTAACACACTATCTAATATAATCTCTCTGGTTGATATATTTAAACAACCTAATTACATGGAACCTAGAATAGGGAATGAGATCTTGTTACTCTATACAGGTTAATACCCTGATCTATTCCTGATTATTTTGGGTAGAAATCAAAAAGTATCTGCAAAGTCCCCTTGAGGGACTGGAGAAAAAAATGTGGAACTATAACACTTCTCATCTGGGGAATTTCTGATATTCTCTCAAGTACCAGGGACTCCCAATTTAATAAGCCAAGCCCTTGATCTTGAGGCTTGCCCTTAAGAATTTTATTTCTGCAATGGCGAACCTAAGCCTACTTTTAATTATGCCTAAGAATCACCCCCAGGGAACCTGTTTTTTACTCAGATGTCATATGTCTCTCTAAGCCAACTCTGCAAATAAACTCACTACCCTCCCTGCTACATGGAACATGACTCCCAGTGGTGTAAGTCTCCCTGGCATCATGGGATTGAGAATGTCTTCCTGAACAAAAGGGAAAAAAGAAATGAAACAAAATAAAGTTTCAGTGGCTAAGAGATTTCAAATAGAATTGAGAGGTCATTCTAGCAGTTACTCTTATGCAAGCTTCAACCAGATATTACAAACTGTCACAGTATACCAACCCCAAACAATAGTATTCCTGAAAACCCTAAAGAATACCCTGGGTTCTAAGACTCTATAAATGTATTACTTGGTAAATTTATTTTTTCAGAAACTTAAGGCCTCCAGATTGTCCTATGCCAGATAAGCCCTGAAACCCAATGGTACCAGACACTCTAAGAACATCAACCAGTTCCATTCCTCTACCCCATAAGGTCAACACCCCTCTCCAGCATGAAAAACCTAAAATGGTCATTGCTCAGATATCCTTGAAGATTGAGAAAATGAGCAAATGAGAGGGAAGAGGTATAACTGAGAAATTATAATGTGACAAATGATTATGACTAATGACTCATTATATAGATATTTCTTTTTAGTTTTTAGAGTATCAGAATAGCCAGAAGGAATATCTGAAATTGTTGAATGGTAATCCAGTAGACTTGATCTTTAATAATGATCATATAACTGTATAGGTTTTATCATGTGACCATGTGATTGTAAAAACTTGTGACTGACACTCCCTTTATCCAGTGTATAAGTAAATGAGTAATAAACTAAAGACATGCATGAAAAAAAAATAATAATACATCAGGAATACAGAGAAAAAATATCCCTATGTAAACTATGGACAACAATAGTAGCACTACTCTAATAATCTTATCAATTGTAACAAATATAACTACTGTCAAAAAAATAGAATTACAAAGAAAGTGTTATCATCAATTGCAACAAATTTTCCACACCAATGGAAGTACTGGTGGTGGGGTGGTGTATGTGAATCCTGTTTTTTTTTTTTTTGCATGATTGCTCTATAAACCCACAACTTCTCTAATAAAAAAATTTTTTTTTAAAAAAGTTTATCAAAAACACCTGAGTTTACTGTCTCTCACACTAACTTCTTTCAACACTTCCTTCAAAGAACACCACAACTGATTTCTTAAATCAACAAATTTCTTTTACATTAATGGGAAAGTATAAAGTGCTATATGTCCAAGTTATTTTTTTAATACAAAAACACACAAAAACACCAGAGGTCATCTTTTTTCCATCTCAAACATAACCTCACAATTCAAATTATCACATAAACCAGGAGACACTTGTTTTTCTTTAGAACTGAGACTGTTTCTTCCATAATTTCCTTTCTCTTAGATTTTCCAGACATTATAACCTGAAATGTTTTCATCAGTCAACATTTGTACTGATATATTTGTATAAAATATTTTGAAAGAAATTATCTTTTCTAACACATTAGTGAAGCCAGAATTACTTTGATACCAAAACAGAAAAAAGGTACCATAAGAAAAGAAAACTACAAACTTATCTCTCTTCCAGATAAAGAAGCAAAAGTCCTCAACAATTACTAGCAAACTGAAACAAGTAACAGATAAAAAGGATTACATACCATGACCAAAGTGAAATTTATCCCAGGAATGCAAAGGTGGTTTAACATTCAAAAAATCAATTCATGTACTATATCATCAATAAGTTACAGGACAAAAACCCATGTGATCATCTCAACAGACGCAGAAAAGGTATTTGACAAAATTCAACACCCCTTCATGATTGGAAAAAAAAAACACTCATCAAACTAGAAATAGAAGTAAACTTCCTCAAACTGACAAAGGGCAACTATAAAAACTCACAGCTAAAACTAAATGCTTTCCCCTAAGATCAGGAACAAGACAAGCATGTCTGTTCTTGCCACTTCTATATTCCACATTGTACTAGAGCTTCTAGTCAGAGCAATTAGATAATAAAATAAAATTTAAAGCATCCAGACTAGAAAGGAAGAAGTAAAACTACTCTATTCGCAGATGATATGATCTTACATGTAAGAAATCCTTAGAAATCCACAAATTAAAACTTTTTGAACTAATAAACTATTTCATCACAAAATCTGGAACAACTAATCAAAGATGTTCAAACAAATCTCCTAAATCAATTCAAGGAGATGAAGGAAAACATTCATAAAGAGATAAAGGATAATAAGACAATATGGGAGCATAAAGAAGAATCTGAAAGTTTAAAAAGAAATGTAACAGAAATTATGGGATGAAAGGCAAAATAGAGATTAAAAATACACTAGAGGCATACAACAGCAGATTTGAACAGGCAGAAAAAAAAGAATCAGCGAACTAGAAGACAGGACAATTGAAATCATACAGTCAAAAGAAGAGATAGAGAAAAGAACTGAAAAAAAACTCAACAGTGTCTCAGGGATTTGAGTGACATCAAGAAGTGTACAAACATGCATGTCATAGGTGTCCCAAAAGAGAACAGGAGGCAAAAGGGTCCGAAAGGAAATTTGAGGAAATAATGCCCCAAAATTTCCCAACTCTTATGAAAGACATAAAGGTACATATGTGTCCACAGAGCACAAGATACTCCAAACAGAATAAATCCTCACAGACTTACCCTGAGACACATACTAATAAGAATGTCAAATGCCAAAGATAAGGAGACAATTCAGAAAGTAGCAAGAGAAAAGCGATTTGTCACATAACAGGAATCCTCAATAAAACTAAGTGCCAATTTCTCATCAGAAACCATGGAGGTGAGAAGGCAGTGGTATGATATATATAAGGTACTGAAAGGGAAAAACTGTCAGCCAAAAATTCTCTATCTGGCAAAACTGACCTTCAAAAACAAGGGGGACGGAAACAGCCCCAATGTCCATCAACCGATGAATGGATAAACAAATCTGGTATATACTTCCTATGTAATATTATTCAGCAATAAGAAGGAATGAAATCTTGATGCATGCAACAACACTGATGAACCTTAAGGATGTTATGCTAACTGAAATAAGTTAGAAACAATAGGACCAACAACTATTGTATTATCTCACTGATATGAACTAATTATTCTATGTGAACTCATACACACAGACTCTAGAATATAGGTTACCAGGAGATAAAATGAGGCTCCAGAATGTGGAGCGATTACTTAACATGTGCAGAATTTTTACCTATGTTGAATTTAAACATTTGGAAATGGATAGAGGTGACAGTACCATGTTATTGTGAGTATAATTAATAGTGCTGAATTGTATGTGAGTGTGGCTGAAAGGGGTTGTTTAGAATCATGTGTCACCAGAAGGAAAGAGAGGTTAAAATATAAGAATGTATACCACAGTAAACCTTGTGGTAGATGAGGACTGTGATTAACACTACAAATATAAATAAGTTCTTTCATGAACCAGACCAAATGTATGATACTTTTACAAGGAGTTAATAATAGAGTGGTATATGGAAGAAAATGTACCTATTGCAAACTATGACTACAGTTTACAGTAGTATCTTAATATTCTTTCATCAACAGTAACATATGTACCACACCAATACTAGGGGTCAACAACTGAGGGGACTAAAGGGTAAGGAATATTTGGGTTTTCTTTTATATTTTTATTTTTTGTCTTTATTTCTGGAGTAATGAAAATGTTCTAAAATTGACTGGTGATGAATACATAACTATGTGATGATACTGTGAACCACTAATTATATACTTTGGATGGACGGTGTGGGGTATGAATATATATCAATAAAAATTCATTTTAAAAAAAGGAATTTAAAATATCCACAGATAAACAGAAACTGAGAGAATTTGTCCAAAATAGGCCTGTCTAACAAGAATGACTAATGAAAGTTTCTGCAGGTTGAAAGGAGAAGAATGGAGAGAGTGACTTGGAGAAGTATGAAGAAATGAAGATTCAGAGAATTTGTATGCCACTGAATCTAAATTGGTGTATTTTCAAATTAGTAGATTACAGATGTAGGTTGTACAATATAAAACCCAGGGTGACCACAAAGAAAGTATTTTAAAAATATAAAGAAATAGAAATCAGAGAGTCAGATACATCACAAAACATCAGCTATACAGAAAAGGAGGTTGCAACAAAGAAAAAGAGGACCAAACAAACAAAAAAAAAGATATGGCATATAAAAACTAAAGGACAAAATGGCTGAAGTACTGCCTTTTCAGTAATAACACTGAATGTTAATGGATTAAAATCCCCAATCAGAAGACACAGATTGGCAGAATGGATAAAAAAGCATGATCTAACTATACTTTATTTACAAGAGACTCACCCAAAGACACAAATAGGTTAAAAGTGAAGGGATGGAAAAACATATTCCATGCAAATGGTTTTCAGACAAAATAGACTTTAAGTCAAATGCTGTTATAAGAGACAAAGAAGGATACTGTATTTTTTTAAAAAAGGGGACAAGCCATCAAGAAAAAGTAACAATCATAAATATTTATGTTCCTAACCATGGTGCCCCAAAATACATGAGGCAAACCCTGGCAAAACTGAAGGGAGAAATACACACCTCTACAATAATAATTGGAGACTTCAATACACTATTCTCATCAATAGATAGAACATGTATCAGAAGATCAATGAGGAAAAAGAGAACTTGGATAATGTGATAAATGAACTAGACCTAACAGACATATACAGAAACTGTACCTCAAAACAGCAGGATACACATTCTTCTCAAGTGCACATGGATCATTCTCCAGGGCAGACCATGTTCAGTCACAAAACAAGTCTCAATAAATTAAAAAAAGACTGAAATTACACAGAGCATCTTCTCTGACAATAATGGAATGAAGCCGGCAATCAGTAACAGGTAGAGAACTGGAAAATCCACAAATACATGGAAATTAAATGACACACTCAAACAATCAGTGGATCAAAGAAGAAACTGCAAGAGAAATCACTGAATATCTCAAGATGAATGAAAACAAGAACACATCACAATTTATGGAATGCAGTGAAGGCAGTGCTGAAGCGGAAATTTATAGCAGTAAATGCCTACATTAAAAAAGAAGAAAGAGCTGAAATCACAGACATAACTGCAAACCTGGAAGAACTAGAAAAAGAACAGCAAACTAATCCCAAAGCAAGAAGGAGGAAATAAATAACAAAGATTAGAGCAGATATAAATGAAATTGAACATTAAAAAAATATATATATATAGAAATAACAAAACCAAAAGTTGGTTTTTTGAAAAAAAATCAATAAAATTGACAAACCCTTACCTAGACTAACAAAGAAAAAAAGAAAAAAGATGCAAATAAGTAAATCAGAAATGAGTGGGGAGGGGGGACACTACCGACTCCACAGAAATAAAAAGGACCATAAGAGGATACTATGAATAACTGTATGCCAACAAATTAGACAACCTAGATGAAATGGACAAATTCCTAGAAACACAAACACTTACTCTACAAACCTACACTTACTCTAGAAGAAAGAGAAGACTTCAACAGACCAATTACAGGAAAAGAGATTGAATCAGTCAACAAAAACTTCCCAAAACAGAAAAGCTCAGGACCAGGTGATTTCACAGGTGAATTCTACCAATCATTCCAAGAAGAATTAATACCAATCCTCCTCAAATTCTTCCAAAAAACTGAAGATGAGGAAGCACTATCTAAATCATTCTATGGGGCGAACATCACCCTCATACCAAAGCCAGATAAAGATACCACAAGAAAAGAAAATTACAGACCAATTTCTCTTATGAATATAGATGTAAAAATCCTCAACAAAATACTTGCAAATCAAATCCAACAGAACATTTAAAGAATTGTCCACCATGATCAAGCGGTTTTATCTCAGGTATATAAGGGTGGTAAAACAAAGAAAAATCCATTAATGCAATACAGCACATTAACAAAACAAAGGGAAAAAAAACACACAGTCAACTTAACTGATGCAGAAAAGGCATTTGACAAAATCCAGCATCCTTTCTTGATAACACTTTGGGTGGCTGAAAAATAGGAATAGAAGGAAACTTCCACAACATGATAAAGGGTGTATATAAAAAACCCACAGTTAACATCATACTTAATGGTGAAAGACTGAAAGCTTTCCCTCTAAGATCAGGAACGAGACAAGGATACCTACTGTCACCACTATTACTTAAGAGTGGATTTGAAGTTCTAGCCAGAGCAGTTAGGCAAGAAAAGGAAATAAAAGGCATACAAATGGGAAAGGAAGAAGAAAACTTTCACTATTTGCAGATGACATGATCCTACATACATAAAGACCTGAAAAATCTACAGCAAAGCTACAAGAGCTAATAAATGAATTCAGCAAAATGGCAGGGTACAAGATCAACACCCAAAAAAACAGTAGTGTTTCTATACACTAATAATGAGCAATCTGAGGAGGGAATCAAGAAAAAAATTCCAATTACAAGAGCAACTAAAAGAATCAACTATCTAGGAATAAATATGTAAATTACTTATACACAGAAAACTAAAAACCATGGCTAAAGAAATCAAAAAGTCCTAAATAAATGGAAAAACATTCCATGTTCATGGAATGGAAGACTAAATATCATTAAGATGTCAATCCTACCAAAAATGATTTATAGTTTCAATGCAATCCCAATCAAAATTCCAATGGCCTACTCTGCAGAAACAGAAAAGCCAATTATCTAATTTATTTGGAAAAGTAAGGGGTCCCAAATAGCTGAAAACAGCTGAAAATAGAATAAAGTCAGAGGACTCACACTTTCTAACTTGAAAACATTACTAAAATTTGGGCAAAGAATAAAAACGTATTTGCAAAGCTGCCTTGAGGGACTGGGGGGAAATGTGGAAATATTAAACTTACCCACCTGGGAAATTACTGACATTCTCACAAGCATTGAGGACTACGAATTTAGAAGGTCGAACACTTGATCTTGGGCTTGCCCTTATGAAGCTTGTTACTGCAAAGGAGAGGCTATGCCTACTTATAATTGTGCCTAGGAGTCACCCCCAGAGAACCTCTTCTGTTGCTCAGATGTGGCCAATCTCTCTAAGCCAACTCTACAGGTAAACTCATTGCCCTGCCCCCTACATGGGACATGACTCCCAGAGATGTAAATTTCCCTGGCAATGTGGGACATGACTCCTGGGGACGGGCTTGGACCCAGCATTGTGGGATTGAGTAAATCTTCTTGACCAAAAAGGGAAAGCAAAATGAAACAAAGTTTCAGGCGCTGAGAGATCTTACATGGAGTCGAGAGGTCATTCTGGAGGTTATTTTTATGTGTTATATAGATATCCCTTTTTAGTTCTTACTGTATTGGAATAGCTAGAAGGAAATACCTGAAACTGGTGAACTCCAACCCAGTAGCCTTGCTTACTGAAGACAACTGTATAACTATATAGTTTACATGCTATGACCGTGTGATTGTGCAAACCTTGTGGCTCCCACTCCCTTTATCCAGTTTATGGACAGATGAGTAGAAACATGGGAACAAAAACTAAATGAATAATAGGAAGAGGATGGGATGTTTTGGTTGTTCTTTTTTACTTTGATTTTTATTCTTATTTTTATCTTTTTTGGAGTAATGGAAATGTTCAAAAATTGATTGTGGTGATGAATGCACTACTATATGATGGTACTGTTAACAACTGCACACTTTGGATGACTGTATGGTTAATGAATACATGTAATAAAATTCAATTTAAAAAAATTACTAAACTATAATGGTCAAAACACCATGGTACTGACACAAGGATAGATATACTGCCAATTGACTCAAATTGAGAGTTCAGAAACAGACCTTCACATCTATGGCCAACTGATTTTTTTTCTGGTATCCTCTATTGCATTTTCTTTTAAATTCCATTTTATTGAGATATATTCACATACCATACAATCATCCATGGTGTACAATCAAGTGTTCACAGTACCATCATATAGTTAGGCATACATCAGCCCAATCTATTTTGCGCATTTTTCTTACACCAGAAATAATAAAAATAAGAATAAAAAATAAAAGTAAAAAAGAACACCCAAATCATCCCCCCCCAACCCACCCTATTTTTCATTTAGTTTTGTTCCCATTTTTCTATTTATCCATCCATACACTGGATAAAGGAAGTGTGATGTACAAGGTTTTCACAAACACACTTTCACCCCATGTAAGCGACATAGTTATACAATCATCTTCAAGAATCAAGGCTACTGGGTTGCAGTTTGATAGTTTCAGGTATTTCCTCCTAGCTATTTCAATACACAAAAATCTAAAAAGGGATATCTATATAGTGCATAAGAATGCCTACCAGAGTGACCTCTCGACCCCATTTGAAATCTCTCAGCCACTGAAACTTTATTTCGTTTCATTTCACTTCCCCCTTTTAGTCAAGGAGATGTTCTCAATCCCACAATGCTGGGTCCACGCTCATCCCCAGGTGTCATATCCTACATTACCAGGGAGATTTACACCCCTGGGAGTCAAGTCCCATATAGGGGGTAGGGCAGTTAGTTCACCTGCCGAGTTTATGACCAACTGATTTTTGACAAGGCTGCCAAGTCTACTCAACTGGGAAATAACAGTCTCTTCAACAAATGATGCTGGGAGAATTGGATATCCATATGTAGAACAATGAAAGAGGACCCTTATCTCATACCATATATAACAATTAACTCACAATGGATCAAAGACCTAAAGATAACAGCTAGTATAATAAAACTCCTAGAAGAAAACTTAGGGAAGCACCTTCAAGATCTTGTGGTAGGCAGAGGTTTCTTAGACTTTATACACAAAGTACAAGCAACAAAAGAAAAAATAGATAAATGGAACCTCATCAAAACTAAAAATTTTGGGCAAAGGACTTTGTCATGAAAGTGAAAAGACAACCTACTCAATAGGAGAAAATATTTGGAAACCACATATCCAGTAAGGGTTTAATATCCAGAATAAAGAAATCCTACAACTCAACAATAAAAGACAAACAACCCAATTAAAAAATGGGCAAAAGACTTGAATAGACATTTCTCCAAAGAGGATATGCAAATAGCTAAAATGCACATGAAAAGATGTTCAACATCTATGTGGGTTTGAAATGTTATGGACCCCAGAAGAGCTGTGGTCTTTTAATCCAATCTTTTTGGGTGGAAACTTTTGACTGAGTGTTTCCATGGAGATGAGACTCACCCAACTGTGGGTGTGACCTTTGATTAAATTATTTCCGTGGATGCGTGGGAGTCACCCATTCAGGGTGGGTCTTGATTAGTTCACTGGAGTACTTAAGAGAAGCTAAGAGCCAACACAGATGCTGAGGCTTGGAGATGCTTGGAGATGCAGACAGAAAGATATTTGGAGATGTTAAGCTAAGAGACAAAGCCCAGAGTTTCCCCCAAAGAAGCTGAGAGAGGACCCCCCAGATGCTTAGAGAGAAACACCCAGGGAGAACAAGCAAGAATGCACGGGAGATGAGAGAGAGAAGCTAAGAGAGACAGAAGCCTAGAGACATTTTGGAGAAAGCCATTGTGAAACCAGAACCTGGGAGCAAAGGACAAGCAAACACCGGCCACGTGCCTTCCCAGCTGACAGAGGTGTTCTGGACACCATACACCCTTCTTTGGTGAAGGTATCCTCTTGTTAATGCTTTAGTTTGGACACTTGTATGGCCTTAGAACTGTTAATTTGTAATGTAATAAGTCCCCTTTATAAAAGCCAATCCATTTCTGGTAACTTACTTAACAACAGCTTTAGCAAACTGGAACAACATCATTAGCTGTTAGGGAAATGCAAATCAAAACCACCATGAGATATCATTTCACACCCAATAGAATGGCTGCAATTAAAAAAAAACAAACAGAAAACTACAAGTATTGGAGAGGATGGTGAGAAACGGGAACATTCATTCAAGGCTTGTGGCAATGTAAAATGGTGCAGCCACTATGGAATAGAGTTTTGCAGTTCTTCAGAAAGATAAGTATAGAATTACCATATTACCCAGCAATCTCGCTACTAGGCATATACCCAGAATAACTGAAATCAAGGACTCAAACAGGTATTTGCACAACAGTGTTCACAGAGGCATTATTCACAATTGCCAAAAGAATTGTAGCAACCCAAATGTCTATCAACTGATGAATGGATAAACAAAATGTGGTATATACATACAAAGGAATATTATTCAGCCATAAAAGAGAATGAAGTCCTGATGCATGGGACAACATGGATGAACCTTGACTACATTATGCTGAGTCAAATAAGCCTGACACAAAAGGACAAATTCTGTATGATCTCACTGATTTGAAACTATTAGAATAAGCAAATTCATAGTTAAAATCTAGCTTATAGGTTACCACAGGATAGAATGGGTTTAGAAAATGAGGAGCTGATGCTTAATTTGTACAGAATTTATAGTTAGGCTGATTGCAAAGATTTGGAAATGGATGGTGGTGATGTTTGCACAATATTGTGAGTGTAACTAACAGCACTGGATTATATATGTGAATGTGCTAAGAGGGGAAATCTACGTCATACATGTTACTAGAATAAAAATTAAAAGACAAAACATAGAACTGTATAACACAGTGAAATCTATTAGATGATGGATTATAAAACTACAAGTATAAGAATGTTCTTTCATGATATAACAAATGTGCAACACTACTACATGTCAATAATAAGGTGGTATATGGGGGAAAAATACACCTAATATCAACTATGGACGGTAGTTACTAGTACTATTTCAATAATTTAATCAACTGGAACATAGGTAATGACTCTTTAAAAAAAAAAAGGTACAATTATAAAAACAGTGCTATCATAAATTGTAACAAATGTTCCACACCATTGCAAGGTGTTGCTGTTGGAGTGGTATATGGGAATTCTGTATTTTATGCATGATTATTCTGTCTACCCATAACTTGTCTAAAAAAAATAAAAAACAAAAAAGAACACAAAGGTAGGAGGACAGAGGGATATAGGAGCATAGTTTGTATAGGCTATTGAAGTTAAGTTGGTATCAAATTAAATGAGATTGTAATGGAAGAATTAAGGGACAAAGAAGGTATAAGACTTACAAAAACCAAATAGTAAAATGGCAGAAGAAAGTCCTACACTATCAGTAGTTACTTTAAATGTAAATGGATCAAACTCTCCAGTTAAAAGGCCAAGACTGGCAGAATGGATAAAAATGCATGACCCAACTATGTGCTGCTAACAAGAGACTCTCCTTAAATTCAAAGACACAAGTAGGGTGAAAGTGAAAGGATAGACAAAAAAATATATTCCATGCAAATACTGACCAAAAGACATGAGGTGGCTAAACTAATATTAAACAAAATAGACATTAAGGTAAAAAGTGTTACAAGGAACAAAGAAAAGCATTCTATACTGATGAATGATGTAACAATTATAAATATATAGGTACCTCTGATGGTTAGGTTTATGTGTCAACTTAGCCAGGTAATGGTGCCCAGTTGTCTAGTCAAGTAAGTACTGGCCTGTTACCCAGAGGACATTTCATGGACTTAAATCATCAGTAAGTTTATTGCATTTATGGCTAATTACATCTACAATCAACTAAGGGGAGTGTCTTCCGCAATGAGATATGTTTCATCCAATCTGTTGAAGACTTTAAAAGAAGTGATGACTTTAGCATTTAAAGGAGAGAACTTTCATCTTTACTTCAGCCAGCCAGCTTCTCCTGCGGAATTTATCAAAAAGCTTCACTGGAGTTGCCAGCTTGCAGCCTACCCTATGGAATTTGGACTCATGCATCTCCACCATTGTGAGACACTTTTATAAAATCTCATAATATTTACCGATATTTCCTGTTGGTTCTGTTTCTCTAGAACTCTAATACAGCACCTAACAACAGAGGCCTAAAATGAGAAGCAAACATCAACAGATTTGAAGGAAAAAACCAATGGTTCTATATTAATGTAGGAGACTTCAACATACCACTTTCAAAAATGGATAGAACATCTAGACAAAGGACAATACTACTGATCAATACTACAGAACAATACTATAAATCAACTTGACCTAACAGCCATATACAAATAAACACTGCACCCAAGAAAAGGAGAATACACACTCTCTTCAAGTGTACAGAATCATTCTCTAGGATAAAATACGTCAGGTTACAAAACAAGTGTCAAGAAATTTCAAAAGACTGAAATCATGCTATGTGTCTTCACTGGCCACAAAAGAATGAAGCTAGAAGTCAACTACAGAGAGAGAACTGGAAAATTCACAAATACGGGGAAATTAAACAATACACTCTTAAACAACCAATAGGTCAAAGAAAAAATCACAAAGGAAATTAGGATATATCTTGAGGCAAATGAAAACAAAAACACAACATACCAAAACTTATGGAATGCAAAAAGGGAGTGCTCAGAGGGAAATTTATAGCTCTTAAATGAGTTATATTACAAAAGAAGAAAGACCTCAAATCAGTAACGTAACCTCACAACTGGAGGAACTAGAAAAAGAAGAGCAAACTCAACCCAAAAATGAGCCAAAGAAAGGAAACAATAAAGATTAGAGAGGTAATAAAGAGGAAAACAATAGAAAAAAAACGACACCAAAAGTTGGTTCTTTGAAAAGATTAATAAAATTGAGAAACCATTTGCTAGACTGACAAAGAAAAAAAGGGAGAAGAGGCAAATAGCTAAAATCAGAAATGAAAGGGGAGACGTTACCATGGACCTTCCAGAAATAAAAAAGATTTTAAGAGAATACTATAAACAATTCTACACCAACAAATTAGATAACCTAGATGAAACAGACAAATTCTTAGAAACACACAAATTATCTAAACTGACTTCAAGAAGAAACAGAAGATTTCATAGACTAATAACAAGTAGAGAGACTGAATCAGTACCTAAATCCTCCCCACAAATAAAGTTCAGGACCAAATGGCTTCCCTGGTGAATTTTACCAAACATTCAAAAAATTAACACCAGTCCTTCTCAAACTCTTCCAAAAAACTCAAGAGGAAGGAGAACTTTCTAATTCATTCTATGAGGCCAGGATCACCTAAAATCAAAGACAGGTATATCAAAGAAGAGAAAATTACAGACCAATATTCCTTAGGAACATAGATGCAGAAATGCTCAACAAACACTAGCAAAGTGAATCCAACAACACATCAAAAGGATCATGCACCACAACCTGAGAATAAACACAGCTGCTGCTTCGCTTTCACCTTACACATCTTGTGGAAATTTTCTTGTAGCGAACTGAATTTGTAATCACACGAGAAAGAGAACTCTGGAAAAGCAGTTCCATCTCAATTATGCTGACACAATACAAAAGCCACCCGAGTGTGCATGGATATTTCTTCATCTCTTTCATTTTATTCTTTCTGTTAAATTATATTTAGATCTTTCTCTTGTAAATATCACACAGCTGGATTTTTCCTTCATCCTAACATTTTATCTTTCGTCACATTTAATACATGTACATTTATTGGGATTTATGACTTTCATAATTATAAAAAGAATTCTTTTTAAAAATTAAATAATGCAATATCTGTATTGAAGATATATGCATGACTTGAATTTCTGAAGTATTTTTTAAATGTAATTTGTTACTTACCACTTCTCCAGCAGAGGCAGCCAACATATGCTTCACAGGCATCAAATATGAAGATGAATTTGTGTGCAAAAACCATTTCACATATTCATAGGTGATAAAAAAGGCAGCAGCTAAAATTTAAAGCAAGCCAGTATTTTACAAATTTTAAATATATTCAAACTGTTAAGAAATATGACGTTTCTTAAGAAAATACAACTCTAATTATTAAACTGTGGAAAACAGGTAAAGAAAATAAGTAAACACATACCCTCCCCCACATCATTACTCTTTCAAAATTCAATGAGCCCATATTATATGCCTGACCCTGGACTTAAAAAGATGAAGAAGATATAATCCCTGTCCTGAGGGAGCCTAACAGCTAAGCTAGTATTTATTCACTCCATTATACTGACAAGTCAGTTAACATTTTAGTAGGCTTTCTTGAAAAGGGTATGAGTTTCTGGGATCGAAAAATATCATTACATAATGGTCAGGAAACAAGGAATCAGTTACAGTAATTTATAGACAGGTTAAAATTTCAAATAAATTTAACACATAAAATAACTATTCTTTATATTTCATTTCTTATTACTCAAAACAAACATGGACACCTTTTACTACCTCAACTCACCTTTACATCAAAGAAACAATCAACTATTTAATTAAAACTGAAACTCAAAATCTCAAAAAAGCTATCCCTATCACTATGAACTAATCTTAGCTGTACATGAGGGTTTTAAGACTTGCCATGTACTGTTAACAAAAGATGTTTATCACTTCTTAAAAGATAAGGCATGAAAGATAAATGACAAATTCATCTTTGAAAAACATTTGGATATGTGCCATTAAAGCCTAAAACACTCATGTAAAAAGCCTGACAGTGAAAATCAGTTCTCCAAAGTTAAAGTCAACAAGCTTGAAAACAATCCTTAGGCTGCTAACAAATATACACTTGGCTCAACAAGAGGCACCCTGTCCACAGCTGAGTAATTACTAATTCATACAATTTTATATCATTAACTCAGGTCCCTATTCCCATTTGTCATTCTTAACAAAGCTTTTCCAACTTTGGCCCACTCACTGAATGTATCTCTAATTGTCTTCACCTTTAAGTTCAGCCTGCTACACATTTCCCCCTTCCCCTCACAGCAGAAGGAAGAAAGACAACAGCAAACATTTTTAGGTTTTCAGGATTAGCCACCTCAACTCCGTCTGACTTCATTGCTACTTTTGTGATACACAAGGTCCTTTAGAAATGTCCCCAAACCCCACTGGGTGGCATCCAACAAGACCCCAGATGAAGCTCTGGGAAAATGACAATGAAAAAAAGGGGTTGGTCTATCTGATATCTACAGTCTCTTTCAGATCTAAAATTTTAAATTTTTTTAATTTTTTAAAACTATACTTTTTCTATATTCTCTTCCAAATAGGAAGCAAGCTTCCTGAATTTTCTTCTCCTCTTCTGATCATCACTCTCCTCTTTGCCCAAGCCCTCTCACCCCAGCATCATACATTCTCAAAAAAGTCTTCAGCCAACGATAATTACAAAGGTTTTCTATACTCAAACCAGAACCTTAACCAAAAGCAAAAGAAAACAAAGGTACAACATAGAAAAGTTCAATTTATCAAAATTTTGCTTAAAAAAATAGGGCCATTTCTGAAACCCTGGCACTTTGACTACTTCTCCAGCACCTCCCTTTCACTGAAATTTTGTGGATGGCAAAAGAAGAAAAGTAACACAAGAAAAAGGATTAGCCACCTCAACTCCGTCTGACTTCATTGCTACTTTTGTGATACACAAGGTCCTTTAGAAATGTCCCCAAACCCCACTGGGTGGCATCCAACAAGACCCCAGATGCCACACACAAAAAATTCAAAACTACATTCTGTCAACTGTATAAAAATGTAGCTTATGAGGGGTGACAATGTGATTGGGAAAGCCAAATGGACCACACTCCCCTTTCTCCAGTGTATGGATGGATGAGCAGAAAAATGGGGGCAAAAAAAAATGCACTCAGAGTTCTTTTTTACTTTAATTGTTCTTTTTCACTTTAACTTTTATTCTCATTATTTTTGTGCGTGTGGTAATGAAAATGTTCAAAAATTAATTTTGGTGATGAATGCACAATTATATAATGGTACCATGAGCAACAACGTACGCTTTGTATGACTACATGGTATGTGAATATACCCCAGTAAAAATGAATTTAAAAAAAAAAAAAAAAAACTACATTCTGTATGTATTCTCCTGCTGGCTAGAATCTAAAGTAGTCTTGTAACATTAATGACAGCACCATGTAATCTATACACATTAACTAATATTACACCTACCAACAGAATCCCTGTGTGGATACGTATGATGAATCCAAATGAAACACCAAAAAAACTGATGACCCAAAGACAGGGGCCTAGTGATACACTCCTTTGCAATTCCCTAGTTCACAGGTTCCCAAACTTACCTACATACTAGAATCACCTGGATTGCCCAAGACACACCCAAGACCAATTAAATCACACTCTCCAAGGGCAGGACCCAGGTATCAATATTCTTTAACAGCTTCAAGTCATCAGGTGATTCCAATGCGGACTTAGAGCTATGCTTGGCATGGAATGGGTGCTCAGTAATGACTTGTTATCAATTACTAAAGGTATTAAACTCAAGGATAACATCAAAACAGTTTGCTATTCTAAGGACTGCTAGGGGTGAGAGGGAGAGGGGGAGAGATAAACACTATTTTTCTCTTTGCAATATAAATCTTCATGTAAATGCTGTACTCACAGATTGACATATAAATGTCAAGTTAACATGAAAGAAAAAGTTTCTCATGAATTAGGCTAAGAAAAAAGAAAGCAAACCCTAAAATTTAAGAATCTCCTTGAGCCATGGTTGTGTGTGCATGCATGTTTGGTGGTTTTTTGCTTGTTGCTTGGTTTGTTTTTGACTGTTGCTAGAAGGATCACTAAACAATTAAAATGAGGTAAGTATCTGAAAAAAGTATACCAACAAGTGGATTAAATGGAAGAGATCATATTGATTATAGAAAAAGAGGGCCATAAGTCAAATAACGACACGTCAGAACCAAAACAAAAGCAAGACATGGAAGGAGAGTATGCAGTAGGAGGTTAGCGGGAAATAGTTACATCATCTAAGAGCAATTTAGTTAAAATAGAAATATTTAAAGCCTCTTAGATTCACCTGCTCCACAAGAATCTCCAAGGAAGTAGTTATCAAACCCAGCATCAAACTGGAATTTCCTGGGGAGCTATTAAAAATCCTGAAACACAGGCAAAGGCCAGACTAATTTAACCACAACTTCCAGGCTGAGACACAGGCATCAGCATTTTTTAAAGATTCTCAAGATATTCCAATATGAAGGCAAGTTGAGAACCACTGCTCTAAGCAATCACAATCAGTGTCACATTAACACTTTAGGGGTTCTACTAACTGGGAATTTGAACAATAAAAACCATTTTTAAAAGACTGCTCATATTTTTTCTATTACAAATATATTGGAATGGAATCTACAGCACTAGCCAATTCACCAGTCATGGGGTAATGAATAGAAATTCAGAAGTTAAGCTTCAACACATAAGGAATTCTATGCAAGATAAGACCAGATACCATTTTGAAAAAAAAAAAAAAAAACATTTTCCTGGGTTTATAGCAATGAGAATATCGACATAATTTTTACCATTAGGAAAGGATCCAATAGCAGCAGAAGGAACGCCAGCATATATTCCATGAAAACCACCAGCCTTATTAAATCCTTGGGGACTCTGTAGCCTCGTTTTAATGGTATCCAGAGGAAATAATATCAAGTCGACAGAGACACCTGCTACCCCACCAGCCTTAAAAAAAAAAAAAAAAAAAAAAAAAACAGGAAGAAGAGAAATGAAAAACAAGGTTATAATAGACTAAGCTCTCTGCAATTTGGGGAATAGGAAGAAGGTAGTCTTTAAAGTATGTTTCTCACATCTTTCAGTTCATGAACTACTTTAGCTTGGTCAAAGGACCTTCTAAAGTAAATCTAGAATTCCTGGGAAAACAAACATGACCATACCAAATTTTCAAACTGTAAATTTTACATTAATTTTTATTTCATTTTTAAATTCATTTTTTTATACATTCACATGATTTTAAAAAGGAAAAAAAAAAAACCCAGAAAGCTAAAATGCCCAAAGTCTCCTTCCCACCCCTGTTCCGGCTATGCTTAGGTCCCAATAATTCAGGTAACCACTTTTAATGGTTTTCTGTTCTATCCTTCCAGGTTTTCTTTAGATTTAAAAAAAATAAAATAAAATGTGGTATGCAATATGCACTGTTCTGCACCTTGCATTTTCATTCAACAATGTATCTTAGCAATCTTTCCATATCAAAATGTTACATTTGTTTTCTGAGGTTTTTTTTTTTTTTCTTTATTAGAGAAGTTGTGGGTTTACAGGACAACCATGCATAAATACAGGATACCCATAAACTACCCTATTATTAACAGCTTGCATTGGTGTGGTACATTTGTTATAAATGATGAAAGCACATTTTTATAGTTGTATGATTAACTATATTCCATGGTTTACCTTAGGGTTTACTGTGTTGTGCAGTTCCATGGATATTTACAATTTTTATCCTAGTACATATATATGACCTAAGATTTCCCCTTTTAACCACATTCAATATATAATTCGGTGCTGCCGATTACATTCACAGTGTTGTGCTACCATCACCACCATCTATTTCCAAAACATTTCCATCGTTCCAAATAGGAACCCAGTATATTTTTAAGCCTTAACTTCTCATTCTCTACCACAACCCCCTCTCCTGGTAATCTTTATTCTAACTTCTGGATATGAATTTCCTCCCTGTAATTACTTCCTTTCAGTGAGATAACAGAGTGTTTGTTTGTTCCAGAGACTCTAGATATGCAGCCAGAGGAACATACTGAAGGTAAACCTATGAACATGAAAGAGGAAAGTGGTTGTGGCAAAGAGGATGAAGATGTCCCCGTAGAAATGATGCCCACAAAAAAAAAAAAAAAAAAAAAAAAGAATTGTTTTAAAGGAACTCTCAGAGCTATTAAATGCCTTTGAAAGCACAAAAGATTAATGTTGGAAACTGTCCAAACTTAGAAAGCAAGCAGTAGTGATAATTCACCAAGGTACAGAAAAGATGCTTGCTCAGCACTGTAAGATACACAATGAGAAAAAGGCAAGTACCGTTCAAACTACTCCTGTTAAGCTTTTTACAAAGATCAAAATTCTTAATGTTTCTGTTTTTAATTACAGTGTATTAAATAAATATTAGTTTTACTATTTTTTCACTTATAGACAATATTAAGATTTTTTAATGTTTTGACAAAAAATTTTAAAGGTCATGAAATAATTATAATTTTTCCTATGGATTAAGATTGCCTTGCACAGTTTCACCTTGCACAGTCATTTCTATGGTCCCACACTACCATGCAAAATGAAGGCTGCCTGTACTTCACATCACCTAGCACTTACACTTATCCAAGTCCTTTCACCTGTAACCTAGGACTGGTTCAAAATCAAGTGCACTAGGGATGTTTTTGGTTTCATTTCTTTAAGTACCAAGGTAGGAGAACTGATGAGCTACAAGATCAATGAAATAGTGCTGAAGGGAATAGGAAATTCAAGAAGCAAGGAATAGAGAGATGTGATGAAGGGTATGCTATTAAGAAAATATCTAAAGTATACTAAATAAAATTAAATGTAACCCTACCATCAAAAATATTTAAGTGTTATTTTTGGGTTCAGCTCTTTCTCTAATGAATGGAATCATTTTTTTTTTTGCACAGTTTTAATTAGGCATGAACAAATGTACATATGTACAATTTTGTATTTTTTTCCTAATTTTAGGACCTAAGCATTTTCCATGTAATGACAGCACATACTCCTCATAAGCACTATTTTTAATGACCCCAGAATAGTCCATAAAATGGATCTAACATCATTTACCTAATATTCTCTTTTTGTTGCTTGTTTAAGTGGCTTGCTGATGTCTTTACTGAAAGAAATGTTTTGAACATTTTTAAGTTACTAACACCTTATTCCAAACTGCTTTCCTAAAAGCATGCACCAATCAATGAACTCTTTGAAGGTTTCTTTCTGAATAGCCAACTCCGTATCCCAGAGGAGCACTAACCTTGACTGATCATGTAAAATGCACAAATCATCCCAGGACTCTCTCCTTATTATGTGCTACAAACCTTCAATCCTCCTCATGAAGCTTTAAGAAGGAAATTTACATGCCAGGCTCTGTGTTTAGCGTTTAACAGTATTTTATTTAATCCTTAGATCATAGTTTCACAATTTCACCAGTCATGTAGACCTACCTTTCATGCATTCATTCATTCATTCAACTATAGTGTTTATTGCCTACAAAGTTCCAGCCCCTATAATACAGTGGTAAGTAAAACAGATGGCCCTAAGAAGTGCTCAGCCTACCTCAAAGACACTCCTAACCTTAAAAAAATGGTCCCTCCATTGCTGGACTAGTTTGATATAAAATCTTCCAGTGGCAGCCTTTATACTTCAAATAAAATCTAAAATGTTTTCCATGGCTCACAAAGCCCCACCTCAGCTGGCTTTGCCTTCCTCTTCAGTATCATCCCCTGCCATGACTACACTTACCTATTAGGTCTCAAAGCCAACAGCTGAACATTCTAAGCTCCTTTCCACCTGATGGCTTTTTCACACGCTGCTCTCTCTGGCTGAACTTTTCCTTCTGCTCTTGAGAGTGTTTAGCCCTTTCCCATCTTTTACATCTTAGATTAAATATCACCTCCTTAGGGCCTTTCTTGGCCATGCCATCTAACGTAGGTTCTCCGATATTACTTTACTCTCCATCACACCCTCAGTTCATTTCTTTTTAGCATTTACTACATGCTGCAACTGTTTATTTGTTGGCCTTTCTCCCCTTATCAAGATGAGGTTTGGTTTGTGTGCCACTATATCTCCAGGGGCTATCACAGTGCCCAGTGGGCACAGTACGTGACAGATAAACTGTGCCCTGCATGAGTAAAATATTATTTCTTTAGCTGGAATTAAACCTTATCTTCCTTGAAACTTTCACCCACTGGTCCTAATTTTACCTTCTGTAACTACATTGAAAAAAAGGGGGACATTTTTCTGCATGTGTAGCACATTTCAATTTTATATATACATATAAAATCTCTTTGTCAACTCTAGCACTCACCTGTTTTTAGCAACTGCGACAGGTGCTGACATCAGCAATAGCATTGAAAAGTAGTTAAAGGCATGGACACCTAGGTTGGGATCTAAGTTCCAGCACTTACCTGTAAGACTTCCAACAAGTTATGTAACACCTCTGTACCCCAGTTCTCTCATTTGGAAAACTTGAATAAGACCTCAATTTTTTGTGAGAATTAAACCAGATAATACATGTAAAGAGCTTAAACTTACCCCAGTTGCTGGCACAGGAAGGTTAGTTATCTAAACTACTATTGCTGTCTCACTAGCTAGACAGGAAAGCTCCTTGAAGGAGAAACAAATATCTTTGCATCTCTAAGACAGAGCTTATACAAAGTCTCAATTTATATGTCAGTTCCTCTAAGAAATCTCCCCTACCCCTCAAAAATTACCCTTCCCACATACATGTTGAGCCATTTTACTATTACCTTAAAAGGTACTTTACCATTCTATCCCACCCGACCCCTGTGAGCAGATCATCTTGTTCACGTGTTACCTCCAACACCTACAATACCAAACATCTGATAATTAAATGAACACATTCCTCTAGGTCTCCATTTTCCTGGGAGAGGCTGTTTAAATTTGTCTGCTTCAACCCACTCCGGAAGCTGAAAATGTAGGCAATCACTGACTTGTTCAATGCTGTATCTAATATCCCCTATTGGACATGCCATAAGAGAGGCTCCAAAATACTCGTTAAAGGATTTCGGTTGTTGTTTTCGTCTTTTGGTTTTTGTTGTTAAAGCGTGTTGATTCCCATCGTTTTCTAAGGAACTAAGTACTAAGCCTGGCCTATTGACTTACCGAGCGCCAGCCAGGGCTATGTCTATCCATGCTCATCGATTATCTCCCCAAAGCCTAGAACAGTACTTGGAGCCGAATAATCAGCTCATTTATGTACTGAATGAATGAATGTATATGCCATATTCTGAGACTTAAAATTGAGACACAGTAAAATGATAAAAGTCTTGGACGGGGGGAGGGGTGTGTGTGTGAACAATCTGAGTGAGGATTTTTGTTTAGTTACATAGTTTCTTTAACTCCCAAGTTCTCCAAAATGTGGTTGTGTGGTTATAACAGAGAACTGAATTACGGGGAGTGAGATTAGGTCCTCCCCCGTTCCTTAAGAAAAGCCCGTGTCCAGGGGAAAAAGACCTGGCTTTGACACAAACCTGGAAGGGGCCCCCGAAACCCCACACTCCCTCCCAGAACTGGCGGCAGGTGACCCCAAGGACGGTCCAGCGCGCACAACCGGAAGAAAGTACTCTTTCAGACAAGCCCTAACGGGCTCCCCAGAGCCGGACTTCGGCACTCCGAGCGCTCCACACTCACCACCAGCGAAGCCGTGAACCCCCTCCAATCCATGGCCAGACCCGGTCAAAACTATAAGCTGAGGCTGAGTGGAGCCGTGTCTCGGCTACTTATGCTGGGCGCCGCCATCTTGGAGGCGGGGCCTGCCGGAGCGTGCAAGAGCCTGCGCGAGCCTGCACTTCCGCAGCAACGTGACGAAAATCACAACTGCAAGTGCGAGCCGAAAGAGCCGGACCAGGAGGAGCTCCGGAAGGGAGGGGCGGGGCCAGGAGTGTGGCCAAGCCAAGCTCCGCGCCTCTTCTCCACATCCGTTTCCTGCGGCCTTCAGGAGAGGACTCTCGCCAGCAAGTGAGGCTCGGCTGGGAACCCAGAGACCCGCTGTGAGGGCAGGTGTGATTCTAAAGCTTCTGCTGTTGGTTTTCTCATCTGTAAATGGGTAGGGGTAGGGGCAAATCATACGTTTCACAGGAATAGTTATTATATAGTCAGCGTTGTTTATACTTACGCTTCAAGCCTGTCCAATATGAGTTACAATGTGTAATAAATAATTTGGTTCATTTCAAAAAAAAAAAATTGTATGCTAAAAAGAGGCGTAGCTATCGCGCGCTGAGGGGCCTGGAGGGCGTGGCTAGTTCCAGGGGGCGCGGCGTGTAGTTTCCCCATCATTCAAAATCCAAATCGGTTATTTCTGTATGATTTAATCTTGGTATTATCAGTAAAAATTTTGACCGGATTTCTATAAAATAGACCCATTGTTAGAATAATTTTAAATAAAGATACAGTAAAACACTTAAAAAGTTTCTTTATTCTAGCTAAAAAAAATAGCATCCTCCATTTCTCCTTGCTGGCAGTTATTGCACTTATTGCTCATCTTGTTAACTGTTGTACAAGTATGCATACCTCGAAGCTCAGTACATAATGTTCATGGACGTGCTTTTACATTTCTTAAACCAGTACCTTCTGAGCTTCCATAATAAGGGTCACTGTATCTCAGAGGTGGTGCCAGGTGATTGACAGACACTTTTTCCTTTCATCCTCACATCAACCCTATGAGATAGGCACCACTACATCACAGAGGACCCTTCAAAAAGTTAGGTAGCTTAATCAAAGCTACAGCTAACAAAGCAGGGCCAGGATTAAAAATTTACTCAGTGCCCTCATCACTTCTCTAAGCCCTTGCAAAAGCCTTCTTATCAGTCTCCTTGTCTAGCTTTTCTTTAGTGCATCTTCCACACCACCACTAAAATCTATATTCTCTTCTATCTGATATGATCTAGGACTGATGCATAGCTTTAGGGTTAGATGAGATTCAAATTTTGATCTGTCACCTACTAGCTTTGTGACTTTGGGTATAATTCCCTGAAAATGAGTTTCCATCCCTGTAAAGTGGGTATAATGACAGTACTGTTTTCATTTGTTATTATTACAGATTAAATGAGATAATAGTTATTAGCCCAGTTCCCGGTTCATAGGAAGTGCTCTCTAAAGATAATGGTAATGTCACTTCCTGCCTTAAAATTATTATGTCCTGCTGTCCATGGGAGACTGTCCAGCTCCTTAGCATGGTACACATCTCTCAGCTGGTGTCTTCTGTCATCTTCCCACTGGCTGAACTACTCACTGCCAGACAGACTATACTTCCATTACTCCTTATTTTGCCCATGTTTTTCTATCTGCCCAGAATGCCTTTCCCTACGCCACAAGGCCCCTTCATAGGCCTTCTCACAATATGGTACTTCACTTCCTCAGGACTAGCAAAAGAATCTCTGTTGCTGCTTCTTGTCTCCTTTAGAGGTTTATCTTATTAGATCAGACTCACCCAGGATAATTGTCTCTTTCCATTAACTCAGAGTCAAATGATTAGGGACCCGCAAAATCCCATTTACCATATGACACGATATAAGCAAAGGAGTGATATCCCACCAAATCCACAGGTCCTGCTCCTATTTAAAGAGAGAGGAGTATGCAGAGCATGTACATCAGGGACAGCAATCTTGAGAGCCACCTTACAATTCTGCCTACCACTCTTTATTATAACCCCTCACTAACAGCATTCTCAAAGCCCACTGAGCTTCTTTCAATAGGCTTTCACTAACACTCCCCCCAAAGTTCTTCCACCTTTCACCTACTGTTTGGTGCCAAAGACACTCCCACAATTTAGGTGTTTGTTGTGACAGCTAAAAAGTGCCAAATCTGTACTGGTTATCTATTGCTGAATAACAAATTACCCCAAAACTTAGCAGTTTAGAACAACAATAAACTTTCATTAACTTACACAGTTTTTGTAGGTCAAGAATCCAGGGGTGACTTCGCTGGGTGGTTTAGGCTTAGGGTTTCCAATAAGAATGCAGTCAAGATGTCAACTGGGACTATATCTCAAGACCTGATTGGGATTAGAGGATCCATTTCCAATATGGTTCAGTTCCATGACTGGCAAATTAGTGCTAGCTGTTGGCAGATGGCCTTAGTCCCTTGTCACATGATCTCTCCAGAAAACTGCCTAAGTGTCCTCCTGGAAGGGCAGGTGATTTTCTCCAGAGTGAGTGGTCCAAGAGGGTACAAAACAGAAACTACAATATATTTTATGACCTGGCCTCAGAAATCACTCAGTTTTCATTTCTGCAATAGACTATCAGTTATAAAGGTCATCCCTGTTGATTGTGGGAGTGTACTACAATAGGGCATGAATACCAGAGAGGTCAGGATCACTGGGTACCATCTTTGGAGGCTGGCTACCACATTAGGGAAATGCCAGTGAAAACCACAATGAGAATCTGCTACACCAACACTACAGTAGCTAAAATTAATATCACCCAAAATACCAAGTGTTGGTGAGATCAGGAGCAGCTGGAACCCTCATACATTGCTGGCGGGAATTTCATATGGTATAACCACTATGGAAACCAATGGCCCTCTTAGATATTTACCCAAGAGAAATGAAAACATATATCCATACAAAGGACTTTTACATTATTGTTCATAGCAACTTTATCCATTGCTGCTTAAAACTGGAAACACAAATTCTAATCAACTTGTCAACAAATTGTAATACATTCATAAGTAGTATACGAACCAGCAATAAACAGAATGGTACAGACCAAATGCTATATACATAGAAAGCACTTAGCCCAGTGCCTGGCATGTAGAAAATATAAATTTATTCAGTCTTTTCCTAAAAAGTTATAGATTCTGAATCTTATAAATGAGAGACTGATAAGTTATTAAGGTCCATAAGCACTTTGTGACACAAACTACTTTATTTTCTTAAGTAAAAAGAGGTTTCAATTCCAGTTACTAATGTTCTTGGGAAATTTGACCCAATTTTTTTTTATTTTTGAAATATTTCCTTTGATCCAAAATTAAGGGAAAACTCTTTGGCTGTTCAAAATAATGATTTTCTTTAACTTTGTATGGAGAAATTGTGTTTATGCCATTTTTCTGGTAGTGATATCTGTCAGAATCAAGAAGAAATGTTATATTGTCTCCTCTTGTATGAAAGTAAAATTTCATCAATATTCCATGATCGCCACTGGAAGCCTTTTGGGAAATGCAGGTATTACAAACATGACCTAGAGCTACATTTTCATGAAATACTAGCAGAAAATTTTTTTACTACTTGTACATGTCTTTTATTTTTTTTTTATGGTAAAAACAAACTTTATTATTTTCTGTAGCATTAAACTTTCACTTTTTAAAATGAAAATATACATTCAAACAACTGGTTTCACATATGCAAACGATTCAGTGGTTTAAGTCACAATAATATGCTGCTGCAGAGATTCCAGACCAGGACACTACTGTTAATTTTTATGGAACTTATCCTCTATGTTAATTAAAAGACACTTGGAAATAAGGAGGATACAGCTTGGAACATGTACATGTCTTTTAAATGGAGTCTTTCAGTGCATCATCATTATCATTTCATTGCAGGCAGTGTACCTCCCCAAATCTTCCATTTTAAGAGATATGGAAAATGAACAATTAAAAGAGAGAGAGACTCTCTAGCTAAGCCAACTTGAAAGGTGAAATCACTGCCCTCCCCACTACGTGGGATCAGACACCCAGGGGAGTGAATCTCCCTGGCAACGTGGAATATGACTCCCGGGGAGGAATGTAGACCCGGCATCGTGGGATGGAGAACATCTTCTTGACCAAAAGGGGGATGTAAAAGGAAATGAAATAAGTTTCAGTGGCAGAGAGATTCCAAAAGGAGCCGAGAGGTCACTCTGGTGGGCACTCTTACGCACACTTTAGACAACCCTTTTTAGGTTCTAAAGAATTGGGGTAGCTGGTGGTGGATACCTGAAACTATCAAACTACAACCCAGAACCCATGAATCTCGAAGACAGTTGTCTAAAAATGTAGCTTATGAGGGGTGACAATGGGATTGGGAAAGCCATAAGGACCACACTCCACTTTGTCTAGTTTATGGATGGATGAGTAGAAAAATAGGGGAAGGAAACAAACAGACAAAGGTACCCAGTGTTCTTTTTTACTTTAATTGCTCTTTTTCACTTTAATTATTATTCTTGTTATTTTTGTGTGTGTGCTAATGAAGGTGTCAGGGATTGATTTAGGTGATGAATGTACAACTATGTAATGGTACTGTGAACAATCGAATGTACGATTTGTTTTGTATGACTGCATGGTATGTGAATATATCTCAATAAAAAAAAAAAAAAAAAAGAGAGAGAGACTCTCTAGCTAAGCCAACTTGAAAGGTGAAATCACTGCCCTCCCCACTACGTGGGATCAGACACCCAGGGGAGTGAATCTCCCTGGCAACGTGGAATATGACTCCCGGGGAGGAATGTAGACCCGGCATCGTGGGATGGAGAACATCTTCTTGACCAAAAGGGGGATGTGAAAGGAAATGAAATAAGCTTCAGTGGCAGAGAGATTCCAAAAGGAGCCGAGAGGTCACTCTGGTGGGCACTCTTATGCACAATATAGACAACCCTTTTTAGGTTCTAATGAATTGGGGTAGCTGGTGGTAGATACCTGAAACTATCAAACTACAACCCAGAACCCATGAATCTTGAAGACAATTGTATAAAAATGTGGCTTATGAGGGGGGACAGTGGGATTGGGGGGCCATGGGGATCACATTCCCCTTTGTCTAGTTTGTGGATGGATGAGTGGAAAGGTGGGGGAAGGAAACAAAAAAACAAACAGACAACGGCGCCCAATGTTCTTTTTTACTTTAGTTGCTCTTTTTCACTTTAATTATTATTCTGGTTATTTTTGTGTGGTAATGAGGGTGTCGGGGATTGATTTTGGTAATGAATGTACAACTATGTAATGGTACTGTGAACAATCGAATGAATGATTTGTTTTGTATGACTGCGTGGTATAAAATAAATGAGAGAGAGAGAGAGTTAAAGAGACAATACATGATCCTAGACTGTATTTAATAATGGAGGAGCAAATGCCCAAAAGAACATGATTGGCACATCACGTAAGCTGTAAGCTTTAGATCAATGCCAAATATCTTGAATTGGATAACTGTACCTAAGGTGTTTATGTAAGTGAATAAACTTGTTCTTAGGAAATGTTCATGGAAGTATTAAGTGTTCAAGAAGTATGATGTATACAACCTACTCTCAAATTTTAGAAAATAGAAAGACGGATTGTTGGATGGATAGATAGACTGATATGCAGATATGCAAAACATAAGTTGAGGATCTGGGTATCTTGGTGGGGAGTATGTTGGAGTTCTCTGTATGGGGTTTGTATTATTTTTGCAACTGTACTGTATATATAAAATTATTTCAAAATAAAAAGTTAAAAAAATATACTAGAAATGAGATAAGCACTGATTCGCGTTACATATGTGAGATTATGATAATAATATTGTCTCCCTCACTTAAGTTTACCACTGTAGGCCAAGTTTACTTTTAAATGAGTACTAAAGTCCTAATAATATTTATAAAAATTAGCAAGAGGTCAAAGACATAAGGCAAAGAGCAAATTATGCCTAGCTTAGGAAAAACACAAGGCATTATCTTTAACAAGGACAAGACCTAAGTTCCAGGCTCCTGTAACTCATCTTTATTGAAAAATAAGATAATAGAGTAATTTTCGATAAAAATATTCATGGAAATATTTTAATCCACTTGCAAAGGGTTTATTTTATATATATATATGAAAAGAAGTTAAATGAAAAATTTTAAAGATCTGTTTTAAAGGCCAATTTTACTTTAAGTAATAGAATCAAGGGTGTATTTGCCATGTGGCTTTATGTTTCCATTTCAAATCAGTGAAAGAAAAAAAACGGTTCTTTCAATAAATAGTTTGGGGACAGCCAGCTAAATAAATAATATTTGATCTCCATCTTACACTTAGCTCCAAAAACAATTCCAAATAGTTAGAAATTTTACTTGGCATAATTAAACTATTAAAATACAAAAAGAAAAAGGTAACATTTCTATACTCAAGAGGTAAAGAAACAGATTCTATGCATGGAATCAAAAACCTTAAAATAAAGTTTTAGGTTTTACTATACAAAAATTTTAAGCATCTTTAAATTAAAAAGCACTATAACAATTTACAAAATAAAAAATGCTGGGAAAAAGTTTGCAACATATATGATAATGTGGAATCCTTGATGTGTAAATGGCTCCTATAAATCAATAAGGAAAAAAAATAACATTTTTTAAATGGGCAAAGGTCAAAAATGAAAAAATACAAGTAGCTAGAAACATGAGAAAAATAATTTTGAACTCATTAGTTACCACCAAAATGAAAATAAAACAATAAAGCTTATTTTTCATCAAATTAGCAAAAATGTCTTCTAGAGAGATGTCAAAACAACCTTTCTGATGAGTAATATGTCAAGATGCATCAAAATCCTAAAATATGTCCTTTGTCCTACTTTTTGTATTGTACTTTAAGGAACTATTCAAGAAAATCCATAGAAATATGACTATAAGTATGTTCATTTCACTGTCTATCATAGCAAAAGAATTTTATACATTCAAAAATGTTTGTCAGTGTGTAATCAAGATGATTTATAGTATCCATATTAGGTAACTATTGAAAACCATGTTGTTGGAGAATCTTCAATGTGCAAAAAGATGTTAAGCACAACAAGAATTGCAAAAGAGTATATGCATGGGCTGGTTTTTCTCCATACACCCCAGGAGATCCGTGATCCCTGTAAGGCAGCCTCCCCTCTCTATCTCCACCTCTGTAGGTAACACCTTTTCCTTTTCTTTCTCCTTTAGTCTAGAGATGATAGTGGCTTCCCACTGATGTGAGACCTGGCTGCCTCTTCATCCCTTATTGATGTTAACTCTGCCTAAAGTTTTCTTCAAAATCCCAATTGAGTGCCTTCTGTGTAATGCTAAAATTCTGACTGACATAAGATAATCCATGTTTCGGTAAACATATATGTATTAGTCATCTATTGCTGCATAACAAACTACCCCAAAACTTAGCAACTGAAAAGAACGTTCTGTGGGTCTGAAATCTGGATGCAGCTTAGCTGGATATTTCTGGCTCACAGTCCCTCACGACATTGCAGTAAGCCCACTCACATGGTTATTGGCTGGATTCAGTGCCCCACAGGATGTTGGACTGAGGAGCTCAAATGTTCATTGTCTGTTGGCTGAAGGCCTCCCTCAGTTCCTTGCCATATTTGCAACATGGTACTTAGCTTCCCTCAGAGCAAGAAAACAAACAAGAAAGAATGAGAGAGAGAGAGAGAGAGAGAGAGCACCCAAGATGGAGGCCCCAGTTTTTTGTAACCTATTCTTGGGGATGACTTCCCCACCTTCTATTCATTAGAAGCAAGCCACTAAGTTCAGCCAACACTCAGGGGAAGGGAATAACACAGAGCATAGTAGAAATCATGTGGCATCTTAAAGGCAATAATGAATTTAGAAATGAATTGAAAAAAATCAATAAGATGGACAGGGGCAGGCAAGATGGCGGCATAGAGAGGAGTGGAAGCTAAGCAGTCCCCCTGGAACAACTACAAAAAACCAGAAACAACTAGTAAATAATCCAGAATAACTGCGGGGGGACGAACGAGACCATCCACTCATCATACACCAACCTGAATTGGGAGGAATGCCCGAGAACACAGCATAAAATCTGTAAGTAAAACCTGCAGATCCAAGTCGTGAGACCCCCTCCCCCATAGCCCGAGCTGCGGAGCCGCGTGGTGCCACAGAGAAGCTCTCTCCCAGCAAGCAAATACAGCTCAGCTGAGCTCCAACTGGGGTTTTAAGTAGCGAGTGTGAACTGCTCACTACAGGTACGCAGCCCCAAAAAACAGACAGAGGCTTTGGGTGACGACTGACCTGGGAGAGCCGGAGGGTCGCCTTGACTGGGTCTGAAGGGGACTATCTGTTTCTTTTTCGGCTCAGTGGAGAAAGCCCCAGTCATTTTAAGTTTCCAGGGCTGTGACTCGGGGAAGGGCGGAGACAGCACAAGCAGAGAGCGAGACCATTGAAATGCTAATGACCTCCACCTGGGGGGTCTGTCTTCTCTAGGAGGAAAGGGGTGGGGCCCTTTCCATTCAGAACCAGACCTCAGAGCCTGGGGGAACATAGCCATACCTCCTCACACCAGTCAAGAATTATAGGCTAACAGGCGTCACCTGCTGGGCAGAAAAGCACAGTGACCCGAGGCATCAAAGGGTGGAGCAATTTTCTAAGACACACCCTCAGGGAAACCAGATACTGAATATTTCTTCCCTCTGGGACCTGAGCCTGTTCTGGTCTGGGAAAACCTGATTTGGATAACCAAGGAAACCATGACTAGACAACAGAAAATTACAACCTACACTAAGAAAAAACAAAGTTATGGCCCAGTCAAAGGAACAAACGTACACTTCAGCTGAGATACAGGAATTTAAACAACTAATGCTAAATCAATTCAAAAAGTTTAGAGAAGATATTGCAAAAGAGATAGAGGCTGTAAAGGAAGCACTGGACCTGTATACGGCAGAAATCAAAAGTTCAAAAAACCTACTGGTAGAATCTATGGAAATGAAAGGCACAACACGAGATGAAAGACACAATGGAAACATACAACAACAGATCTCAAGAGGCAGAAGAAAACACTCAGGAACTGGAGAAAAAAACACCTGAAAGCCTACACACAAAGGAGCAGATGGAGAAAAGAATGAAAAAATATGAGCAACGTCTCCGGGAACTCAAAGATGAAACAAAGTACAATAATGTACGTATCATTGGTGTCCCAGAAGGAGAAGAGAGGGGAAAGGGGGCAGAAGCAATAATAGAGGAAATAATTCATGAAAATTTCCCATCTCTTAAGAAAGACATAAAGTTACAGATCCAAGAAGCGCAGCGTACTCCAAACAGAAGAGATCTGAATAGGCCTACGCCAAGACACTTAATAATCAGATTATCAAATGTCAAAGACAAAGAGAGAATCCTGAAAGCAGCAAGAGAAAAGCAATCCATTACATACAAAGGAAGCTTAATAAGACTATATGCGGATCTCTCAGTAGAAACCATGGAGGCAAGAAGGAAGTGGTGTGATATGTTTAAGATACTGAAAGAGAAAAACCACCAACCAAGAATCCTGTATCCAGCAAAGCTGTCCTTCAAATATGAGGGAGAGCTCAAAATATTTTCTGACAAACAGACAATGAGAGACTTTGTGAACAAGATACCTGCCCTACAGGAAATACTAAAGGGAGCACTACAGGGTGATAGAAGACAGGAGTGTGTGGTTTGGAACACAATTTTGGGAGACGGTAGCACAACAATGTAAGTACACTGAACAAAGGTAACTATGAATACGGTTGAGAGAGGAAGATGGGGAGCACGTGAGACACCACAAGAAAGGAGGAAAGATAATGACTGGGACTGTGTAACTTGGTGAAATCTAGAGTATTCAACAATTGTGATAAACTGTACAAATATGTTCTTTTACGAGGGAGAACAAGCAAATGTCAACCTTGCAAGGTGTTAAAAATGGGGAGGCATTGGGGGAGGGATGCAATCAGCATAAACTAGAGACTGTAACTAATAGAATCATTGTATTATGCTTCCTTTAATGTAACAAAGGTGATATACTAAGGTAAATGCAGATAAGAGGGGGGGATAGGAGAGGCATGTTAGACACTTGACATTGGTGGTATTGTCTGATTCTTTATGGTGGGTAATGTCCATGATCAACTGTACAAATACTAGAAATCACTTCATGAACCAGAACAAATGTATGACAATACAATTAGAAGTTAATAATAGAGGGGCATATAGGAAAGAACTATATACCTATTACAAACTATATACTACAGTTAGTAGTATTTCAACATTTTTTCATAAACAGTAACAAACGTACTATATCAATACTAGGAGTCAACAATTGAGGGGGGTTGGTTAGGGATAGGGGAGGATTAGAGCTTCCTTTTCTTTTTTTCTTTTTTCATCTTTCACTTTATTTCTTGTCTGGAGTAATGAAAAGTTTCTAAAAATTAAACAAAAATTAAGTGTGATGGATGCACAGCTGTATGAGGGTACCCAGGGGCAAGTGATTGTACACTTTGGATCTTTGGATAATTGTATGGTATCTGAACAATCTCAATAAAAATGAAAAAAAAAAATCAATAAGATGATTGGTTATGTCTGGGTATATTAAAAAGGATCTTTCTGTTCCCTTTTTGCATTTCTAAACCTTTCTAAGGAATAGTTATTGCTGATGTGACTGTCAATCATCATGTAAGTCTTTTGTTACTAACCTTCTCTAGCTGGCAGCCATTCACATGATACTGCTTAATTTTTTAACCTTCTCCATGAGCAAATTGAAATAAACCTGCCTAGTCTTTACAAAGACTTAAGCAATTATTTTCATAATTGAGTTTTGTTCACATATTTGATCCCAGATGAAGCTCTGACTAGATTTCCCAGATATATAAAAATAAGCAGGATGAAATATTGCCCAGCTAATTTTCACATTCTCTGACAATGATCTCCACTGTATTGGACATAGAAATTATTCTAACATGTCTGCCTTGTGCGTTTACTCCCCATCACATCAGCAAGTCTGTCACACTGAAATGTGACACAGAAGTGCCCTTACTGTAATTGTTTCCCTCTGTCCAAGTGGCAGTGGATAATTATAGGTCACCCTTGTGACACTTACTTGACAAAGATGACAACAACAAATGATTTTTCTCAGCTACTGAGTGTTCCTATATTCAAAGGCAAATGAAACTGTTTTATCTTTGCAGTATAGGAGATAATGGGAAAAACATAAATGAGGTTCGTGTTCTTCCCATGATAGAAAATTTACACAGAAATGCTCACCATTAAGCCATAATCTTCTGGCTAAGCCCAAATAAGAGTTTTTATTACTCTTCAAATGAATTAATTCCAACAGAAAGTGCTAAGCACCTATTGTGTGTCCATAACAGCTTTTTTCTGTATAAACATCTCACCCTCCCAACTTCATTCTATTCTTGCAGTCTGCTAGATTAGGAAGCCTGCCTTTGTCCAACTTCTTATTTTCCTCAATGCCAAATCATTACCTAATCATTCAGAAACACTCCTTTCCTTCCTTTCCCTCTGCAAAACACCTTGGTTTAGGCTTTCAAAAATCATAATTATTGAAAAAACTGTAAAACTCTTTTCCTTAGTCCACATCCCCATTTCTGTTTTCCCCTAGACACCTCAGCATGAGCAATAGAAATGGCAACCACTTTATGTCAGAGCCCAGGTAGTTAACAGACCATTTCCCTGCATACTTTCTCACCTTAAGCAGACTGCAACCCTGTGACTTAGGTGTTATAGTTGAGCCTGGGCTCCTGATTTCTGACAGGAAAAGATTAAAGCTCAAAGGGAAGTCATTGTACTATTCTTTGAGAATCCCAATAATGATATCCTTTAATCAAATTCCATCCTTATATACAGGGAGGGAGAGAGGGAAGGAAGAAAGGGAAAAAAAGGAAGAAAGGAAAGAAAGGGACTAAAGAAGGAAGTAAATAAGGAAGAACAGAAATGAAGGAAGAAGAGAGGAAGAGAGGAAGATGAAGAAAAGTAAGATAAGGGAAGGGAAGAAAAAGATCATGTCATGTCTCTGGTCAATGTTTAAAGGACGCTTTTTCTTTCCCTTCATATTTTTCATCTCAAAGATGGACTATTTCTCAGATAGTCTCACAAAAAGGCTGATGCAGAATGTTCTTTAATCAACAAATAATCAAAGTTCTCCCTTACCCTTCCAATGCCATTTTGCGTTGGAAGTTAGAATAGCTGGAGGGAAGGAGAAAGGGAGATGCAATAAGGAAAGAACTCCGTTATATGCCACAGGACCCCAGATAATTAACCTACATGTAAAAAGTTTAAACCAATGACAGGTATAACTTTGAATTTCCATTCACCAGTTCCTTCATCATTCTGTGCCTCTCTCAGGCTTGGTTTGCCATTTTTTACCTTCTTCGTTGCAAGCCTTCCAAATAAGCTCTGTGGCACTGTGGTCTTTTTATTTATTATCTTCTGTCGAGCAAACAACAGTCCTCCATTCAAAAGGGCACAACCTTTTATTCTTCTGAGCTACCACCATGTGTCCTAAATGAACAAGTTGTGCTTAATGCTACAGGCTGAACATTAATCTTGATCTGTCCCCAGGTGAACTCCCTTAGAGTTCAAAGAATCCCTTGAAAAAGCTGAGTGAACACCTTTGTTTCATCCTTTCTCAGGTTTTCACATTGCTGATATTACAAAATGGGCACCATTCCCCTAAATGATTACAAGAGAAAATGTTACAATCTGTAGGGTCTTCTGCTAATGTTTAGTTTTATTCCCTTGGTATATTTTGTTTCTCAATAGTTTATTATTTTTACCATATTATTTTGCTTTAGTGATCTGGCCCCTGACTATTGCTTAAACTTCATAGCCTACCAGTCACCTTTCTTTACTGAAAAAGGTTAAGCCACACTCGACTTTTTGGTCCCTCAGATGAGCCAAGTTCATTCACACCTCCAGTCTCTGGCCTTGGCACATACCTGACACCTACTCCCACACTTCTTTTTACTCAACCTCCACTTGAGAGCTCAACTTAATGTGGCTTCCTCAAAGAGGCCGCCTTCCCCTTCAGACCACCCCATTCCCACCAGTTTTCTCCAGTAGCATCACACTCCACCTCCCAGGACTTAGTACAATTTGCAATTCTATATTTGCCTGCTCATTTGTTTAACATGTTTCCATTACCTAATTGCAAAATCCATGAAGTCAGGGATGGTGTCTATAATGTTCACCACAGCATACTCAGCATCTAACATATAGCATGGGCTCAGAGACATTAGTTGGAATGAAGGAAAGAAGAGAGGAAGAAAAATAAGGAGGCTGTGGAACAGTTACATCTTTAGTGCTTTAACAAAGCTGATGGTAACTGAAAAGCTTCAAAAGGCATCCAAGATTCCTAGTAACCTACACATACGCAAGGATTTATAATACTATTGAAATACTGAGGGTATCCCATCCCTCAGAAAACTTCCATATTTTTAACAGTTTTAACAGTTGGAAAGGATTCCAATTTGCAATATGTGTTCCTGGCAAAACAGCACATGGAATCAGTGTAGCAATCCCTTTCCTAATCTGCCTCTCCCAGGGTTTACTGCCATTGATCAGAAAGAAATTGGGTCTCTCAGAGACACAGCTGAATACAACCAGGGAAATGAGAAATCAGGTCTACTGTGTCCCAGTTGGCAATGGATGGGCAATTTCATAAGAGCAAATAATCATCTCTCTTTAAATGTCATTATGATGACAGATGAGACTATAGGGTGCTCACAGAAATGAGATGGGAAAGACAAAAACCTAGATTTTTACATCAGAAAATCCTGGGAAAGAATGATTAAAAATAAACATTTCCAAAAATGAGACTACCATTTTGACTAATCCTTCAGGAAGAAAATCCTTTTCCTTTAGTGTTTTAACTATAAAGCCTTTCCCCTGTAATATGTAAGCTACCCTTAGTAAGTACTCAGAGAGTATTGTACTTGCACCAGCATTCACAGACTACTTACTTTAAGGTGCATATAATGGATTTTTAATCCATAGAGAACCAATTCTGTCTTGTTGAGAAACTAGCTGTTTAAACAATTGATCAGTAACCATAGTAGATTATGTATTATACTATCTTTTTCACTTCTATTTCTCCTCAACTCCTAAAATAGCCCTCTAAAAGAAAGCTTAAGTGCACAAGGAAATTAGGACTGAATTTTCCATCAAGATTTAAAATTAAATTGAAAATATGTTTTTAAAATATATATTGCACTCCTATCTTCTTTCCCAAATATTCTGCAATTTGCAATGAGACTCTTTTTAAAGAAGAGGACTTGGTTTTAATTATGCATTTGTTTGTATGAAACTTTATAGCATTTCTCAACTGGGTTGAGCAGGAATTTTGAGATAAGGCCATAATTCTACAGCCATTGAGTTATGATTCCCTTTGGATTCGTGTACACTATTATGAGTAAAATGTTAAGATCAGGCCTGGGCTGAGCCAAGACTTGCCTTTGAAATCAGGAGTCTGTCTTCTCATAACACTCTCTCATTGGAAATGACAGATTAAACTGTATATGGATGGTCGTATCTACTTTGTTTCTATAAAACCACCAACTTTGGGGACCACATTGAGAATGGAAGCACCATGAAAAGGCATGCAGGCCTTGAGCCTATGTGACTAGAATGGTCTAAGGGACTGGTGGGAAACTGAGGCTGCAGCTTCTCTGTTAAAATGACAACATACATCTCGTATGTGTGGTAGCTAAACATGCCCTGTGTAGAAGAGAAAGGCCAAAAACCTGGGTATTTATCTAGAAGTTGGGCCTCTCAATGAGATAAAGATGCTGTGCATGTGGTGGGTCCTGCATGCATCTAAAAAGCTAAGAAAAGATAGTTTTAAATTAAAGCCTATTTGAGGTCATGAGTCTGATTGCCAGTTAGAACCTATAACTAACAGTGGCTGGTGCAAATATGTTAACTGAAGTCTGTTTATTTTGAAATATTCCCTGTGTTTTCCTTGATAGTAATTTATTTGCTATTCCAAAAATAATATCTACCATTTCTAAGAGGATATACTTATAGGAGAAACAGTGTATACAGCTCTGCAGACTGTGTATTGAATGGCTACAAGGGATGCCTATTACACTGTAGTCCATGTGAGTATTTTATGGATTTTTTCATTGTACAGCTCTAGGGAACACAAATTGCACTGTAGTTTATGTAAGTCAAAATCCCTGGAGTTGTACAGTGCACAACAACATAGCCATATATGGCAGCTCTGAGTCTACCTCAGTCTTAGGCTTGTTAGCTCCAAACTGGGCCCTTCCTTGGAGTATAGAAAGCAAGGATTTTGTAGAAGATGGTGTTGATGCCCTACTCTATATCTCCTTGGCTTACCTGAGTTCACCTGTAGATATGGAGACAGTCTCCGACACATTGACCACTTCTCAACTCAGGAATCAGTGACTCTTGTCCTTTATAACTCAGTGTTCTCTCCTGCACCATGGTAGCTTTGCAAGCACAATCACAGTGTTCAGGTGGATGAATGCCCCAGCCTTTCCTCTGATGAGAAAATTTTATGTACATTACACATAGTTTCTTGACAGTTTCCCAGGAGGACCGAGCCCTAGTTGCCAACAGCACTACACAGCTCTTTTATGCACACAGATTTATATTCTCTCCCTTTCCTTTCTCACTTTTCCCACTTTCTTATTTTTGCTTCCAAGGATTGTCTCCCCCCACCCAAAACAAAACAAAACAAAACAAAACTACCTGTACCCAAGTCCTCATCTCAAGATCTATTTGAGAAGAAACACAAATTAAGGCAGATATCCTTATGAATAAATGGCCTTAGTTGATTCTGTGACTGGAGTGCTCATCCATGGTTAAATACTTGTTGAATGAATGATTAATTCTTCCACCGGGTCAGAAGCCTGCCTCCACTGCTCAGGAAATTGGAATGTAAGAAGAGAGGGTTGGCTTCTCTCAACCAACATGGTAGCATAAGATGTTCTAAGGTGCTGACCCCAAAGAATCTGAACAACTAGCAAAAATTGGCAGAGCTGTCTTCCTCAAAACTCTGGAAACAGTTAAAGGGTTGCAGCAATTGGCCAAATGCTGAATCAAGAAGACACAGCTTTTAAAATGGTAGGAGAAGCATGTGGTTCCTTTGCTAGCTCCTCCTGTTAACCCTCCCCAGCATGGTGTGGAGCCAGCTTGTACTCCCATTGTGGGTCCTTGACCCGGTTCCACATGGAGTATAGTAACCCCTGTGTGCGTACTATGGTACCTGTATGTACAGATCTATCAGGTAGCAGCCTGAAAAAATAAATCAGGAAACTCATCTCTGACTTGACCTCTCAAAACTTGCCCTGTAGGCAGAAGCAGCTTGTGGCCAGCTAAAGCACCGTAAGAAACAATCTGAAGTCAAAGTGGCCTGTGGCAAAAGATTACCAACTTTATCTCATACATTAGAGCACCCAGGAGGGGGATAAAATCTATTTCATTGGAAGTAGAGGAAGCATTTCAATTCCTATGAACAGGTTTTTCCTCAGGTCATAAGCAAGCACAATCACAGGAGAAAATGAAGGCTCAGAAAAGTTGGAGAGGACCCTGCACTTCACATTCACCTCAGGCTGCTCTTCCTGAGAGGGCTAAACCCTGAAGGAGTAAACCAGCCAACGCAGCACCAATTTGCAAAAATTTTGAAAGGTGTTTTTGTATTGGTTTGTTTGCTTCAGGCATTCAAGGAATTATTTGTCATGTCAGCAGCTGGATAAAAACTTAAGGAATCCACAGCTGAGGGCCTAAATCCCAGAGTTAACACTTTAAAATGTACAATGTGCAACAAAAGATTACAAGACAGAAAAATATAGGAAATGATTACCCATCCCAAGGAACAAGATAAAAATCCAGAAATTATCAATGAAGAATATCAGATTTGGGACAAACTGGACAAAGACTTTTAAAAAAACAATCCTTAGTATGCTCAAAGAGTTAAAGGAAAACCCAGAGAAAGAACTAAAGGATATGAGGAAAACAATGTAGTAACAATATGATAATCTCAGTAAACAGAAATTTTAAAAAGGAACCAAACAGACTCAACTTGAAGAAGACAATAACTGAAATAAAAAATCCCCTAGAGGGTTTCAACAGCAGATTATGCTTGGCAGAAGAAAGAATCACTGATCCCAAAGATAAGACAATTAAAATGATTCAAGCTCAGGAGCAGGAAAAACAAAGACTTTTTAAAAGGCTAAGAGAGCCTAAGAGAACTGTGGGATACCATCAAGCATACCAATATATGTATTATGGGACTCCCAGGAGGAGAAGAAAGAGAAAAAGAGGAAGAAGGAATATTCAAAGGAATAATGGAACAAAATGTCCCAAATTTAATGAAAGACTTGAATATGCACATTCAAGAAAATGAATAAAACTCAAAACAGGATAAACTTGAAGGGATCATCCCCAGACACATGGTAGTGTAAGTGTCAGATGCCAAGGATAAGAAGATAATTCTGAAAGCTGACAGAGAAAAGCAGTATGCTGTGAATAAGGAAGTCCCAATAAGAATAAGAGCCAATTTCTCCTCAGAAACCATACAGGAAAGAAGGCAGTGGAACAAATATTTAAAATGCTGAAAGGAAACAATTGCTGACCAAGAATTTTATATCCAACAAGACCGTCTTTCAAAATTGAAGGAAAGGAGGCGGGGCAAGATGGTGGAGTGGTGAAGAGCAGAATTTCGTCTCTCCCCTAGAGCAGCTGGCAATTACACAAGAACTATATGAAACAGTGTTTTCGGGGTCTCCAGTAACCAGTCACACATTGGACACAAGTTTGGAATTGGAGGAAAAGCTGAGATCGCAGCGAACACTGTAAGTTCCCCGGACCAGGGGTCTGGCGCCCCTCCCCACCCAGACCTCACAGACTGTCTTGCTGCTGGCTCCCTGAAAGGAGGGGAAAAAAAAAAAAACAAAAAACAGCAATCTGCTGAGGGCAAGAAGGGAGGCTCAACCCAGCCTCAACTACAGAATTAGTTAACAAATTAATTGACTAACTTTGGGAGCTGGGGTGCTAAAGAAGGGCTCGGATCCAAGAAGTGGGGGCACGTAAAAGCGGGCACCCATTCCCAGACTCCAAAAAAGCCATTTTTTTTTTTCCCTTACATTTCCTCCCTTCTGGCTTCTCACTGATCCCATATCTTTTTGCATTTCAATAGCCCCTGGCAGGGGTGGAACTGAAGCGGTTGGAGAGTAATTATCAGACAATAGTCCAAAGCATACCTTTAAATGCTCTATTCTGACACTGAGAAAACTTCCAGGCTGGGGAAAGACGTTTAAAAGAGACTCTTTTTTCTTTTTTTTTTTTCCTTTTTTCTTTTTCTTGATTTCTTTTCTACTTTTTTTTTTTTTTTAATCTAAAAGTAATATATGTGGTTATTTTCTATCAGAAAGCCCAGGTTGAGGGACTAGGCTGGGCTTGAGAGGAGACAGAGTACCCACAGTGTCTTTGAATTCCGTATTCACTACTGAAGGCCTCCACCCCCGTCTTTAATTGGCAACTCAGGCTGACCAAGGAATCTACCTCGAGAGGCCTCAAAGAGGAGAGGGGAGAAGGGAATAGTGCCCCAGAGACACAACTGGAGTTCTGAGGATTGGGAGAGTGGAGGGAGGCCCAGCTCAACTGGCAGTCCTCCTTCTGGGAATTCAGACCCCAGGGGCTGGAATTCAGATTCCGGCTTCAGTCAGCCATGCCCCTGACAGGATCAGAGTCACCAGGAGAACTAAAGGCTCCATACCTCCTTACACTGGTGGGGGAGCTGCGGGCTGGCCAGCACCACCTGCTGGACAGGAGAGGAAAAGCACCAATTCTAAAGGCCTCATAGGAGGGTCTCATTCTCAGGAAAACTCCATACCCTCCCAATGAGACCTGGGCCTCACTAGACTGGGAAAATCTGACTAGGGTCGACCATATCTGAGGAGACCCACTCACAAAAAGGTTACATAGAGGCAGAGCAAGAAACAGAAAAAAACAAGAGGGGAAAAATTCTGATCAACTAAATAGAACCTAAGTTAGAGGTCTAGAATAAGTTGAACTGAATAACAGAGGCCAGGAAACAAAGCCAACCAACAAGAAAACCACTAGGTAAAAGACAGAAAACAAGCTCCAAAATAAACTAATCAAGAGAATCAGATGCCTAGACAACTTAAGATAACAAGCCATACCAGGAAACACGAAAACATGGACCAGCCAAAGGAACAAACTAATAGCTCAGCTGAGACATAGGAGTGAAGGCAACTAATGCTAAATAAATTTGATGAAATGAAGGAAGATATAGCAAAAGAGCTGAAGGATATAAAGAAGACACTGGCTGACCATAAAGAAGAATTCATAAACTTAAAAAAACAAATGGCAGAACTCATGGGAATGAAGGCCACAATGGAGGAGATGAAAAACACAATGGAGGGACACAACAGTAGATTTGAACAGGCAGAAGAAAGGATCAGTGAACTGGAAGACAGGTCATTGGAATTCATACACACAAAAGAACAGATGGTGAAAAAAATGGAAAAATATGAGCAGGGTCTTAGGGAGCTGAGTGACAACATGAAACGCACAAATATTCGTGTTATGGGCATCCCAGAAGGAGAAGAGAGGGGAAAAGGGGCAGAAAGAGTAATAGAAGGCATATTCACTGAAAATTTCCCAACTCTTATAAAAGACAGAAAATTAGAGATTCAAGAAGTACAACGTACCCCAAATAGAATAGATCCCAATAGACCTACTCCAAGACACTTACTGGTCAGATTGTCCAATGTCAAAGACAAAGAGAGGATTCTGAAAGCAGCAAGAGAAAAGCAATCCATCACATACAAGGGAAAGTCAATAAGACTATGTACAGATTTCTCTGCAGAAACCATGGAGGCAAGAAGACAGTGGCATGATATATTTAAGATACTGAAAGAGAAAAACTGCCAACCAAGAATTCTATATCCAGCAAAACTTTCCTTCAAAAATGAGGGAGAAATTAAAACATTTTCAGACAAACAGACACTGAGAGAGTTTGTGAATAAGAGACCGGCACTACAAGAAATACTAAAGGGAGTGCTACAGGCTGATAGGAAAAGACAGGAGAGAGAGAGTTGGAGAAGAGTGCACAAATGAAGATTATCAGGAAAGGTAAAAGGAAAGGAAAAAATAAGATATGACATATAAATTCCAAAAAACAAAATGGTAGGAGAAAGTACTGTCCTTACAGTAATAACACTAAATGCAAATGGATTAAACTCCCCAATAAAAAGACACAGACTGGCAGAATGGATTAAAAAACAGGACCCATCTATATGCTGTCTACAAGAAACTCACTTTAGACACAAGGACAAACATAGACTGAAAGTGAAAGGTTAGAAAAAGATATTTCATGCAAACAACAACCAGAAAAAAAGCAGGAGTAGCTATATTAATATCAGACAAGTTAGACTTCAAAAGCAAAACAATTAAAAGAGACAAAGAAGGACACTATATATTAATAAAAGGGTCAATTCATCAAGAAAACATAACAGTCATAAATATTTATGCACCAAACCAGAATGCCCCAAAATTCATGAGGCAAACACTGCGATCACTGAAAGGAGAAATAGATACCTCTACAATAATAGTTGGAGACTTCAATACACCACTCTCATCAATGGATAGAACATCTAGACAGAGGATCACTAACGAAACAGAGATGTTGAATTGTATGATAAATGAACTAGACTTGACAGACATTTATAGAACACTACATCCAACAACAGCAGGATACACTTTTTTCTCAAGTGCTCATGGAACATTCTCTAGGATAGACCACATGTTGGGTCACAAAGCAAGTCTCAACAAATTTAAAAATATTGATATTATACAAAACACTTTCTCAGAGCACAATGGAATGAAGTTGGAAATAAATAAAAGGCAGAAGGTCATAAAATTCACAAACATATGGAGGCTAAACAACACCCTCTTAGAAAACCAGTGGGTAAAGGAAGAAATTACAAGAGAAATTAGTAAATACCTCGAGGCAAATGACAATGAAAACACAACTTATCAAAACTTATGGGATGCAGCAAAGGTGGTGCTGAGAGGGAAATTTATTGCCCTAAATGCCTATATTAAAAGAGAAGAGAGAGCAAAAATTGAAGAGTTAACTGCTCACCTGGAGGAATTAGAGAAAGAACAGCAAACTAACCCCAAAGCAAGCAGAAGGGAAGAAATAACAAAGGTTAGAGCAGAAATAAATGCAATTGAGAACAGGAAAACAATAGAGAGAATCAACAAAACCAGAAGTTGGTTCTTTGAGAAAATCAATAAAATCGATGGACCACTGGCTAGGCTAACAAAAAAAGAGAGAGAGCAGATGCAAATAAATGCAATCAGAAATGGGAAAGGAAATATAACTACCGACCCTGCAGAAATTAAGGAGATAATGAGAAGATACTATGAGCAACTATATGCTAATAAACTAGACAACTTAGATGAAATGGACAACTTCCTAGAAAAGCATAAACAACCAACATTAATTCAAGAAGAAATAGATGACCTCAACAAACCAATCACAAGTAAAGAGATTGAGTCAGTCATCAAAAAGCTCCCAAAAAGGAAAAGCCCAGGACCAGATGGTTTCACATGTGAATTCTACCAAGCATTCAAGAACGAATTAGTACCAATCCTGCTCAATCTCTTCAAAAAAACTGAAGTAGAGGGAAAGCTACCTAACTCTTTCTATGAAGCCATCATCACCCTAATACCAAAACCAGGCAAAGATACTACAAAAAAAGAAAATTATAGACCAATTTCTTTAATGAATATAGACGCAAAAATCCTCAACAAAATACTCGCAAATCGAATCCAGCAGCACATTAAAAGAATTATACACCATGACCTGGTGGGATTTATTCCAGGTATGCAAGGCTGGTTCAACACAAGAAAATCAATTAATGTAATACACCACATCAATAATTCAAAGCAGAAGAACCACATGATCATCTCGATTGATGCAGCAAAGGCATTTGACAAAATTCAACATCCTTTCCTGATGAAAACACTTCAAAAGATAGGAATAGAAGGGAACTTTTTCAATATGATAAAGGCAATATATGAAAAACCCACAGCTAACATCACACTCAATGGGGAGAGACTGAAAGCTTTTCCTCTAAGATCAGGAACAAGACAGGGATGCCCACTATCACCATTGCTATTCAACATTGTGCTGGAAGTTCTAGCTAGAGCAATTAGACAAGAAAAAGAAATAAAAGGCATCCAAATTGGAGAGGAAGAAGTAAAACTTTCACTATTTGCAGATGACATGATTCTATATGTAGGAAATCCAGAAAAATCTACAGCAAAGCTACTAGAACTAGTCAATGAATACAGCAAAGTAGCAGGCTGCAAGATCAACACGCAAAAATCTGTAGTGTTCCTATACACAAGTAATGTGCAACAAGAGGAAGAAATCAAGAAAAAAATCCCATTTACAATAGCAACCAAAAGAATCAAGTATTTAGGAATAAACTTAACCAAGGACACAAAAGACCTTTACATAGAAAACTATAAGAAACTGCTAAAAGAAATTGAACAAGACCTGAAAAAATGGAAGAACATACCATGTTCATGGATTGGAAGACTAAATATAGTTAAGATGGCAATTTTACCTAAACTGATTTACAGATTCAATGCAATACCAATTCAAATCCCAACAACTTACTTTACAGAAATAGAAAAACCAATAACTAAATTTATTTGGAAGGGTAAGGTGCCCCGAATAGCCAAAAATGTCTTGAGAAAGAGGAGTGAAGTGGGAGGTCTCACACTACCTGACTTTGAAGCATATTATAAAGCTACAGTGCTCAAAACAGCATGGTACTGGAATAAGGACAGATATACTGATCAATGGAATCGAATTGAGTGTTCAGAAGTAGACCCTCACATCTATGGACAACTGATCTTTGATAAGGCAGTGAAGCCGAAGCAACTGGGAAAGAGCAGCCTGTTCAATAAATGGTGTTTGGAGAACTGGATATCCATTTCCAAAAGAATGAAAGAGGATGTCCATCTCACACCTTATACCAAAATTAATTCTAAGTGGATCAAAGACCTAAACATTAGCACCAAGACCATAAAACTCTTAGAAGAAAATGTAGGGCAATATCTTAAAGATCTTGTGAAAGGAGGTGGTTTCTTAGACCTCACACCCAAGGCACGAGCAACCAAAGAACAAATAGACAAATGGGATCTCCTCAAAATTAAACACTTTTGTACATCAAAGGACTTTGTCAGAAAAGTCAAAAGGCAACCTACACAATGGGAGATGATATTTGGAAACCACATATCAGATAAGGGTTTAATATCCCGAATATATAAAGGAATCCTGCATCTCAATAACAGAAAGACAAACAATCCAATTAAAAAATTGGCAAAAGACATGAACAGACATTTTTCTGAAGAGGAAATACAAATGGCTCAAAAGCATATGAAAAAATGCTCAACTTCACTGGCTATTAAGGAAATGCAAATCAAAACCACAATGAGATATCATCTCACACCTACCAGAATGGCCATTATCCAAAAAACAGAAAATGACAAGTGCTGGAGAGGATGTGGAGAAAGAGGCACACTTATTCATTGTTGGTGGGAATGTAGATTGGTACAGCCACTCTGGAAGACAGTATGGAGGTTCCTCAAGAAGCTAAATATAGATTTGCCATATGACCCAGCTATTCCATTGCTGGGTATATACTCAGAGGAACTGAAACTTAAGACACAAACAGACATTTGTAAACCAATGTTTATTGCAGCATTATTCACAATTGCCAAGAGATGGAAACAGCCCAAATGCCCATCAAAGGACGAGTGGATAAACAAACTGTGGTATATACACATGATGGAATATTATGCAGCTGTAAGACAGAACAAAGACATGGATCATGTAATAATGTGGATGAACCTTGAGGACATTATGTTGAGTGAAGTTAGCCAGAAACAAAAGGACAGATTCTGTATTGTCTCACTAATATGAACAGACATTAATGAACAAACTTTGGGAGTTAAAAGCTGACAACACAGGTGACCAAGAGATAGAAAGAGGGCAGAGATCAGCCATCTGATGCTGAAGGAGTACAGAATGTTTAGGATTGATTGCATAGATCCAGAAATAGATAGCATAATACTGTGTGATGATAGCACGGTATTGTAAGTACACTGAACAAAGATGTCTGTGAGTAAAGCTGAAAGAGGTGGGATAGGAGAATGTATGACACCAGAGTTAAAGATAGATGATAAAGACTGGGACTGTATAACGTGGCAAAAACTGGAGTGGCCAATGACTGTTATTAAATATACAAATATAAAAATGTTTTTGCATGTGGGAAAGCAAATGAATGTCAACCATGTAGAAATTTGAAAAAGGGATGGTATACAGGAAAAAACATAATCAAAGCAAACTGGAGTTTATGGTCAACAGTAACATTATAATATACCTCCATTAAATGTAACAAAGGCAATACGCCAACGCTAAATGTATATGAGAAGGGGATATAGGGGAGTAATATGGGATTCTTGGTAGTGGTGTTATTTGCTGTCCTTAGTAGTATATTGTATTGTATGATGTGTTATTTTTCTTTTTATCATTTTTTCTTATTGCTGAAAAAAAAAAAAAAAACAACAATTTTTCTTGTAGTAATCAGTATGTTCAAATGCTGATTGTGGTGATAAATGTACAACTTTATGATGATACCATGAACAACTGATTGTACACTGTGGATAAATGTATGGTATGTGAATATAACTCTATAAAATTGTAGGAAAATATATATATAGGAGTAAAAGTGTTGGAGAAAACACGGTGAGAGGGATGATGCCTCACCAATATGAACTAACTACAATGTATAAACTCAGAATTGAATCTTAGAACATAGCCTAACGTGGACACAATAATTGTAATAGTCCCTAGATTGTAAGCTCTTACAGCAGTTAACTCTATCCCTGACTTGTAAGGCCTATCTCTAAACTTTGAGATGCTGATCCCCTACCGTATGTTGTCACAAACATTGGGACTGGCGGTTTGATGTGCTGAGCCCTCGAGCATGGGACTTGCCCTTATGAAGCTCATTACCACAAAGGAGAGTCTAAACTTGTATGTAATGGTGCCTAAGAGTCTCCCCCTGAGTACCTCTTTGTTGCTCAGATGTGGCCCTCTCTCTCTCTAACTGAGCCATCTCGACAGGTGAACTCGCTGCCCTCCCCTCTACGTGGGACCCGACTCCCAGAGGTGTAAATCTCCCTGGCACCGCAGAGTATGACTTCCGGGAATGAATGTGGACCTGGCATCGTGGGACTGAGAGTATCTTCTTGACCAAAAGGGGAATGCAAAATGAGACGAAATGGTTTCAGTGGTTGAGAGATTCCAAATGGAGTCGAGAGGTCACTCTGGTGGACATTCTTATGCACTATATAGATAACATCTCTTAGGCTTTAATGTATTGGAATAGCTTTAAGTAAATAGCTGAAACTGCCAAACTCCAACCTAGCAGTCTGGACTCCTGAAGACAATTATACAATAATGTAGATTACAAGGGGTGACAGTGTGATTGTGAAGACCTTGTGGATCACACCCCCTTTATCTAGTGTATGGATGAGTGGAGGAATAGGGATAAAAACTAAAGGACAAATGGGGTGGGATGGGGGGATGATTTGGGTGTTTTTTTTCACTTTTATTTTTTATTCTTGTTCTGGTTCTTTCTGATGTAAGGAAAATGTTCAGAGATAGATTGTGGTGACGAACACATAACTATGTTATCATACTGTGGACAGTGGATTGTATATCATGGATGATTGTATGGTGTGTGAATGTATTTCAATAAAACTGAATTTAATAAAAAAAGAATTGAAGGAAAGGAGAAGGAAGAAGATGGTGGCATAGAGTGGAATGGAAGCTAGTTAGTCCCCCTGGACTAACTAATAAACAACCAGGAACAACTAGTAAATAATCTGGAATAACTGCTGGGGGACAAACATGACTGTTCACACATCATACACCAACCTGAATTTGGAGGAATGCCTGAGATCACAGCATAAAATCTGTAAGTAAAAACTGCAGACCCACGCAGAGACCCCTTCCCCCACAGCAGCCCAAACTGCAAAGCCTTGCTGTGATAAAGAGCAGCACTCTCTGAACAAGCGAATATACCTAAGCCCAGCTCCAACTGAGGTTTTAATTAACAAATGTTGACTACTCAATACAAGCTATGAATCCCCAACAAGCAGAGGCTTCTGGTGATGACTGACCTTGGAAACCCAAAGGATCTCTCTGGGAGAGAGGGGGAGCCCAGAGGACCAGGCGCTATCTCTGGCTAACAGGTGAAACTGAGGGTGGCTGCAGACTGGCCCTGAAGGGGGGCTTTCTGTCCCTTTTTCAACTCTAGAGAAAGCCTCCGCCATTTTTAGTTCCCAGCGCTCTCACCCAGATGACAGTGGAGATAGCAGAGTTAGAGAGACTATTCAAATGCAAATGATATCTCCCTAGAGAGTGTATCTTCCCTAAGAGGAAGAAGGTGGTGCCAAGCTAAGCTACCTGCCTTCCATTCAAAACTAGACCTCAGAGCCTGGGGGGAAAACAGCCATGGGCCACACCTCCTCACACCAGTCTGTAGTGACAGGCTGACAGGTGTCACCTGCTGGGCAGAAAAGCACAGTGGCTTGAGGCCTCACAGGGTGTATCAATCTTCTAAGACTTACCCTCAGGGAGACATGATACTGTTGTCTCCTTCTGAGACCTGAGCCCGTTCTGATCTGGGAAAACCTGATTGGGGTAACCAAGGAAACGAGATACCTAGACAGCAGAAAACTATAACCTACATTAAGAAAAACGAAGTTATGGCCCAGTCAAAGGAACAGACTTATACTTCAACTGAGATACAAGAATTGAAACAACTAATGCTAAATCAATTCAAAAAGTTTAAGGAAGATATGGCAAAAGAGATAAAGCATATAATGAAAACACTGGGCATATATAAGGTAGAAATTGAAAGTTCGAAAAAACAACTGGCAGAATCTATGGAAATGAAACGCACAATGTAAGATATGAAAGACACAAGGGAGACATACAACAGCAGATCTCAAGAGGCAGAAGAAAACACTCAGGAACTGGAGAAAAAGACACCTGAAATCCTACACACAAAGAAGCAGATGGAGAAAAGAATGGAAAAATATGAGCAACATCTCCTGGAATTGAATGACAACACAAAACAAAGGAATGTACATGTCATCAGTGTCCCAGAAGGAGAAGAGAAGGGAAAAGGGGCAGAAGCAATAATAGAAGTAATAATCAATAAAAATTTTCCATCTCTTATGAAAGACATAAAATTACCGATCCAAGAAGCGCAGCGTACCGCATACAGAATAGATCTGAATAGGCCTATGCCAAGACACTTAATCATATTATCAAATGTCAGAGACAAAGAGAGAATCCTAAAAGCAACAAGAGAAAAGCAATACATCACATACAAAACTTTGGTAATCAAAACTGCATGGTGCTGGCACAATGGGCCAGTAGAGACCAATGGAATTGAACTGAAAGTTCAGAAACAAACTCTCACAACTATGGCCAACTGATTTTTGACAATGGTGCCAGGTCCACTTCATGGAGTAGGAATAGTTTCTTTGACAAATGTTGCTGGGAAAAATGAATATCCATATGCAAAAGAATGAAGGTGGTCCCCTGCTTCACACCATATACAAAAATTGACTCAAAATGGATTAAAGGCCTAAATATAAGAACCGAAACTATGAAACTTCTAAAAGAAAACATAGGAAAGCATCTTAAGGATTTTGTGTTAGGCAATGTTTCCTCAGACTTTACACCCAAAGCACAAGCAACAAAAGAAAAAATAGATAAATGAGACCATCAAAATTTAAAACTTTTATGCCTCAAAGGACTTCATCATGAAAATAAAAAGACAATCTACAAAATGGGAGAAAATATTTGGAAATCACATATTCAGTAAGTGTTTAATATCCAGAATATATAAAGAAATCCCACAACTCAACAAAAAAAGACAAACAACTCAATTAAAAATGGACTTGAATAGACATTTCTCCAAAGGATATACAAATGGCAAAAAAAAAAACATGAAAAGCTGTTTGATAGCATTAGCCATGATATGCAAATCAAAACCACAATTAGATACCATTTCACACCCACTAGAGTGCTACTGTTCACAAAACAGAAAATAACAAGCATTGGAGAGGATGTGGAGAAATAGGAACACTCATTTATTGCTGGTGGGAATGTAAAATGGTGCAGCTAAAATGGTGCAGCTGCTGTGGAAGACAGTTTGGTGGTTCCTCAGAAAGGTAAGTGCAGAATTACCAAAAGACCCTGAAATCCCACTTCCTGGTATATATGCAAAAGAACTGAAAGCAGAGACAGGAAAAAATGTTTGTGCACCAATATTCGTGGTGGCATTATTCACAAGTGCCAAAAGATGAAAGCAACCCAAGTGCCCATCAACAGATGAATGGATAAACCAAATGTTGTATATATATTAAAGTATTGTTATTCAGCTGTAATAAGGAATGAAGTCCTGATACCTGCAACAGCATGGATGAACCTGAAGACATCATGGTGAGTGAAATAAGTCAGACACAAAAGAAAAAAATACGTATGATCTCACTGATATGAAATATTGGAATAAGCAAATTCAGAGTCAGATACAAGAATACAGGTTACCAGGGACTGGGGTGGGGGTAAGGAATGCTTAATTGGTACAGCATTTCTGTTTGGGGCAATGGAAAAATCTGGGTGATGGATGGGGGTGATGGTAGCACAAAGTTGTGAATATAATTACCAGCACTAGCAGTGAATTATATATTTGAATGTGGTTAAAAGCGGAAATTTTAGGTTGTATATATGTTACTAGAATAAAAATTTTTAAAAACATAAGACATTGCAAGACAAACAGTGAACCCTACTGTAAACTATGGATTATATTTAATAGTACAATTCTAATAATATTGTTTCATCAATTGTAACAAAGTTACCACACTAATGCAAATATTAAAAATAGGGAAAACTGTGTGTGAAGGGGGTACATGGGAATTCTGTATTTTCTGCAGGATTTTTTAGTAAATTTACTTCTCTAATAAAAATATATGATGAACACAGAATAAACTTTTGTTAAAAAAAAAAAAAAAGAAATAGAAATGATGGTAGAGCAGTAAGTTCTCATACTTCAAACTGCATGTGTTACCTGACGGAAAATTCAGCTATTCCCGTCTTATGCAGTAAAGTATGCTCTGTTCTAAATACCAATGAATGCTGATTTTTACAGTGTTGAAATAATTTACACTGTAATTTTGAGGGGGGAGGTATAAGACCTTTTATTTCTGCTGTAAAATGTCTCCATCCACCCCTCAACTTTTTTCAAGCTCTTAATAAAGTACCTACAAGCAACTCCATTCCAATTTTGATACAAAGCTTTGAAATAATACAAGTTTGGAACAATAGCTATACCAATGAGTGCATCTGCTTCCTAACCAGAGAAAGATATAACACTTTTGGGACAGGGAATTTTAAATCCATTTCTTTGTTTTTTAGAAACATTCCTTTATCTCTAAGCCTCAACAACACTTTTTTCTAATTCAAGGAGGAATACATGTGCAAGGAGAATGAAATTAACACATTACATGTACAATCTCAGTAAATAAACATGAAAACCTTTTGGTTGCACATCAGTAGCCATATTCATTTAGTAAAATGTTAAAATGCTATCGTATTGCCCAGCCTAGCCTTTTAATTTCTGGTAAAAACTAAAACAAACAAACAAACTATTAAATAAGAACTTGAAATTTTCCTCTTCCAGTGTAATCAGACAAACATCAAAAACAGCTGAATCTGTTTTCCATTTCAGAGCCACTTTCATTCTCCTAGTCAATATCCTTCCCTGCTTCCTGGTACAATGGTTTTCCTCTTTTCAGTCAATTATCTGTCTAAAGTGTTAGCTGATAGCTAAAGCAGGAAGAGTGGTTTAATACATTTGCAGCAAACTTGTTATAAACAGCCTCACTTTGCCCTATTGCACGTGGCAGACATTGCTAATCTATTGCTGAAACAGCATCACATTCCTTCTCGACAAAGTGCTACCAGCAGTTATTTGCAATCAGTCAGAACTGGTACAAAAAAAGCCATTCCTTCAACTAACCTTTATGGAACTCCTATCATATTCCAGTCACTGCTGTCTCTGGAAATAAAGTGATGAGAAAAACAGAAAATGTCCTTGATGACGTGATAGAGTGGTGAATAAGAAGGACAATGTCCTTTATTTTCTTAGGATACTAGTATTTTATAGGTGTTTCTGAAAACAGAAACCTCTGAAAATCCAGAAGAATGAAACTTCAGATGTAGATGACATAGGTATTTGGGGCTGTAGACCTCATCAAATAACCATTATATTCATGCAAGCTTCCTGCTAAAAGTCCATAATCCTAGCATTGCATCATTAGGTCAAATTTTTTATTACAATTAAAACTTCTGAAATTGGGGGAGAATGAATAAACCGGAGGGAGTATTCCTTTTCCCTCCTTCCTTCTTTCCAGATGCTTCATGCCTACTATGTGCTAAATGGGGATCTAAGGATGAGTAAGCTTCATTCTCTGCCATTGTAATGCTCAGTGTAATATGAGGGATGTGGAATTATAAACATGTGAACTCAAAGTAATACCATGGATTCCTAAGTCTGGAGCTCTCTGTGGCAGTTTCACAGACCCTAGTATGTAATCAATTCAATGCAGAAGTTTTAGAGTAAATACCTGGAGGTAATGAATTACTTTTAAGAACTAGGAGCTAGGGATCAATTACTATTCTTCCTGAAAACTGTTGGATGCCAGTTGGGTTTGGCCATCTATCTTAAGTTCTCAATGAGTTTTAAATAAATATTTGAACAAACAAACAAACAAATAAATAAAGTGAACCTTGGGGGTGGGGGTGAGGGGCTCCAGTTAATTTATTATTAAATTTTGAGGGGAAAAAAATTAAGCTATTACCTTTACTAGAATTCTGGAAGTTCCTACCCTACTTCCTTCCACTGTTGTGAAGCTGGAAAAGTTTTCTGAATGTCTAGCTATTCTTAAAGTATTAGACCCGCTCTACAGATGAGAAAATGGAGATGCTAAAATTTCATGAGCTGGGACTTGAGCCCATAATATACTAGGTCTGGGTCAAATGCTCTTTCTCAGTCAGGCTTCTGGAAATGTAATGAGCATCCTAACTTTTCTCCAAATCAGGGTCTTAGAAACAGCCTCTTTGAACTTCTGCAATGTTTTTCTTCTCTGTGTGACTGCAGTAGTATTTATCAAGGTTAATACTGTTTGTTTAGTATAGCTGTCCGCCAAAGCATTGCCATGACATTCTAGGTCTTGGTGTTTGCACACAAAGTGATTTTCTTTGGCAACAGCATCCAAAAAGTCTTTAATTTGTCATCCACTTGTTATAGATTTTGTTAAGGTTAGAAATATCTTTGTTTCTAAATCATTTTGAATTCATGGACTACCCCAGAAGCACGTTTATCACCAGTATAAATATTTGCTCTTTTACTTTTTGCCAGCTGGCAGTCCTGGGTAAGGGCAATTGTGTTAGTCATCCGAGCTAATTTAATTTCTGGGTGTGGTCCGTATTTTAGGGGTGAATTAAAGTCTATAACAGTATTTAAAAAAAAAAAAACAAATAAAATTAGGCCAAGGCTATCCAAAGGAATCGCTAACAAAATGGTTGAAAAGTAAGCAAAAAGCAAGAGGGCTAACAATGATTTAATGACAAAAAGGACCCTCTATTGATCTGGGTATAAAACTTGGGCATTTTACATGAAAGACCCAAATTCTAATTTCAGTCCTTTAGCACATTCTTTATCTAACAAATAAAGGATCTACTAATATACCTTTGTTTGTATGCATTTAGGAACATATGAAACATACATAGTATTTAAAGTTTTAAAATAAAATTAACTATCAGTACCTTAAATAAAGCAATATAAATCACATAAAATTCATTATTTGAATGAACTAACAATTTCTTAAACAAATGGATAATCAAATCTATTATACTATACATATATGTGTATCTCTCTACAATTCTTGATCCCTGTATAATCAACCATCTTTTAAAAAGATCTTTAAAGACCACCATCTTTAAGGTAATCAATCTTTTTTTTTTCTCTAGATACAAGAGATGCTCAGAGGATTAAAGGTCAAAACTCATCCAGATAATTTTTTTATGAGCAGTTATCTCCTATTATTTTAAAAAATTATAAAAAGAAAAAAGACAAACCTATATAACATTTGCCTTACTACCCAAAGCCATTTTCATATTTTGTTGCACGGTAAATTAAAATTATGTTTAGTGAGCAATTTATTAGTCTTTTTTTTCCTTACACTCCTGAAGTGTACATGCGTTTGAAGACGATTTATTAATTAACTTAGGTCTAAGTTTTTAACATTAGTTAAGAATCTGGAAATTACAATTTAGCTAACATTAAATCTTTGTGAATTGTAGTATTGTGAGAATTTTGTAAAATTAAACTGACAATTGTTATTTAAATACAATTTTATATATTATTAAAAATTTTATATATAATTTTTAATTTTAATTTAACATTGATCTTGAATAAAGAAAAACACTGTGCTAACTTTTTTTATGGCAAACTTGTTAAAAACTCTGAATCTTGTCAAAGCTTCAGGATTGCCACTCAAACAATGGAAAACCCAGGTAAAACAAAATTCCTTCTTTTGTTTGGGTTTGGGTTTTTCCCTTTTAAAAAAATTTAACAAAGAAGTTACAAGTTTACAGAAAAATCATTACTATTTTTTTCTCTGTTAAAATGAGATTTCTTAATGCTATTTCTTAAGACTGCTGATGTGCTGCCAATTTCCCAAGGCGAAGTTAGATCTTTACAAGGGAGTTCTTACTGCTTAACTAAAGTGTCTCAGATGATTCTTATGATGAAGCACCTGAATATCATTATTGAGATAAACTTGGCCAATACAGTTTTTTCGTTTTTAAGTGAACTTTTATATGAAGTTGACCTGTTTCCACGGCTTGACAGAAATTATCATTTGCTTCTGCTTTAACTCTCCCATTCTCTGTAGTGTAAAACACTCTCTATCAGGCCTGTATTTCCTAGGTTTGGGTAGTTTAATGGTCCAGTTATATCCCTTGTACATTCAGAGCTATGTAGCCTATGGCTATGTAAGAAATATTTATTCATAATGTTAATGATGGGGCTTAAAATCTACTCAGATACGACATGGCAAGATCAGTTCTTATATGCCATGAGTAGGTTCAGTATCTGTAGTGAAGAATTAAAATCGGTTAACTCAAGATGCTCAACATCATTAGCCATTAAGAAAATGCAAATAAAAGCCACAATGAGATACCACTTCACACCTCGAATGATTGTTATTATTAAGTATGGACAAATACGCAGAGAAATTGGAACATTCCTACATTGCAGATCGAAATGTAAAATGGTACAGCCCCTATGGAAAACAGTATGGTAGTTCCTCAAAAAGTTGAAGAGAATTACTTATGACCTGGCAGTCCCACTTCCTGCTATATAGCCCAAAGATATGCAAGCAGGGACTCAAACAGATACTTGTACAACAATTTTTATAGCAGCATTATTCACAATAGCCAAAAGGTGGAAACAACCCAATTGTCCATCAACAGATGAACAGATAAACATGTTTTTTATGCATACCATGGAATACTATTCAGGCATAAAAGGAATGAAGTTCTGATAACATATGACAACATGGATGAACCTTGAAGACATCGTGTTGAGTGATATAAGCCAGACACAAAAGGACAAATATTATATGATCTCAAATATGAGCAATCTAGAATAAGCAAATCCTCAGAGACAGAAAGTAGAGTCAAGGTTACCAGGGACTGGGGAAGGAGTGATGGTGAATTATTGCTTAAAGGTTAAAGAGTTTCTGTACTGAGTGATGAAAAAGTATTAGTCATGGAAAGTGGTGATGGTAGTACAACATTGTAAAAGGAAGTAATGCAACTGAATTATACACTTAAAAGTGGTGAAAATAGCAAATTTTATATTATATATGTTACCACAATTTTTTTAAAAAACTGTTAACTAACCTGGCAAGTTGAAAGCAGGGTTTATTCGATCAAGAAAAAGTGCCATTAAAAATGTCATGGCCATTTCTTCTCCTTTTTCCTAATTTCTTGACTTTGAGTTTTCTTCCTGGTCTAATTTTCCTCAGGTAAGGAGGAAAAAGGAGTATGGTCAAGAAAATATAATTATAACAATGAACAATCAATTGGTTGTCTTTCTTCCACTCAGACATTGGCTGGTCTAGTAAACTGAAGGGTTATTGTCTAGAAGGAGAAATATCAGTCATTTTTCATTAGTGATGAAGATTAATCCCTTTGTGGCCACAGCACCCTGGGCTGTGTCTGTCACATAGGAAATGCTCTGTGGTCTTATGGATATTTTCCCCCCACATTGTCAATTGCTCTAAAGTAGTTCAGTGCCATTTTCTTATAAGAAAGTTCTCAGTGGAAAATCATGAAGTCTCCAAGGTTCATGCCACCTCTAAGTGTAATTTCTGATTTTTATCGTATAAGATCTATAGCTCTGTGGCAATGTAAAGCCAACTTTTAATTTCTAAAAATAATAGCATCTATAAAAATAGCTTCTGAAAACATAAGCATGGACATTTTCTTTTTCCTGTGGGAGACTATGAAAGTGCACTGACTTGGTCTCATTTGCTCTTGTTAGGCAAGACTAATGTGCATATTACTGTTCTCTATTGGTGTGCATTTGTAGAGTAATTTCCACTTATAACTGTTGTAATTCCTTTTATTTTTAATTAAAAGATTCAAAAAGGAACTGAATATGACTCCTGGAGAGGAATCTAGACCCGGCATCGTGGGATGGAGAACATCTTCTTGACCCAAAGGGGGATGTGAAAGGAAATGAAATAAGCTTCAGTGGCAGAGAGATTCCAAAAGGAGCCGAGAGGTCACTCTGGTGGGCACTCTTAGGCACAATACAGACAACCATTTTTAGGTTCTAATGAATTGAAATAGCTAGCAGTAAATACCTGAAACTATCAACCTACAACCCAGAACCCATGAATCTTGAAGATGATTGTATAAAAATGTAGCTTATGAGGGGTGACAATGTGATTGGGAAAGCTGTGTGGACCACACTCCCCTTTGTCTAGTTTATGGATGGAGGAGTAGAAAAATGAGGGCAAAAAAAAGGGCACCAAGTGTTCTTTTTTGCTTTAATTGTTCTTTTTCACTTTAATTTTTATTGTTACTGTTCTTGTGTGTGTGGTGGTGAAAATGTCAAAGATTAATTTTGGTGATGAATGCACAACTATATAATGGTACTGTAAACAATTGAATGCATGCTTTGTTTTGTACGCCTGCATGGTATGTGAATATATCTCAATAAAATGAATCAGAAAAAAAAAAAAAAGAAACCACTGAAGTAGTTACGGTGCTTGAGTCCATAACTGAAGGTCGAGCTGTTGTCCAAAGTCACAGAACCAAGTGCCATTGCAGTCTGTGTCCCCTGTGTCCCCTCCCCCTCCCTTGCTTCCAGGCCTGTGCTGCCAGCCAATCTACTCTGCCAAGCACCTGCCAAGGGAAAGGTGCTGAAGACCATGGGTGGTGGTGGGACCAAGCAGGGACAATGGTCTCCTAGCCTGCAGAGGCCCTTTTAACAGGTTTGAATTAGTTTGGTCCCATGGAAAAATTTGCATTTTCAGCCCCCTAACTCTTGAGCCTCTGTTGAGATAATTTACCATAGTAACAAATAAAAATAGTAACAGCTATCATATATTTGCTCATTTCTTCTACCTCATATCATTAGACTATATTAACGAGTCAATGTATATATTTATTTTTTTTTAATCATCATTTTATTGAGATATATTCACATACCACGCAGTCATACAAAACAAATTGTACTTTCGATTGTTTACAGTACCATTACATAGTTGTACATTCATCACCTAAATCAATCCCTGACACCTTCATTAGCACACACACAAAAATAACAAGAATAATAATTAGAGTGAAAAAGAGCAATTGAAGTAAAAAAGAACACTAGGTACCTTTGTCTGTTTGTTTGCTTCCCCTACTTTTCTACACATCCATCCATAAACTAGACAAAGTGGAGTTTGGTCCTTATGGCATTCCCAATCCCACTGTCACCCCTCATAAGCTACATTTTTATACAACTGTCTTCGAGATTCATGGGTTCTGGGTTGTAGTTTAATAGTTTCAGGTATCCACCACCAGCTACCCCAATTCTTTAGAACCTAAAAAAGGTTGTCTAAAGTGTGCTTAAGAGTGCCCACCAGAGTGATCTCTCGGCTCGTTTTGGAATCTCTCTGCCACTGAAGCTTATTTCATTTCCTTTCACATCCCCCTTTGGTCAAGAAGATGTTCTCCATCCCACGATGCCGGGTCTACATTCCTCCTCGGGAGTCATATTCCACGTTGCCAGGGAGATTCACTTCCCTGGGTGTCTGATCCCACGTAGGGGGGAGGGCAGTGATTTCACCTTTCAAGTTGGCTTAGCCAGAGAGAGAGGGCCACATCTGAGCAACAAAGAGGCATTCAGGAGGAGACTCTTAGGCACAAATACAGGGAGGCCTAGCCTCTCCTTTGCAGCAACCGTCTTCCCAAGGGTAAAACTTATGGTAGAGGGCTCAACCCATCAAACCACCAGTCCCCTATGTCTGTGGTCATGTTAGCAACCATGGAGGTGGGGTAGGCGAATACCCCTGCATTCTCCACAGGCTCCTCAAGGGGGCACTACATCTTTTTTTTTTTTTTTCCTTGTTTGTCTTTTTTCTTTTTTTTTTTTTTTTTAACTTTCCCTTCTTTTTTCAAGTCAACTGTATGAAAAAAAAAGTTAAAAAGAAAACAAACATACAATAAAAAAACATTTCAAAGAGACCATAGCAAGGGAGTAAGAAAAAGACAACTAACCTAAGATAACTGCTTAACTTCCAACATGTTCCTACTTTACCCCAAGAAAGTTACATAATATAGCAACATTTCAGTGAACTTGTTCCTACTACATCCATCAGAAATTATCAGACCATAGTCATTTCTGGGCATCCCCAGAACATTAAATAGCTTATCTGTTCTTCTTGGATTATTGTTCCCCCTTCCTTAATTGCTCTCTACTGCTAGTTCCCCTACATTCTACATTATAAACCATTTGTTTTACATTTTTCAAAGTTCACATTAGTGGTAGCATATAATATTTCTCTTTTTGTGCCTGGCTTATTTCGCTCAGCATTATGTCTTCAAGGTTCATCCATGTTGTCATATGTTTCACCAGATCGTTCCTTCTTACTGCCGCGTAGTATTCCATCGTGTGTATATACCACATTTTATTTATCCACTCATCTGTTGAAGGACATTTGGGTTGTTTCCATCTCTTGGCAATTGTGAATAATGCTGCTATGAACATTGGCGTGCAGATATCTGTTCGTGTCACTGCTTTCCGATCTTCCGGGTATATACCGAGAAGTGCAATCGCTGGATCGAATGGTAGCTCTATATCTAGTTTTCTAAGGAACTGCCAGACTGACTTCCAGAGTGGCTGAACCATTATAGAGTCCCACCAACAATGAATAAGAGTTCCAATTTCTCCACATCCCCTCCAGCATTTGTAGTTTCCTGTTTGTTTAATGGCAGCCATTCTAACCGGTGTTAGATGGTATCTCATTGTGGTCTTAATTTGCATCTCTCTAATAGCTAGTGAAGCTGAACATTTTTTCATGTGTTTCTTGGCCATTTGTATTTCCTCTTCAGAGAACTGTCTTTTCATATCTTTTGCCCATTTTATAATTGGGCTGTCTGTACTATTGTCATTGAGTTGTAGGATTTCTTTGTATATGCAAGATATCAGTCTTTTGTCAGATACATGGTTTCCAAAAATTTTTTCCCATTGAGTTGGCTGCCTCTTTACCTTTTTGAGAAATTCCTTTGAGGTGCAGAAACTTCTAAGCTTGAGGAGTTCCCATTTATCTATTTTCTCTTTTGTTGCTTGTGCTTTGGGTGTAAAGTCTAGGAAGTGGCCTCCTAATACAGGGTCTTGAAGATGTTTTCCTACATTATCTTCTAGGAGTTTTATGGTACTTTCTTTTATATTGAGATCTTTGGTCCATTTTGAGTTAATTTTTGTGTAGGGTGTGAGGTAGGGGTCCTCTTTCATTCTTTTGGATATGGATATCCAACTCTCCCAGCCCCATTTGTTGAAAAGACCATTATGGCTCAGTTCGGTGACTTTAGGGGCCTTATCAAAGATCAGTCGGCCATAGATCTGAGGGTCTATCTCTGAATTCTCAATTCGATTCCATTGATCTATATGTCTATCTTTGTGCCAGTACCATGCTGTTTTGACAACTGTGGATTTATAATAAGCTTCAAAGTCAGGGAGTGTAAGTCCTCCCACTTCGTTTTTCTTTTTTAGAGTGTCTTTAGCAATTCGAGGCATCTTCCCTTTCCAAATAAATTTGATAACTAGCTTTTCCAAGTCTGCAAAGTAGGTTGTTGGAATTTTGATTGGGATTGCATTGAATCTGTAGATGAGTTTGGGTAGAATTGACATCTTAATGACATTTAGCCTTCCTATCCATGAACATGGAATATTTTTCCATCTTTTAAGGTCCCCTTCTATTTCTCTTAGTAGAGTTATGTAGTTTTCTTTGTATAGGTCTTTTACATCTTTGGTTAAGTTGATTCCTAGGTACTTGATTTTTTTAGTTGCTATTGAAAATGGTATCTTTTTCTTGAGTGTCTCTTCAGTTTGTTCATTTCTAGCATATAGAAACATTACTGACTTATGTGCATTAATCTTGTATCCCGCTACTTTGCTAAATTTGTTTATTAGCTCTAGTAGGTGTATCGTTGATTTCTCAGGGTTTTCTAGATATAAGATCATATCATCTGCAAACAATGACAGTTTTACTTCTTCTTTTCCAATTTGGATGCCTTTTATTTCTTTGTCTTGCCGGATTGCCCTGGCTAGCACTTCCAGCACAATGTTGAATAACAGTGGTGACAGCGGGCATCCTTGTCTTGTTCCTGATCTTAGAGGGAAGGCTTTCAGTCTCTCACCATTGAGTACTATGCTGGCTGTGGGTTTTTCATATATGCTCTTTATCATGTTGAGGAAGTTTCCTTCAATTCCTACCTTTTGAAGTGTTTTTATCAAAAAGGGATGTTGTATTTTGTCAAATGCTTTTTCAGCATCTATTGAGATGCTCAATTGATTTTTCCCTTTCGAGTTTTTAATGTGTTGTAATACATTGATTGTTTTTCTTATGTTGAACCATCCTTGCATGCCTGGAATGAACCCCACTTGGTCATGGTGTATGATTTTTTTAATGTGTCTTTGGATTCGATTTGCAAGTATTTTGTTGAGGATTTTTGCATCTATATTTATTAGGGAGATTGGCCGGTAGTTTTCCTTTTTTGTAGCATCTTTGCCTGGTTTTGGTATTAGATTGATGTTAGCTTCATAAAATGAGTTAGGTAGTGTTCCATTTTTTTCAATGTTTTGAAAGAGTTTGAGTAAGATTGGTGTCAGTTCTTTCTGGAAAGTTTGGTAGAATTCCCCTGTGAAGCCATCTGGCCCTGGGCATTTATTTGTGGGAAGATTTTTGATGACTGATTGGATCTCTTTGCTTGTGATGGGTTGGTTGAGGTCTTCTATTTCTTCTCTGGTCAGTCTAGGTTGTTCATATGTTTCCAGGAAATTGTCCATTTCTTCTACATTATCCAGTTTGTTGCCATACAGTTGTTCATAATATCCTCTTATAATTTTTTTAATTTCTTCAGGATCTGCAGTTATGTCACCTTTTTCATTCATTATTTTGTTTATATGGGTCTTCTCTCTTTTTGATTTTGTCAGTCTAGCTAGGGGCTTGTCAATCTTGTTGATCTTCTCTAAGAACCAACTTTTGGTGATATTTATCCTTTCTATTGTTTTTTTGTTCTCTATGTCATTTATTTCTGCTTTAATCCTTGTTATTTCTTTTCTTGTACTTGGTTTAGTATTGGTTTGCTGTTCATTTTCTAGCTTCTTCAGTTGATCCATTAGTTCTTTGATTTTGGCTCTTTCTTCCTTTTTAATATATGCGTTTAGTGCTATAAATTTCCCCCTTAGCACTGCTTTTGCTGCATCCCATAGGTTTTGGTATGTTGTGTTCTCATTTTCATTCGTCTCTACATATTTAGCAATTTCTCTTGCTATTTCTTCTTTAACCCACTGATTGTTTAGGAGTGTGTTGTTTAACCTCCAGGTATTTGTGAATTTTCTAAGTCTCTGATGGTTATTGACTTCTAATTGTATTCCATTGTGGTCAGAGAATGTGCTTTGAATAATTTCAATCTTTTTAAATTTATTGAGGCTTGTTTTATGTCCCAGCATATGATCTATTCTGGAGAAAGTTCCGTGAGCACTAGAAAAGTATGTGTATCCTGGTGATTTGGGATGTAATGTCCTGTAGATGTCTGTTAAATCTAATTCATTTATCAGATTGTTTAGGTTTTCAATTTCCTTATTGGTCTTCTGTCTGGTTGATCTATCTATAGGAGAGAGTGATGTGTTGAAGTCTCCCACAATTATTGTGGAAACATCAATTGCTTCCTTTAGTTTTGCCAATGTTTCTCTCATGTATTTTGTGGCACCTTGATTGGGTGCATAGACATTTATGATTGTTATTTCTTCTTGCTGAATTGCCCCTTTTATTAGTATGTAGTGGCCTTCTTTGTCTCTCAAAACATCCCTGCATTTGAAGTCTATTTTATCTGAGATTAATATTGCTACACCTGCTTTCTTTTGGCTGTAGCTTGCATGAAATATTTTTTTCCATCCTTTCACTTTCAGTTTCTTTGTGTCCCTGTGTCTAAGATGAGTCTCTTGTATGCAACATATTGATGGTTCATTTTTTTTGATCCATTCTGCGAATCTATATCTTTTAATTGGGGATTTTAATCCATTTACATTCAACGTTAAAACCGTGAAGGCATTTCTTGAATCGGCCATCTTATCCTTTGGATTATGTTTGCCATATTTTTCCCTCTCTCTATTAATATCCTTTATTGTACCCATACCGAATCTCTTTAGTACTGAACCTTTCTCCAAGTCTCTCTGTCCTGTCTTTGTTTCTCTGTCTGTAGGGCTCCCTTTAGTATCTCCAGTAGGGCAGGTCTCTTGTTAGCAAATTCTCTCAGCATTTCTTTGTCTGTGAAAAATTTAAGCTCTCCCTCAAATTTGAAGGAGAGCTTTGCTGGATAAAGTATTCTTGGCTGGAAATTCCTCTCACTCAGAATTTTAAATATATCGTGCCACTGCCTTCTCGCCTCCATGGTGGCTGCTGAGTAGTCACTACTTAGTCTTATGCTGTTTCCTTTGTATGTGGTGAATTGCTTTTCTCTTGCTGCTTTCAGAACTTGCTCCTTCTCTTCTATGTTTGACAGTGTGATCAGTATATGTCTCGGAGTGGGTTTTTTTGGATTTATTCTATTTGGAGTTCGCTGAGCATTTATGATTTGTGTATTTATGTTGTTTAGAAGATTTGGGAAGTTTTCCCCAACAATTTCTTTGAATACTCTTCCTAGACCTTTACCCTTTTCTTCCCCTTCTGGGACACCAATGAGTCTTATATTCGGACGTTTCATATTATCTATCATATCCCTGAGGTCCATTTCGAGTTTTTCAATTTTTTTCCCCATTCTTTCTTTTATGCTTTCATTTTCCATTCTGTCATCTTCCAGGTCACTGATTCGTTGTTCAACTTCCTCTAGTCTTGTACTATGAGTGTCCAGAATCTTTTTAATTTGGTCAACAGTTTCTTTAATTTCCATAAGATCATCCATTTTTTTATTTAGTCTTGCAATGTCTTCTTTATGCTCTTCTAGGGTCTTCTTGATTTCCTTCATATCCCGTACTATGGTCTCATTGTTCATCTTTAGTTCTTTGAGTAGCTGCTCTAGGTGTGTCTCTTCTGGTCTTTTGATTTGGGTGCTTGGGCTTGGGTTATCCATATCGTCTGGTTTTTTCATATGCTTTATAATTTTCTGTTGTTTTTGGCCTCGTGGCATTTGCTGAACTTGATAGGGTTCTTTTAGGGTTTGCAGACCAGTTGAAGTCCTTATCTCTAATTTATCAGATCTACAGCTTCGTGGAGTACACTTTCTCTAACTAACCAGCAGGTGGCGTCCACGAGCCACCTGTTCTCCACAAGCCAGATCTCCCCTGCTTAGCCTTTTTGGTGAGTGGGGGAGTGAGTCTTGTGGGGCCCAATTGGTGTACCAAGCTTGCGTGTGTAGTTGGTGTTGCCTGCCCTGTATGTGGGGCGTGTTTCTGGGCAGTCGGGGAGGGGGGGGTGGCCCTAACAATCAAATCTCCCTGATGATCCTAGAGTTTTAAAGCTACTGCAATAGTCTAATCCTTCAGTTCAGTCCTGCCACAGTTTGTCTCTGCCACTGACCCACAAGTCTTTGGTATTGGCGTATGGCTCCTGAGACTTGCAAGTGGGCCCCTCTTCCAGGCTGTGCACCCCGGGTCCTCTGTTGAGGGATGACTGTGCTATGTCACAGGTGAGTGCCGTCCCCCCAGGGCAGTTCTGGGCTGCTGGGCTGTGTTGGGAGGCTCCCAGTCTGCTCAAATGATGGCTGAATGGGGCTCTGTTAATTCACACTGCTCCCCCTTCCCAGCTCTGGGACATTCAGCTGAGGTTGCAGGGAAGGCTAATGTCCACGCCCAGTTTTGTGGTGTGTGCCTGTTATTTGAAGCACTTCCGTCACACTGGGTTGTCTGGGGCAGCTCTGGGCTATGGGGCTGGCGATGGGCAGGAGTGTTTCCTGTCCACCAGGATGGTGGCTGTGAGCGGACACCCCCCCTTTCCTGGGAAGTTGTGCTGTCCAGTGAATTTTCTCAGCCACTGGACCACTGCCTTTTGTCTCAGAGCTCTCTTAGTTCTGCTCTTGACTTGACGTGCCCAAATTTCAATTCTTTGAAGCTTTCTGTATTGAGCTTCTTAGAGTAATTGTTTTAGAAAAAGCAAAAAGGATTAAAAAAAAAAACAAAAAAAAAAAAACGGCCCTCCTCAGAGATCTAATGGGTTATTGAAATGCTAATAGACAAAGCAACCAGGGCCATTAAGGAAAGGTGCACAGGGCAGAGAGATCAGCCTTGCTTTGGGATTTGCATATGCGCCTCAAGGCCTGATCTCCGCCCTTCCCCTTTCTGTGTTCACCAGAACTCCAAAAATCCTCTGCTTTTATTTTGGAGTTTTTCGTGTTGTTTTTTCTCATAGCCTGTCTCCTCTCCGCTGGGCTGGCCGCTCTCAGAGTCTCTGGTGTCTGGTCTCAGTCTATCTATGGTTGGAGTTTGAATCAGTAGAATGAGTTTCCGATAAGAGCAGCCACTGCAATTCTCCCTTCTCCTTCCTGGAGCTGACAGCCCCTCCTCCCCCGGGACTGAGCCTGGCAGGGAGGGGCGCGGGTCCCCTGGCCGCAAAAACTTACAGATTTCGCTGATCTCAGCAGTTCCACGTTTTCATGAGTGTTGTATGAAGTATGCCCAAAGACAGATTGCTCTGTGGTGTCCAGTCCACGCAGTTCCTGGCTTTTTACCTACTTTCCTGGAGGAGTAACTAAAACATACAGCTCACCAGTCTGCCATCTTGCCCCGCCCAATGTATATATTTAAAAACAAGCAGTACAAGTAAAAAGCAAGCTCAAAAATATACATAGTTCTCAAAAGTACATTCTTATTGCAAGTTACAAGATATCTAGATGAAACTAGAAAGAGTGTGGTTGTGTGTGTGTGTTTACAAGAAAATACTCTGTTCAAATTCAATTTAGTAATGGTTAGGTCCGTGTCAGAGTCAGGATGTGGGTGAAGGTCAGGATGAGGATCAGTGTGAGGCTCTGGTGTGGGTCAGGGTCACCGTCAGAATGAGAGAGTCAGATTCAGGGTGAAGGTAAGGTTCAGGTCAGGGTCATGATCAAGGTCAGGGTCATGGTGAGGGTCAGGATCAGAATCATTGTCAGGGTCAGGATCAGGGTCCAGGTGTATGTCAAGATCATGGTGAGGGTCAGGTTGAGTAAAGGGTTTTGTATCAGGATGAGGGTAAAAGGAGGGTCAGGAACAGGGTCAGGGTCAGAGTAAATTTGAAGCTCAGAGTCAGGGTGAGGGTGAGTGGGCATTTCAAAGTTAGTATCAGTGTAATGGTCAGCTTCAGAGACAGGGTCAGGATAAGGATCAAGGTCATTTTCAAGGTCATGATGAGGGTCAGTGTAAGGGTCAGGGTCAGAGTAAGAGTCAAGGTGGGGATAAGAGTCAAGGTCACTTTGGGGTCAAGATAAGAGATTAGGACAGGGTCAAAGTGAGAGAGATAAGTTCAGGATAGAGGTCCTTGTTCAGGGAAGAGTGGGGGTGAGGTCAAATTCAGTATGTGAGGTAAGAGTTAAGGTATGATCTGGATCACAGTCAGGGTATGGTGAGAACCATAGAAGGTGTAGGGTGAGAATCAGATTCAGGATGAAGAGATTGCCAGGGACAGGGAGAGCATCAGGATCAAGGTGAGCATCAGAATCAGAATCGAGACATGGGTCAGGATCAGGGTGAGGGAGAGAGTGAGATTCATGCTCAGGGTAAGGGTCAAGTGAAGAGTCAAGGACATGGTGAAGTTGACAGTAAGGGTCTGGGTCAGAATAAGGTTGAAGATACAGGTGAGGGTCAGTGTCAGGGTCACAGTTAGGAACAGGGTCAGTATGAGGGTGAGGTTCAAGATCAGGTGAGTTTCAGGGCCAAGTGCTAGGTCAGGATATGTCTGAAGTTAAGATTCTAAGTCAGGTCAAGGTCATGGTAATGGTGAATGTCACTGTAAAGGTTAGGTGCATGGTGACTATGGGAGTCAGTTCAGAGTAAAGTTCAGCATCAGTCAGTGTTGGGAATATGGTGAATGATGGGGTCAGGGTGAGGTAAGGGTGAGTGACATGGTTTGATCCTGATGAATTTCAGGGTCAAGTTCAGATTCAAAGTCAGGGTCAACTTCAGTGTGAGGGTCAAAACCAAGTTGAGGGACAGAGTGAGGGTCAGTGTCTCTGTGAGTGTCACAGTCAGGTCAACATTGGGTTCAAGGTCAGAATCAAGGTGAACATCAATGTTGGAGTTAGGAAAAATCTGGGTGAAGGTCCTGGTGAGGATCAAAGTCAGGGTGAGGGTCAGGATGATGGTCTAAGTTAGATAAGCTTCAGGGACATGGTAAGGGTCAGCTTTAGGAAAGTGTGAGGGCTTAGAATGATTGTCAGGGTGAGCATCAGAGTCAGAGTTAGGTCAATGTGAAGACGAGGTACTGACTAGGATCAGGGTCAGAATCGGGCAGGGAGAAGGTTATGCTCTGAATGAGGGTAAGGGTGAGAGTAGGGGTCAGAGTGACAGTCAACATCAGGTTCATCATCAGAGATAAGGTAAGGCTGAAGGTCATGGTCAGGGTTAAGTGCAGTATACACAGTTATTTTGAGATCAAAGGGGCATTCTGGGTCTGTGGCGGGGGGGGGCAGATAATAATCAAGACTGCAGATATGGTGAAAGTAAGGATGAGGATAACATTCAGGATGAAGGTCAGGGTCTGCATAAGGGCCAGAGTAACAGTCAAGGTCAGGTGATGGTTAGCTGGGGTCAGAATCAGAGAAAAATGATCAGTGTCAGGGTAAGGTGAGTTTGATAGTGTCAGGTTGAGGATCAAGGTCAGAGGGTCAAGCTGAAGGTCAGGGTAAAGGTTAGTGTCAGGTAAATTTCAGGGCCAAATTCAGGATCAGGGTCAGTGTGAGGATAGTGTAGAGTTCAAATCAAGGTTAGCGAAGGGTTGAGTGTTGGGTACAGTTCAGTTTCAGGGTGAGTGCCAGAATCAAGGTGAGGGTAAAGTTCTGGTTCAGGGTGAGGATCAGGATGATTGGCAGGTTCGGGGTCAAGGTCAGGGTCACATGCAGATGAGAGTCAGGGTGACTGTCAGATTCAAGTTATGTTCAGGGTAGGAGTCAGCTCAAGTTAAGTGTAAGGGTGAGGATCCTGATGTGGGTCAGGGTAGTTTGAAGTTTCAGGGTAAAAATCAGGTGAAGGATTAAGGTCAGGGTGAAGGTCAGTATAGGGTAGGTTTCAGGGTCAGGATAAAGAAAGTGTTAAGGTTAAGGTCAACTTCAGGGTGTCAGGATCAGGGATTATGTCAGGGTCGGATTTAAGATGAATTTCATGGTAACATTTGATGGGTGGGAAGGGGAGAGGCAGTGTCAGAGTGACAGCTGGCTCAGAGTCAGTTTGAGGGTCAGAGTCATGTAGACGGTGAAGATGAGGATCAGGAACAGGATAAGTGTTAGTTTCAGAGACTGATTCATGTTGAGGTCTGGGAGTTGGTCAGAGTCAGGGTCACCATGAGGGTATTGTCAGACGGAGGAAGACCATGGTAAGGGTAAGGATCCAGTTCAGAGTCAGATTCAAGGTCATAGTCTAGATGCCAGGGTCTTGGTGAGGGTGATTGTCAGGGTCATTGTGGTAAGGTGAGGCTCAGATTCAGGGTCAGGGTTAGGACACAGAATTTCAGGGTCAGTATCATGACTAAGGTGAAGGTCAGCATGAGTGTAGGCTCAGGGTAAGGCCCATAATAAGGATAAGTTTCAGTATCAGGGTGAAGGTTCAGTTGGGTAAGTTTCGAGGTCTATTTCATGAACAGAGTCAGTGATAGAGTGAGATTCAGAGTCACGGTAAGTGTGAGCATCAGGGACAGTCAAGGTGAGTGTGAGGATCAGAGTCATGGCCAGTGTCAGCTTCAGGGTAATCGTCAGGGTCATGTACTGTGGGAGGGTGAAGATCGAGGTCTAACTTAGGCTCAGTATCAGGGTCAGCTTGAGAGTCAGAGACTAGTTTACCATCAGTGTGAGTGTAAATATCAGAGTCATTTCTAGGGTCAGGGTCATGGTGAAGGTTGGCATGTGGATCACTGTAGAGTGAAAGCAAGGGTCAGCATGAAAGTGAGGTTTAGGGTAATAAGTCAGGAAAAGTGTGAATGAGGGTCAGATTCAAGGTTAGTGTCAGAGTGAGGTAGAGTCAGTGTGAGTGAGGGTCACCATGAATATCAGGGTATCGGTGAGGGTCGTAGTGAGTGTAAGATGAAGAGTTAGGTTAAGGGTCAAGGTGACGTTAAGGATCAGAATTGGGATGAATATGAGAATCAGGGCAGGATAAGAGTAGGTCAGGATCAATTTCAGTATGAGGATCAGTTCAGGGTAAAGATGAGTCTAAGGTTCACAGTCGTGGTCAGAGTCAAGATGAAGGTCAACATGAGTTGCAGGGTCTTGGTGAGGTAGAGGGCCACTATTATGGTCAGTGTCATGCTCATGGACATGGTGAAAGCCAGGATCGAAGTCAGACTGAATGTCAGGTTTGGTTTGAGGATCAGAGTCAGCTTTTGGTTTAGCTTGAGGGTCAGGGTACCAGTGAGGGTCAGACTGCAGATCTAGCAAGGATAAGTGTAAGGGTGAAGGTGAGAGTCACTATCAGGGGCAGGATCAGGAACATTGGGAGGGTCAAGGACAGTGTCACTGTTACGGTAAGTGTGAAGGTCAGCTTTAGTGTTAGGATAAAGGTCAAAATCAGCTAAGTTTCTCCCAGAACAAGCGAGTGTACCTCAGCACAGCTCCAGCTGGGGTTTTAATATTAACCGCTCAATACAGACTGAAAATTCCCAACAAGCAGACAGAGGGTTTTGGTGATGACTGACCTTAGGAGAGTCAGGGGACAATCTGTCTCAGGACAGGGAGCCCAGAGGATTGTGTGCTATCTCTGGCCGACAGGTGAATCTGGAAGCTTTCTGTCCCTTTCTGTCTCTGTCAGCCTGGGCAGCTCAGTGGAGAAAGCCTCAGTCATTTTAAACTCGCGGCACTCTGACCCAGACAAGGGTGGAGATAGCAGAATCAGAGAAACAAAGAATCTATTTATATGCAAATGACCTCTCTCTAGGGGGTATAGCTTCCCAAGAGGAAAGAGGAGGGGCCCAGCTCTACTACCTGCCTTACATTCAGAACCAGACCCCAGAGCCTGGGGGAGGAGAGCCGTGGGCCACACCCCCTTACACCAGCCCATAACAGGCTGACAGGCACCACCTGCTGGGCAGAAAAGCACAGGGTGTGTCAATCCTCTAAGACACATCATCAGGGAAACCGGATACTGAATATTTCCTCCTTCTGTGACCTGAGCTTGTTCTCCTCTGGGAAAACCTGATTGGGGTGGTTTAGGAGGTCAGATGCCTAGACAACAGAAAACTACAACCTACACTAAGAAAAACAAAGTTATGGCCCAGTCAAAGGAACAAACTTACATTTCAACTGAGATACAGGAATTGAAACAACTAATAATAAGTCAATTCAAAAAGTTTAGGGAAGATACGGCTAAAGAGCTGAACCATATAATGAAAACACTGGGCATACATAAGGTAGAAATTGAAAGTTTGAAAAACCCACTGGCAGAATCTATGGAAATGAAATGCACAACACAAGATATGAAAGACACAAGGGAGACATACAACAGAAGATCTCAAGAGGCAGAAGAAAACACTCAGGAACTGGAGAACAAGACAACTGAAAGCCTACACGCAAAGAAGCAGATGGAGGAAAGAATGGAAAAATATGAGCAATGTCTCCGAGAACTTAAGGACAAAATGAAATATAAGAACGTATGTATCATTGGTGTCCCAGAAGGAGAAGAGAAGGGAAAAGGGGCAGAAGCAATGATAGAGGAAATAATTAATGAGAATTTCCCATCTCATATGAAAGACATAATACAGATCCAAGAAGTACAGCGTACTCCAAACAGAATAGATCTGAATAGGCCTACGCCAAGACACTTAATAATCAGATTATCAAACGTCAAAGACAAAGAATCCTGAAAGCAGCAAGAGAAAAGCAATCCATCACATACAAAGGAAGCTTAATAAGACTACGTGTGGATCTCTCAGCAGAAACCACACAGGCAAGAAGGAAGTGGTGTGATATATTTAAGATACTGAAAGAGAAAAACCACCAACCAAGAACCCTATATCCAGCAAAACTGTCCTTCGTATGAGGGAGAGCTCAAAATATTTTCCGACAAACAGACAATGAGAGACTTTGTGAACAAGACACCCGCCCTACAGGAATTACTAAAGGGAGCACTACAGAGTGATAGGAGAAGACAGGAGTGAGAGGTTTGGAACACAGTTTTGGGAGATGGTAGCACGGCAATGTAAGTACACTGAACAAAGATAACTATGAATATGGATAAGAGAGGAAGATGGGGAGCATGTGAGACACCACAAGAAAGGAGGAAAGATAAAGACTGGGACTATGTAACTTGGTGAACTATAGAGTATTCAACAATGGTGATAAAATGTACAAATATGTTCTTTTACGAGGAAGAACAAGCAAATGTCAACCTTGCAAGGTGTTGAAAATGGGGAGGCATTGGGGGAGGGATGCAATCAGCATAAACTAGAGACTATAACTAATAGAATCATTGTATCATGCTTCCTTTAATGTAACAAAGGTGATATACCAAGGTAAATGCAGATGAGAGGGGGGGATAGGGGAGGCATGTTAGACACTTGACATTGGTGGTATTGTCTGATTCTTTATTCTACTTTGATTTAAGGTTATTTTTCCTTTTGCTACTTCCTAGCTGTCATTTTTTTTTCCCTCTTTCTTTTGCCTCTCTACCTTCTTTGACTCTCTCTCCTGCCTTGTGGAAGAAATGTAGATGCCCTTATATAGATAGTGGTGAAGATGTTGAATACATAAATGTATGACCATGCAGAGAACCATCGATTATTTACTTGGGATGGAATGTATGGTGAGTGAGCAAAACCATATTAAAAAAAAAAATGGGTTGATGACAAAACCTCGAGGGCAATATACTGAGTGAAATAAGCCAGACACATAAGGACAAATATTGCAGGGTCTCACTGATAGGAACTAATTATAATATGTAAACTCATAGACATGAAATATAAGTTACCAAGATATAGAACGAGGCTAAAGAATGGGGAGCAGTTGCTTAGTATGAGCAGAATGTTCAACTAGGATGAACTTAAACGTTTGGAAATAAACAGAGGTGACGGTAGCACATTGTGAGAATAACTAACCGTGCTGAATGGTAAGTGAATATGGTAGAAAGGGGAAGCTCAGAGTCATATATGTCACCAGAAGGAAAGCTGGAGGTCAAAAGATGGGAATGTATAAAACTGAATTCTATGGTGGGTAATGTCCGTGATTAACTGTACAAATATTAGAAATCTCTTCCATGAACCAGAACAAATATATGACAATACAACTAGAAGTTAATAATAGAGGGACATATAGGGAAAAAATATATACCTATTGCAAAATATATACTACAATTAGTAGTATTTTAACATTCTTTCATCAACAGTAACAAATGTAGTATACCAATACTACGAGTCAACAATGGAGGGGTTCTGGTTAGGGATATGGAAGGATTTAAGTTTCCTTTTCTTTTTTTTTTCCTTTCACTTCTTTTTCTTTATTCCTTGTCTGGAGTAATGAAAAGGTTCTAAAAATTGAACAAAAATTAATTGTGGTGATGGATGCACAGCTGTATGAGGGTACTGGGGGCAATCGATTGTATACTTTGAATCTTTGGATAATTGTATGGTATGTGAACAATCTCAATAAAAATTAATATTAAAAAAATGAGCTAAGTTTCATAATGAAGACTAGGGTCAGGATTAGGTTGAGGGTCGATGTGAATTGCTAGATCTTGGCAAGGGTGAGAGTCATTGTCAAAGTCAGGTTTTGAGGCATTGTGAGGGTCAAAGTCAGATTCAGTACCCAGGTCAGGTTGAGGGGAGTGTGAGGAAAAGTTTTAGGGTCATCATGGTCAGGATTAGGATCAATGGCAGCATGGGAGTCAAGGTCAGTGTGAATATAAGTATATGGGTGAGGGCTAAAGTGGGGTTCTGATCTCAGTCATGGTGAGGGAAAGGGTTAGTATCAAGTTCAGGGTAAGTTCAGAATCAGTCAGATTTAGGGTTATGGTGAGAGTCAGACTGAGGTTCATTGTAGCATGAGGGTAAGGATCAGGGGCAGGGCAAAGCAGTGTAATGGTAAGGTCAGGGTAAGTGTGAGAGTGAGTATCAGGTCTGGGTAAGGTTTAAGATAATGGTGACGTTGAGGGTGAGGTTGAGATTCAGGGTCAAGGTGTGGTCTAATTGAGTTTTAGTGTCAGGGTCAGCTTCAGTGTTAGGGTTAGAGTCATAATGAACATAAAGTTGAATATCAGGAGGAAGGGGAAGGTAAGGGTAAGCTGCAGGGTCAGGATGAGAGTCAAGGTCAAAGTCAGTTTGAGAATCAGATAGCATGCCTACATGAGGGTCAGGCTTAGAGTCAGAGTGAGCTTCAGGGGTAGGGTCAGGGCCTGGGTAAGAGTCAGAGTCAGGTGAGTATCAAGTAAGGAGCAGGGTGAGAATGAGGTTCAGTGTCAGTTTCAGGGTCAGGGTCAGGGTAAAAGTCAGTTTCCAGTACAGGATCAGGGTGAGTGTACAAGGAATGATAAACGTAAGGGTCAGGGTCATGGGGACTATCATTTTCAGGGTAGGGTCAAGATTAGAGTCATGATAAGGGTAAGCATGAGTGTCAAGGTCAGAGTGAGCTTAACATAAAGATCAGGATGAAGATTCAGAGTATGCTGAGGTTGTACACCAGGTTAAGGGTCATGGTCAGGGTTAGATTTAGTGTTGGCATCGTGGTAAGGATGATGCAATGTGATGGTCATGGGCGTGATCAGGAAGAGTGTGAGGAACCAGTTTAGAGTTAGGGTGAGAATGAGAAGCAGAGTTAGTGTCAGTTTGGCATCAGAGTCAGAGTCCTGATTAGTGTCAGGGTTAGGGTAAATTGAGGGTCAAGGGTCACCTTCTGTGTGAGGGTAAATGTTGGGGTCTAAATTAGACTGAGACAGGATAAGCTTGATGGTCAAAGGTAGATTTACAGTACGTTGAGGGTAATATCAGAACCAGGGAAAGGGTGAGAGTCAAGTCAGATTTAAAGTTGGATAAGGTCAAAATTAAGGTAAGGTAAGGTTGAAGGTTAGGGGTAGGGTCATGTTGAAGATAAGTGTGAAGGTTAGGGTCAAACTGAGCATCATGTAAAGGTCAGGGTAGGATGATGTTAAGCGTCAGTTACAGTGTCAGGGTGGGGATCATGGTCAAGGTGAGTGTGAAAGTGAGGGTTGTGGTTCAGGGGATGATTGGGGTGAGTTTCAGAATCAGTGTAAATGTAAATTTAGTGTCAATGCAAATGTTGTCATGGTAAAAATCAGCATCAGGGTAGTTTGAGGGTTGGTATGATAAGGGTCATGGTGTGGAATAGGGCAGGGTCAAGGTAGGGGCAAAGGTCAGAATTTTTGTAGGTTTCAGGATGAGGATCAGTTCAAGGTGAGATTCATTGTAGTGTCAGAATGGTGGTAAGCGTCATGGTCAAGGTCAGGGTCAGAGTCAAGTGAGAGTCAAAGGAATGTAAACTGTGAGGGTCAGTGAGTGTGAGTGAAGGGAAATGTTAGGGTAAGGATGTGAGTGAGATTCAGGGTCAGAGTTAGGAACATGTCATTTTTAGAGGTCAGGTTCAGGGTCAGGATACAGTGCGAGATCAGATAAGTTTCAGATCAGGTTCAGTTTGAGGATCAAGGTGAATTGTGGGTCTTGGTTTGGGTAAAGGTCAAAATCTGAGTCAGGTCATGATCAGAGACATGGTAAGGGTCATAGAGAGGTTCTGATTCAGTGTCAGAGTAAGAATTAGCTTTATTGTTAGAGGCAGGATGAGTGTGAATTTGAAGGTAAGAGTGAGGTGATAGGCAGGGCAAAGGCAGAGTGCAAATCAGATAGAATGTCCACATGAGGGTCAGTTCAGAATTGCGGTGAGTGTTGTGGACGGTTTCAGGGTGAAAGTGAAGGTCATAGTCAGGGTCAGCATGAGGATCAGAGTCAGGATGAAGATCACTGTTAGAGAGTAAGCGTCAGAGTTAGGGTGATGAACAGGGTCAGGATCAGGTTGAGGGTAAAAATCAATTGTCATGTTTGGGGTGAGATGAGGATCAGGGTCTGAGTGAACATCAAGTAAGGGTCAAGATGAAGATGAAGTTCAAGTGTCAGTCAAGATCAATTGCAAGTTCAGAATCAAGATTAAATTTAAGGAGAGGGTCAAAGTCAATTTCAAGATTGGGGAAAGACATAGTTAAGACAGTCATCAGGTTTAGGATGAGCTTAGGATTAAGGTTAAATTCAATGTCAATTTTAAGGTCAAGTTAAAGGTCAAAGTGAACTTTAAGATCAGAGATAATCAAGTTCAGAACAATCATTGTCTGAATGATATTTGTTTTAAGGTCAAGTTCTAGGTCCAGTACAAGGTAAGGTTCAATATCAAGATAAAAGTTGATGTAAGATATTGTCAGTACAATGGTCAGCATCAGGATAATGCTCAAGATCATGGTTATAGTTAGATTTTTTTTAAAAGGTTCAAAATCAGGATCAAGGTTATGTTTAAGTTAGGACAAGATATGCTCAAGACAACTGGTTGGGTCATGATGTATGTCAGAATCAATATCAGTTTAAGATCAAGTACAAGGTTAGGTTCAAGTTCAGGATATAGGTCAAGTTCAGGATCATAGTCTGTGGAGACACGGAAGGTCCCCTGGCTTAACAAACTATAGAGCAGGGCCTTCCCAAGCTCCAGATGTCTGAAGGCGGACACTGGGCTAGGAAAAGGCCAAAAGCTTTGCATGTCTGAAGGCGGACTGCGATTTAGATAAGGGAATAGTCTCTGAGCTCCTGCTGGGCTCCTTCCGTGCTCCTGTCTCCCGCCCCTGCTGTTTCCCATCTAGCCCCCAAAGAAATTGTCCCTTGAGACTAAAGATATGTAAATACACCTTATGGCTTTAGAAAAAATGTACCTTCCCTGAAATACCTGAAAACAGTCATGTAGGAAACTACCTTGTATGCTATAAAGACCTGTAGAAATGAGTAGAGTAAAACTTTCTTTTGCATGAACAATGAAGATGGAGTGTGCTCCCTTTCTTTCACAATGGTCAACATCAATTTCAAGTTCAGGTTCAAAGATAGGGTGTGACATGGTAAGAATGATTGTGAAGGGAAGATGAAGGTCAGGATTAGGGTTCATTTAATGGTCATGTTGAAAGTCAATTACAAGACCAAATTCAAGGTTGAGACCATTGCAAGATCAGGGTGAGTCAAGGTCAGGATAATAATCAAGGTCATGAGTAAGGGTCAGGATTAGTATCAAGGTCGGACATAATGACCTAAACTGACCCTCAACCTAAAGCTGACTCTGAGCATTACCCCTACCCTCACACTAACCCTGACCTTCTCCTTGACCTTGTCCTTCACCCTGACCTTGATCCTCATCCAGAAGCTGACTTGAAACTGACTCTCAACCCACCCCTCTCCCTTACACTCATCATCATCCTAACCCTAACCCTTAAGCTGACCAACTTGCTATCCTTGACCCTCATGTTTGCCCTTTTCATGACCATCTCCCTAAACTGACCCTGACATCACCCTGACACTGACTCTGCTATCCTACTTACCATTATCTGAAAGCGATTCTAATACTGACCCTAATGATTCCCAGAACCTGATCTCATTACCACCATATCCTAAAAACACCCTTGAGTTGACACTTATCCCAAAGCTGAACCCAACTCATATACTATCCTCACAACAACTTTGACCCTGAATTTGGCCCAGAACCTTATCTGACCCTAGCCTTTACCCGGACTTTCACCTTGACTCTGACTCGAACTTTCAAGCTGACACTTTCTCTGAAATATATACTCACTTTTATCCTCACATTGACAACCGTGCTTTCTCTGACCATAAGCCTGTCCATGACTGTCATCTGACTTGTCTCTTACACTGATCCTTATGATGACTTTGATCCTGACCTTCACCATGAATCTGACCCTGATCCCTTCCCTGAACTTCTCTCTCAAACTCATCATGTCTATAATCTTGATGCTTACCCTGACCCTTATTCTGACTTAGAATCTCCCCCTCATTTCACAAAAACCTCATCCTGCCCTTGACCCTGACCTTGACATTCAACCTCACACTGACCTTATCTCTGACCATGAACCTGACATTAACCTGCATCCTGACTCTTACGCTGGCCCTAACTCTTAACCTTTCCCTAACCCAGACACTCACCTTCACCCTACACTTGACTCTGAACTTCATCCTAATCTGAAATCTAACCCTCACATTGATCTTGCCTCTGTTGCTCACCCTGACACTGTTTTCAGCCCTCATCCTTATCCTTAACCTGACCCTTATCCTCACCCTGATCTTCCCCCTGACCTTGATACTGACCTAAAACATGATGTCAACTTGACTCTGAAGTTGACCCTGACTTTTCCTGACATGATCCTTATACTCAGAATGACCCTGACACCCACTCTGACTTAACTTGATGTTGACTTGACCCTGAAGCTCACATTTACCCTGACCCTTACACTGATGCTTACACTCAAAATGACCTGACTCACACTGACACTTGACTTGATGCTGACACATACTATAGCTGACCCAGTCTCTGAATTTGAAACTGACTCTGAACTTTACCATGACTCAGTCTTGACATCCTACTCTCACCCTGACCCTACCCTTCACTGGGTCCCAGATGCATACCCCCATGCTGACCCTGATACTGATCTTCACCCTGAATCTGACTCTGTCACTGTGCACCCGACCTTCACAGTGACCCTCACAGTGACCCTCACAATTACCATGACCTTGCCCCTGACCTAGAACTTCACCATCATTCACCTGGACTGTGTACTTGACCTTGAAACTCACCTGACCGTGAACTTCACCCTCAACCTGATACTATCCCTCACCATGACCCTAACACTGACCCTTAACCTTACTCTGGCCCTCACCATGTTCCTGACCCTGTCTTGACCCTGACCTCCTTCTGATTCTGACTCTGATGATCACTCTGACATTGAATCTAACTTTGACTTTCACCCTGACTCTTGTCCTTATCCTGACCCTCACTTTTGCCTGTTGCTAACCCTGAAGCTGAACTTGATCTTCACCCGGACACCAACACTATCCCTCCTTTCACCACGACACACCTTGATGCAGACCCTTATCTTGACCCTCTCTTCACTCTGACCCTAATTCATTTTGATTCTGACCACCTTCCTGACTGTGAATCATACCTTCACCCTCACCCTAAGCCTGGTCATCACTCTGACCCTGGACCTGACTTGACAAGTGACCCTCAACATGACTCTTGCTCTTATCATGATCTGATCTTCACCCTGACTATGACCCTGAAGCTCACATTTACCCTGACTCTTAAACACTGACGCTTACACTCAAAATGACCCTGACTCACCCTGATTCTGATGCTCATCCTCACCCTTTTTATGACTCTTACCTCAATCTGATTCTAACCCTGACATTGCCCTGACACTGTTTCTGAACCTCCCTAGTCCTCATACCTTACATGACCCTAAATCTGACACTGACCATCACCTTCAACCTCACCAATATCTAGATCTTAACCCTTAACCTGACCTCAACCCTGACACTACCTCCCTAACCTGACTCTCACCTTCACTGACTCTGAGGCTGACCCTCATCATACCTTGACTCTTATTTCACATCGACACTGAACCTGACCCAGACTCTGACCCGTGCTCCAAATCTCCTTTAAACAAGGACTCTCACTGTGATTTTGACCCTCTCATTCTCACCTTGCCCCTGACCCTAACATGTACACTGTTCCTGAAATTGACACTAAACTATATCCATACCTTAACCATTACTTGATCCTCAGTCTGATTCCGATCCTCACAATGACCCTAACAATAATCTTGATCCTCAACCTAACCCTGAGTATCACCCTGACATGGAGATAACAGTATACTCACATTGACCTTGACACTGATTATAACCCTGGCCCTGGCCCTGAGCTTTGCCATCACCAAGACGAGTTTGAACATGGTATCTTCTTATGTAAATACACTCTTGTTTCATCTAGATTTCTTGTAACTGACAATAAGAATGTCCTGTTGAGAACTATGTATAATTCTGAACTTGCTTACACTTACACTCTGTGTTTTCAAATACTCTGCTTTGATTCATGTTAATATGGCCTACCTCAAAGAAAGAAAATATGGTTGAGAAGGACATGTGGTTCTCGTTGATTTGCCTCAAATTATGGTTCACCTTGGTTAATTCTAACAGCCAACAAGAGTTTTCTTTAGAGATTTATGTCTGAGTCTGAGCTTGATTTCTTCTTTACTGCTAGTCTGCACACATACATATGATTTCCAGCTATACTTGCTTTAACTTGCAACAAGAAGTTGCAAGTAAATCTGAGCTCCTTTGTACATACACACCTTAGATTCCCCTTATCTTGTTCTGACTCACAGGAAGAAAGTGCAGTTGAGATGAATGTGAGTTTCTGAATTGTCTTTTATCTCGTATAAAACTTACACACATCTCAGTTTAAGCAAATTGTAGTATTATTGAAAAAAATGTGTATTAGTGTAAACAGGCTCAGTCTCAGGCATTCCTTGCAAAAGAAATTCCTTATTGCTTTTCAGAGTAAAGCAAGATAAATGTATGGACAGCAAAACGCATTCATTTCAAAGGCACATTCTTACTAAAAGGAAAAACAAAGATACAAAACACTGCTTACAAGCCATAATTTTAATTGACTGATTTCTTAAAATAACAGTGAACAACAAAAGATGTAAATGCTTTCAATGATAATACATATGTTTGTATTTGCCTTCTCGAAAATTTAAACAAGATAAATGCTGTTAAAAATTACGTGGACAGCTTTTAACTTTCTGTCCTCTAGGTGTCTCTTATGTCTAGTGAAAAAGAAAGAAAAGAATAATTACATCAATTAAAGAATAATTAATGTAGATAGTTAAGTATACTGTGTATGAGAATTGCAGAAATTTTCTATGTGATTCTCTCTGTTAATTTTAAGAAGTTGATGCAGTTCCTTCACATAATAAATATAGGATAATATTGTTTTATTTAATATACTGACAATATAATTATATTTTAGAACTATAGCTTAAAATTACCTATTTATCACTTATTTATATGTTAGTATATTTATGAATTCTAAGTGAATACAAGCAAAGAAATATTAATAGATCTCTTGCAATTTATTACATAGATAATGTGCCAAAAAAGTCAAATTAGAATTTGGATCTTTCATGTAAAAAGGCTAATTTATTTTATGTCAGATCAACTGAAGTTCCTTTTTGACCCCTTTTTGTCACCAAATTGATCTGTTAACTCTCATGCTTTTTGCATACTCTTCTGCCATTCTGTTAGAGATTCCCGTGGATAGCTCTGATCTAATTTTATTTCTTCATATTTTAAAATACTATCACAGACTTAAATTCACCCTTAGAACATAGACGATTTCCAGAAATTATATCAGCTCAGATGACTAACATAATTGCCCTCACCTGGGATTAACAGCTGTTAGAAAAGCAAATATTTATACTGATAGTAAATGTACTGATAAATATACTGATATTTATACTGATAGTAAATGTGCTTTTGGTATAGAACACATTTGGGGGATGCTTTCAAAACAAAGAGGCTTCTAAACTTGACAAAAATCTATAAGAATTGGATGACAAAAGCATTTAGATGCTCTGCTTTTATCTAAGAAAGTAGATATCTTTAAAAATATGTATCAGATCATTGAAAACACTTGGACAAAAGGGAAAAAAAGAGAGAAAAAAGAAAAAAATTGAAGGAGGAAAAGAAAGCAGCCCCTGATGTATGGAACTGATCCGACATTTATAGCTAGACTTCAATATTATTACAAGCTGGTCTGAGGCTCACAGCCAAGCCATTCTGTTCTCCTGTTGGACATAAACATTCTTACAGAATACCAAACTGACGAGATTACTCTGGCACCACAATAAAACAAAATAAAATAAGGCCACTTTCTAATTTTGTCCAAGAACAACAAAGGAAGGTCATCGTGTTCCCACAAAGTAGCCAATCATAGAATTGGCCCCACCTTCTAGCACCCAATCTAGAGCAGACCCTCACTTCCTTAGACCCGCCCCCAAATTACCCACCTCAACATCAAATTCTATAATAGGCACTTTCTAACACCCTGTTACCAAGACACCCTAGGATTTCCAGTGGAATGCATTCTTCCTTGCTGTGTCCAGTAGTAGGCACAGCTTATTGATTACATGTATATTCCTGGGGGTCTTTGGCTGACAGGCATTGACAAGGCAAATGCACACGTGGGCAAAGGAGCTGTGGAGGCAGCTTGGTGGATTTATGTCAAAAGAATTATGTTGCAAAAGGATGCTAGGGACATTGAAATGCAATCCCTCACTGAGTCACTGATAAAGGACATAGGGTTGCAATTAAAAAATCTGCTGCAACTCCCTCCCTTCCCTCAAGAGGGGAATGGACAAGAAGACTTAGGGTCCAACCACCTGTTTCTTGATGTAAGCTTTCCTCTTGCAGGATAAAGAGATAACCTGTGGGCCCCAGAGAGGGTTGATCTCAGAGCTCTTAAAGCTAATGGTAATTCTTTGCCCATGGGAGTTCAAGGGTTTCTGACAGCTTGGTTAATTTTAATTTTAGAATTCCATTAGTTTTCTTTATTCTTCTTGAGGACTGTTGATGATAAGGACAGTGACATTTCTGTGTGAAAGTACTTAATAACAGTACTTGTAAAATCAGTGTCTGTTATTAGACAGATAAGTGGGAAGTCCCTGGTAGGAAAACAAAACCAAGGAATTATTTTATTTTTTTGCCTCAGGTAGAGTCATAGTTCTTCAGCAAGGAAACATTTCAGTTCACACTGAGAATAAATACACAATAACCAGAACAAATTTGTAATTCATTGAAGGAGGCATTTGTATAAAATCCATTCCGAGGTGTTTCAAAGGTCCCCAAGGCCTTGGTTCCTGCCCAGGACCCCCTTGACAGTTTTATCAGGATTGTCATTGGCAGGTAGGACATGTTTTGGAAGCAACCCTGGCATCTAAATCTAAAATTATCCCCCCCAGTGTATGTTTAATATTGCTGCCAATTCATCTCTGCTTTATGGGCAATGTCACGAAGAATTTTTGCTAAATTCCTTTTCAAAGTGTTTTTGTGTCATCAGTCAGCCATCCTGAGATGTAATGAACATCCTGAATTGAATTAGGGACTCATATCTGAAGTTAATAATAGCTGCCTTGAATTTCTCCAGGCTTTTCTTCTCTTGTGACTACAGGAGTATTTATCTAGATTAATAGTGTTTGTTTAACATGGCGCTCTGCCAAAGCATTACTGTGAGATTCTGGGTCTTCGTCTTTTCAATGACCTTTTCATTTTTATTATAGCTATTTTCCCAGATAATAGTAAAGTATCTCAGAGTTCTTTAATTTTTTAGCCAATTTTTATAGGTTTTTGTTAAGATTAGAAACCTTTTATCTTCTAAAACATTCTAAATTTTTGACCTACCCCAAAAGCACATTTACTATGAGTATAAATATTTGCTTTTACTTTTTGCCAGCTGGCAGACCCAGGTGAGGACAATTATGCTAGTCATCTGAACTGATTTTAATATCTGGAAATTGTCTGCGCTTTAAGGGTGAATTCAAGTCTGTGACAGCATTTTAAAATATGAACAAATAAAATTAGGTCAAGGTTTTCCAATGCAATCTCTAACAGAGTGGTTGAAGAATATACAAAAAGCATGAGAGTTAATACTTTGGTGTCAAAAAGGAACCTCTATTGATCTGAAGGTAAAATAACCTAGTAATTTGACATGAAAGTTCCTCTGGCACATTATTTAAGAAATAAATTGTAGTAAAAGATTACTTGTCTATACCTGTTTGTATAAATTTAGGCATGCATAGATAGATAAAGATATAAACAGATAGTAATTTAAAGTGTTTAACTAGAGCTTTAAAATATAATTAACATGTTAATAATTAAATAGAGCAATATATCTCATAATAAAAATATGTGAATGAAATGCAACTTTTAAAAGTAAATAGAAAGTCACAACCTATATATATAACTGTACCTCTCTGCAATTCTTGTACCCAGTATAATTAACTATCTACATTAATTATTATCTTTAATTGAAGTAAACATTCTTTTCTTTCTTTTTCTCTAGACTTGAGAGACACCTAGAGGACAGAAAGTTGAAAACAGTCCAGGTAATTTTTTTGTGAGCATTTATCTCATATTAATTAAAACTTTGGGAAGGCAAATACAAATATATATGTATAATCATTCAAAGGTATTTGCATATTTTGTTAAATTATTGAAATTTTAAGAAATAAGGATCAATTAAAATTATGTTTAGTAAGCTATATTTTTAATGTTTTCTTATCTTTCTTTTAAAAAGTGTGCCATTGAAATGTGTTTTACTGTTCTTACATTTCTCTTGCTTTACTCTGGGAAGCAATAGTTTTATTTATTTATTTATTTATTTTTAGAGGAATGTCTGAGACTATGCTTGATTGTACTGATACAGATTTTTTTCAATACTACTAAGATTTACTCTGATTTGCTCTACTTTGAAAAATCTATATCCCTTGTGTTACTCATCTTACATTTATCCCAGTTTATTCTAAGAAGCAATAAGGAGTTATTTTTGAGAGGCATGTCTTAGATTGAGCTTGTTCATATTAACACAGATTCTTTTCCATACTAGTAACTTACATTCTTCCTAATTTGGTGTACCTCGCAGTAAGGATGTGCCTTTGAGATGAACGACATACATTCATCTGTGCTTATGTTCATCTTGGTTTACTCTAAGAAGGAATAAGGAGTTTCTTTTGAGAGGAATGCCTGAGACTGAGCTTGTTTGTTCTAATGTGGATTATTGTTAATACCACTAGTATTTGCCTAAACCAGTTTATATGTATAAGTTATATGAGAACAATAAACAAACACATTCCTCTCAATTGCACTTTCTTCCTATGAGTTGGACCAAGTTAAGAGGAATCTAAGGTGTGTATGTGCAAAGGAGCTCAGATTTACACTCTGTTCTTGGCAGTAAATTGTTGCAAGTCAAAGCAATATAGTTGGAAATCATATGTATGTGTACAGTCTAGGAGTAAAGAAGAAATCAAGCTTAGAATAGACACTAGTCTCTAAAGAAAATTCTTGTTCACTGTAAGAATTAATGGAGGCGAACCCATACTCTATTTGAGGCAAATCAATGAAAACCACACATTCTTCTCAACTGCATTTTCTTTCTATGAGGTAGACCTTATTAACACCAATCAAAGCAGAGTATTTGAAAACACACAGTCTAACTGAAAGCAAGTCCAGGATTATACACAGTTCTCAAAAATACTTTCTTTTTATGAGTTACAAGAAATCTAGATGAAAAGAACATATATATGTACAAGAAGATATGTTCAAACTCATTTTGGTGATGGTTAGGTCAATGTTGGGATTAAGACCTTGATAAGGGTCAGAGTCATGGTGAAGGTCAGGAAGACAGGATGAGGTTGAGGGTTAGGGTCAAAGTCATGATGATGATGAGCTTTAGAATGGGTCATGGTGAAGGTCAGGATCAGTGTTAGGGTCATGGTCTGGATCAAGGTATATTTCAGCGTCACGTTAGGGGTCAGGATCGTTGAAGGGGTGAGTGTCAGGGTGAGGGTGAAGGAGAATTTGGTACAGGGTCTGAGTGAGGGAGAGTGTACGTTTCAGAGTGAGTGTTACAGTGATTGTCAGGTTCAGTGTACGGTCAAATTCATATCAGGGTCTGGGTCAATATGAGGGTCAAGTAAGGATCAATATGTCAGGTGAGGATTTGGGTCAGGATGAGGAGTCCAGTCAGGTCCAGCATTGATTTGAGGTAAGAATATGATCAGGATTAGACTCATGGTGAGGATCGGGGTCATGGTAGGTGTGGGTCAGGTTCAGTTCAAACTCAGGGTCAGGCTGAGGGTGAGGGTAAGACTGAGAGTCTGGGTGTGATTCAGGGTAAGAATAAGAGACAAAGTATGTGTCAGAGTCAGGTCAGCCTCAGGGTCAAGGTTAGGATCAGGCTCAAAAGTGAAAGTAGTTGCAGGGTCAGCTTCAGGGTTGATGTTGGTATGGTGATCAGGGTAAGGGTGATGATAAGAGCCTAGTTGAAGGCCAAGATTAGGGAAAGGTTTGGGGTATGGGGAGGTCATAGTAAGTGTCAAGATTACATCAGGTTTAGAGTCAGTTTGAGGGTCAGGGTCAAGATGAGGGTCAAGTTCCATAACCATTCCAGGGTAAGTGTCAGGGTGATGGCCAATGTCAAATAGGTGAGGGTAAGTTTTAGGGTCAGTATCAGATCAGTTTCTGGGTCAGGATCAAGGTCAGGGTGATGGACAGAGTCAAGGAGAGGGTCATGTCCAGCATGATGGTCAGAATCAAGTTTTAGGTTAGCGTGAGTATAAGTGCCAGATTAGGTTCAGTGTCAGGGTAAGAGTTAGGGTCAGAGTCAGATTCAGAGTGAGGGTGAGATCATGGTAAGTGTATGATTGGGATTCAGGGTATGAGTCAAGATGTGGGTGAGGATCAGGGAAAAGGTGAGTTTCAAGGTGAGGGTCAGGGTGTGAGGGTAAAAGTTAAAGATCATTTTAAATGTAAGACCCTTGTTGAAGGTTAGGGTCAGATTCAATGTGAAGTTGAAGGTCATGGTCATGTCAAGAGCCAGGTTCAGGTAAAGGGCGAGGTTTAGGTACAATGTTATTGTTAGGGTCAAAATCAAGGTAAGTGTAAAATTAAGGGTCAGGTTCAATGTGATGGTCAGGAAAAGAATCAGGTTGCAGGCTAGGATCAGTTTTGGGTATGAATCAGGATCAGGTAAGGTTTAGGGTAAAAGTCAGAGTCAGGATGAGTGTAGTTCAGAGAAAGTCAGCATGACTGCAAGGGTCTTATTGAAGTTCACAGCCAGGGTTAAGATGAAGGTGAGGGTCATAGTCATTAAGGATGAGTGTCAGGATGTGGGTCAAGTTTAGGGTGGAGATCAGATCAGTGTCAGAGTAAGGGTAAGGGTGTGAGACAAATTAAGGATTTTGGTGAGACTATGGTAAAGTTCCAGTTGTGGGTGAGAGTTGGGGTAAATCTGATGTTCACAATCAAGGTCAGCATGAGAGTCAGTCAAGGGTTAGTGTGAATATAAGTGTATATGCGAGGATCAGGATCAGGTCAGGGTCAGTGTGAAGGTAGAATCAGAGTTAGAATCACATTTAGAGACACAGTATCAGGGACAGTGTCATGGTTTGGGTCAGGGTCAAGGTGTTGGTCAGGTTCAGGATAACAATCAGATGGAGGTCAGAGTCAGTGTCAGGGTGAAGGTCAGTCTCAGGGTCAAGTTCAAGGTTAGGATATTGATCAAATTTGGGGTATAAGTCAGTGTCATGTTGAAAGTCAATTTCAGGATAAGGTTTGAGTGGTGGTTTGTGGGAAACTGAGTCTTCCATGTTGCCTGAGGCATATCTAGGGTGGTGGCTTGGAATGCTAAGCTGCAGGCCTGAGTGCAGGCCCGCCCTGTAAAGATATGTGTCTTGTGAATATGAGGACAACGTTTACTATTGTCCTAAACCTAGATTGTTCCTTCTGATATGCAACAGAATGTAAACATAGGTATCTGGTGGGCTCTCCCGAGCCTGAGGACATTTAGCATATACTCCCTGATCTTCTGAAATAAATAACTGGAGCAAAGGTACATTATTGTCCACTTAGCACAAGATGCCGTGGGCCCCCTGCTCTCTTAATTCTTAACTTTGTGTCTGTGTCTCATTCCTGCGCCGCCCTGTCAGCAACAGTGGGGAAGGCAGAGGCACTGTCAGGGTAACATTAGGGTCAGAGTCAGATTGACACCAGGTCATAAAAAGGGTGAAGATGAGGGTCAGATTCAGGATGAGGGTCTGGTTCAAAGTCCAATGCAGGCTCAAGGTCAGAGTAATATGGTAATGTGAAGGTAGTGTCAGGTGAAGGTGAGGGTCATGGATAGAGTAAAGGTTATTCAGTGTCAGGTTCAGGATCAGAATCAGGAACAGGATCTGTGTGAATGTCGGAGTCTTGGTGAGGGTCACAGTCAAGATGATTTTGATGGTGAGGGTCTGAGTCAGATTCAGGGTCAATATGATGTGACAGCAGATTCAGTATAAGGGTCAAGATAAGGATAAAGTTGAGTGCCAGTGTCAGGGTGAAGGTTAGGGCCAGAAAAGATCCAGGGTCTATTTCATGATCAGGGTCAGTATAATCTGAGAATCAGGGACAGAGTAAGAGTGAGTGTGAAGATCAGAGTCTTGGTCAGGGTCAGGATAATGGTCAGGTCATGCATTATGTGAAAGAATCTAACTCAGCCTCAGTTTTAGGGTCAACTTGAGGGTCAGAGTCAGTTTAGTGTCAGCATGAATGTGTTGGGTCAGGTTTAGGGTTGAAGTAAAAGGTTAGGTTCAGAGTTAGTTTCAGGATGAGGGTGAGATCAGGGAAAGATAAAGGCTGAATGACAGGGTGTGGGTCATGGGGATAGCAGTGTGAGGTTAGAGTGAGAATTAGGGTAAAGGTCAGGCTCAGATTCAGGTTCAGCCATGGGGTCTGATCAGAGTAAATGTGAGGTTCAGGGTATGGATCACAATCAGGGTAAGTGTGAAGGTGAGAGTGAATGTCAAGCTCAGGTTAAGGGTCAAGGTGAGGGTAAGTTTCAGGGTCAAGATAAGAACCAGAATTATGTGAAGGTCAAGGTAAATGTAAGGGTCTGTGTGATGGTCAGGGTCGGTGTAATGGTTATGGTCAGGGTCATTTACAGGGACATGGTGAGGATGGCCAAGGAAAGTGTCATATTTAGGATCAGGGTTAGGTTCAGGCTAAGGCTCTAGGGAAGGATCAGACTGAGGATCAGGGCGTATGTCCCAACCTGGGTCATGGTGAGGGTGAGGGTTAGAGTCAGGGTCAGACTAAGGGTAGGGTTCAGGTTCAGGTGTTTTCATAGTGTCAGATTCATGGCCATAGTGAAGGTCACATGAGGGTAATTATAGTGTGAGGATAGGGGTCAGGGTCAGGGTAATTGTGGTCAGAGTATTGTGAGAGAGTATGTAAGGGTTAGGCTTATGGGTCAAGAACCAGAATAAGAGTCAGGAGACTGTTAGAATGAATGTAAAAATATGGGGGAGTATCAGGGTCAGTGTCATTATGAAAGTGAGGGTAAGAGTCTAAGTCAGGGTTAGAATCATAGAAGGTGAGGGACAGTGTCATGTTTAGGGTCAAGGTCAGAGTGACACACAGGTTCGGGGTAAGAATCTGGTTGAGGATCAGCATTAGTGGCAGGGCGAAGGTCAGTTTCAGGTAAGGTTCAGAGTCAAAGTCAGAGTCAGAATCAGGGTGAGGGTAAGTGAGGTCCAGGGTCTAGGTCAAGTGACAGGGTCAGGGTGAAGTTCAGCTTCAGAGTCAAGGTGGTGGTGGGGATCAGAGTCAGGATGAGCCTCAGGGGTCTGCCTCAAGGTGAGAGTCAGAGTCAGAGTCACTGTAGTGATCTGTGTTAGATTGAGGGTAAAGGTCAGGGTGAGTGTATGTTTCAAGGTCAGAGTAGGATGATGGTCAGGGTCAGATTGAGAGTCAAAGTGATAGTGAAGGTTAGTGTGTTTGTCAAGATCAGAATGGGTATCAAGTAAAAGTCATAATGAGAATCAGGGTGAGGGTCAAGTTGAATGTCAAGGAAACTGTCCAGGTCATGGTCAGGGTCATTGTGACAGAAAGGTTCAAGGTTTGGTCAGAATCTGTCAGGGTAAAGATACAGGTCAGGGTAAGGGTCAGGTCAGGGTCATCATCAGAATGATTGTCTTAGCAGAATGTGGGTCAGAATAATAATCAGGGGCATGGTGAGGATCAATTTAAATGTCACGTTAGGGTCAAGACCAGGTCAGGTGAAGATGAAGAAGAAGGAAGAGTGAAGGTCAGTTACAGGATCAGGGTGAGAACCAGGAAAAATGTCTAAGTGAGGATCGCTGTCAGAGTCAAGATGAGCATTAACATCAGATGCAGAGTGAGAGTGAGAGTCATGGTTACGATCGGAATGAGTATCAGGGTCAGAGTGAGCCTCAAGTAAAGATCAGAAAGGATGAGACTCTAGATAGGGTGAGGACTGGACTCAGTTGAGCATCAGTGTAAGGGACAGAATCAGGGAAAGTGTGAAGGACTGGTTCAAGGTTAGGGAGATCCAGGTCAGTGTCAGGTTCAATATCAAAGTCCGTGATTTTGTGCCTCAAGGTCAAGGTCATGTTCTGTGTGACAGTAAGTAAGGCTGAGGATCAGGGTCAGCTTGAGGGTCAGATCAGGTTTAGAGTCAGGATGAAAGGGAAGGTCCATGTTAAGAGGAAGTTTCAGAGTCAGGGTAAGTTTCAGGGTCAAGGTGAGAGTCAGCCCGAGGGTCAGCATATTGTGAGGATGAGGATCGGGGTTATAGGGAAGGTTAAGTTGAAGGTCAGAGTGGAGGATCAGGGTTACTGTCAGAGTGATGGGCAACGCCAGGGTCAGGTTGAAAGTCGGCTTTAAGATCAGCATGAGAGTGAGAATCAGACAGAGTAGAGATCGGGGTCAGAGTCAGAATAGTGGTTAGTGTCAGAGCGAGAGTGAGGATGAGGGTCATGATCAGTGTGAGGGTCACAGTCAGGGTTAGGGTGAGGATGAGAATCAGAATCAATAGGGTAATGATCAAGGTCATGTTGAGGTTCAGAGTGAGCATCAAGGTTAGGATGAGGATGAGTGGGAATGAGTGAGGATGAGGATCTGAGTAAAGGTAAGGATCACGGTCAAAGTCAGGTTTAGTTTCATCAGTTAGATGGTGTGAGGATCATGTCATGGTCAGTGTGAAGTACAGGGTAAGAGTCAAAGTGAGGGTGAGCATCAGGGTCAGAGTCTCAGGTCAGGGCCAGATTCAGGTTGAGGATCAGCTTCAGCTTGAGTGTCACAGTCAAATTTAGAGTCAGGGTGAAGGTGATGGAGTCAGGGTGAAGATGAGGGTCATGCTAAGGATCAGGTCAGGGTTAGCTTCAGGATGAGGGTTAGATTAGGGTTACTGAGAGTGAACATCAGTAAAGGGTAAGTTCAGGGTGATGGCAAGGCTCAAGGTCAGAATCAGAATTGCAGGGACTTAGTGAGGGTGAGGGTTACAATCAGGATCAGGATCTTGCTTATGGACAGGTTATGGACAGGTGAGGATCAGGGTGGAATTCAGAATGAGTATCAGGATAATATGAGAGTCATAGCCAGGTTTAATTTTAAACTAAAAATAAAAATGAGTATCAGGGTTAGGGTCAGTTTGAGTATGAGGGCAATGGTAGAAATCATAGGGTCAGGTCAGGAACAGGGTAAGGGTTAGAGACAGTGTCACTGTCAGGTTTACAGTCAGGTTCAGGGACCTGGTGAGAGTCGGGGACAGTGTCATGGTTAGGGGCAGGGACAGTCAGGATGATGGTAAGCTTTAGCATGAGTTTCAGAATCAGATAAGTCTCTGAATGAAGATGAGAGTTGGGTTCAATTTCCTCAAATTGAAAGGGTGGGAGTCAGGATAAGATTGAGGGTGAGGATAAGTGTTGGTTTCAGAGTCAGCTTCATGATGAGTATCAGATTAGGGTCAGGATAAAGGTGAAGGTATGGTTGCAGAACAGAGCAGCATAAGCATAAGAGTGAGAGTGAGGGTCAGGGTAAGTTTCAAAATCAGGGTTGGGTAAGGGTTGGGTCTTGGTATGAGTCATGGTCAAGATTAATGTCAGGTTCAGGGTACATGGTGGGTCAGATTTATCATGAGGGTCAGTGGCGAGTTTAGGGTTAGGATGAGGTGAAGGTCAGAGAAAGAGTAAGGTTCAGACTGAGGGTCAGGACAAGGTCAGGGTGACGTACAGGTTAAAGTCGGTGTAAGAGTGAGGGTTACCATCAGGATCAGAGTGAGGGCTCAGGGTCATGGACAGGGTTAGAGTCGCAAAAGGATTATGGTGACCATAAGGACATGGGTATCAGGGTCAGTGTTGGTGTGAGGGTCACCCTGTCACAGTCAGGTTCGGGGACCTGGTGAGAGTCGGGGACAGTGTCATGGTTAACGGCAGGGACGGTCAGGGTGATGGTCAGCTTTAGCATAAGTTTCAGCATAAGGGTCAAGGATAAAATCAGTGTGAGAGTGATGGCAGTGTCAGCTTCAGAGCCAGTGTGTCAGCCAGTCAGGCCAAGGGAGAGCGTGAAGGGGAGGCCAGGACTGCACAGAATTCTTCCCCTTTTGTGGCTGGTACAACATGGACTATGGACTCCCAAGAGTATCAACTGAGAGTTTACAGAGTGCCTTTCACTGAAAGAGTGCTGTTCTAGTTTGCTAATGCTGCAGAATGCAAAACACCAGAGATGGATTGGCTTTTATAAAAAGGGGGTTTAATTTGGCTACACAGTTACAGTCTTAAGGCCATAAAGTATCCAAGGTAACACATCAGCAATCGGGTGCCTTCACTGGAGGATGGCCAATGGCGTCTGGAAAACCTCTGTTAGCTGGGAAGGCACGTGGCTGGCGTCTACTCCAGAGTTCTGGTTTCAAAATGGCTTCCTCCCAGGATGTTCCTCTCTAGCAAGCTTGCTCCTCTTCAAAACATCACTCACAGCTGCACTGAGTTTACTCTGCCTGTCAGCTCATTTATATGGCTCCACTGATCAAGGCCCACCCTGAATGGGTGGGGCCATGCCTCCATGGAATATCCAGCTAGAGTCATCACCCACAGCTGGGTGGGGCACATCTCCAAGCAAATCTAATCAACACCAAAACGTCTGCCCCACAAGACTACATCAAAGATAATGGCATTTGGGGGACACAATACAATCAAACTGGCACAAGTGCCAAGGTTTTTATGCTTAAGAAGTGCTTATCTCTTGTACAGGCATATTTTTGAGTAATAATAAATGAACTGAAACAGAGTACAGTGCTGTTAACTTTTCCTGTGTCACCCTTTCCACCTCTTTGTACACTAGGAGTTTAGAGCCTTACAATAAACCAATGTTGTATACTATTATTATTCCATTGTACAGAAGGGGAAATTTAGGCTCAGAGAGATTAAATGGTTTAACAAAGTCATATTGTTAGTAAATAAGGGATCTGGGATTTGCATCCTAGTTCCAGGATCCATTCTTTTTCCACAAAAGCAGATTCTACTAATGTTCTGAATCCAAATCATAGCTTCCATCATTCTCCACAGTTTAAAATGAAAACACTTCTGGGACAGCTCAAAAAGGAGTAACCATTTGGTGGTTTAAATTCAGGGCTGCAAAATTTCCTGGGGACCCTGAGTTTAGACAATCAGAGCCTAAAATCAGGAGAGTTTACTCCTGGGTATGCCAGGAATGGCAGATCTTGACTGCAAAGTGTCAGACATTAGCATAGTCTTTCACATGTTGCCCTTTATCATATCATGAAGAATTACATACACAAAGTAATTTTGAGATAGGCTGGATAAATACTATTGCTTCCATTCCATTTACTCTTTCATTCCTATCCCCTCCTGTGCTGTTTTGAATGCATTATGTCCCCCAAAATGCCATTATCTTTGATGTAATCTTATGGGGGCAGACATATTAGTGGGGATTAAGTTGGAATGTTTGGATTAGGTTGTTTCCACGGAAATGCACCCCACCCAACTGTGGGTGATAACTCTGATTGGATAGTTTCCGTCAAGGCATGGCCCCACCCATTCAGTATGGGCTGTGATTAGTTTCTAGAGCACTATATAAGCTCAGACAGAAGGAATGAGTTTGCTACAGCCTAGAGGGACACTTTGAAGAATGCACATGAGCTGAGAGAGGAGCTGCAGATGAGAGACAGTTGAAGACAGCATTGAAAGCAGACTCTTGCTCCGGAGAAGCTAAGAGAGGACAGATGCCCCAAAAGCAACTGAGAGTGACATTTTGAAGACGAGCTGTGGCCTAGAGAGGAACATCCTGGGAGAAAGCTATTTTGAAATCCGAACTTGGAGCAGACGCCAGCCATGTGCCTTCCCAGCTAACAGAGGTTTTCTGGACGCCATTGGCCATCCTCTAGAGAAGGTACCATTTGTTGATGTGTTATCTTTGACACTTTATGGCCTTAAGATTAATTTTGTAACCAAATAAACCCCCTTTATAAAAGCCAAATCATTTCTGGTGTTTTGCATCCCAGCAGCATTAGCAAACTGGAACACCTCCCTTCCTCTGAAAAATACTTATTGAGTGGTGCCACCATGATGGAAAACAGTTTAGCAGTTCCTCAAAAAGTTAAACCTACAACTACCATATGACCAGACAATTCTACTCTTAGGTATTTCCTCCAAAGAATTGAAAACAGAGAAACAAACAGATAACCTGTACATCACTGTCCATAGCAGCATTATTCACAATAGCCAAAATGTGGAAACAACGGAAATGTCTGTAGGCAAATGAATGGATAAAGAAAATATGGTATATCCACACAATGGGAAACTATTCATGCATAAAAAGGAATGAAGTTCTGATACATGCTATAGCATGAGTGAACCCTAAAAGCATTATACTAAATAAAAGAAGCCAGAAGATTACAGAGGCAGAAGAGTAGAGGTTACTGGGGACTGGGGAGAAGGGGAATGGGGAGTTATTGCTTAAGAAGTAAAGATACTCTGTTATGTGAAAAGGTTTTAGTAACGGAAGGTGACGATGGTAGCAAACCTTTGTAAAATTAATTAATGCTATGAACTGTACACTTAAAATGGTTAAAATGTTTGAAATTTTTTCTATAACTACTTGTTAAATTGTAATTTGAAAGCTATACCTTTTTGTATATGTGTTATATTTCACCATAAAGAAATAACTGAAACCATGGTAATATAACTCATAACAACTTTGGAAATTTCCAATATTTCTAATTGTTAAATCATACTTTGAAAGATATTACCTTTTTATATATATGTTATATTTCATAAAAAGGAAATAACTGAAATTGTGGAACTGTAACCTACATTTTTTAAAATTTGCTCTCTAACTACTTGTTAAATTGTACTTGGAAAGTTATCACTTCTATGTATGTATGTTATATTTGACAATTAAAAAATGATTTTTAAAAAAGGTTAGAATGGCCCCAATCAAGATAGCAGAGTTAGATATTCCAGGACTCCCTCCACCCACAGAAGCTTTGAACTACCAGCAAGAACTGGCAGAAACATCTTTCTCAAAGCTGCAGAAAACAGTTAAAGGATCACAGTAACAGGACAAGTGCTGAATTAAGAAAAAGACATCTTAAAAACATTCCTGGCATTTAAGGAATTCTCTGTCATAACACTAGCTGGATACATGCTTTAGGAATAGATGCCCAGAGTCTAATTTCCAGCAACTGCAAATTAAAACATCAAAAATTCCAGGTTTCAATAAAAGATTATGAAACATATAAAGAAACAGGAGGCAGTGACCCATAATACAGAAGAAAATTAAAGCATTGGAAACCATCAACAAGAAGTACCAGACCTGGGACATACCATACAAAGACATTTTTTAAATGGTCCTAATAAGGGTTTGATATAAAGAACCTATAAAGAAATCCTACAACTCAACAATAAAAAGACAAACAGCCCAATTTTTAAAAATTGGGCAAAAGACATGAGTAGACATTTTTCCAAAGAGGAAATACAGATGGCTGAAAAGCACATGAAAAGATGCTCAGCCTCACTAGCTATTAGGGAAATGCAAATCAAAACCACAATGAGATATCATCTCATGCCTACTAGGATGGCTGCTATTAAACAAACAGGAAACTGCAAGTGTTGGAAAAGATGTGGTGAAATAGGAACTCTTGTTCACTGCTGGTGGGAATGTAAAATGGTACAGCCGCTGTGGAAGACAGTCTAGTGGTTCCTCAGGAAGCTAAGTATAGAGTTGCCTTATGACCCAGCAATCCTGCTACTCAGGCTGTACCCAGAAGATTTGAAAGCAGGGACGCAGACATTTGCACACCGATGTTCAGAGCAACATTATTCACAATTGTCAAAAGATAGTAGCCGTTATTCACAACCCAAGTGTCCATCAACAGATGAATGGAAAACAAAATGTGGTATTTACATACAATGGAATATTATTCAGCAGTAAGAAAGAATGAGTCATGAAGCATGCAACAACATGGATGAACCTCGAGGACATTATGTTAAGTGAACTAAGTCAGACACAAAAGGAAAACTACTTTATGATCTCACTGGTATAAACCAATTATAATATGTAAACTCATAGACATAAAATATAGAACAGAGGTTACCAGGGTATGGAATGAGGCTAAAGAATGGGGAGCATTTGCTTAATATGTGCAGAATGTTTAACTAGGTTGAACTTAATTGTTTGAAAATGGATAGAGGTGACAGTAGCACATTATTGTGAGAATACTTAATAGTACTGAATGGTTAGTGAGTATGGTGGATAGAGGAAGTTTAGAGTCATGTGTATCACCAAAAAGAAATGTAGAGGTTTGTGCCAGTTTGAATGTATTATGTCCCCCAAAATGCCATGTTATGTTCTTTGATGCAATCCTGTGGGTGGCAGAAGTATTTAGTCTTGATCAGGTTGGAACTTTTGGATTGGGTTGTTTTCATGGAGATGTGACCCACCCAACTATAGGTGATAACTCTGATTGGATTATTTCCGTGGAGTTGTGGCCTCGCCTATTCAGCATGGGTCTTAATTAAATCACTGGGGCGCTATAAGAACTCAGACAAAAGGAGCTTAGTACTACAGCCGATAGACATTTTGGAGACGGCCACTGAAAGCAGACTTTTGCTCCGGAGAAGCTAAGAGAGGATAAGAGAATGCACAGGAGCTGAGAGAGAAGCTGGAACACAACCTGAGATCAGCAGACACTGGCCACATTCCTTCCCAGCTAACAGAGGTTTTCCAGATGCCATCGGCGTTCCTTCAGTGAAGGTACACTTGTGTTGATGCCTTAATTTAGACATTTTCATGGCCTTCAGACAGTAAATTTGTAACCAAATAAACCCCCTTTATAAAAGCCAATCCATTTCTGGTATGTTGCATAATGGCAGCATTAGCAAACAGGCACAAGGTTAAAATATGGGAATGTATAGCACAGTGAATCTTGTGGTGGACTATGAATATGACTAAATGTATAAATATAAAAAAAATTAAAAAGTTATTTCATGAAACTACCAAACTCCAACCCAGCAGTCTGGACTCCTGAAGACAATTATATAATAATGTAGATTACAAGGTGTGACAGTGTGATTGTGAAGACCTTGTGGATCACACCCCCTTTATCTAGTGTATGGATGAGTGGAGGAATGGGGATAAAAACTAAAGGACAAATGGGGTGGGATGGGGGGATGATTTGGGTGTTCTTTTTTCACTTTTATTTTTTTATTCTTGTTCTGGTTCTTTCTGATGTAAGGAAAATGTTCAGAGATAGATTGTGGTGATGAACACATAACTATGTTATCATACTGTGGACAGTGGATTGTATGTGTGAATGTATTTCAATAAAACTGAATTTAATAAAAAAAAAGTTATTTCATGAACTAGAACAAAAGTACGGCACTATTACAAGAAGTTAGTAATAGAGAGGTATCTGGGGGAAATGTACCTATGATAAACTATGGACTAGAGTTAAGAGTATTATTCTAATATTTTTTCATCAACAGTAACAAATGTACCACACCAACACTATGGATCAAACAATGGAGGAGGATAAAGGGTATGAGGTTATATTTTTATTCTTGTTTCTTTTCTGGAGTAATGAAAATGTTCCAAATTTGACATGGGAATGTATGCACAACTATGTGATGATACTGTGAACCATTGATTGTATACTTTGGATGGTTTGTATAGTGTGTGAATATACCTACAAAATTTCACACACAAAAATGATCCCAAGTATGCTAAAAGAGCTAAAGGAAAACATGGACAAAGAACTAAAGGACATTAGGAAATCAACAGAGGCACCCAAAGAGAATATCACTATGAAATCATACAATCCAAGGAACAGAAAGAAGAAAGAATGATGAAAAGCTAACAGAGCCTGAGGAGCCTGTGGGACACCATCAAGCATACCAATATACGTATTGTGGGAGTCCCAGAAGAATAGAGAAAGAAGCACAAATAATATTCAAATAAATGGCTGAAAACTTCCCAAATTTAATGAAAGACATGAACATACACATCCAAGAAGTTCAGCAAACTCCAAACTCAAAGATATAAACACTGAGATAGACAATAATTAAGTTGTCAAGTTCCAAAGATAAAGAGGAAATCCTGAAAGCTGTTAGAGGAAAGCAACATATCACATATAAGGGATTCTCAGTAAGGTTAAGTGCCAATCTCTCACTAGAAACCTGGAGGCAAGAAGACAGTGGGATGACATATGTAAGGTGCTGAAAGAAAAAAATTATCAGCCAAGAATTCTATATCTGGCAAAACTGTCTTTCAAAAATAAGGGAGAGATGAAAACATTCCCAGATAAAGAAAAGCTGAGAGAGTTTTTCAAAACAACACCAGCCCTATAAGAAATGTTAAAGGGAGTTCTACAAATTGAAAGGAAAGGACACCAGATAATTGAGTGAAGCCACATGAAGAAATAAAGATCTCTGGTAAAGATAATAACATAGATAAGTATAAATGCCAGTACTATTTTGTTGTTGTTGTTGTTTGTAACTCCACTTTTTACTTCCTATACAATCTTAAAGGAAATGCTTAAAATATATTGATTAATCAATGGTTTGGGACTCATAATGTAGGAATATGTCATTTGTGACAAGACCATCATAAAGCTGGAGGAACAGGGGGTATATAGGAACATTGTTTGTGTGTGCTATTGCAGTTAAGCTGGTATCAAACTAAAGGAGATTGTTATAGATTTAGGATGTTAAATTTAAGCCCCATGGTGAAGCCCCAAAGAATATGCAATCATAGAGTCAGAAAGTAGAGTGCAGGTTACCAGGGGTGGGGAACAGAGACAATGAAGAACAAATGCAATATGGATGTATGGTTTCTGTTTGGGGCAAGGGAAAGTTCTAGTAATGAATGGTGGTGAGGGTACTGCAACATTCTGAATGTGATTAATTCCACTGAATTAAATGCTTGGGAGGGGTTGGGATGGGAAGATTTATGTTATATGTTTCCACAACTGAAAAAGGAAAAAAAAACTAAAGAGATATTGACAACTAAATGCAATATACAATCCTGGATGGGATCTAAGAATGGAAGAGAAAAGGCTCAAAAGGACATTATTACCACAACCCCCACCCCCACGAGGGACATGACTCCCAGGGGAATGAATCTCCCTAGTGATGTGGGACATGATTCCCAGGAATGAGCCTGGCCATGGTAGCAAGGGATTGAAAATGCCTACTTGACCAAAAGGGGGGGAAAAAAGGGAGGTAACAGAGGTCACAGTGGCTGAGAGATCCCAAATAGAGTCGAGAGGCTATCCTGGAGGTTTCTCTTATGCAAGCTCCAGCTAGACATCCCAAATGGCCACAGTACACCATGCCCTTACCAAAAGTAGTCCCCAAATATGTACGTCCTTACCTGAGATTCTATAAAAGATTCACTCACTAAATTTTATCTGTCAGAAACTTAAATCCACCAGAGTGTTCCTATACCAGACGAGTCCTAAAACCCAGAGGCAATAGCCTCTTTTAGATCAACAATCAGATGCAGCCCCCTTCCCCATCCTGTCAACACCCCCTTTCAATATGAACAAGTTAGGGTGCTCACTGCCTAGACACCCCTGAAGCTGGAGAAAGAGATTAATGAGAGGAAGGGGTAGTAACAAACAAGATAAGATTTAACAAAGGCCTATGAATACTGAAATTTTATATAATTATATATAGTTTTTGGATGCTGGGGTGTTGGAATGGCTGGAAGGAGATAAATGACATGGTGGAAATGTAGCCTATAGCATCCTTTGGGATTTTCTGTATAGCTGCTCATTGAATTGTGCCTTGAAGGTCTTCACTTTTCTGTGTATACTTTTTATTGAACAATAGGGAAGAGCCTGAGGCTGTGGAACTGTAATCCATAACAACTTGTGAAATTATCTATATAACTTCTTGTTGCACTGTACATTGAGAATTAACACCTTTCTGTATGTATGTTATATTTTACAATAATGGAAATGGCTAAAGTTGTGGAACTATACCCCATGACATTCTTTGAAATTTGCTCTCTAACTACTTGTGAAATCATACTTTGAAAGTTATCACTATTGTGTATATATGTTAAAGTTCACAATAAAAAATTATATTAAAAAATGACATTACTGGGACTTACAAAAAATTGGAATATAGAATATACACTTTGTTAATGTTGATTTCTTGAACTTGGTAACAGCACTGAAGATGAATACATAAGTAAATATCCTTGATCTTAGGAAATGTACAGAGAAGTATTATGTCCTCAAGGAATATGATGTATGCCATCTGCTCTCAAATGTTCAGAAAATAGACAGATGATAGATAAATGGATGGTGGGTTGACAGATGAATAGACAAAATAATCAGGCAAATATGGCAAAGTGTGAAAATTGGTGGATCTGGGTATCTGGAAGGTGGAAGTATCTTGAAGTTCTCTGTGTGGGTTTTGTATTCTTTTTGTAACTGTCCTTCAAGTTTGAAATTATTTCAAAATTAACTTTAGAGAAAAAAATGATTAAAATGGAAAATTTTTCTTTTATAATATACATCTCTATCTTTTTCTATCTATCTGTATTACCACAATAAAAAGTTCTCATTGGGGATCTACCATATCCCATTTCAATTCCCAAAAGTTAAGTGCTGGTTCCATCTCCCTGTAACTTTAAGGAGCATGAGCAAATTTTCCCAAGTAAGTGTGATTAGTGCTCTTATCGGAGGACAGAGGCCCTGGAGAGTAGGTGAAGACATCAAAACTAAGGATGTCAAGTAACAACTGAAGATGACTTGGCTGGGGAATGGTGGGGTCAGTAGTCAATTCAAGAATCCCGAGTCCAAATTTCCTCTTTTTCGGTGAGGGTGCCAAGAAAGGGGTGGCTTGGAGGCACTTTATCCAGTCCCTCCTTTAATCTCCAAGTTGCCCTAAATGAATAGGCAATCTCTGTGTTTTCTTTGCAAATGCAGCTTCACTTCTCATCCCTGGGCTCCCCCTAACAACAAGGTCACTGACCCCAAGGCCCTTTTATAAGACATTTTAGAGTCTGCTGGGCTCTTCTATGGATACCAGTACTCCGTAGTAGATCATAAAGGCCTCCAATGACTCAGGCCTCCTAATGTCCTTGCCACTTGACAGTGTGACCTTGCAGATCCTTCAATCAAGAGGTAAAGCCTATTTCTCTAGCCCCTTGATTCTTGGTTGGCCTTGTGACCTGCTTTGACCAGTAGAATGTGGCAGAGGTGATGCTATATGAGTTCTGTAGCACAGGCACTAAGAAGCCTTACAGCTTCCACTGTTGTCCTCTTGGAATTCTAAACCACCATGCTGTGAAGAAGCCCAGTCTAACCTACTGAAGTAAGAGAGGCCACACAACAGAGAATTTAGACTTCCCAGCCATCAGCCATCCATGTGTGAGGCCATCTTGGACCTTCCAGCCCAGCTGAATGAGGCTGCATAAATCCAGATGGAAAAAAAAAAAAAAAAAAACCTCAGAGAAACTGCCCTAACAACCTATAGAATGGTGAGGAACAAGAAACCACTGTTGTTTTAAGTCCCTAAGTTTTGAGGCATTTGTTGTGCAGCATAAATAACAAAAACATATCCTCTCCCTTAGAGGGGCATTACTTATTAACACCGAAAGCCAGTAGCCTGCTTCCTGATCCTCCAACACACTACTTTAGAACCTTGGAAAGACCTTCCTGAAGAGCCATGTACTCTCAGGGACACCCAGAACAACAGGGTGTAATCGGCATTTGTGTTCCCATAGTCTTCCCAGTCACCTCCTTCAGGCCCACTTCCTTTAGGGCCACTGAGCCAGTGCTCTGGGATTGGTCCCAGACCCTAAAGGTACATTGTAGGTCCCTATATTAGGAGTAGAGAATTACTTCTTGGAGAATACTTGGTCTTTTCTACATTTTCCCCTTCTCCAACTGCAAAGAGAAGTCAGTACCAAGCTAGGAAGTCCAACTAACTGTTAGACTTGGGCCAGTGACTTCTCTCTGGGTTTCAGTCACCTCATCTGTGAAACAGGGGAGTTGGATACCATAGCCTTTTCAAACCCTTCAGGCGCTGACTCCTTCCAACTTTTGGGGTATGCTGCGCTTCTTGGATCTGTAATTTTATGTCTTTCATAAGAGGTGGGAAATTTTCATTGATTATTTCCTCTATTACTGCTTCTGCCCCTTTTCCCTTCTCTTCTCCTTCTGGGACACCCATGACACGTACATTCCTGCATTTTGTTTTGTCATTCAATTCCTGGAGATGTTGCTCAGATTTTTCCATTCTTTTCTTTATCTGTTCTTTTGTGTGTAGGCTTTCAGGTGCCTTGTTCTCCAGTTCCTGAGTGTTTTCATCTGCCTTTTGAGCTCTGCTATTGTAGGTCTCCATTGTGTCTTTCATCTCTTGTGTTGTGCCTTTCTTTCCACAGATGCTGCCAGTTGTTTTCTCGAACTTTCAATTTCTACCTTATGTATGCCCAGTGTTTTCATTATATGCTTCATCTCTTTTGCCATACCTTCCCTAAACTTTCTGAATTGATTTAGCATTAGTTATTTAGATTCTTGTATCTCAGTTGAAGTGTACATTTTTCCTTTTACTGGGCCATAACTTCATTTTTCATAATGTAGTTTGCAGTTTTCTGTTATCTAGGCATCTGGTTTCCTTGGTTACCCCAATCAGGTTTTCCCAGACCAGAATGGGCTCAGGTCTCAGAAGGAGGGAATAGTATCAGGTCTCCCTGAGGGTGAGTCTTAGAAGATTGATACACCTGTGAGGCCTCAAGTCACTGTGCTTTTCCACCCAGCAGGTGGCATCTGTCAGCCTGTCACTCCAGACTGGTGTAAGGAGTGTGGTGGTTTCCCCCAGGCTCTGGGGTCTGGTTCTGAATGGAAGGTGGATAGTAGAGCTTGGTACCACCTTCTTCCTCTTAGGGAATATAATGCCCTAGGGAGAGATCATTAGCATTTGAATAGTCTCTCTGCCTGTGCTATCTCCACCCTTGTCTGGTCAGAGTGCTGGGAACTGAAAATGGCTGAGGCTTTCTCCACTGAGTTGAAAAAGGGACAGATAGCCCCGCTTCAGGGCCAGTCTGCAGCCCCCCTCATCCTCACCCATTGGCCAGAGATAGTACAGGGCCTCCAGGCTTCCCCTCCCTCCAGAGAGGTCCTTTGGCTCTGCAAGGTCAGTCATCACTAAAAGCCTCTGACTGCTTATTGGGGAGTTATAGCTTGTATTGATCAGTCTATGTTTGTTAATTAAAACCCCAGTTGGAGCTCAGCTGAGCTATAAACGCTTGCTGGATGAGAGCTGCTCTCTAGCATGTGTGGCTTTGCAGGTCAGGCTGTGGGGGGGAGGGGCTCTCGGCTCAGGTCTGCAGTTTTTACTTATAGATTTTATGCTGCAGTCTCGGGCATTCCTCCCAATTCAGGTTGGCATATGATGAGTGGACGGCCACACTTGTCCCCCTGCAGCTACTCCATATCATTTACTAGTTGTTCCTGGTTATTTATTAGTTGTTCCAGAGGGACTAACCAGCTTCCACTCCTCTCTATGCCGCCATCTTCCAGACCTCAGTCTGTCTTCTGAGGTCTCCTCCCACCTTCCTTTTGGGAATCTCTGCTTTCAAATCATTTAAAGATATTGATTACCTGCTCTACCACTGACCTCCTTCTGTCTTTTTATCCTGGTTGCCTGTGGTTTGTGGCAGTTTTCAGATAAGGAAAGTGTGTGCTCTTAAGGCTCTATTTATAATATGTCCTTGAAAGTCAAGTCCGACTTCAAGCTAAAAATCTGGCTGTAAGCAGAGACATAAGAAAGAGGCATCATCCCCAATGAGAATGACAGCACAAGGATGCACGTGTCCCCAGCAGACGCATACGCCTGTGTGCTCACACACAACATCCAGGTCAACACAAATAAAATAAGAAAATACAGAGGTCGAGGGAACAAAGGGAAAATGATTGAAACTCAATACTTGTTTGACTTAAAAAAAAAGACAAGAAGGCAGCGAAGGAAGGAGGAAGGAAGGAATTCAAAGAGACAGTAAATTTAGTGAGGAAAGCCCAGAACATGGAGTCAGGGACCTTAATTTGAAGCCTAGTTCCACATTTATTAGAAATGTGAGCTTGGGCAAGTCTCTTGACCGCTCTGAACTTTGGTTTCCACCTCCATCGAGTGGGTATAATGTTTCTTTCCCAACTAATCTCATAAGATTGCTATAAAAATCAAACAAAATCATGGTTATAGAAGTACTGAGCAAACTGAAGTCCCTCTAAACAAGGGAGGCACTCAGCACCATTGTCCTGCTAGCATTTTTTAGAATGTTATTTTTAGTCACTATGATATGCTCTACATTCATTAAAGCATTTAACCTCACAATAATTTTGCACATATAAACCACTGTTATTCCTTTTCAGATAAAGAAACATAAAGTGGGAAAGGAATTTGCTGGAGGCCACACAACTAGTGAATGGTCAAGTGGGATGTGAACCAGGTCTGCCTGAGTCCAGCAGCTAATTCTCTTAACTACTCTGCTTGGCCACCTCCAGTGCCTTTTATAATGCCCACTTGAAACACAATCTGCCTTCCCGTTAAAAAACATGTAATAGACAAATACTCCAAAAAAATAATAAGTTCATCTACCTTTTCCTGTGGTTTTTTAAAGCTCCTCAGATCAACTGCAGCAAAATTCTTCAGCTCTGTGAGCGCTGCCTGAATATTTGCTCTGCCAGAATGCCAAGGAGCTCTGCAGTGAAGGAATGAAGCCGTTTTTGTGCAAAATATTTAAAACATTCCAGTTCTGTCCCTCCTGCTCAAGAGCATTGTTTAGAAGTGAAAAGGTCTGTCCCTTCCTCCCGTCTGCCCAAGCATTCCTATTCAAAGCTTTCTGGCGCTGGTTGGTCTGAAGGAGTCAACAGTTTCAAAACCACTTCCAAGTCTTTGCAGTTTGCTTCTCCCTCTCCTCCCACTCACTACCCCACCTCCCACCCCCAGGCTATTACAAACTATTGTTCTTGGTTCCCATGGGGCCAGGGTGGAGGGAAAAGGAGAAAAAGAAAGATTTGCAGCTATAAATCTTTTTTTTTTTAAAGCCTCAGAGTTAAAAAAAAACTGTAGTTTTACCCTCTAGCTGTTTTCTGTTTAGGTCTGCCCAGAGCCAAGCCCTCCTGGTCTGTTCCCGAAAAGTTTAGAGAAAAAGCACCCTGTTGACTTCTTTAAATCCTACTTCTTGGGGATGCTGTTGAGTCCCAGGGAAAAGAGAGAAAGGCCAGAGAAGTTTGTTGCCTGGATGCCAGACATCATTAAAGGGTTTTGCAATTCATCTCTCTACTCTAAGCTGCACAAGACAAATTACCTGCATCAATCTAACAGTATCAGGCTTCAGAACTTGTGAGCCATATGTTCATGTCATTGCTTTGTGCAAATAGACACTCTAAATATGCATCGATCTGGCACATTTCATGAGTATTTATCAAAATGTTCTCTTGTCTTCCAACACATATGTTAATAACAATAATACAAAATAATACCAAGTTGCAGCCATGCACAAGATTCCAAAATATGGGTTTGGTTTGCAACTTTAATGAAGGCTATTTGTAATCATAAAGAGAAGGGGAAAAATAGCCCAATAACCAGAAGTTCTTGTGGAAGATAGAATGAAGCATTTGTGTTAGTGTTTTTATAGATGAATGGTAGAGAAAAGATAGAAATATGGTTGAACTTGATTTATTCTCAATAAAACATCTGGATTGGGTGTTCAGCAATCTGGGGCAAGAACAAACATCCTTTACTGTGGGAACCTTGTCTTTGTGACCATAGAATAAAGCGTTTGTGTTAGCATTTTTATAGATGGATGGTAGAGAAAAAATAGAAATATGATTGAACTTGATTTATTCTCAATAAAACATCTGGATTGGGTGTTTAGCAATCTGGGGCAAGAACAAAACATCCTTTACTGTGGAAACCTTGTCTTTGTGACCATGAAATAAGTCACACTTTGCTCTTATAGTGCCAAACTTAACATTTTCTAGAAAAGAATTAAATCTATTTTAAAGATTTCTCTGTCTCCAAGATTTCCTAGCTGGTTGCCATAGTCTACAATGGAAGTTCTGAGATTCTAAAGACATAGCAAAACTAATAGTTGCATTTCAAGTCAACAGATAGTTATTAAGTTAGAAACAGACATCTGGAGGAATATCTGTCAAACTGGAAATACCGGTTATTGCTTGGGACAGAGTTTATAGGTCATCTTTACTTGATTTTTTGTTTGTTTGTTTGTTTTACCAAAGCTTTGAATTTACTTAATTTTATTAGAAAACATTTAAAACTGCTTCAAGTTCTTTTTATTTAATTTGGAGAAAAATTATAACAAATGCATGTATACTTTCCAACCAAAATTAGCAAACATTAACATTTTGTCATATTTCTTTCAAACCTTTTCTTAAAATTATATGACCAAAAATGACAGATAAAGTTCAATCCCTCTCTATATCCCTTGCAAAGCTCTTTTTCCTGTGCATCTCCCCAGAGGCAACCACCACTGTGAATATGAAATTTATCCTTCGGCCACAAATATAGGTAGCCATGAACATGTGATCTTGTTTTGTGTGTTCTTAAACAGTTACATACATATCTTACTATATCGTTTTTCAATGCAATATTTCATACTGCATCATGCTTTTTAAAGGCTTTCCTTCTGTGTTACTTGCTGGTACTTTTGAAATATTTAACTTTCAACAATTAACATCTCTTACTTTAATTAGGATAAAACATTTCATAACTTCAATGAGTCAAAGTAATTGAGAGACACCTATAGTTCAAACACTTCACAGAATATTAACAGAGAATGCCATTCTCTTAGTTTGGGTCTTGGGTGCAAGTAGTTTATTGGGGATAATCCCAGGAAGTAGCAATGAGGGAGTGTGGGGTGGGGAAGCCAATATATGTTATTAAACTGTCACTGGGCAGTAACAGGGGCTCAATTCCTCCATGGCCTCTTGAAGAGCACACCAAGTGCTGCCCAAAATTGTCTGTCTGAAGGAAGGGAAGATGAAGCAATCATCTGTGGGATGAAGACAGTCCTCGTGGCGTTAGCTTCTCCACACTTTGAAGCTCTCCTTCAATGGGCCAAGAGGCATCGGGAAAGGCCCTGGAGCAGACCAGGAAGGAAGTTTAAATACACACTTCCAGGGGGCACCATCAGCCAAGGTGGGTCTGAACTCACCCAGGACTGTTGGGCCATCTGAACCTTGGATAAAGACAGGCCTCTATCTTCTTTAAAAATGAATCCAATTTGACTACCCAGAGTAGGCTTTCCCTACTTCCTCAAATTCAGCAAATGTCTGGGTAAAGAAAGTTTTCCAATTCACAAAGAGCGTCTCAGTCAGAAAATTCCGAATAAGGAATCACCTTTTTCAGAGCTATCTATCTCTTAGAGCCCATAAACAAACAATTGTTTCATCCACTCACTTTATCACCTTCTTTATCATAAGTAGAATGAAAGGGAAACCACCCAATTGTGTGAGGAAGTCAGTATCTTCCTTGCTCGGCCTGTACTAGACTACAGTTAAAGGGAATGAGCAACATCTGTTTCTAAAACTCCAACTCATAGTGGACACTCAGTAAATATATCAAGAACTGTCGACCCTACCTTGTGCCAAAATGCCAGCTTTTTGTGAGGCATGCAACTAGCTAAATGAATCTTGAGGACATTATGTGGAGTGAAATAAGCCAAAAATGAAGGGACAAATATTGTAAATACTCACTAATATAAACTAACTATAATGAACAAACACTGAGAATTGAATTTGAGAGCATAGGTTATCCGGGGTAGAACTGGGGCAGAGATTGGGTAATCGATGATTAAAGAATACAAAATGTTCAATATAGTTTATTGTAAATGTTCCTAGACTGTAAGCTTTTACAGCAGTCACATCTATTCCTGAGCTTTAACTGTTATTTCTAAATTCTGAGATGCTGAGCTCTTTGTGTATAACTTGGTAGTTCCCTGGAAATTTGGGTATCTAGGTGATGCCTGAGACTCAGAGCCAGAGTTCTGCAGCTCTGAAAGGCAGCATCATCCCATACAGCAACTGTTAAAGAAGGTGAAAAAGAGATCGGACTACAATTAGAGATATGGATGAAATGGATTTGGTTAGGGCTAAGGTAACCTAGAACAGAGTAAAGGATGATATTGACTGCATTTTAAAACTCCAACTTCTGTGCAAGACTAATGGAAGAGAGGTTTATGGTACATAATTAATATTTTCTGTTGCACATTATCTAATTTAACCTGTCTGGTCAGTTTATTTAAACAATGTAATTACATGGAATCTAGAATAGGGAATGAGATCTTGCTATTCCGTACAGGCTAATATAATACTGCAATACATCACAGAATATTTTGGGCAAAAAATAAAAAAAAGTATTTGCAAAACCTCTCAAGGGACTGGGGGAAAATCTGGAACTATTAAACTCCCCCACCTGGGGAATTCCAGATATTCTCTTAAGCAATAGGGGCTCCCAATTTAATAAACCAAACCCTTGATCTTGAGGCTTGCCCTTATGAAACTTTTCTCTCCAAAGGTATAGCTAAGCTTACTTATAACCATGCCTAAGAGTCACCCCCAGAGAACCTCTTTTGTTGCTCAGATATGGCCTGTATCTCTAAGCTAACTCTGCAGATGAACTCACTACTCTCCCCCCTATGTGGGACGTGACTCCCAGGGATGAGCCTTGCCCTGGCATTGAGGGATTGAGAAAGCCTTTGTGACCAAAAGTGGGAAAGGAAATGAAACAAAATAAGGCCTCAGTGGCTAAGAGATTTCAAATAGAGTCAAGAGGTCACTCTAGAGGTTATTCTTATGCATTATATAGATATTCATTTAAGTTTCTAGTGTATTAGGACAGCTATAAGGAAATACCTGAAACTGTTGAACTGTAATACAGTAGCCTTGATGATTGTATAACTACATCAAGTTATACAAATTATATTTGACGATGATTATATAACTACACGGCTTTTATCGTGTGACTGTGATTGTGAAAACCTTGTGACCAACACTCCCTGGATCCAGTGAATGGGCAGATGGGTATTAAAATAAAGAAAAAATAATTAAAAATAAAAAATAAAATGCCAGCTTTACTTAGTGCTACTCTTCAAGGGTTGAGTCCATAACCTGAGAGAGTTTTACACAGCATCCTGCTCACATATTTATCACGAATTTATTTCTAGTTTGCAAGAAAATACAGAGGTCCATAGCACAGGTTCTGTGAGGGACAAAAGGTAATGATGGAAATTAAATGTGAAGCAGAGGGTAGAAGAGGAACTGGCAAGGAAGAGGGCAGTAGCTCAAAGGGTGACAGACTGAAACCAGCAATGTTATGAGTTGTTGCTGAAGAAAAGTTTCTGTAGCTTCACAATTTTGCTGGGGTTCTGATACGATCCTCCTTATGTGCAAAAGGCAATTTCTCCCAGTGGTTTCTTCTTGAGACCTTCTTGTTAGAGCCATCTTGTGACCTCCATGACCTCTATGACAGTCTACTGAGTCCAGTCCAACTGCCTCAGCACTTCCAACATTCTGGAGGGCAGAGATCGTATCAGCTACCATCCACCTTGGTACTCACTTTCAGCATAGCCAGTTCACTGCCATTCATTCATCAAGAGAGCCCTTCTTTTGATTAAACTTGTCAGGCTTCCGATAACAAAGGGGAGCAGAGGATTGTAGTAATTATCTGCATGATTCAGGCCATAATCACACTTTTACCCAAGAGTGAGCCTTACCTTCATTGTCTCAGTAGCTTGAGGGAGACTTTATACGTGGAACTGCAAAATTATAGGCTAGAAAGAGACCTGAGAAGATCATTTATCATCAGGATAATAGCCTCAATTATCTGTACAAATAGAGACCAGACGCCTCTCCTCTTTCATGCTTTATGGGGAGGGAGGGTAGATGTCTCAAATCTTCTCCCTCATTCCATCTCACCATCTTTCATCCCCTTCCCTGGTAAAGGCGACCAAAAATGAAATCCTCATCACAGTCTACAAAATCATGAGGGTCCCTTAGGAGAAAGGACAAAAGAAGGTACCTTTTGATTTCTGTCCACAAATAAGGCCATTTGTTTTATTGGTTAGGTACAAACTGATGTTAGAATTTGAAACCGTGAGTCAAGTAAATACAAAAGTCTGAGACTTTCTATACTTTGATACTCTGTCTTTGGTTGGTGTTTTCTCTTCGATAGTCTCAAATTTCTGGTAATATCTTGTAACTGCAAATAGGCTTCAGGAGAAGGCTGATTTGATTTTTTATTTAATTGATGAGGTTCATATGTATTTTTTATTTACTAGCACCCACAGCATCCTCTGAATTCATATTAGAGCAGCATATTACAGGAACCAAGAACTGTCAGTTATAAAGGATGCCACCTTCCACACACTCTCCCTCCATGTTTCCACTCTTCTGGTTGTAAAAGTGTTCATCATTCCTAGTGCTTCATGCTTATATAACATCTCAACATTTTTCTCAGATTCAATGGAAGATGCCAGAATATTTGCTCCAGTTTTTTTTCTTAAATAACTCTGTACTGCACATATATGCAAAAATGGCTTTTCAAAACAATTACTTTACATTTAAACTACAAACCAAATACACAATGAAACACTCTCCACAATTTGATATGGTTCCTCTCCCAAGATTAAAAAAAAAATTATCCAGCTGTGTTTTTTCAAAGGTTCAATTAAGTAAAAGTATCAAATGCACTATGGTTTCATAACTATTAAAGGAAAAAGTTTTGCTTAACTTAACAATGGTTGCCATTTTGCTGAGTTCTTTCTATATGGCAGGTGCTATGCTGTATGATTTCATGGGTTACCCTATTTAATCCTCAAACCAACCTTATGAACTACATATATTTATTTCCACTTTGTAGAGGAGGAAACTAATGCTTGGAGCAGTTAAGTTACTTGCCCCGAAATAAAAGGATGGATCTGGGATTAGAACCATGTCTACATGATTTCAAAAGCTAAGTCTGCAAACACCTATTAGCTCAGTGTATCAATTGTGCTTCCTTTACCATATAACCCCACATGCAGTTCCACTCAATTTTTGGATTAAATGTGGTGCTAGGTAGACCAAGCTATGCAGGCTACATCTTTAAAATTTTAAGTGGCATTCTCTGCATAGCAATATTTTGTGACATTTCCCAATGCATTTTCATAGGCCTGACAACATCATCTCATTTTGGTTTTCATTTAGAAATAATGAATATTAATAACTGCTCAAGGCACAGTGTCTCTTTTCTTAAGAGAGCCTTGTCACATGAGTGAATGAGTTTCTAGCTTGGTTCAAAATGGAAACGTGCATATAAATACTAAAGTGAGAAGATATGGGTGCTCTGAGCTGCGTAAGCCTGGGTGCAATTTCCTGAGCTGCTGCTTATCTCTGATGAGGAGCTGGGGAACACCCTGAATTTTCTGTTCATCAGCTGAAACTTTTCTATCATGGAAGGATTAAATAAGACTCATTTTATGGAACATTGAACAGGGTTATCCTATCTGTTTTCTACCACTTAATATTTTAAGCAGGCCCACCCTACCAATGGCTTTGTTAGGTTTCATGTTATTTTTATCAGGACCGTCTAGTGCCGGGTAACTGACACTACATAAGCAAAGGGGATACAGATCAAAACCCAATAAAACTCCCTGCCTTCTTCCATTGAACAAAAACAGATTGTGTGATTCATAGAATTTGTTGTTATTTGAATGAGATGCTACTCAAAGGGGAAGGGGAGTTTAAATACATTATTCAAGAAAATCATAAAATTTTACATCTGTAAGGTACCTTAGAGATTCTTTAAGTCCAAATAAGTGAAGAAAAGCGAAGCCTAAGAAGGTTAAATGTCTACCCCAGGCTTACAAACCCAGAGGACGCAAAGCCAGCAGGAAAGCGTCACTGACTGTATTGTCAGCTCTTGTCCACTTGATGCCTGGCTTCTACTCTGTTATTTCTTTACGGCCCCACCCCTCCTCCACTCTCCATAAACCCTGGCTCCAGAGGAAAGCATAGGACCCAGGCCTGGAAAATCTAAACACTCCAGCCCGTGGCCATTCTTTGGTTTGGTGATAGGCACATAATCCAAGTCACGCCAACCACAGACAATTCTGAGACTTTTTAAAACAATTGGACAAAAAGCACTTCTTCCCAAATGTGGGGGTGCTGGTATCCACTTTCATCATGATTCAGAGAGAGCCTGCTTGAGGATGAGAGAGTAGAACCAAGTGGTGGAGAGAAAGATTCTTGATAACACTGTTGGAGTCCCTACATTCACCCTACTATGTTCAATTTCCTGAAACAGTTTTTTTTTTTTTTCCTTAATCCAATTTTACTGAGTTTCCAGCACTTGCTACATGAGATTCTTCACAAATACACCATCAACCTATACAGTGTCAGAGAAGAGGGGCCAGGGGGTGCCAGCACTAAAACTGTGTCATCGAGGAAAGACTGAAGGAGCTGGGGATATTTAACCAGCAGAAATGACACCTCCTGGAAAGGAGGTAAAGGAAGAATAATGCTACATTCAGGTAAGCTCCATGAGAGCAGAATGTGCTCTCATTTATGTGGTTCCCTGCTATGTTCTCAGAGCCTGGCACACTGGAGCTGCTCTGTAAGTATTTGATGAACAAATGAAATTAAAATCTCAGAATTTTTATTTGCAAGCAATAAAAGATGTCTAAGAAAAGATGGTGGTGGTTTATTAACAGGATAGTGAATAGACCAAATAATTGCTGAGCTATCTGGTGAACCTGGTTAGAACAAGCAGCAAGGACTATAACCAAAATCATGCCACAAAACCAGTGGTGAGGAGCCCACTGCTACTGCCCCTAAATATTGCACATTACAGTTTGAAATGGATCTATAATTGTCACAGAAAACAGAGAGAAATTCTTTACAAAGACATTGCAGTCCATGCCTGGTTTACCCACACTGCATTCTGGTCCACAAAAATAAAATGTTCATAATGATTTCAGGGATTGGGCAACATTTGGGATAGTTCTGCTGTCAACTACTCCAACATGAACCAATAATATCATCTGTTAAGTGCTTGTTCTGTGCTGGGCTCTATATATGACATGGATCTTCCCATTTAGTCATTCCAACAACCCACAGGTCATATGATAAGCCCACTACGTGTCAAGCACTGTGGGATTGTATATGTGTGGGGAAGCAGTTTGAATTCTGCATGTACAGTTTATAGGTTTGTGACTTTGGCCAAGTTACTTTATTCCTCTGTTCCTCAGTTTTCCCAGCTATAAAATGGCAATAATAATTTCATCTATCTCATAGAATTTTTATGATGACAATTTTTAAACTGTCATCATAAAAATTGTGTTCTGTTCTATTCAATTCTATTCTAATTGAGTTAATATACATGAAGTGGTTGGAAGAGTGCTTGGCATATGGTACCACGTAAGTGTTTGCTGTTATTGTTTGATCCTCATCACAAACCTGTAGGGCTACTGTACCATTTTACAACCCTAAAACTGAGGTCCGGTGAAAACATGTACATGGTTACCCAAGTGGTTGGGACTGGATTCAAGGAGAAATCCAACAGACTCTAGAGCCTGACATCCCAAGATGACAGTAAAAACAAACTGTTGAAGTGCCCCAGCTGTCCCTTATCATAAAACCTTGGATAGTTTGAACAACAAAGAAATGATAAAGGTTTTCAAAATATATTTTCTACTTTATTTTTGCATGTTTCTATAAAACTTCTTAGGTACCTGAGTAGTTTTTTTATCAATATTACTGTTGATTTGCAGCTTTCTTGGAACCTGAATGAGAGCACCCAAAATTAAATGGCAGAAATGCTGGTGGTCACGTGTGTGGTATTTGCAGAATTGAGTTAGATTAGTGGCAAGCTGGCCTTAGCTGGAGCCCCCCATCCCATTGGGAATGTGGGGGACATCATTGCCCTTGTTCTCAGAAAAATATACACACACAAAATTGGTATGTTAATGTCAGGAGATTCAGGTACCTTCTAGAATCCATCTATAAATTGTAGGTGAAGATCCTTTTCTTCTTGATTAGTGACTCTAAAACTTTTCTTAAATCTGCAATTATTTTTTAGTGTGGCAAAAGACACCATAGACTGTCTATGTCACCTGCTCCCAATTTTCAGTAGGAATCTAATATTTGTAAATCTGGATGTAAATTTGCATGGCATCCAGATTTTTTTGTCCAACAAATATTTATCGAATGCCTAGCATACATTTGGCATTGGTTCTAGAAGCTGGGGAATACAGATGTGAATGGGATAAACCAGGCCCTTGTTCTCATGGAGCTGACATTCTAGGGGAGACGCTGACAATAAACACAAAAAGGAATATATAAAATAAAATGGGATAAGGTAACCAAGAGTGACCAGGGTCCACTATTTTAGACTGGGTGGACAGGGAAGGACCCCCTGTGGAGTCATTTGAGCTGATCTCTAAGTGGGAAGCTGGAGCCAAATATGTGAAAAAGCAGGGGACTTCATTCCAAGCAGAGGGAACAGCCAATGCAAGAGTCCTAAATGTGTAATTAATTTGGTATCACTGAGGATTAGAGACAGGACCCGTGTAGCTAGCACATTGTAAATTAATACTGATTTTGAGACCTCAGTAATTCTAATTGTGCACTGATTTTAGTTCCTGGATATCAAAATTTGAGTAAACATAAACACTTAGTAACTACTTAATAGGTTATTAGCAATAACCTTTGGTTAAGTGTAATAATGAAAATCTAAGAAACCCCTATAAAAATTCAAGAAAGGACCATCATTCTTTTCAATCAGTAAATACCTTATCAGGGAAGACCTGTGGGCTATAGCTCAACTTTTAGGAATTGCTGAGCTAGATGGTTCCTTGAGTGCCCAAGAACATTTCTATAAGCTTGAAGTTCAGACCCACCAAACTTTTAGAGCCAACCTCAACTCTTGCTTTCGCTTAAAGCATTAAATCCTCAACACCTCTGAATTACATTTCAGACACATGCCTATCTTTGGAGAAAAGGCAAAGTCCCATATTTCCAGCGGACACATTTCAAGTTTGGAGAAAAATAAAAGTGTGATTATTATAGTGATGATTGTTAAGTCAAGGCTCCAAAAGGACTTCCTTAAAATACTTGAGAAAAGTAAAGCTTTCTAAAGACCCAAGAAGAGAAGAGAAATTAATTTAAGAAAACATCTGCAAAAATTTTTCTCCTGCCTCAAAATTTCAGGAATGTTGCTGTAATAGATTCATCTTAGTGCAGATGAAATGAAGAGCGGTGGATGGTGAAGTAGTCCATTACCCAAAATAGCAGCCATTTCACTGCATTTTAAGCAAAACATCCAGAGAGCAGTGGTTCCCTTAAAGTTCCCATTACAAAGTAGTGCCAAAAGCTGGTTGCACTTAACTTTGAGTAGCAATGCATTTTTTACCCATACTGAAAGACCACAGAGATCTTTCAGTTTGTTATTTAGCTTATTGAGAGATTTAATAGATGGAACATATTAGCTTAATAGCAAAGGAAGGAAAATGGGAGGTTTTCCTCATCATAATGGCATCAAGGCTACAGGACAGAATTGAATGGAATAATATTTGTTAAGCACTTAGAGACACATGGAGAGATTAAAGGGTTAGCTCCCAGAGAACATGACTGCAGCTTTTGTATAATGTTTGACAAAGGGCCTTCAAATATCTTATTTTATTGGTCATCATAATAATTCTTCTAGTTAATGTATTAGTCAGAGTTCTTTAGGCTGTAGGTGAAAAAAAACATGTCTTAAACTACCATAGGCATGAAAGGAAATTTATGGTTTAGACCTAGAGGCCAAACACTCACTCTCTTTCTTTTTTTCCCTCTTTTTTTTTTATCTCTTTCCCTCTCTGTATCTTGGCATTAGTGGTGGTGGCTTCTTCTTCTTTTTAAGTGATGTCATTTTCTCCTATTGCAGATGCTTTCCTCCATGTGGCTACAGTCAGCTAAAACTGACATCATCCTTGTGGCTTGCATTTCCAGATGAAGCAGAAATCAAATCATGTGGAGAGATTCTAATTGCCCAGCTTTTGGTGATGCTTGTACCCATCCCTTGAACCAATCTGTAGAATGATAGGAAGATTTACCATCACTGGCCATGCCGTCTTGCAGCCACTCCAGTGGCCAGGCAGCAGAGGTGATTGATGCTTAAATCAGACCCACATGGAGTTAGGGTTGGGTGTACCAGTTCATTGATGGAAAGGAGACTGCTAAGCTGATAAAAGCTACAAACATGCAGTGTCAATAGTTAGCTCCATTTTACAGATGAGAAAACCTTTGTGATGGACTTTACCAAATTCAAAATTATCTGATAATTATGGCTTCAAATTTCTTTAATAGCAGATTAAATCTTCCATTCCATAAAATACTTGAGGTTTAAAATGCATGATGACACAGTGAATTAAACCCACATCAAGAAGTAAAAATGTCTGTTATAAGATCCTTCTCTGAGAAGCAGTCTTATTAACAGAGACAAGAAAGAACAAGAACAGGGTTTATCTAAAGGAGGATGGAGAAATGCAGTAATGAGAGTTATTTCAGTCCTTGCCATTCTCTCTTTAGACTGCAAATATTTTGAAGGAAGAATCTGTGACTTCCTCCTCCTCTATCCCCTGCAGGGCTTGGCAAACGATAGCAGATAACAGTAAATGTAAGCCAAATAAAGAGAAATAAATTAGCAGACTTTGTGTGTCCTCTTTTCCTTGGTAAATTGATGTGGGTTCAGTATGTCACTGTCAATACTATGTCTGTCTGATAGACAGGATTGACCTTCTGCATTGGCAGAAACTGAAGGTGTTTGACAAGGGTTCAGAAGCTGTCTAAATAACCTGGAACCATAAATTTACAGAATGTTAAAGGTGAGTTTTAAATACCATATCATTCAATACCACTAATTTTGTATATCAGGGAATGGAGCCCAGAAAACACATATCAAGCCCCAAATTTTCTTTAGGGGGTAGTCGAAGCTACATATAGGCTACTGTCCTTGGTCCTGAAACTCTCCTCCATGCACAGTTGCATTTTCTGATATTGGACCCTAGTATTCCTCTCCAACCTCTCCTGGAGCTTTTTGAGCTGATGAAGAAGAAAAGTAAGTTACATACTACTTCAGAAAAAATAAAATTGAGTTTTATCACTATATATATATGTTATTTCACATACTTTAGATGATTCTCTCATTTTTCTGACAATTATTCCCCCTCTTCATTCCAGGATTTGCTTATGCCATCCAAAAAAGCAAATCAATTTTCTCTAAGGCTGCATAACAAATCACCCAATTAGAGGCTTAAAACCATAAACCTGTATTATCTCACAGTTCCTGTGGGTCGGGAGTTCAGAAACAGCTAAGCTGAGCAGTTCTGACTCAAAGTCTTTCATGAGGTTACAGTTAGACATCAGCCAGAGCTGTATCAGCTGAAGGTTTGCCTGGGGCTGGGGGATCAGCTTCCAAACTGGCTGCCTCAAGTGCCTGGTGAGTTGGTGCTGCTTCTGGGTGGGAAGCCTCAGTCCCTCAGCATGTGTCTTTTCCACATGCTACCCGAGTGTCCCCACAACATGGCATCTGGCTGCCTCCAGAAAGGGCAATCTAAGAGACCAAGGTAGATGTGGCAATGTCTTTCATGATCTAGTCTCTGAAGTCACATTTGGCATTCTTACTGGTCTGAAAAACTGACCTGAATCAATGTGGGAGGGGACTCCTAGGGGCATGCGTACCAGGCAGCATGGATCATTGGGAGCCAGCTTGGAGGCTGCCTACAAAGCCTCTTTTATACATCTTTATCACAGCACTTCTCATACTGTATTATATATATTGTTTACCTGTACACCATTTGGCAGCAGACCTAGCTCTCTACCTACCCACAGCCTCCCCATTCTCCTTGCTAATAAGCACTAATTTTGTTCAGGTATTGGGCAGCAGTTTTTCCATGGGTGAGCAACTATGGCCCATGAACCAAATCTAGTCCATGACCTGTTTTTGTGCAGCTCATGAAGGATTTAGGAATGGGCAAGCTTCCCAGTTCAGGCCTGTGGGATATGAAAAAAAGACCTCTGGGCATTGGGGAGCTTCTAGAAAGGACTTTCCTCCCTTATAAGAAATGCATCAGAGAGATCCCTTATGCCTCTCATTCATCCTGCCTTGGAATTGTCTGGTGAGAATAGAACTGCAGCAGCTATTTTGTCACCATGAGGGGAAAACAAAAAATACTTTGGAGAAGCTGACTCACCTACCTAACATTGTTGAGTTGCTAAATTAATCAGCCCTAAAACAAGATTTTTGTTACATGACAAAAATTAAAAGTATCTTTGAATTAAGATAATACTTTTCAGGTATTTTGGTACCTGCCACTGAAAACACCCTAAATGATATATTCCTTCCTCTAGACAGTGTGTTTTTAGAACAAAAATGTCCTGCATATCACAGAATCCCTAATCCTGGAATAGAATAAACTCATTATTACTGGTTGTCTAAATCAGGGTTTCTCCACGGCAGCACTATTGACATTTGGAATCAGACAATCGTTTGCTGTAGGGCTGTCCTGTGCATTGTAGGATGTATAACAGCATCACTGAGCTCTACCCACTAGAGGCCAGGAGCACCCCCACCCCACCCCTGTCATGTAAAACAAAAATGTGTCCAGACACTGCCAAATGTCCCTTATGGGCACAGTCCCCTTGTGGGTGAGAACCACTAGTTTAAATGAATGATTATTAGGATATTAATATCTAGGGTAAATTACTTATCATACAAATTATGATTAAATGTGGAGTTCACTCAAACTTTGGTCAAAGCCTTGAAGACAATGGGTACGATAAGAGATGGAACTTTAAAGAAAAATGAAGAGGAGGGAAGCAAGTACTGGAGAAAGCTCAGCTCTGTCTCTGGCTGGCTTTGCTGAAAGATAACCACTAACATCTCCTCTTCTAGTCCCTTTTGATGTATGGAATTATTGGAGCATAATGCAAAAGGGTTTGTGGACTGTCTTAAACAAAACAGTCCTGAGGAACACAAAGGGCCAGACAACAAAGATGAAAAAAAAGAAATGTGATTTTGCTAATGGTATCCAGAAAGTCCAGAGAGCTTGCAGCCCTTTGGGGAAAGGTTATGATAAAGGACAGAGAAAAAAAAATTAGAAGATAGCACATAAAAGTGGTTGAAAAAACACAACCCAGTAATGAGAAAACTATAACAATACATCAGAGTGGTTCCCTGCAACGTGCCTATCTCTTTTGAAATGACAAAAGAAAAGTTCCCATCAAACTGTTTTCTGTCAAATACTGCCCCCTGACAGATTGTGGCATATGGAATGTGGTTTGTTTTTTAAGTCATTGGGGTTTTCTCACTCAATTTCAACAAATGGTGGCTGTAATTATGGCAGTAAATGCCTCTCAAATGACAGCTTTTTTTCCCTCCTTAAAAGAGTGAGCATTTTAACAAGATGTCAGTAGACCACAAAGAAATATATGCTTCAGGGCTTACTGGAAGAGAAGCTAGTGGAATGTAGCTCACCACTCAGAAGGCAGCTTATTTCAGCTTGTTTCCTTGAAAGAGCTGGGCTAAGAGGTAAAAGCCCAAAGATCCAACCCAGGCTTGCCACTTGTTGTCTTTGTCACCTTAGTTAGGCAAGTCCCTTAACCTCTTTGAGCCTTAGTTTTCTCAGCTGTGAATTGGGGTCAATTTGTGAGGATTAAACAAGAACATCTATGTGAAAGAGCTTTCTTTCATAATTGCATCTATTTAAGCATTGAGTATTATTACTCTTGTGACCACCACAATTTATTTCCCTCCATGAAAGATAAATACCCAAATGACTGCTTATGCAAACCTCACATTCATGTATTCTTAAGCAGTCTTAATATATTGGATTAATGCAAATCTGATCCACAGTCTCTTGCTTCAAATACTTCCCTGTACCCCATGGTCCTATCTTTATCTTGGATAACCAAGTCTCTACAATCCAGCCCCTCTCTCAGCTCTAGCATCAAATCGTGTTGCCTCCCATGTCACTTCCAGGCTCCAGCCATCCCAAAGTACATGCAGTTTGCTGCATGTACCACTTTCACTTCCAGGCTTCACACATGGGGTGCCTACTGCACAGGATGTTCTCCCTCTTCCTTAATACTTGACCTGCCTAAGTCCTACCCTTCTGTCACTTCTCATATTAGAAATCACTTGTTGGGAGATCTAAGATGGCAGCATAGAGAGGAGTGGAAGCCAAGTAGTCCCCTTGGAACAACTGAAAAAAAAAAAAAAAAAAAACAAAAAAAAAAAACCAGAAACAACTAGTAAATAAGCCAGAATAACTGCAGGGTGACAAACATGACCATCCACTCATCATACACCAACCTGAACTGGGAGGAATGCCCGGAATCACAGCATAAAATCTGTAAGTAAAAACTGTCGATCCAGACCTTCACAAGATAGTGGTTAGGAGAGACAGGGCAAAAAAAACACCTCCATGAAAAATACTAGATAAAAGCCAGAAAGTCACCCAGAACACCAGTTCCGGCAAGGCACCAGCTGGACAAGGTCTGCTAAATCCACAGGGACTGTGCACTTGGTAAAACTGGGAGTCTGCGTTCTGAAATGAGTGAGTAAGCACTGCGGTGTGGGGAAACCATGGGTTGGCATTTGGAGTTGGACTAGTTCTTTTTTTAAAAACCCAAAAGCAACTGCAGATACGGCAGCAAGAACCGCACAGGGAAGTGTGGCAGGAACGGCATCTCCACTACCTGTGAGCATGCCTCAATATCCGGTGTGCATGAGAGCCTTTTGCACACCCACTGCTAATTTTCTTGGAGCAAGGAAGGCAGAGGTTAGCCAACAGAGGAAAAAAACTATGCCCCTTGCAGCCATCTTCCTGATGGGCTGGGAACGCTCCTGCCTGGCACTGGTGCCAAAGCCCAGAGCTGTGCCAAAAACACCCAGGGCAATGGGAAGTGTTTCCAGCATCACACGCAAATGCCACAATATCGGGCATGGACAATAGTCTTTCGCACACCCACACCTAATTGTCCTGGAGCTAGGAAGGCGGAGTGGTGCAAAAAGGGAGAAATTAACATGCCCCATACAGCCATCCTTTCAGCAGGCTGGGAATGCCCCTACATGGCCCTGCAGCCCAGAACTTTCCTTGAGGGTCGGTGCACACTTGTGACATAGCAGAGCCTTCCCTCAGCAGAGGCCCTAGAAGGGCATGGCTTGGAAGAGGGACCCACTCAGAAATCCCAGGGACCATATATATGCCAATATCAAGACCTTGTGGATCAGCAGCAGAGACAGTCTGTGGGGAGACCAAACCAAAGGTTTAGACTCTTGGAACAGCCTTAAATCTCCAGGAACACCTGGTGGTTGGAATGTTAAAGCCATCCTCACTCCCTAACCATTCAGACACACACCCCACATTCAGGGCAGACAGCGGCAACTACACACCCAAACTTGGTGCACCAATTGGACCCCACAAGAATCAGACCCCACACACCACAAAGACAAAATTGGGGAGAACTGGCTTGAGGGGAATAGATGACTCACAGACACTACCTGCTGGTTACTGAGAGAAAGTGTACACCACCAAGCTGTAGATCTGACAAATTAGAGAGAAGTATTTGAATTAGCATATGTATCCTAAAAGAACCCTATTAAGTTAAGCAAATACCAAGAGGCCAAAAACAACAGAAAATTTTAAAGCATATGAAAAAAACAGATGATACAGATAACCTAAACCCAAACACCCAAATTAAAAGATCAGAGGAGACGCAGTACTTGGAGCAATTAATCAAAGAACTAAAGACAAACAATGAGACCATGGCACAGGATATAATGGACATGAAGAAGAGCCTAGAAGAGCATAAAGAAGAAATTGTAAGAGTAAATAAAAAAATAGATGATCTTTTGGAAATAAAAGAAACTGTCAACCAAATTGAAAAGATTCTGGATACTCATAGTACAAGACTAGAGGAAACAGAACAATGAATCAGTGACCTGGAGTAAGACAAAATGGAAAATGAAAGAACAAAATAAAGAATGGGGAAAATAATTGAAAAAATCAAAACGGACCTCAGGGATATGATAGATAAAACAAAACACCCAAATTTAAGACTCATTGGTGTCCCAGAAGGGGAAGAGAAGGGTGAAGGTCTAGAAAGAGTTTTCAAAGAAATTATTGGGGAAAACTTCCCAAACCTTCTACACAACATAAACACACAAAGCATAAATGCCCAGCAAACTCCAAATAGAATAAATCCAAATAAACCCACTCCAAGCCATATTCTGATCAGACCATCAAATACTGAAGAGAAGAAGCAAGTTCTGAAAGCAGCAAGAGAAAAGCAATTCACCACATACAAAGGAAAAAGCATAAGACTAAGTAGTGACTACTTTGCAGCCACCATGAAGGTGAGAAGGAAGTGGCACGACATATCTAAAATTCTGAGAGAGAAAAATTGCCAACCAAGAATTCTTTACCCAGCAAAGCTCTCCTTAAAATTTGAGGGAGAGCTTAAATTTTTCACAGAACAAATGCTGAGAGATTTTGCCAATAAAAGACCTGCCCTACTTGAGATACTAAAGGGAGCCCCACTGACAGAGAAACAAAGGAGAGAGAGATATGGAGAAAGGTTCCATAAAATTAGATGAAGATGTGTTTTTTAAGCCATATAGTGACCACTGAATATAAGTTTGGGTTTATTGTCATCATAGTCATCATAAGACACAACCCTATATTAAATTATTTTTAATTCCATATTTCAGAGTGGAATAAACAGACATTGCAGAATGGTGACATTATGAAGGAGAAAACATACTTGGTATCACATCCTATTCCATGCTACCATTTCTTTCACTCTATTTCAAATGGATAACTCAGGTTTATGGTATGGCATTCTTTCTGAAACCCTAGAAGTCAGAAGATGAAGATACTTGCCTCGCTTTTCTGACTTGCTGATTGTAAATGTGGTCATTCACTTAACTTGTAAGATGACTCTTAGTTTCCTAATTGATAAAACAGGAATTAGACTAAGAATAACTAAAAACTATTAAATTTAAGTCTGAAAGTATAGACTTCTTTTGAAAATCCAAAGGAATACTCTTATACTTTTTGAGACCATTGAAAAATGTGTATTCTTAAATATGATTTATTGGTTGGTATAGATTAGATGCCATTGTCTGGAGACAGGCATGAGATACATAGAGCAAAGGCATATAGGGAGCAGTGTTGGTGAAAATGTCTATTTATATATGAAGAGACATCTATTATTGTAGTCATTGAACCACTAAATTTAAGTGGCAATTACTAACTTCTATTTCATACACTGAAACAAAAGAACATTAATTGTGGACTCAAGATTTACTATTTATTGCATGGAAAATACTGAACCATTTTAGCTTCTGAGTTCAGATAGAAGGTTTGGCAAAAAAAATAAAATCTATTTACTTTCTGATCCCTAGGCTTGTATAGTTTACAGTGAGAATTCCTATAAGCAAAACAAAATTATCTCAATGCATTTAGTTCCTTGGTTCAGATAAAAATAATTTGAATAGCAAGGGTTATGTGTAGGCATGTTTGTAAATATACAAAGGAGGAAGAAGGGGAAGTATTGATCTATATTCAGATTTGTTCTGCAACCTAGGTATGGTGAGAATAGTGCAGCAATATCTTCATCTGTAAAATTTATAACACGGCCACTATTTTGCGATATCAAATATGATGACTATAAATATCTGAAAATTAAATACTATTCTGAAACTTAAAAAAAAATAGAGGAGCATATAGGGAAAAAACATACCTGTTGGAAACTAATTACAGTTAGTAGTATTTTAACGTTCTTTCATCAACAGTAACAAATGTACCATACCAATACTATGGGTCAACAATGGAGGGGGGTAGTTAGGGGTATGGAAGTTTTCAGTTTCCTTTTTTTTGCCTGTATTTCTTTTCTGGAGTAATGAAAATATTCTAAAAATTGAAAAAAAAATTAATTGTGGTGATGGATGCACAGCTATATGATGGTACCAGGGGCAACTGATTGTTTGATTGTACACTTTGGATCTTTGGATAATTGTATGGTATGTGAACAATCTCAATAAACAAAAAAATAAAAAAATAAAAAAGAAATCACTTGTCCTGGGCAGCCTTCTATGAATTCTTCAGGACTGGCTATCACTCTCCCATGCCATTCTATAGTTTTCTTTTCAAACTACTTATCTTACTGAATCGCTTCCTTTTTACAGTCCATCTCCTTCTCAGTGTGTGGGCATGTATCAATTGGCAGGAAACCTTGAGGTCAGGGGCTGTATGTTATTGCCTCATAAATGCCTACCTGCATACCTGGTATACAGAAGGCATGCAATACATTTTCCATGGATGGATGGAACAAAAAAAAATGTTGTGTCAATTATCCAGATAATTTAGGCAAGCAAAAACTCTTATTGTAGAAAAGGCAGGGATTCAGGGCTGCATTTCCTAGTTAGTTTACCTAAATCCACTAACTTCTAATAGAAGTGTCTGCATCTCACTAGACCTATGTAATCAGAGATCTCAAATGTTCCCCAAACCTGTCCTAGAATTATTAGCAGCCAAAGAAAATTTTCTGGTAGTCATAAGGGTTCCCCAGTATTTCTCCTGGGTCTGTGCCTTGACATTACTAGACCATATTTCTCACAGAAATCGGGTCAATGGTAGTGGGAGGGGAAGATGGGAGAGAAGAGAAAGAAGATTCTCTTTCCATACTTAGGAATCCACAATCAGGAGACTTTCAAATATCTAACCTCAGTTCCTTCTGCTATAGCTCAAATTCATTTATGCTGATTCCATAGGAAAGTAGTTGGTCACCATTTTTATTGTAAACACCAATTGTAGTGCAAATTGAGAGATTTTAAAGGAATAAAACCAAGATCGGTTAAGTTCTAAAAATGAAAAAAAAAAAAAAAAAAAAGGAATCCCAACCAATCCTTTTAGTAATTGAAATTACCCTATATTAGCCACACTAGATCAGCTTATTTGATATTTGGATAACAAACAATTGAAAGCCATGACAGCCAGAGGGAGCAATTAGGGGGAAAAGAAAATGAAGAGATCAAGAATGCACTCAGTTCTGTCAACTTTGTCAGCTAAGTATTCCCCTTAATTACTGTTGATTTTCATAAGTCTATTTACCCAAAAGTCAATTCAAATTTTGTCACAGATTATTCTATACACAAAGTAATTAATTTTGCAATATTGGATGGAAGGAGAGGCCAAGTTTATTGAGAATAAATGTCTCTCCTTGTACATGAATGTCTGACTCTTAAAATTATTTTTTTATTTTAACTGAATTGATCAGTGTTCCGGTTTGCTAAAGCTGCCATTATGCAAAGTACCAGAAATGGATTGGCTTTTAAAAAGGGACTTTATTACATTACAAATTTACAGTTCTAAGGCCATAAAAGTGTCCAAACTAAGGCATCAACAAGAGGACACCTTCATTGGAGAAAAGCTGATGGTGTCTGCTGGTCCTTTGTTCCCAGGTTTTGGTTTAAAAATGGCTTTCTCTAAAATGTCTCTGGGCTTCTATCTCTCTTAGCTCCTGTGCATCCTTGATTGTTCTCCCAGGGTGTTTCTAAGTGTCTGGGGGTCCTCTCTTATCTTCTTTGGGCAAACTCTGGGCTTCATCTCTTAGCTTAGCATCTCCAAATGTCCTTTTGTCTGCATCTCCAAGCGACTGGGTCTGTTTTGGCCCAAAGTAAGTACCTGAAACTACTGAAACTCACTGAACTGTAACCCAGATGTCTTGATCTTTGACGTTGATGCTTTATTGTGTAACTATAGAATATTTACTTTGTAACTGTAAATCCACGTGATAACCCATGACTGGCCCTGCTTATACATAACCCCTTATCTCGTTTTACAACTTTGAAGTCTTGTGATCACATAGACAGTCCCTTAATGTATATTAATGAAGGAATTTGAGTCAGTGTAACCAAGAAGTTATGATTTAAGGACTGATTATAATTACTGAATCATTATGTAGATATTCCTTTGTACTTTCTGGTACATTAGAGTAGACAGAGGGAAATAGCTGAAACATGAACTGTAATCCAGCTGACTTGATCTCTGATAATTGCACAGCCTTTATTTTGTGCCCTTGTGATTATAAAAACTTTGTGACTAACCTTTACCTGTACCCATTTATCCAGTATTTTTACTTTAAAATCTTATGATCACTAATAGAGTTAGCCCTTAATGTTTATTAATGAAGGGTCTTGGGTCAGCCCAGAAATAACTCATCCTTAGTCCAAAGTTATCTTGAAAACAGAAGCTGGATCTAACCAAAATGAGCCCACCTGACATGCACAGTAGCTTAGACTTTAACCTACAAGTCACCTATACCACATTATAATACTAAAAATCACACCCATAATCATATTAGTGCCGCCATTTTCTTACATACATTTTGTGACTAAGCATGTAATTGGTCTGCGCATGCTCATCAATTAGAATGCCTCTAATTACATCATCTGGGGACATTGTACTCATTATCCAAAAACCTGTCCATCTTTTGATGCTATAAAATTATTGCAGTTCAGGGAGACAGATTTTGGACCAATAGGCCATCTGTTTCCCCGGTGTTTCAGGAATTGGTTATTTGAGCGCATCAAGGCAAAAGAATCCACTGCCTTGGTCTGGTAACATCAGCTCAGAACTAATCCAGCCCAATTCCTAAGGTATCTTACTGGACAAAGCTAGTTCCAACCAGAACTGGCCCATCTGACATGCTCAATAGCTTAAACCTTAACCTATAGGTGACCTGAACCTCATTATAATCCTAAAAATCATGCCCATCATCATGTTAAGGCCGCCATTTTCTGACATGTTCTATGAGTAAGCATGTAGTCAATCTGTGCATGCTTAATAATTAGAACATCTCTAACTTTGTCATCTCAAGCCATTATATCCATTGTCCTAAACCTACCTGTCTTTGAACACTGTAAAACTCTCAAAAGTTAATGCACAAACAGACAAAGGGACCCAGTGTTCTTTTTTACTTTAATTGCTCTTTTTCACTTTAATTATTATTCTTGTTATTTTTGTGTGTGTGCTAATGAAGGTGTCAGGGATTGATTTAGGTGATGAATGTACAACTATGTAATGGTACTGTGAACAATCAATGTACGATTTGTTTTGTATGACTGCGTGGTGTGTGAATATATCTCAATAAAATGAATATTAAAAAAAAAAAGTTAAAGCGGTTCAGGGAGAGAGATCTGAGGCCCATAGCCTCCTGTTCTCCCTGCTCTGTGCTTTGCAATAAAGCATTTTCTCCCTTTGAAACCTGGTGTCGCAGGTTTGGTCATTGTGCATCAGGCACAGTACCCACACTTTGATTGGTATCAGCAGCAAAACTCTGTGAATATACTAAAAACCCCTGAATTTTACACTTCAAAGGTTTGATTTTGTGGTATGTGAATTATATGTGATTTTTTTCTTTTTTTTTTCTTTTTTTGAGAGCAATGGGGGATATAAAGAATCAACCTAGCTAATGAGAAAGTGGATTAGCATTTCAAAAGGTGTTAGAAGGTCTTTGGAAGGTCCTAGCCTCCCCACGAGTTGTGCCCAGAAATAAAGGCGAATATTTTAAGATTTAACTTTTTTTCAAATTCAATTTTACTGAGATTGATAAATTCATCCAAAGATCCAAAGTGCACAATCAATTGCCCATAATACCATCATACAGCTGTGCATCCATCACCACATTTTTTTTTCAATTTTTAGGACATTTTCATTAGTCTAGAAAAGAAATAAAGACAAAAAAGAGAACCAAAATCCTCCCATATCCCTAACCACCCCCCTCCATTATTGACTCATAGTATTGGTATAGTATATTTGTTACTGTTGATGAAAGAATGTTAAAATACTACTAACTGTAGTACATAGTTTGCAATAGGTATATTTTTCCCCATATACCTCTCTATTATTAACTTCTAGTTATAGTGTCATACATTTGTTCTACTTCATGAAATAGATTTCTAATATTTGTACAGTTAATCATGGACATTGTCCACCACAAGATTCACTGTTTTATACATTCCCATCGTTTAACCTCCAGCTTTCCTTCTCATGACATACGTGACTCTGAGCTTCCCCATTCTACCACCTTCACACAGTATTCAGCACTGTTAGTTATTCTCACAATAATGTACTATCATCACCTCTGTTCATTTCCAAACACTTAAGTTCACTCTAGTTGAACATTCTGCTCATAATAAGCAACTGCTCCCCATTCTTTAGCCTCATTCTATATCCTGGTAACTTATATTTCATGTCTATGAGTTTACATATTATAATTAGTTCATATCAGTGAGACCATACAATATTTGTCCTTGTGTGTTTGACTTATTTCACTCAATATAGTGCCTTCAAGATTTCTTCATCAACCTTTTGTTTTTAAGACAGTTTTGTTCACCCACCATACATTCTGTCCTAAGTAAATAATCAGTGGTTCCCTGTATAATCACGTATTTATGCATTCACTACCATCACCACTACCTATATGTGGAATCTCCATTTCTTCCACAAAGAAGGAGGAAGAGCCAAGAAGGAAGAGAGACAAAAGGAAAAGGAAAAGGAAGAAAAAATGACAGCTTAAAAGCAACAAAGGGAAAGATGGGATTAAACTAAAGTACAATAAAAGAGTTAGGCAACATAACCAATGACAAGAGTCCCATAGCCGTCCCTTGTGTCCCACTTTCATAGGGATTTAGCTTTGGTATATTGCCTTTGTTACATTAAAGGAAGCATAATACGAAGTTTCTCTTAACTATAGTCTCTAGTTTGCATTGATTGTATTTTTTCCCCAATACCCCACCATTTTTAACACTTTGCAAGGTTCACATTCATTTGTTTTCCCTTATGTAAAAACATATTTGTACATTTTATCACAATTGTTGAGCACCCTAGGTTTCACTGAGTTATACAGTCCCAGTCTTTATCTTTCCTCTTTCCTTCTGGTGTCCCACATGCTCCTAAACTTTCTCTTTCAACCATACTCACAGTCATCTTTGTTCAGTGTACTTACATTGCTGTGCTACTATCTCCCAAAATTGTGTTCCAAACCTCTCACTCCTGTCTTTTTCTTTCTGTCTGCAGTACTCCCTTTAGTATTTCCTGTAGAGCAGGTATCTTGTTCACAAACTCTGTCAGTGTCTGTTTGTCAGAAAATATTTTAAGGTCTCCCTCATATCTGAAGGACACTTTTGCCAGATATAGGATTCTTGACTGGTGCTTTTTCTCTTTCCGTATCTTAAATATATCACCCCACTTCCTTCTTGCCTCCATGGCTTCTACTGAGAAATCTGCAAATTGTCTTATCAAGGTTCCTTTATTTGTGATGGATCACTTTTCTTTTGCTGCTTTCAGGATTCTCTCTTTGTCTTTGATGTTTGATAATCTGATTATTAAGTGTATTGGAATAGGTCTATTCAGATCTACTCTGTTTGGGGTACACTGCACTTCTTAGATCTGTAATTTTATGTCTTTCATAAGAGATGGGAAATTTTCATTGATTATTTCCTCTATTATTGCTTCTGCCCCTTTTCCCTTTTCTTCTTCTGGGACACCCATGACTATGACGCGTACATTCATGCACTTCATGTTGTCATTCATTTCCCTGGGACATTGCTAATATTTTCCCATTCTTTTTCCTATCTGTTCTTTTGTGTGTAGGATTTCAGGTGTCTTGCTCTCAAGTTTCTGAGTGTTTTCTTCTGCCTCTTGAAATCTGCTCTTGTATGCCTCCATTGTGTTTTTCATCTCTTGTGTTGTGCCTTTCATTTCCATAGATTCTGCCAGTTGTTTGTTCAAACTTTGAATATCTACCTTATGTTTGCCCAGTGTTTTCTTTATATCCTTCATCTCTTTTGCCATATCTTCCCTGAACTCATTGACTTGGTTTTTGAATTGATTTAGCATATTTCTTTTAAAATCTTTAATTATTTCACTAAAGTGAAACAATATTTCAACTGTATTTTAATTGAAGTGTAAATTTGTTCCTTTGACTGGGCCATATCTTCATTTTTCCTAAGGTAATCTGTAGTTTTCTGTTGTCTAGGCATCTGGTTTCCTTGGTTACCCCAATCAGTTTTCTCAGATCAGAATGGGTTCAGGTCTCAGAATAGGGTTATATTCAGTTTCAAGTTTCCCTAAGGGTGTATCTTAGAAGATTGACAGACTTTCCTGTGAGGCCTTTAGCTGCTGTGCTTTTCCTAACCTGCACAGCTGGTGGCATGTATCAGCCTGTCGCTCCTGACTGGTGTAAGAAGGTGTGGCCCCTTTACTTCTCCATTTAAGTTGTTTCTGCTTTGACTGTTTTCCCCCAGGCCCTGGGGTCTGAGTTCTGAATGGAAGGCTGGCTCTAGAGCTGGGCCCCATCTCCTTCCTCTTAGTGAAGATACATCCCTAGGTAATTATCTTCTGCATTTGAATAGCTCCTTTGTCTCTCTGACTCTGTTAACTTCACCCCTGTCTGAGTCGGAGTGCTGTGAACTGAAAATGGCTGAGGCTCTCTCCACTGAACCACTCAGGTTGAGAGAGAGAAAAAGGGAAAGAAAGCCCCTTTTCAGAGCCAGTCCACAGCCCCCCAGTTTTGCCTGTTGATCAGAGAGAACACTGGTCTTCTGGTGGCCCTTTCTTGGGGGACAGGCATTTTCTGGCTCTTTAAGGTCAGTTGTCTCTAAAAGCCACTATATTTTTACTACTTTTTTTAAATTATTTTTTTTTATCAGCTCCACCTCCTCTCTACTGGGAGCAACCTCAAGGTATTTTGCTTGCTGGGAGTGACCTCAGGGTACTTTGCTGCTTGTTAGAGGTTTGTCTATGTTTGTAGCTTATATTCAGCAGCCCAAATTTGTTAATTAAAACCCCAATTGGAGCTGGGCTGAGCTACATTTGCTTGCTCCAGGACTGCTGCTTTCGACCACAGCAAGGTCTTGCCCCTCAGCCTGCCATGGGGGGAGGGGGCTCCCGGTGTGGTTCTGCAGTTTTTACTTACAGATTTTATGATGCTATCTCATCCATTTCACCCAATCCAGGTTGGTGTATGATGTGTGAACAGTCACAGTTGTCCCCAGCAGTTGTTTCAGATTATTTACTAGTTGTTCCTGGTTGTTTATTAGTTGCTCCAGGGGACTAACTAAATTCCACACTTCTCTATGCTGCCAACTTGCCCCATCTCCTTCAAATTTAATTTTTGAATAGTGAATGTACATCCCCTATATGAAAGTATACAGTGAACACTCTCATTCCCTTCTTTCTGTCCAATCCACTCAGTGCTCCCTCCCTGCAATCACTCATATTCATTTCTAGAATTTATTTATGCAGAAACACATATCAATATATGTTCATATTCTTCCCTTATTTATAAAATAAGAAGTAGCATGCTCAATTGTAATAAAGGTACTGCACTAATGCAAAACATTAATAATAGGGAAAATTGTGTGTGTGACAGGGTATACAGGAAATCCATATTTCCTGCATGACTTTTCTGTAAACCTACAACTGCTCTAATTTAAAAAAAAATCAAATGAAGCAGAACTAGAGGAATCATTGAACTTCAAGTAAATGTTTCTTTTCCTCTAGGGGTATTTTCTAAAATATTCTTCTGAGGTTATAAAAAAGGTTCTGAAAAAATATTTTAAAGAATAATTTTTTCCAATGTAGGTGTTACAAAATGCAAACATTAATGCTATCACTCTTCCATCTCCCTTTCACCCATCTTGCAATTGCAGTGAGTTATATTATTATTAGTTATATTATTATTAAAAAGAATCACCAGCTCTTCAATTCCTTCTTGTAAAACCAAGTTTGGCCTCAGCTGATACATTTAACTACACTTAAGGATTGTGGTAAAGTCTGAATCATCTAAGGGCTGCCCTGCCCCCAAATACCACCCTACTTACTTGCTAATGCTTGAAATTTTACAGTTGGAGTTGCATTCCTGTGTAAGTATCTTAATACTTTGCTCTCACCTTACACATTCATGGGGCAATCTCTGGAACCATTCTTGTCACTAAATGAAGACAACTATAATTATGACAATATCTTTTCCCTCAATGGTGTCAGACTATAATGATTTACTGAAACAATTGCAAAAAAAAAATATAATAATAATAATTCTGCATTTGACCAGAATTCTGTCCATTTATTCACTCTCCTTCACTCTCCTTTTCTGTGTTTGAAAGATATTAGACACGCATATAGAGCTTATTTCAATGGGAAGAGCAAGCATCATTTAATCATTCAATTGTTCAATACTTTGGTAGAAGCCTCCTGTATACCAGAGGCAGGAGTCTGAGTCAGACTAAAAACCATGGATTTGGGAGCTAGAATGCCTAGAACTGAAGTCCAGTCCTACCACATGACTCTGAGCAGGTTATATAAGCTTTCAGTGCCTTGATTTCCTCATCCATGAAATGGGGGTAATAATAGTATCTACCTTAAAGGATAATTGTAGAAATCAAATGAGTTAATATATGTAGAACTTTCAGAACACTGCTTTGTGTGATAGTGTTCTGGTTTGCTAATGCTGCCGGAATGCGAAACACCAGAGATGGATTGGCTTTTATAAAAGGGGGTTTATTTGGTTACACAGTTACAGTCTTAAGGCCATAAAATGTCCAAGGTAATGCATCAAAACTCAGGTACCTTCACTGGAAGATAGCCAATGGCTCTGGAAAACCTCTGTTAGCTGGGAAGGCATGTGGCTGGCATCTGCTCCAGAGTTCTGGTTTCAAAACGGCTTTCTCCCAGGACGTTCCTCTCTATGCTGCAGTTCCTCAAAAATGTCACTCTTAGTTGCACTTGGGATATTCGTCCTCTTTCAGCTTCTCTGGAGCAAGAGTCAGCTTTCAAGGGCTGTTTTCAAACTGTCTCTCATCTGCAGCTCCTGTGGTTTCTTCAAAGTGTCCCTGTTGGCTGTAGCTCCTCTTCAAAACATCACTCACAGCTGCACTGAGTTCCGTCTGTCCATCAGCTCATTTATATGGCTCCACTGATCAAGGCCCACCCTGAATGGGTGGGGCCATGCCTCTATGGAAATATCTCATCAGAGTTATCACCTACAGTTGGGTGGGGTGCATTTCCATGCAAATCTAATCAGCACCAAAACATCTGCCCCACAAGAGTGCATCAAAGAATATGTCTTTTTCTGGGGGACATAATACATTCAAACCAGCACAGATGGTTTGAAGCTGTATGTACCCCAGAAAAGCATGTCCTTTAAGCTAATCCATTCCTGTGGGTATGGACATGGTATAAGTAGGATCTTAACTTGAGATGAGTCCCATCTCATTCAGGGTGGGTCTTAATCCTCTCACTGGAGTCCTTTATAAGAGGATAAAAGACAGAGGAAGACACATAAAAAAGCCACAGAGAAGCTAAGAGAGAAGCAGCCAGAAGCTGGAAGCAATGAAACCCAGGAGAAAAGGAAGAGACCAGCAGATGTCACCGTTTGCCTGGCCCTGCGACAGAGGAGCTAAGGATCACTGTAGCCAGTCTTTGGGAGAAAGCATAGCCTGTTGATGCCTTGATTTGGACATTTTCATAGCCTCATAATTGTAAACTTGTAAGTTAATAAATCCCCATTGTAAAAGCCAACCCACTTCTGATACACTGCATCTAGTCAGTTGTAGCAAACTAAAATACCTGGCATATGGTAAGCATTCAGTAAGGATCAGGCATTGTTATCTTTATAAGATGGCTAGAAACTGGTCCTGCTCTTTGCCGCATCCTGTCTATGACAGACTGCTGGGGAAAGGCAAGAGGCCCGAACCTCCCCTCTCCTACTACATTCACTCTACTTTCCCTGGAGCCTGTGTCAGTCAGTCTCCCAAATCAAGCAGAGGACAGCGGCTCTTGGAATTGGTGTGTCCTGAGCCAGTCAGAGCTGCTTTAAGAGGTTCCAGAACAGAATAAAGAGGGTGACTCCAGGGCTTAGTTGTACCTTCTCCAGACCCAAGCTGGATGCTTTGCCCCAAATGTACCCCATGTCAAGACAAGGTCAGGGACATTTGCAAGGAGCATTCCAGATTTTACCTTCACCTCCTTCTTTGTAAACAGAGCAACAAGACAATGGCACTATTTTCAGTATTTGTGGTCAATATGATGGACCACATGTTCCACAAACCATTTAGAAGACAATCCACCCTGTGTTCTATTACTCTGTTGCCGATTTAATTAATTTCTCCACATAATTATCACTATCTGAAGTCACCATGCTCATGTACTTGTTTGCTGTAACTCAGCATGAGGGTTGCACGAGGGCAGTCTCGACTGTCTTTGTGGTCACTACTGCATCACCAGCACCTGGAGCAGTGCCTGGCCCATAGTAGGCGTCTGGTGAATATTTCTGGGATGAATGACTGGTACTCACCCCAGTCCTCAGCACAGTGTCTTTGTTCTAGACTGGCCTCTACTAATGATCTCTTCCCAGCCTCCATCCCCCCTTGTGGGAGAACCTATCCACGTCCTCCCGCTAAGCCTCTGCTTCCCTTGCCTACACAGAATGCACAGCAGGAGGGATGGCCCTCCCCACTCCACCCTGAACGTCACAGCTGAACCTATGGGCCTGGAGCGGACAGCAATCCTAAGCCAAGACAGTCAGAATTTCTTTCTTAGAAATTTGGGTTTGGGATTCAGCGACTGGTTAATAAGAGTCGGTCCTTAAAAGGAGAGACTGGGGTGGTCCGGTGTGCCTGTTTGAATGTATTATGTTCTCCAAAACGCCATTATCTTTGATGTAATCTTGTGTGGGCAGACATTATCAGTGTTGATTAGATTGTAATTCCTGGAGTGGTTCCATGGAGATGTGCCCCACCCAACTGTGGGTGATGTCTCTGATTGGATAATTTCCATGGAGGTGTTACACCGCCCATTCAGAATGGGTCTAAATTAAATCACTGGAGCCATATAAATGAGCTGACAAACAGAAGGAACTCAGTGCAGCTGAGAGTGACATTTTGAAGAGGAGCGACAGCCAACAGGGACACTTTGAAGAATGCACAGAAGCTACAGATGAGAGAAAATTTGAAGACCGCCATTGAAAGCAGACTCCTGCTCCAGAGAAGCTAAGAGAGGACAAACACCCCAAGAGCAACTGAGAGTGACATTTTTGAGGAACTGCAGCCTAGAGAGAAATATCCTGGGAGAAAGCCATTTTGAAACCAGAACTTTGGAGCAGGTGCCAGCCACATGCCTTCCCAGCTAACAGAGGTTTTCCAGACACCACTGGCCATCCTCCAGTGAAGGCACCCAACTGCTGATGTGTTACCTTGGACACTTTATGGCCTTAAGACTGTAACTGTGTAACCAAATAAATCCCCTTTTATAAAAGCCAATCCATCTCTGGTGTTTTGCATTCCGCAGCATTAGCAAACTAGAACATCCAGTAACAAGCATGATCAAAGCAAAAGGAGCCAGTGTGCAGCTAAAGTGGAGAAGGAATCTAACTGCAAAGAGGAAGTGAGGAGATGAGACCAAGAGAGCATCTGGGCTGGTGAACTTGCTGATTAGAGCTTGCTGATTTCTCAGTTCTTTACCTTATCTTTCTTTTTTTTTCGGTAGGGAAAAAAATTTAATGCATTTTTAAATTATGAACTTTAACATATATACGTAACAGGGATAACTTTCAAAGTATGATTTAACAAGTGGTTGGAGAGAAAATTTCAAAGAATATTGTGAGTTATAGTTCCACAATTTCAGCTATTTCCATTATTGTAAAATATAACACACATACAGAAAGGTGCTGACTTTCAAAGTACAGCTTAACAAGTGGTTATATAGGTAATTTCAAAAAATATTATGGTTACAGCTCCACAGTTTCAGTTCTTTCCTTACTGAGAAATATAGGATATATACAGAAAGGTGAAAACTTTCAAAGCACAATTCAATGAGTAGCTACAGAGCAAATTTCAAAGAATGTTATGGTTACAGTCCCACCATGTCATTTATTTCCTTCTAGCTATTCTAATAACCTAGCATCTAAATATATATATACATTTATATAAAGTTTCAGTATTCATAGACCTTTGTTAAATCTTCGTTTGTTGCTACCCCTTCCTCCCTCTCACTTAATCTCTTTCTCCATCTTCAGGGGTGTCTAGGCAGTGAACACCCTAACTTGTTCATATTGAAAGGGGGTGTCAACATTATGGGGATTGTTGTTCTTAAAGAGGCTGTTGCCTCTGGGTTTTAGGACTTGTCTGGCATAGGAACACTCTGGTGGAATTATATTTCTGAGAGATAAACTTTAGTGAGTGAATCTTGTATAGAATCTCTGGGATCCAGGTATTTGGGGACTACTGTTGTTTAGGGCATGGCGCACTGGCCACTGGGATGTCTAGCTGGAGCTTGCATAGGAGAAACATCCAGGGTAGCCTCTCAACTCTATTTCGGATCTCTCAGCCACTATGACCTCAGCTTGTTAACCTTTCTTTTTTTCCCCCTTTGGTCAAGTAGGCATTTTCAAACTCTCGCTGCCAGGGCCAGGCTCAGTTGTGTCCCACATCACCAGGGAGATTCATTGCCCTGGGAGTCGTGTCCCACGTCAGGGGGAGGTTAATGAGTATATTTGCTGAGCTGCCTCATCCTTCTTGAGACCTGGCTGTTCTTCCAGTCTTGGGTTGTGCCTTTCGATTCACATTACTTTGGTCAGGTTTTTATTTCTTGCAAACAAATAATTCTGACTACCAAACCCTGGCACATAGAACACAACCTCCAAATCTTTGTGGACTTGAGCTTGTATTTCAATCATTCATTTGCTCACTTACTCAACAAATAAGAAGACTGGAGGCACAAAGATATGGAAAAGTAGATACTACCCTTGTGGACCTCACAACCTAGCAGGGGAGAAAGGAATTCATAAATACAAAAAGAAAAACAACGATTTTAACATCAGGAATGGTGTTGGGCAAGACAGAGCTACCTAAGCTGTAATCACTGCCAAGCAGATCACAGCCTGCTCAGAACAGGGAAGACACATATGGTTCTTCACAAAGAGCTGAAACATGTTGTTTTTTTTTTTTAAACATCATATTGTCGTAACAAATATACAACTCAAATTTTAACCACATGCAAGTATACAATTCGGTAGTAGTAATTATATTCACAATATTGTGCTATCATCACAGATATCCATTACCACTACTTTTTTATTACCTCAAACAAAAACTCTTTACCCATTTAGCTATCACTCCCTTTTCCATCCCCACTACCTTCCAGCCCCTGGTAACCCAAAACTACTCTCTGTCTCTATGAAGTTTGCTTTTCCTAGGGATTTCAAATAAGTGAGATCATATAGATCATATATTATTTTTCTTTTGTGTCTGGTTTATTTCACTCAACATGATGTCTTCAAATTTCACTTGATACGTATTTCATCTCATTTGAATCAAAAACTGACTCAAGGACATTGCTCTTAGAATATGCCCATTTTATAGGCAACATTGTAAAATGGAGCCTCACAAGGGTTAAGTGACTTCCCTAAATCAACAATGACTGGTGAGATGCAGAGCCAGAACGTAAACTCTGTTTTCTATCTCCAAAGCCCAGTATCTTCTCCTACAAAATGTTGCCTCTCCGTGATGGTGAGTGTGGAAGGACCATACACACTGTACAACCCTGCAAAAATGTGAAGCAGAAGGCATCCAGGCAGACTTGCTATGCTATTTTTAGGATAAACGCTGCCAAAACATTACAAGCAGGAAAGAAGCATTTAGGCAGCTCTCGCTTTGGAACCCTCTACAACGTGGATCACGTGGATCTCAGCGGGTCTATTTGCAGTGCTGTCTCCTCCATAGAGGCCCAGAGCCTCTTCCTGGGAGGTAGGACAGACGGCTGAAGTTTGTGAGACCTGTAGGCCCTTACCTAAATCTCCTAGGCAATCAGGCTCTGGTCTCTGGGTTTCCTATTCAGGCAATGCAGGGAGGAGAAGATAAACATCTTGGTCACAGAACTTCCAAGAGGCTTAGACCAGGTTCAACCAGGCTCATCAGAGTTCACAGTTATGTTAAAGGACTCAGCTAAGCTGTGCATTCCTGAGGGATCTCATTTCCCCCCTTACTTATCTCGCATTACTAACAGAAAGGATAGAAATAACTTCCTCAGAGCTATAAAAATGAATGTCAATAAAACCCCTAGAACTCCTTAGTGCCTCGGAAGCTGTAAGCCTGTCTTCAGATAGGATCATGAACTAGCTCTAGCTGGGGTTTTCATTTGAATTTACAAGCCCAAACCCAACAAGGAACAATGAGAGGAGCTGCCAGGGCCTTGGCAGCCCAAAATATCTCTCCACCCACTGCTTGTGGCTGAAATTCCACCAGGAGACTTGCATTCCTGGCTCAGGATGTTGGTTTTCATGAAGCTATTTCTGAGCTCAGCCTGGGTTCTTAGCTGAAAGCACAAGGCTAAATGCAAGTCAGTGTATTCTGTAGCTGTATTTCTCAAAGTGTGGTCTGTGGCACGCTTCCATCAGAATCAGCTTAAACATTCAGATAACTGGGCCCAACCCGGACAGGATGAATCAATATTTCAGGGTGTGCGACCCAGAAACGTTTCTTTTCAACAAACACCCTTGTTAATCCTAAGTGTGATAAAGCTTGAATACCACTATTCTATACCATATGTTCCCCTACCAGTGTGCCAGAACAGAATGCAAATAAATCAATGGTTCTACCATCTTTTCCCTCTAAGTCAGTGGTTCTCAACCTTGACACTATTGATATTTTGGGCCAGTAGTTCTTTATTGTGGGAGCTGGCCTGTGCACTGTAGGATGTTTAGCAGCATCTTTGGCCTCCACCCATTAGATGCCAAGAGCACCTCCTCCCCCAGGCATGACAATAAAAATTGTCTCTGCACATTACTAAATGTCCCCTGAGGGACAAAATCAGTATAAAGGACAGAGCTTTTCTTCAGGCTGGGGGAACAGAAGACCTCTTTTCTATTAGATGGTGCAATACGGAGATGTGACAACTGGAAAACCTGCAGGTTATTTTTCTTCCATCAAAGAAGTCAACCCAAGCATATAAAGTATACCCAGAGGACGGCAGAGCCTAGAGAATCACAGAGAAACGGAGCTGGAGCCCTGATCAAATTGTGCCTGAATTCTGTCCTGTCACAGGCCTCTTCAGTTACATGACAAAATAAATCATCTTCGTTTTTAAAGCAAGTCAGTTTGAGCTGGGTTTTCTGTTTTTTGTTTTTTGTTTTGTTTTGTTTTGTTTTTTTAATTACATTCTAACCAACGTACCTACTTACGTCAATATCCTCTTGCAACTACATTGTACTGCTTTGAGCCTTGCTATTCAATGTGTGGTCCTCGGACCAGAGGCCTCAACATCATCTGGGAGCTGGTTTTTCTGATCAGCAGAATCTCAGGCCCCTCCGTCAGATCCACTTGATTAGAAGCTGTGTTGTAACAAGATCCCCAGGTGTCCTGTATGCGTATTCACATTTTAGAAGCACTGGCTTAGACAACTGATCTCTCAAGCACTGGACTTCATGCTAGGGAGAGGATGATGAGCAAAACCCAGATATGGTTACTTGGTAAGTTGGTTAGATGTCCTGTTACATACTCAGTGATAGCTCACCTTCATCCATTTATTCATTCTTTCACTCATTCAGCAAATAATATATTTAGGACTACATTTATAAATATAACAAAGTTAAAACAAATATTCAAAAATGAGTAAAAACAGAGGGGAATGGGCTCTACCCTTAAGGAGCTCCCTGTCTTTTTGAGGGGACAGATATTACTTAATCACATGAATAAATATTAAGGTACAATTTTATAAAATTGCTATACTTTATAAATTTTATAAAACTGCTACCTTGGAGAGGTACATGGGGCTATAGGGGAGATTTGACCTGATGGGGTGGTCAGGCAAGGCTGCCATAAGGACATCAATGGGATGAGTAGAGAAGGCTGGGCACATGAACAGAATACCCAGAGCAGAAGGAAGGGACGATTGCCTAAGCCCATCTGTGCAAGAAGGACCTCAAGAAACCACCAAGTGTGGGAGCCTGGTGTGCAAAGTTGGGTTGGAGACAGGGAGGTACGTGATGAGGTTGGAGGGTGGCCAAGGGCCAAGATACATAACACTTTAAAACTCACGTTAAGGGTTTTTGCTCCTTAACCCCTAAACTAACAGAAAGTCACTGAAGCCTTTTAAATATGGTACTTCCTAGCATGGTACAGAGCTTGAGAACCGTATGCAACATGAACCCTTCTCCAATGGCCTTTTGCTCCTCTTTCCCCATAACCCTACAGAGTCAACCAGCCTAGCTTAGTGTGTTCACAACACACTTGCTATTTGGAGATGACAGGCCAAATGGTGTGGTGGGGTCAGGCTGACTTGGGTTAAATTCTGTTTCTTACATCTTTGCTATGAGCACCATAATGTCAGGCTTCCATGTGACAAAATTATCACTCTGCTCTCAGCACTTCATATACATACCCTAGCCCAGGGAAGGTCATAATAAATATTTATTGGATGAACAACCTAGCACATGTTTCCTAACCTCAGTGAGTCTCAGTTTCTTTGTAAAATAGGATTATAACAGTACCAGCTTCCTAGGGGTGTGTTACAGACGTGACTATGTAGGGTAATACATGGAAAGAGCATAGCACAAAGTCAGAAATATGACACATGTCCCCTCACCCTATATACACACACACAAAAATCCACACAAATATACCAAATGACGTGTACACACCAAACAGGATCCTGAAGGAAAGATAGTGTAAACTGCTGGCTCCCCACCCCCCACCCCGAACTGGCTATTGCTGTCTAAAACAGAAGGTCTGTAAGATATTGTCCAAATAATTTCTTAATAATCCAGATGGCTTTTTGAGTGGTTTGAGAAAACGATATGTCTTCATATTTCGTATCTCAGAGTTTCAGACACATTCTCATATTCACCCCATTAACTGCTACTCTTCTAGGTGCCATATTAAACATATTTTTAAGTTTATATTTTTATTATTCTAGTTACCTTTGCACTTCTTATAAAGTTATCTTTATAGTTTAAGTACCTCTACTTTTGTGGCTTTGAGACAAGCCTGTGTCATAGCCTGAACTTTTGTACTGATGGGTGAATTAGGAGGCTATGAACCTTGGAAATCTTCATGTCTGATTGTGGGAAAGACACTGTTATGGCTGATCATAACTTTTCCTAATCATTCTCCTCCCTAGCCATGGGGCTGTAACATGTGCTAGCATGAGACTGTGATAACTTACTGAACCTGTCTGCATATCTGTTTCCTCATCAGTAAAATGGGGGTCATAATAGCCTTTACTCACATGATTGGATTGGTGAAGAAATAGGTGACCTCCAGTTTATCTGGGACAGTTTTGTTTTGCACTTGCCATTCCAGTGTTATTATAAAATTTCCTTGTCCAAATGATAAATTACATAGGTATTTTATTAAATGCATGAGTTTAGGAGAATTACATCTCCCAGTCATATCACCAAGATTGCAGAATGAAATGCTCCAAGTTTCTGTCCCCCATAGAAGCTTTAAATGACAAGCAAAAACTGGCAGAATCATCTTCCTCAGAGCTCCGGAAAATAGAGTTGTAACTACAGGAAGAGTGTCAAGTCAAGGAAAAGACAACTTGAAAATAGTAGGAAAACCCTTGTCTATACTTCTCCCACCCTCTTCCCAGCTCCTAGTGCAGGTCCCTGGTCCCAGGTCCAGAAGGAGCAGGATAACTTTTGTACATATAACAGGGTGCATGTCCATCTATGCAAATCTGTCCGGTGGCAGCCTGAAGAACTGAATTAGGACACTCACTGCAGACTCACCATCTCAGAACTTGCTCTCTGCATAGAGATGGCTTGCAGGACAGTTAGAATGCTGTAGGAGAATTGTCAATTTATGGCTCCCTGGGGTAATGAATTGCCAGCTTTAGGATACACTGTAGCACTCAGGACAAGGAAGAGAGAGATTTTCTAGGGGAAAAGGAAAATTCAGGTACATGTAATTGGGGGAATCCCTAGGGCCATGCACACATGTTCAGATCAAAGCACATACTCCGAAAAGACTGCGGAGGACACTATACTTTCACTTTGGGATGTTATTTAAACACATTGGTAGGCAGGCTAAGCTCTTAGGGAGAGAACTTGCATAGGTTTATCATCAAAGAATGGGAAAGGGTTTGTAGGTTGGTTGGTTTTTGTTAGTCCCTGACATTCAAGGAAATCTGTCATAACACTAGCTGGATACAAGCTTAAGGAACAGATACATCTGTAGTTAAATTCCAGAGATAATACATTAAAATATCAGTATATTGGTGTATGCATACAATGGGATATTGAGCAACTACAAGAAGGAGTGAAGCTGTGAGACACACAATGAGGTGAATGGATCCTGTACACAGTATTTGAGTGAAGTACGCCAGAAACAAAAGCAGGCACTATAATGCCTTGCCAATATGGACTAACTACAATGTGTAAATTCAGAATTGAATCTTAGAACATAGCCTAACGTGGACTTGATTATTGTAATGGTCCCTAGATTGTAAGCTCTTACAGCAGTCAACTCTCTTCCTGAATTGTAATGCCTATCTCTAAACTTTGAGATGCTGATCCCTTAGTGTATAACCTGATTGGTCTCTGGAACAAGGGCTATCTCTGAGACACCTGAAACTCGGAGCTAGAGCTCGGCAGATGTGAATGTCGGTATTGGTGCATACAGCAACTGTTAAAAAAAAAAAGCTGAAAAAGATCCCAGAATTCAATTAGTGATATGAATGAAGCAGATCTGGTTAAAACTAGGGCAAACCGGGCCAAAGGGTAAAGGTCGAAACTGACTGTGTTTTAAAACTTCAACTTCCATGTGAGACCAAGGGAAGAGATGTCTATTTGGTGCAGGATCTGTATTTTCTTTTTTTTTTTTTTAATCTTCATTTTATTGAGATATATTCACATACCACACAGTCATACAAAACAAATCGTACATTCGATTGTTCACACTACTATTGCATAGTTGTACATTCATCACCTAAATCAATCCCTGACACCTTCATTAGCACACACACAAAAATAACAAGAATAATAACTAAAGTGAAAAAGAGCAATTAAAGTGAAAAAGGACACTGGGTGCCTTTGTCTGTTTGTTTGTTCGTTTCCTTCCCCTATTTTTCTACTCATCCATCCATAAACTAGACAAAGGGGAGTGTGGTCCTTATGGCTTTCCCAATCCCATTATCACCCCTCATAAGCTACATTTTTATACAATTGTCTTCGAGATTCATGGGTTCTGGGTTGTAGTTTGATAGTTTCAGGTATCTACCACCAGCTACCGCAATTCTTTAGAACCTAAAAAGCATTGTCTAAATTGTGCATAAGATTGCCCACCAGAGTGACCTCTCGGCTCCTTTTGGAATCTCTCTGCCACTGAAGCTTATTTCATTTCCTTTCACATCCCCCTTTTGGTCAAGAAGATGTTCTCCATCCCACGATGCCGGGTCTACATTCCTCCCTGGGAGTCACATTCCACGTTGCCAGGGAGATTCACTCCCCTGGGTGTCTGAGGATCTATATTTTCTAAACAGTATAAATCAACAGTTGGTTTGCTCAAACATCACGATTGCATGGAGCATTGAATAGAAAGTGAGATACGGTGGGTTGGTATAGGTTAGAGTGAAATAGTGACACATCCCAAAGAAATTTGGGCAGAGAATAAAAAATATATTTACAGCCCCCCCCCCCCCACCAAGGAGCTGGGGGAAGGTGCGGATGTGTTGGACTTCCTCACCTGAACTGGTGTTGATGTTGTCACAAACATATGGACTGGCGGTTTGATGTGCTGAGACCTCTATCATGGGACTTGCCCTTGTGGGGCTCGTTACTGGAAAGGACAGGCTAAACTTGCATATAATTGTGCCTAAGAGTCTCCCCCTGAGTACCTCTTTGTTGCTCAGATGTGGCCCTCTCTCTCTCTCTAACGGAGCCACCTCGACAGGTGCACTCACTGCCCTCCCTCCTACGTGGGACCTGAATCCCAGGGGTGTAAATCTCCCTGGCAACGCAGGATATGACTCCCGGGGATGAATCTGGACCCAGCATCGTGGGACTGAGAATATCTTCTTGACCAAAAGGGGGATGCAAAATGAGACAAAATACTTTCAGTGACTGAGAGATTTCAAGTGGAGTCGAGAGGTCACTCTGGTGGACATTCTCATGCACTATATGGATAACACCTCTTAGGTTTTAATGTATTGGAATAGCTAGAAGTAAATACCTGAAACTACCAAAGTCCAACCCAGAAGTCTGGACTCCTGAAGATGATTATATAATAATGTAGATTACAAGGGGTGACAGTGTGATTGTGAAGGCCTTGTGGATCACACTCCCTTTGTCTAGTGTGTGGATGGATGGGTAGAAAAGTGAGGATAAAAACTAAATGACAAATAGGGTGGGATGGGGGGGATGGTTTGGGTGTTCTTTTTTTTACTTTTATTTTTTATTCTTATTCTGATTCTTTCTGATATAAGGAAAATGTTCAGAAATAGATTTTGGTGATGAATTTATAACTATATGATTGTATTGTGAACAGTTGATTTTACACCTTGGATGATTGTATGGTATGTGAATATATTTCAATAAAACTGAATTTAAAAAATATATATATATATATATATATATATAAATATATCCATGTTTCAACAAAGATATCAATGCATACAAAGAAACAGGAAATGTTGGTCCATGCAAAGGGGCAGGATAAAGCACAGAAACCATCAATGAGGAAGGCTATGCCTTAGACATATCAGAAAAGACTTCAAAAATATGGCCCTTAATATACTCAAAGACTAAAGGAAAGCAAACTAACAAAAGAATTAAAGGAAATCAGGAAAATTAGGATGAAAAAATAGAGATATCAATAAAGAAATAGAAATCATAAGAAAGGAAACAAACAGAGCTGAAGACCACAATATCAGAAATCAAAAATTCCCTAGAGGTTTTCAACAGTAGGTTGGAGTTGGCAGAAGAAAGAATCAGTGAATTTGAAGATAAGACAATTGAAATTATTCAGGCCAAGGAACTGAAAGAAAAAAAGAACGAAGAAAAGTAAAGAGATCTTGAGAGACCTGTGGGACACCATCAAGCATACTAATTTATGCATTATACTTGACTTTCTTTTTACTTTCTCCTTTCAGATTATATTTTTACTCATCTTTCATGGTTTCTAAAACTGCTTGGGGGAGATATGGCAAGTACAGATTTTTTCCCTTGGTAATAGTCTCTAGACCCATTAATTCAGCTTCTAAGCCACTGATTTTACAGTAATTTCCAAAGGATTTCTTCCGGACTGCATCATCACTCTGACTCCGCCACCACTGCCACCATGGCTACAAAAATGTCATGGATTGGGTGTCAAGCCTACTTCTTTTGGTTGGCCTTCCCCAGATGTAAGAAGAACTGCTACGTCAGCCAGAAAGTCTGATTCTTTCACCTATACAGTTCTTTGCAAATGCTGTCTACAGTGGTGTTCTCCACATTTTTCCTATTCCCAGAACTTTATGATTGCTAGAGATTTTGAAGGCATGATTTAACAGATGAAAACCACTAAACCAGTCAACAATGATTGCAATATAGGATCTACTCCAGCATAATCATGTCTGGTGTGTCTATCAGAATATGTCTAATTATCGCTCTATTTTCTTGGAATCCTTTACTTCCAGGACTCTGCCCTCAGAGATCTACATTCTCCTTACATCCCAGTACATAGTCTTTGGCACTGTGTTGACATTATGATGTGGTTCCATCATTTATTGGCATTGAATTGTACTCCATACACACAACATCCTTCTAGCCCTCAGCTCAGCATTCCAACAGGTACTGTATATTCTCAGTTGAAGCAGAATAAAATTTATACCCAAAGAAAAATCTGGGGCTCACTGGGAAATGCTTAGGGAGTGCAAGCTTCCCATGTCTCATTCACTGAGAACCACTGGTCTAGAGTTTAATATTATTGAGACGGAGCTTCACTGTTTTTACTCCAAAGAGCAGGCTCAAGTTTTTATGGATTACATAGGTTAAAACTTGGGTGACTTCTTCAAGGAATGTAGGGCTAGAAATCATACTTATGCACAGGCTAACCATAACCCGATTCCAGCCACAGTGACCTTGTCTGGGTTCCTTAAAGACAATAAGCACATCACACCCTCGGGTCTTTGTTGTCATTGTCCCTCTGCTTGGAAATTCTGTCCCTGGGTCTTCCTACAGCTGATTCCTCTTCATCAATCAGGTATCAGCTTGAACAAAACTTTCTCAGAGAGGACTTTCCCAACCAAACTCCCCCCAGTTGTTCTCTAAAATGTAGCCCTGTTTTATTAACTTGTGGGCACTTAACACTGTCCTGAAATTCTCATATTAATTTTCTTATTTTCAGGGTCAGTTTCATGGGTGTACAACATGAGCAATCTCTCTGGACCCCAAGATTAGGAGGGCTCCATATTTGGTTTAATGTGCTGCTATCAACATCTTGAAATTCTTAATGATTTTGAACAAGGGGCCCTGAATTATCATTTGGCACTATTAGATTATAAGCCCCAAGAAAGCAGGGATCTTATCTCTTTGGTTCAATATTGTATTATCACCACTTAGAACACTACAGGAGATATTGCAGGTTATACCAGTTTGTATATATTATGTCCCCCAGAAAATGCCATGTTCTTTGATGCAATCTTGTGGGGGCAGACATATTAGTGGGCATTAAGTTGGAACGTTTGGATTACGTTTTTTGCATGGAAATGCACCCCACCCAACTATGGGTGATGACTCTGATTGGATGGTTTCCATGGAGGTGTGGCCCTGCCCATTCAGCATGAGCCTTGATTAGTTTACTGGCACACTATATAAACTCAGACAGAAGGAGCAAGCTTGTTACAGCCCAGAGGGACACTTTGAAGAATGCACAGGAGCTGAAAGAATAGCTACAGATGAGAGACAGTTTGAAGATGGCCATTGAAAGCAGACTCTTGCTCCAGAGAAGCTAAGAGAGGACAAATGCCCGAAGAGCAACCGAGAGTGACGTTTTGAAGAGGAGCTGCAGCCTAGAGAGGAGCGTACTGGGAGAAAGCCATTTTGAAACCAGAACTTGGAGCAGACGCCAGCCATGTGCTTTCCTCGCTAACAGAGGTTTTCCAGATGCCATTGGCCATCCTCCAGTGAAGGTGTCTGTTCTAGTTTGCTAATGCTGCAGAATGCAAAACACCAGAGATGGATAGGCTTTTATAAAAAGGGGGTTTATTTGGCTACACAGTTACAGTCTTAAGGCCATAAAGTGTCCAAGGTAACACATCAGAAATCGGGTACCTTCACTGGAGGATGGCCGATGGTGTCTGGAAAACCCCTGTTAGCTGGGAAGGCACGTGGCTGGCGTCTGCTCCAAAGTTCTGGTTTCAAAATGGCTTTCTCCCAGGACGTTCCTCTCTAGCAAGCTTGCTCCTCTTCAAAACGTCACTCACAGCTGCACTGAGTTCCATCTCTGAGTCAGCATATTTATATGGCTCCACCGATCAAGGCCCACCCTGAATGGGTGGGGCCACACCTCCATGGGAGTATCCCACTAGAGTCACCACCCACAGCTAGGTGGGGCACATCTCCATGCAAACAACCTAATTCAAATGTTCCAACTTAATCCCCACTATTCTGTCTGCCCCACAAGATTGCATTAAAGAATATGGCTTGGGGGCGGGGCAAGATGGCGGCATAGAGAGGAGTGGAAGCTAAGTAGTCCCCCTGGAACAACTACAAAAAACCAGAAACAACTAGTAAATAATCCAGAATAACTGCGGGGGGACAAACGAGACCATCCGTTCATCATATACCAACCTGAATTGGGAGGAATGCCCGAGAACACAGCATAAAATCTGTAAGTAAAACCTGTGGAACCAGGTTGGGAGACCCCCTACCCCATAGCCTGAGCTGCAGAGCCGCATGGTGCCACAGAGAAGCTCTCTCCCAGCAAGCGAATACAGCTCAGCTGAGCTCCAACTGGGGTTTTAAGTAGCGCGTGTGAACTGCTCACTACAGGTACGCAGCCCCAAAAAACAGACAGAGGCTTTGGGTGACGACTGACCTGGGAGAGCCGGAGGGTCGCCTTGGACTGGGTCTGAAGGGGACTATCTGTTTCTTTTTTGGCTCAGTGGAGAAAGCCCCAGTCATTTTCAGTTTCCAGGGCTGTGACTCTGGGAAGGGTGGAGACACCACAAGCAGAGAGCAAGACCATTGAAATGCTAATGACCTCCACCTGGGGGGTCTGTCTTCTCTAGGAGGAAAGGGGTGGGGCCCTTTCCATTCAGAACCAGACCCCAGAGCCTGGGGGAACACGGCCATACCTCCTCACACCACTCAAGAATTATAGGCTAACAGGCGTCACCTGCTGGGCAGAAAAGCACAGTGACCTGAGGCATCAAAAGGTGGAGCAATTTTCTAAGACACACCCTCAGGGAAACCAGATACTGAATATTTCTTCCCTCTGGGACCTGAGCTTGTTCTGGTCTGGGAAAACCTGATTTGGATAACCAAGGAAACCATGCCTAGACAACAGAAAATTACAACCTACACTAAGAAAAACAAAGTTATGGCCCAGTCAAAGGAACAAATGTACACTTCAACTGAGATACAGGAATTTAAACAACTAATGCTAAATCAATTCAAAAAGTTTAGAGAAGATATTGCAAAAGAGATAGAGGCTGTAAAGGAAGCACTAGACATGTGTACGGCAGAAATCAAAAGTTCAAAAAACCTACTAGTAGAATCTATGGAAATGAAAGGCACAACAGAAGAGATGAAAGACACAGTGGAAACATACAACAGCAGATCTCAAGAGGCAGAAGAAAACACTCAGGAACTGGAGAACAAAACCCCTGAAAGCCTACACGCAAAGGAGCAGATGGAGAAAAGAATGAAAAAATATGAGCAACGTCTCCGGGAACTCAAAGATGAAACAAAGTACAGTAATGTACGTATCATTGGTGTCCCAGAAGGAGAAGAGAAGGGAAAGGGGGCAGAAGCAATAATAGAGGAAATAATTAATGAAAATTTCCCATCTCTTATGAAAGACATAAAATTACAGATCCAAGAAGCGCAGCGTACTCCAAACAGAAGAGATCTGAATAGGCCTACGCCAAGACACTTAATAATCAGATTATCAAATGTCAAAGACAAAGAGAGAATCCTGAAAGCAGCAAGAGAAAAGCAATCCATTACATACAAAGGAAGCTTAATAAGACTATGTGCGGATCTCTCAGCAGAAACCGTGGAGGCAAGAAGGAAGTGGTGTGATATATTTAAGATACTGAAAGAGAAAAACCACCAACCAAGAATCCTGTATCCAGCAAAGCTGTCCTTCAAATATGAGGGAGAGCTCAAAATATTTTCTGACAAACAATGAGACAATGAGAGACTTTGTGAACAAGACACCTGCCCTACAGGAAATACTAAAGGGAGCACTACAGGGTGATAGAAGACAGGAGTGTGTGGTTTGGAACACAATTTTGGGAGATGGTAGCACAACAATGTAAGTACACTGAACAAAGGTAACTATGAATACGGTTGAGAGAGGAAGATGGGAAGCATGTGAGACACCACAAGAAAGGAGGAAAGATAACGACTGGGACTGTGTAACTTGGTGAAATCTAGAGTATTCAACAATTGTGATAAAATGTACAAATATGTTCTTTTACGAGGGAGAACAAGCAAATGTCAACCTTGCAAGGTGTTAAAAATGGGGAGGCATTGGGGGAGGGATGCAATCAGCATAAACTAGAGACTGTAACTAATAGAATCATTGTATTATGCTTCCTTTAATGTAACAAAGGTGATATACCAAGGTGAATGCAGATAAGAGGGGGGGATAGGGGAGGCATGTTAGACACTTGACATTGGTGGTATTGTCTGATTCTTTATTCTACTTTGATTTAAGGTTATTTTTCCTTTTGCTGCTTCCTAGCTGTCATTTTTTTTTTGTTTCCTCTTTCTTTTGCCTCTCTACCTTCTTTGACTCTCCCTCCTGCCTTGTGAAAGAAATGTAGATGCTCTTGCTTAGTATGAGCAGAATGTTCAATTAGGATGAACTTAAATGTTTGGAAATGAACAGGGGTGTTGGTAGCGCCGAATGGTGTGTGAATGAGGTGGAAAGGGGAAGCTCAGAGTCATATATGTCACCAGAAGGAAAGTTGGAGGTCAAAAGATGGGAATGTGTAAAACTGAATCCTATGGTGGGCAATGTCCATGATCAACTGTACAAATACTAGAAATCGCTTCCATGAACCAGAACAAATGTATGACAATACAATTAGAAGTTAATAATAGAGGGGCATATAGGGAAGAACTATATACCTATTACAAACCATATACTACAGTTAGTAGTATTTCAACATTTTTTCATAAACAGTAACAAGCGTACTATATCAGTACTAGGAGTCAACAATTGAGGGGGGTTGGTTAGGGACAGGGGAGGTTTAGAGTTTCCTTTTCTTTTTTTTCTTTTTTCATCTTTCACTTTATTTCTTGTCTGGAGTAATGAAAAGTTTCTAAAAATTGAACAAAAATTAAGCGTGATGGATGCACAGCTGTATGAGGGTACCCAGGGGCAAGTGATTGTACACTTTGGATCTTTGGATAATTGTATGGTATCTGAACAATCTCAATAAAAATGAAAAAAAAAAAGAATATGGCTTTTTCTGGGGGACATGATACATTCAAACCGGCACAATTGTTGATGTGTTACCTTGGACACTTTATGGCCTTAAGACTGTAACTGTGTAACCAAATAAACCCCCTTTATAAAAGCCAATACATTTCTAGTGTTTTGCATTCTGGCAGCATTAGCAAACTAGAACACAAGTGCTCAATAAATACTTCTTGAATTAATGCATGCTTATGAACTTGTTTCAGAAGCCTTTGCCACTGCTAAATCCAGAGTACTCTTAACCCAGCCTAGTATTTCAAAAACTGAATTCAAAAGTTTTGAGAGAAGACAACAGAAGTCCTTGAAGAACAGGGGCACTTCTAAGCCACTCTGGAAACTAATCAGACCATGGTGAATTCATGAAGATAATGCCACTCAGGGAGGAAACCTAGGGTGAGACACCAGCATCCTGGAGATGTTCCCAGATATTCCACCCACATGAATGTGTTCTTCATTTAAACTTCAGTAATTCCTAGATCTGATTCTTGCTCCCAGTGATGCCAAGAATGATGCTATTGAGGTGGGATAAGATGGAGGTATAGGGAGGTGTGAAATTTAGTTAGTCCCCTAGTGCAACTAGTAAATAGTCAGGAAAAACTAAAAAATAGTCTGGAAAAACTGATGGGGGGGACATCCATGACTGGACATTACACACCAGTCAGTAATGGGTGGAGTGGCTGAGATCACAGCATAGAACTGTAAGTAAAGCTCCCCAAACTGTGGAGCTGGTGTCCCTTCCCCACTAGAATGGCAGGCTGAGTTTCGAAAGTTTGCTGTGGGAAAAAGAGGCAGTCCCTGCCAGGAGCAAGGAAATGTAGCTCAAACAAGATCCAACTGTGGTCTTAATTAACAAATTTGGACTGCTGAAAACAAGCTACTAGCACAGATAAACCCAGAACAAGAGGGAAAGGAACCCAGAGGTTTATCCTGGCAGAGAGGAGGCAGGGCTGATAGAAAAAAAAATACATAAACAAAAATAGGGGTTTTTGGAGTCCACTGAGATCAGAATACTGGAAAAGGGCTATGTTCCAAGAAAAGGAGAACACAGAACCTAGTACCAACTCCGGTTCTTGCCAGGTGAACTGGAGGGCTGGGGACTGGCTCTAAAAAGTGGACTTCTTGCTTTTTTCCTTTTTTTTTCTCTCATTCTGAGTAGCTCATTAGAGAAAGCCTCAGGCAGTTTTAATTGCCAGCACTAACTCAGGCAAGGGTGAAGTTAAGATAGTCAGAGAGTCAAAGGAAAAACTCGAGTGTAAGAGACAATTCCCTAAAGGGCTTATCTTCCCTACCAATAGGTGAGGGGCAGGGCCCAGCTCAAGTGGCCACCCTCCCTCAGAGAGAACTCAGACCCCAGGGGTTGGAGGTGGTGGTGGACAGAAACAGCCTAAGCTTGGCTTCTGACACCCTTGCTCCCTGGCAGTGACAAGTTTCACTGAGAATTAAATACACTGCAACTCTTTACACCAGGGAGGGGGAGGGGAGGAGCTGCAAGCTGACAAGCAATACCTACTGGGCAGGATAGGAAAAGCACAGAGTCTAGAGGCCTCACAGGAAAGTCTGATAATCTTCTGGGTCTCACCCTCAGGGAAGGCTGATACTGAATACATCCTCTTCCTGAGACCTGGGCCCCTCTGGTGTGGGAAAATCTGATTGGGGTAATCAAGGAAACCAGATACTTAGACAACAAATCACACTGGGAAAAATGAAGATATGGCCCAGTCAAAGGAACAAACTTACACTTTAACTGAGATACAGGAATTGAAACAACTAATTATTAATCAAACAAATCTCCTAAATCAATTCAAAAGTCAAATCAATGAGTTGAGGGAAGATATGGCAAAAGAGATGAAGGATATAAAGAAGACATTGGGAGAACATAAGAACTCGAAAATTTGAAAAAACAATTGGCATAACTAATAGAAATGAAAGACACAAGAGAAGAGATGAAAAACATAAGGAAGACATACAACAATCTATTTGAAGAAGAAGAACAAGGGATTCAGGAACTGGAAGACAGGACAGCTGAAATTCTACACACAAAAGAACAGATAGGGAAAAAAATGTAAAAATATGAGCAGGGTCTCAGGGAACTGAATGACAACATGAAACACATGTATATACATGTCATGGGTGTCCCAGAAGGAAAAGAGAAGGGAAAAGGGGCAGAAAGAATAATGGAGGAAATAATCACTGAAAATTTCCCACCTCTTATGAAAGACATAAAATTACAGATCCAAGAAGTGCAGTGTACCCCAAACAGAATAAATCCAAGTAGACTGACTCCAGGATGCTTAATAATAAGATTATCAAATGTAAAAGACAAAGAGAGAATTCTGAAAGCAGCAAAAGAAAAGCAATTCATAACATATAAAGTGATAAGACTATGAGCAGATTTCTCAGTAGAAACCATAGAGGCGAGAAGACAATTGTATGACATATTTAAGATACTGAAAGAGAAAAACTGCCAACCAAGAATTCTATATCCGGCAAAACTGTCCTTCAAAAATGAGTGAGAGTTTAAAATATTTTCAGACAAAGAGACACTGAGAGAGTTTGTGAACGAGATACCTGCTCTACAAGAAATACTAAAGGGAGCACTAAAGGCAGATAGGAAAAGACAGGAGAGAGAAATTTGGAGAAGAGTATAGAAATGAAGACTATCAGTAAGAGTAAAAAGAGAGAGCATGGGAAAAAATAAAAATAAAATAAGATATTACATATAAAATCCAAAAGACAAAATGGTAGACAGGAGACATTAAGTTGAGTGAAATTAGCCAGAAAAGTATGGATACTGTATGGTCTCACTAATACGGACTAAAAATGATGAGCAAAAGTTGATAACACAGGTTATCAGGAACTAGAAAGAGGTTAGAGATTGGCATTTGATGCCAAAGGATTACAGAAGATTCAAAAGGATTGATTGTATAGATCCAGAAATTGAATGGATAGCATAATGTGTGATGGTAACACAACATTGTAAGAACTCTGAAGAAAGATGAGTGTGAATATGGTTGAAAGAGGAAGACTAAGGGCAGGTAGGACACCAGATGGAAAGATAGAAGATAAAGACTGGGACCGTATAACTTAAAGAAACTTAGACAGGTCAATGATGGTGATCAAATGTACAAATATAAGAAGGTTTTTAAATGAGGGAAAACAAACGAATGTCAACATTGCAAGGTGTTGAAAATTGGATGCTATATGGCGAAAAAATACAATCAATGCAAACTAGAGTCTACAGTTAATGGTAACTTTGTAAGATGCTGTCATTAATTGTAATGAAGGCAATATACCAAAGCTAAATGTCTGTAACAGGGGGATATAAGGGAGTGATATGGGATTCTTGGTGGTGGTGATGTTGTCTGACCTTTTCAATGTATATTATTTTTATTTTTCTTCCATCTATTGTATTTTTATTCTTCATTTTTTCCCCCTTTTCCTCTTTTCTTGGGGAAGAGATGGAAATGTCCTCATCTAGATTGTGGTGGTGAATGCATAATTATGTAATTATACTAGGAATCACTGATTGTTTACTTTGGGTGGATTGTATGGTGTTTGAATAAAACTGTTAAAAAAAACAAACAGAGGGATACAAGAGCTGGAGAAAATGTGGGCAGAGGGATGTACCTATTCCCTGTTTGTAGGGAAGTAGAATGGAGCAGCCCAGCTGGAGGCCAGTGTGGTGGTTCCACAGGAAGCTAACTAAGGGGTTGCCATGTGGTCCTGCAACCCCATTATTGGGTGTATACTTGGAAGAACTGTGAGCAGGGACATGAGTGGACATTGCACACTGGTGTTAATGGCAGCTATACTCATAATTCGCAATGGATGGAGGTGGCCTAAGGGTATATCAACTGATAAACGGAATGGTGAACTGTGGAGTATACAAACAATGGAATACCAACCGGTGGTATGGAGTTGTGAGGCATGCACATAGGTGAATCGACCTTGAGGACAGTATGTTGGGTGAAATAAGCCAGAATTGAAAAGACAAACATTGTAATGCCTCACTAATATGAACTAACTATAATGTGCAAGCTCTGAGAATTGAATCTGAGAGCATAGGTTATCAGGGGAAGGCTTATGGTACAGGTTCCTAGATTGTAAGCTCTTATAGCAGTCACATCTATTCATGAGTTGTAATGGTTATTTCTAAATTCTGAGATGATGAGCTGTTTGTTTATAACCTGATCAGTCCCTGTAATTTTGGGTAACTATGTGACACCTGAGACTCAGAGCCAGAGTTTGGTGGCTACAAATGTCAGCATTACCCCATACAGCAATGTTAAAAAAAGCTGAAAAAGAGATCAGACTTCAATAAGAGATATGAACAAAATGGACTTGATTAGAACTAAAGTAAACCAGACTAAAGGGAAAAGGATGATATTGACTGTGTTCTAAAACCGCAACTTCTGTGTGAGACCAAAGGAAGAAATGTTTATTTGTGCATAATCTATACTTTCTGTAGTATGCTATAAAATTTAACTTGTATGGTCAGTTTATTCAAACATCATAATTACATGGAACCTTGAATAGAGGGCGAGATCTGGTTGGTTGTATAGGGTAGAGTGAAACCCTGATACACCCCAGAGAAATTTGGGCAGAGAATAAAAAGTATTTGAGAAGCTGGGGGAAAATGTGGAAACATTAAACTCCCACCTGGGGAATTCCTGATATTTTCACAAGCATTGGGAATATTATTGTAGTAGGCCAAGCCCTCAATCTTGGGTCTTGCCCTTATGAAGCTTGTTACTACAAAGGAGAGGCTAAGCCTACTTACAATGGTGCCTTAGAGTCACCCCAGAGAACCTTTTTGTTGCTCAGACGTGGCCTCTCTCTCTAAGCACACTCAGCTGGTAAACTCACTGCCCTCCCCGCTACATGGGACATGACTCCTGGTGAGCCTGGGCCAGCATCATGGGATTGAGAAAAACTTCCTGACCAAAAGGGGGAAGAGAAATGAAACAAAGTTTCAGTGGCTGAGAGATCTCAAGTGGCATCAAGAGAGCATTCTGGAGGTTATTCTTATCCATTATATAGATAACCCCTTAGTTTTTAGTGTACTAGAATAGCTAGAAGGAAATACTTAGAAACTGTTGAACTGAAATCCAGTATCCTTTGTTCTTGAAGATGATTGTATAGCTATGTAGTGTATATGGTGTGACTGTGTGATTGTGAAAACCTTGTGGCTCACCCCCTTTATCCAGTGTAAGGACAAATGAATAGAAGAAGAGGGACAAAAAGTAAATGAATAATAGGGGGGGAAAGGAGTATGAGATGCTTTGGGTGTTCTTTTTTACTTTTACTTTATTTTTATTCTTATTCTTATTTTTTGGAGTAATGAAAATGTAAAAAAAATTGATTGTGGTGATGAATGCACAACTATGTGATGATACTGTGAACAACTGATTGCCTACTTTGGATGATTGTATGGTATGTGAATCTATCTCAATAAAATGTCTTAAAAAAAAAAGCTTTTGAGTCTGCATAAGAATAAGAACACATTCACACCATGACTCAGAAGAACACTTCCATAATATGGCACAGGGCAGTTATCATCATAATGCCAACCCTATTATATTTGTTGTTGTTTATCTTAGGATTTTAAAATTTTATGTTGAGATATAGAACACAGTTGTAAAAAATAATACAGAGAGCTGCTGTGTACCTTTCACTCAGTTTTCCCCAGTGATAACATCATGCAAAACATACATTGACATTGATAGAATCCATCCATCTCATTCAGATTTCATTGGCTTTGCATGCACTCCTTTCTGTGTGAGTGTCCTATTTCTACATTGAAGTGTAACAATGACTCCTTTATAGTATTATAGTCTGTTGACTAATAAGAAATTCCAGAGAGATTGTGGCACCAGCAGAGTAACCGCAAGTAAATAGCCCCAAGCACAAGTTAAAAGAAACATTTCTAAAGGAGTGATAGGAGACATAGAGCCTGGAAATTGTTAGTTAAACCTTGCTTTTACATTCACTTGACCCTTTCAGCACTGTGATTTTTAGAAGGGCTGTCTTGAATTTTGTTCAATTCAACAGATGGAGGAAAGTGATGCAGTTAAGACTTTCTTCTGTTAGTTGAGAAAATGGGAAAGTTAAAAGTTGACCAAAACTGTGTGGTAGCAGTTTGGCATAAAAAAGGGACCAATAAGATTGTTTTTATTTATGAAGAACACCTTCCAGTTCAGCTAGCTAATACGTTTAAGCTGGAAATGGCACCTCAGGTGAATGAACTGCATTGAGGACATTTTCTAGTGTTTATAGCGGGTTCATCCTGTGTGTTAGTTGAACTCATTTGAAAGTCATAGTGAATGTTCCTTTTCAAATTGCTTTGGTTGAAATGTTGAGCATCTCCTTTTGTCTGCTTGCCCTCCACTCCCCCATCTTCTGGCAAGAGCATGTAGATTTTCCTTTGGGAAGCCACTCATCTCTCCCCTTTCCTGGTCTACTAATTTTGGTGATGCTTTCCATCAACCCCTCTCCTCCCCACACACACTCGAGGCTCACAGGAGGGGCACATGACTCATTGAGCACATTCTATTCTTCTGACATTATGATTGCTTCAGAAAATATGCATGCTCAAAATTGGTCAACAGAGATGTAATCCTTGATGTGTTGCTAGAATGATTAGTACAGAAAAAAACCAAAACACTACCTCTTTCCATTGGACTTGAAAGTGTTGATCTATAGAAATAACATCAGTGAATATCAACGTGAGAACATGCTGTAAAGGGAGCCAACGTGGGAAAGAAAAAACCAGACAAACCTCCCTGAGCACCTAGAACCGACTATACCTGAAGCTCCGAACTTCTCAAATACATGGTCCAATAATACATTACCTTTTTGCATGTGCTTAAATAAATGTGAGTTGATTTTTTTGTGCATTACATGCAACTCAATGAGAAAGATCAATTGGCAAATAATACTTATTAGGTTAAGCACAGGGTCATAAATCCTTAAGCTAATTTAGTGTTTGTCTTCTCATCATTCAATAATGCCCTTATTTTCTCAACTGTCTGCATTACGGCCTACAATAATTTTGCCTGACCCATGGGTTTGGTGCTTTGTAAAAGAAATAACTCAAGTAGAGCAAATGAATGGTACTATGAGTATATTAATGCTTCTGACCCAATAATGACATCTTTTAAATAGGTAATACATGTATAATGCTGCAGCCAACCATCTGTACTACTTATTTAAGTTCTGCAATGAAACAGTCAGAGCCCTCATTGTTTATTTCTGTGATGCAGGCAGCCTCCCTCTAAATCCTAATTCAATCTTCAGCATTCCTAGGCTAGGAGCTTTAATGATTGCAAAAGAAATGTTTGCTGCTTCAGATGGTGTTGTTAAAAGAAAATTACTCCCAAAGAAATCCTTATCTTCTGATGGGGGGAGCTAAATCATTATAAATTATGGAAAAGGAAGTTGCAAATATATCTTCCTTTCTCTTTATTGGAGGCATTGTTTCATCACAATTGTCAAGTAGAGCAGACACGTATTTTGAAAAGCTTTTTACAGTTTTAAATTAGACACAAATGGAGAAACAAGAAGCTGCATAATTACAAGAGTTAATGGAGCCTCTGTTTTGCAGAGCAAAGGCAGGGTTTTACCATTACCTTTTTATTCACACATGGCACAGTCAGGAGGGGTCGGGATGAAAGTGGGATGGAGGATGTAGAAGGGAGAAAAGCCTCAGAAAAATACAGTTCAGAGAAACAACCAATGAGATCACCAGTGAGTTGGCAAGAGACTAGTAATAATCTTGAAAAGAGAAGCTGAGATCTTTAAAATTTCATTCTCCTGCAACAGAGGAAAAAGATGATGCGGGCAGGGGAGAGGCAAAGGGACAGGGGGAGCTCTAATTTGTTTAAACTGAATAAACACAATCAATAAATCCGCCAATGTTGATGCAAACTTTGATCTTATACAAATCACAAAACTGGTCGCCTTTTCTCTTTTCTGTCCATCACAGGCGATTTCAATGCACTCAAGTTCACTGTAGTCAACATTCACATTATTCATCTAGTGAATATACTCAGAAATGCCAGCAGAGGGAGCCCAATATTAATGGGTGGGTTCCAAGCCTTAGCATGGCAACCATCTAGCTATGCACTATCTCCCTCTCAAATTTGTGAAGGTGAAGCCACTTTCTTTAACTGGTACCTTTTTCCATACCTGCCTGCCTCCATCTCCTTCTCTTTCCTTATCTTGCTTTCGAACCATTCCCCAACTGCATACTAACATCCAACTACCCATCCAAAGTGAATGATTTTACCAAAGAGTTCATAGGTGGACATGCAGTTAGCAGATTCCATGATGGATAAGGGAGGAAGGCCCCAACTTCTTCTTCATGCAGAAGAAAGAATTTTGAATGTCAAGTGAAACATGATCTAATGTTAGGTGGAAATAGCAGGGTGCAACACTGTGTATAGAATAGAATCTCAAGTCTATAAAGATTGAAAAAGAAATCATAGAAATGTGTCAAATCGACAGTAGTTGCCAAGTTCCAGTAGAACAAGACGTTGGTGAAACATGCTCCAGGATTCCACTCCCCTGCAGAATGTTTGAACAACTACAAAAACTGGCAGAGCCATCCTCCTCAAAACTCCAGAAAATAGTTGAAGGGTTGAAGTAATTGGGCAAGTATCACATCTAGAAAACTCAACTTAAACTGGAGGAGAGAAGATCACGGCATCCTTGATGCACGCCTCCTGCTGCAACCCCTCCCCAACATAGTGAGGAGCCCACCTACACTCCCATTGTGAGTCCCGGCCCTGTTTTGGAGGATGCAGAGTAAACTCTGGGCACATACTTGGGTGCCTGTATAGCAGAACCTATCTATCGTGGGACAACCTGAAAGACTGAACCAGGACACTGTTTTCTGGCTCAACCTCTCAGAATTTGCCCTGATAGAAGAAGCAGTTTGTGGACAGCTAAAGCAGCAAAGGCAAGAGTCAAATCGAAATGGCCTTGGGCACAGGATTACAGGCTTAAAGACAGAATACAGCACCCGACATGGGTGGAGACAGCTATCTCAAGGAGTAGCACGGGCATTTGGAATTCTGTCAGCAAGGAAATTCTTCAAGCCATTAGCATGAGACTATTATAACATGGAGGTAAAGAAATGACAGACAGGATGCCACACTTTCACCTCTGGCCGATCTTCTTGAGAGGAGGGCTAAGCTCTGAAGGAGAGTACCAGTCAATCCAAAGCCTTTTTTCAAAGACTGCAAAAGCTGGTTTTTGCACTGGTTTCTTTGTTTTTGTTAGCTCCTTGCACTTAAGGACATCTTTGTCATATCACTAGCTGAATACATTCTTAAAAAACACACAGCTCAGAGACAAAATCCCAGAGATAATACATGAAAATATTAAAATGTAGAGTATACAAAAGATTATAAGACAACAAAGAAACAGAAAGTAAGTGTGGGCCTATGCAAAAGAATGAGATAAACCTCAGAAAACACAAATGAAGAACACCAGACTTTGTACACAACAGACGAAAACTTTAAAGAAATTTTCCAAGAGATATAAAGGAAAACAGAGAAAGAACTAAAAGATATGAGGAAAATAATGACTGAACAATATGAGAATCTCAATAAAGATAGAAATTTTAAAAAGGAACCAATAGAAATACTCAAGTTGAAGATGACAATAACTGAAATTTAAAAAATAATCCCTAGAGAGTTTCAAAAGCAGACTGGAGCTGACAGAAAAAAGAATCAGTGAAATCAAAGATAAGACAATTTAAATGATTCAGGCTGAGGAGCAGAAAGAAAAAAGAATGAATAAGAAAGTGAACCATCATCCAACATACCTATAAAACATAATGGGATTCTCAGAAGGAGAAGAAAAGAGTGAAAGGGCAGAAGATATATTCAAAAAAACAATAGCAGAAAACCCTCCCAAATTTAATGAAAAACATGAATATAGACATTCAAGAAAACAAGCAAACCTCAAACACAAGAAATTTGAAAAGAACCATATTCAGACACATAGTAGTGAAACTGTGGAAAGCCAAACACAAGAAGAGAATGCACAAATCTGCAAGAGAAACACAACGTGCTATTATAAGGGAACCCCAATAAGATTAAGTGCTGATTTCTTATCACAAACCACAGAGTCAAGAAGACAGTGCATGAAATATTTAAAGTGCTGAAAGAAACAATTGCCAATCAAGAATTTTATATCCAATGAGTTTGTTGTTTAAAAGAGTGGTAGAGATAAAGACATTCCCAGATAAGGAAAAGCTTAGGAATTCTTCACCACTAGACTAACTCTATAAGCAATGCTAAATGGAATTCTTCAGATTGAAAGGAAAGGACACTAGACAGAAATGGATTGGCTTTTATAAAAGGGATTTATTGGGTTACAAATTTATAGTTCTAAGGCCTAAAAGTGTCCAAACTAAGGCATCAACAAGACGATGACTTCACGGAAGAAGTCTGACAGCGTTCAGAACACCTCTGTCAGCTGGGAATGCACATGGCTGGCATCTGCTGGTTCTTTGCTCCCAAGTTGTGTTTCAAAATGGCATTCTCCAAAATGTCTCTGGGCTCTTCTCTCTCATCTCCTGTGCATCCTTGCTTCTTTCTCCCATGGCATTTCTCTCTCAGCATCTGGGTTCCTCCCTTAGCTTCTCCAGGCTTCATCTCTTAGCTTAGCATTTCCAAACATCCTTCTGTCTGCATCTCCAAGTGCCTCCATGTGTCAGCAAGCATCTGGTTCAACTCTTAGGTTCTCTTAACTACTCCAGTGAACCAATCAAGACCCACCCTGAATGGGGAGGGTCTACATCTCCATGGAAATAACCCAATCAAAAGTGTCACCCACAGTTGGTTTGAGTCATATCTCCATGGAAACAAGATTGGGTTTAAATGATCATGGCTCTTCTGGGGTCCATAACAGTTTCAAACCAGCACATCTGACCACAATGTAATGAAACTAGAAATCAATAACAGAGGGAAAAAATGGGAAAAAATCCATATACATGATAATGAAACAGCTCACTCTTTAAACAGCAAATGGGTCAAAGCAGAAATCACAAAGGAAATTAGGAAATATCTTGTGGGAAATGAAAACAAAAACACAATATACCAAAACTTACGGGATGCAGCAAAGAGAGTGCACAGAAGGAAATATATAGCTCTAAATGCTTTCATTAAAATAAGGAGAAAGAACACAAATTACAGACCTAACCACAAAAATGGAGGAACTAGAAAAAGAAGCACAAACAAAACCCAAATGAGCAGACGGAAAGAAACTACAAAAAGTAGAGAAGAGATAACTGAAATAGAGAAGAGAAAAATAATAGAGAGAATCAACAAAACTAAAATTTGATTCTTTAAAAAGATCAATAAAATGGAGAAACCTATAGCTAGACTGACGAAGAAAGAAGTGGGTGAATACAAAATAACTCTAATCAGAAATGAAGGGGGTGGGGAACATTATTACTGAACCCCACAGAAATAAAAGGATTATATTAGGAAACCATGAACAATTTGTACACCAATGAATTAGATAACCCAGATGAAATAGAAACACAATAAAGGAACATATGTGAAAAAATCCGTTGTTCACATCATACCCAGTGGAAATAAAAGAAATTCAAGTTGGAAGGTGTAGAGGTTCAAAGCTGTACGTACCCAAGAAAGGCATGTTCTTAAATTTAATACATTCCTATGGGTGTGGACCTATTGTAAACAGGACTTTTTGACAGGTTACTTCAGTAAAGATGTGACCCACTTCATTCAGGATGGGTCTTAATCCTTTTACTGGAGTCCTTTATAAACAAAATAAATACAGGGAGAGACAGAGAGAGAGAGAGAGCAAGAGAGAGCAAGACAGAAAGAGAGAGAGAGAGAGCCACAGTAGCAAGAAACTGAAAACAACAAAACCAGAAAGGAAGGGAGAAATCAGCAGAGATGCCCTGCCATGTGGCAGAGGAGCCAAGGATCACTAGCAGCCAGTCTTCAGGAAGAAAGCATCACCTTGATGATGCCTTGATTTGGACATTCACATGACCTTGAACTGTAAGGTAATAAATTCCCATTGCTTAAAGCCAACCTATTTCATGATATCTGCTTTGAGTAGTCTAGGAAACTAAAAACAAGAAGTAAAACTTTTCCTCTTTGCAGATGCTATAATCCTATACAGAGAAAACCTGGAGGAATCTACAACAAAGCTACTAGAGCTAATAAATGAATTCAGCAAAGTGGTGGGGTACAAGGTCATCAGGCAAAAATCAGTAATAATTTTATACATCAGTAATGAACAATCTGAAGAGGAAATCAAGAGAGAAAAATCCTCTTAATATAGCAAGCTAAAAGAATCAAAGATCTAGGAAGAAATTTAACCAAGGATGTAAAGGACTTGTTTAAGGAAAACTACAAAACTTTGCCAAACGACATCAAAGTCCTCAATAAATGGATGAACATTCTGTGTTCATGGATTAGAAGACTAAATATTGTTAAGATGTCATTTCTATCCAAGAAATTTACAGGGTCAACACAATCCCAAAGAAAATTGTAACAGCCTTCTCTGCAGAAATGAAAAATCCAGTCATCAATTTATATGGATGGGTAATGAGCCCTAAATAACCAAAACCGTCTTGGAAAGAACAAAGTTAGAGGGCTCACAACTTCCCTATTTAAAAATGTATCATAAAGCTACAGTAATCAAAACAGAGTGGTACTGTCACAAGGACAGATACATAGACCTATGGAATAGAATGAAGAGTTCAGAAATAAACCCTCACATTTTTGGTTGAAATGACTTTTGCCATGGATGCAAGGTCCAGTCAATAAGACATAAGAATAGTCTGTTCAACAAATGGTACTGGGAAAAACTGGATATCCAGATGCCAAAAGAATAAGTTGGACCCTTACCTCACACCACAAACAAAAATCAACTCAAAATAAATCAAATACCTAAATATAAGCACCGAAACTATAAACTCCTAGAAGAAAACATAGGAAAGCATCTTTAGGACCTTATTAGACAATGGTTTCTTAGATTTTATACCAAAAGCATGAACAATTACAAGAAAAAACAGATAAACTGGACTTCATCAAAATTAAAAGGCTTTTGTGCTTCATAGGATGTTATCATGAAAGTAAAATTACAGCCTACAGAATGGGAGAAATGTTTGGGAACTACATATCTGATAAGGTTTTAACAGCCAGAATATATAAGGAAATTCTACAACTCAACAACAAAAGATGAACAACTCAATTTATACATGGGCAAAAAGACTCAATAGACGTTTCTCCATAGAAGATATACAAATGGCCAAGAAGCACATGAAAAATGCTTAGCATCATTATCTATTAGAGAAATGCAAATCAAAACCGCAATGAGATAGCATTTCAGACCCACTAGAACCCCTACTATTCAAAAAACAGAAAACTACATGTTGGAGAGGATGTGGAGAAATAGGAACACTTGATCGTTGTTGGAAGGACAATAAAATGGTCCAGCTACAATGGAAAAGAGTTTGGTGGTTCCTCAGAGACTTAAGTGTAGAATTATCATATGACCTGGCAATCCTACTTCTAGGTATATACCCAAAAGAATTAAAACATGGCCTTGAATAGGTATTTGCACACCGATATTTGTAGTGGCATTATGCACAATTGCCAAAAGGTGGAAGCAATCCAAGTGTTCACTAACCAATGAATGCAATAAACAAATTGTGGTATATACATACAAAGGAATATTATTCAACCATAAAAGGGAATAGGATTCTGATACATGCTACAACATGGATGAACCTTGAAAACCTCATGCTGAGTGAGATAAGCCAGACATAAATAACAAATATTAAAGAGCTCACTTATTTGAAATAATTAGGAATGCAAACTCACAGTCAGAAATTTGACAACAGGTTACTTGGAGTGGGGTGGGGAATTGGGAGTTATGTGTAATTGGTGCAGAATTTTTGTTTGGGATCACTGAAAAGTTTTGGTGATGGATGGTGGTGATGGTAGCACAACATTGTGAACATAATTAATACCATCAAATTGTATATTTGAAAGTGGTTAAACTGGGAAATTTTGGTTGTATATACATATATTACCAGAGTAAAACTGTAAAGAAGCCATAGAACTGTAGAATACAAATAGTAACTCTAATGGTCTATGGAAACTCTGTACTTTCTGCATGCTGTTTCTGTAAACATCCAAAGTCCTCTAATGAAAAAAAAAAAAGAGTAGTTGCCTCTGGAGTGTTATGTGTATGGGTGGGGAGGAGTGGTAGAATTAGGGGGATGATTTTTTCTTGCTTTTTACATATCTTTATACTTTGAAAATTTTATACATTGAATATATACAGTTTTGATCATCACAGGGAAAAATTGAAAGATTGTATATGAATATGTATATTTTATATATTCAAATGAAATACTCTTTGCCTTATTGTACCATACAAATGCCCATACTAAGTAGCACAGAAGGAAGGTAGAAAATGAGCTCTTATGAGTCCTGTGTGTGAGGGCTATATTTGGAGCTGGGAGATAAAAAGTTAAGTTAGGCATACTTGTGATCTCAGGAAGCATATAGTCTGGTGGACTTTCACATGTCATCTTTTTTCCTTATCACAATGACTCCATAAAGTAGAGGGTAGTAGCCTCAGTTTTACAGATAGATTCAAGTAGGTTAAGGACTCAGCTGTTACATGTCTAACTGCAGTATAGATCTGGATTATCATCTCCAAAACTTCATCTCCTTCCCAAATTTTGTCATCTACAAGAGTCACTATTTTTGCCATCTCTACCTATACCTGAGCTATTTAATTAATGCTTTTCTTCATCTCAACTCATTTTTTAACTGAAACTTATTTTTAAAAGAAGCTTTATGTTACTACCATAAAGCAAAACAGAATTCTTTTCCATAAATAAAGATAACGACTAATAAGCACAATGAAAACAATACTATGCCTGGGAATGCTCTGAAGCTCTCTTTTCATTGTAAAAGGAAGACTAGCAAGTTTTTAGAGAGATGTTAAAGTCACACTGTCATCTAACTGAAGCTTTCTTCCTGACATAATCAGATCTGTACTGAAAGGGAAGTAGTTTATAATGTATACCTTAAATGACACATACCCAGGCTCTGAGAATGCGGCACTAATTGATGCAAAACCAAGAGTAATATCCCATCCAAATCAGAACAGAGAAACCAAACATATCAGCAAGAAAGAGAGGGCATAGGTCAAAGAATATATATATATATATATATATATACATACATACACATTACTACCATGTGTCTCAAGTTTATGGGAATGCTCACTTTTTTACATAACAGTAATTATTCTGGAAATATTAGCATCAACTGGGACATGAAACTAAAAACAATTTTTTAAGAATAAAAATCAATTTCTCAATGAGGAGGCAGTTCAATGAAGGATAAAGAACATGAATTTGGAAATGAATAGACATAGATTCAGATCAGCTTATTTATTACATATGAACCCTAACTCTCTGTGAATTTCAAAGTCTTCATTTATAAGCCTACAGAGAAAGAGGAGTGGTTTTCTATTATGCAATGGTCATTTGTGTAATATCTTAGGTTAAAGGATAATTTTCCCCAAACAAAGTAAAATCATGGCTCTCAAACAGATAGAAAATTAACACGTGCGAAATGTTTTACTTAAACTCGTTATTAACCAGATAACCAGTGAAATGTTACAACTCATTCAAAGGAAAACTCAAAGGATATAGTCTCATATAGATGGGAAAGCTGAACTGATTTTGCATATGAACACAAAACTGCCATCTCCCACAATGGCAGCGGGAAGTCCATTGAATCTCCACAGGCAGAATTTCTTGGCATGTCTAAAGACAACAATTATTTTGCATTACTATCAGTTTTCTGATAAATTTTTGTATTGTTATGATCAATAAAGAAATTTATAGTAAAACAGTTTTCAAGTTAACTTTTATCTCTATAAAGTCATAAAATAGCCTCCTCAAAAGCAAAAAGGCATATATCCCTATAGTATCAGATAATTCCCAGAGGCTTCACCATTCCATTCTAAGTTTATTCAGTAATCTCTTTCCTTTATTTCAAAGTCTGAAATTTTTCCTTACATTTCTGTCAAGACCTGATCTGTAGAAGTTAACACAATTTTTGAAAATAGCAAATCTATAATACAAACAGATCAACTAGAAAAAAAGTTTGCATTTAAAATATACCTATATCAATGATTTTATAGTAATCATCTAACTAATGGGAAAGATGGAGCATGAACTTTAAGGCCTGTTCCAATTCTAAATTTACAGGATTCTATAATCAAGCAACATTGCAATTTTTTAAATATTAAGTTTCAAAAATGTTAGAAGCAAATAGAAAAGCAACCTGAAAAAAGGTAAAAGTTTATGAAATTAAAATGTAAGTTAAGCAAAAAAAAAAATCTATAATAGAAAAAAACAAAATTAAAACAAATTTTCAGTAATATTTGAATTATATAAAGCCAAGTTTCTCCTTATTAAAAAAACCGACAAAGAATAACAACTTTCAAAGGTGAACAGTGATAAAAGTTCTAACTTGTTATGAGCAATAAAGAAATTTGTGGTAAACAAATTTCCAAGACTTTTCAAAATGACCTATATAATAATTTTTAATGATTTTAACTCATTCCTTTTCATGTTCTTAAACAGTTTCAATAACAAAAAGTGTCATTTTATACAGTTAACAAAGGCAACTCAAAGGCTATTTTCTAAGCAAACTAAGGTAGCTTGAGGGTGTGTGAAAGTTGATTTCTTAATTTAATGATAACCCTAACTCATATTTCCAATGAAGTAAGTCTCTAGCATTTTGCCCTAAACTGGTCTCAGATTGGTTGGTGGGCAGTTCTTAATGACAGACCAACAACTCAATGAATCTCTCTTAGCCATTTACAGTATCCAAGCCCTCAAATAAATTAAGCGAACAAAGCAAAGGAATCCAAATGACATTTCCTTCTATTCAAAAACCCTCGACTTTTATGTTCAGTAATTAATGGCACTGTTTAACCAGGAATGACATTACAAAATGGGACAGTTGTTATTTACCAGAGCTCTGTAATAAAGTGTCAAAGGTTATCACAACAGGATATCTGTGTTTAAATGGAAAGAGATAAAGAGACAAAGTGAAGCTGGTTATCCCTGTTTTGCTTCCCATCTGGAGGGAAGTCTGCTAAAATAGATCTCTAAATATCTAAAGCTGCAATCTCAGCACGTATGGTGATTTTAATGTTCTAATCCTCTGTCTTTCCAATTGTGGGTGATTGACAGCAATATATTACAATATAATAATTTTAACCGAGTATCCACAATGTGTCATGCACTGTAGTATTGAACCTGCATCTTCGCATGGCCTCTATGGAGTTCGCATTGCCACTGCCATCCTATAGAAAGGGGATAGCTAGGTTCTAGAAGCAGTCTGGAAACAGGGAGGGCAAGCCTGTGTTGATAGTTTGTTGGGGACTGTGAACCTCATCAAGGGTCCACTTTGACATCCGTCACTTTGAGTCTTGTCTCATGATCTTGTGTTCCCAGAGATTCCTCTAACATCTTTTCGTGATGATTTTAACAATTGTCATAGCAACGCTTCATCTTTACATTTATTGGAAAAGGTGCTGCTATTGGAGAACTACCTATCTTTCTCCCCAGGCTTATAGATGAACATGCTGAAGCTCAGAGAGATTCAGGTTACATATGGAATAAACGGTTAATTAGATTTGAACCCATATCTATTCAGTTCCTAAGCCAATGTTCTTTCATCCCCATGTATTGCCTCCTCATTGAAAAATAAATTTATATTCTTTTATAAATTGCTTTTTCACACTCATTGTAAAAATAATTCCAACTAATTAGTATAATGAAAACTAAGAAAGTAAAAATCACCCAAATTGCCACCACAGAGTGGTTACTACTTGCATATATTGTTTGCCAGATTTTTTATGTCTCTCACAAAATTGTAATCTTCCAGTAATTACATTATTCTATCTCCTCCTTATTCTCAGTTGACATATCATGACCGTTTTCTCATTAAATATTTTAAGAACATGACTGCTAATCATTGCGAATAATTCCTTCACATTCATGTACCAGTTTATTTAAACCATTCAGGTACTATTTTAAAACAATATTGGTTATCAAAATCATTCATCTTAGCTGTTTATTCCAAAAGTGGAATTATTGTATGAAGACATCATAGAAATCAGAACTATGAATATAGAATTTTATTATCGGTGGTTGCAAGTACAATAGGATAAAGAGCAGGAATACCTATAGTGGGATCTTTACAAACAAGAGCTATATGTAATAAAGGCAAAAACATGTCTGAACCTACTATAATACATTCCTCACAATATAAGAAAAATTCTCCTTTTAGAAAGCATTTACACAATACCAAAATATCCAGATAAAGAATAGACAATGCAGTCAATCATCTGGATTTGGCAATTTTGTATGGGTGCTGAACCATCTGTATGATTTGGGTAATATCTGGGGTAAAAGAGTACCTAGTTGTTAAAGCAAGAGAGGAAAAAAAGGAGTATAACCCTGCAAAATAAAAATGAAATGCGATGGAAAATGTGTTTATACATTTCCATATGAAGCATAAAAAGTCCCTGGTAAATTTAACCTCAGGTAGCATTATATCCACAGTGCTCACTGATATTTTCCTGCCCTCCTCCCTATTGATTCTCTTCAAAGTAGATTTGAATACTCCTGCTGATTTTGTTACAGCCAGGACTTTCAGGAGCTATAGTAGCCAACTTGCACAAAGGTGTTTCCATGACTGTACACTATTAGATAAAGGATAACTAATTATAGCCTACAAATGCTGGGAGAAAAGACCTGGCAGCTGAGTCTCATGAATAAATAAATCCAATAACATTTGAGTACCTTATTGTGACCAGCAAACCTTCCAGATGTAGAAAGCACATTTCTACATCACTCACATATAATACATGAGCTCTTGAAAGCCCTTTCTAAGGCTGTGTGCAAATTAAAACGTATGGGCAGAGTTTCTCCCAATGCCACAGATAGGCTCATTAAACCAAAACATTCAGCTCGCTCAATGCATCTCTTTAATGATACCCACATTTCCCCAACTGCCTGGGTTGAACAGAATTTCTCTACAATTACTCCCTCTCTTATAAATTGCTCACCTGGCTTCTTACCCTGAATTTTTCTTTTCTGGCATTAGGCTTGGCCAGGCTCACACACACACACACACAAAGACTCCCTCCCACTCTTCCATCCCATGATAACTTAGCATTATCTGTCAAGGAACAACTGCAATTTTGGCTTTCGTGTGAATGAGAGGAGAGAAGAGGAAAAAGAAAAGTCAGAAGGGAAAGAAAGACTTCCTCACAGCTTTGAGAGAATGTTTATGAAAAATAATATTGGGTTTTATAGAACTAGGCAGACATGGTTATACTGCTTTCTAGTCCAGATTAAATTATAACTTAAAAAGGACAAGGAAAATTGCAGTTGATCTTGGCAAGTCAGTCTGAATTCAGCTCCAATGTTACTTCTTTGGAGACGTGTTTCCCTGACTTGCAGGTGTAAAGTAGAACCCAGGTCACTCTTTTACATAGCATTTGTGCCCATCTGACATTTCTGCAAGTGGGTGTGTGGGTAGAAGTGGCTGTTTGCTTTCTTATTTTCATTTCACCTGCACTCAAGTGGCAGCTTAAGAGAGCCCAGTTTTATTGGTCTGCTATTATGTATTGCTAGTTCCTACTCAAGATGCATTTTATTGATCCTTCTTCCCAATTTTGTTCTCATGGGCAATGAATCCACCAAATAAACAAAACAAACAAAATGCTACATTTCTTAGCTCCTTTGCTGCTCAGAGTGGAATGGCACTCCTAGCAGATATGTGCAGGGGTTTGGGAGGAGCTTCTTGGGCAATCATGATCATTGGTGAGGGATCTCCTGGAACATGTATTTCCTGTTGCCACCCCACCTCTGCCCGAGTTGGGCAGCCATCTGGGGACCACACTGAGACAAAAGCAGGCAGGTCCCTGAAGGCCCATTGGAGCCACCATATAAGCACCAGACTAACTCCTCCCTCTGGACTTCTAATTACATGAGAAAAATAAGACTGTGACTTGGTTTAAACCATTTCTTCTGGTATTGTTGTCACTTCCTGCCAAACGTCATTCCTAGTCGAAACACCACAGTAATCCTAGAACTTCAAACAGTGTCTGGCACATGGTAGACATTCAATATTTGTGGAAGAGGGGGAGGGAGGGCCATTTAAAGTCATTCACATATAAAATAATAGATTTATGTTGGGGTTTGAAGAAGCCAGTTAATTGTATTCTTCATCTCTCAGGATGCCAAGCCCATTGACAAATAGAGGAGTCAAATAGAGATTTTTTGTGATGACTTGCATTCATTAATTCATTCAATATTTATTGAACTCCTACTATGTACCAGACATCATCTATCATGTATCCCCTTATATATTGGGGATAATCAGTGAACAAAACAGACCAAAATCCCTGCCCTTGCAGCACCTCCTTTTAGTAGGGGAAAAAAGACAATAAACAAGATAGGGTGTATGCTAGAAGTCGGAGCGAGGACAACTTTTAAAAAAATGATCAGAAAAAACCTCCCTGAGAAGGAACCACTTGAGCATAGACCTGAAGGAGCAATGTGTGAATATCTGAGGAAAGAGGATTCCAGGCAGAGGGGACAGTAAACACATCGTCCTGCACAGGACACTTTCAGGGTCTTGTCCATATACCTCAAGCTTCACCATTTTAGTGCCAGCCTGAGGTCAAGTTTCCTACGAATATGTCCTTTGGGCCTGAGGGCTTTCTGCAGGCACCGGAGACTGTTCTGCCCCCTTGCATGGATGGCTGGCAGTATCGAGAATTCACTCTGGCAGGGGCCAGGCGAGAGTTTATGTGTAGATATCCCAGCCCCTTCTCCTCCCGGGATGGGTAACAATGACATGCCTGTCCTACAATGGTTCCCTGACTCCTCCAGTGGGATTTAGTTCAGATGCCCACGGTGCGAGCTGGCTTATCAGCTTCCCCTTCCTTTCTCCCTTCCCAGTCTCTTGACTGCTATTTCCTCCACTTTTCAAATAAAAAGCTTGCATGCAAATCCTTGTCTCCAGGTCCATACCTGGGGGAACACAAACTATGAGGGGCCCTGAGATTGGGCCTGGAAGAAGGCCAGTACTGCTGGAGTGGAGGGAGGGAAGGGAGAATAAGAGAGGAAATCGGAGAATAACACAGTCACATAGTGCAAGGTGTGGTGGGATGCTCTAGACTTCAGCTTTTATATCAAGTGAGATTAGAGGGTTTAGGGTAGAGAAGTGACATGTTCTAACTCACGTTTCTAATGTTCGCTCCAGCTGCTGTGTTGAGAATAGATTGTAGGGAGGATAACGCTGGAAGCAGGGTCACGTATAAAGAAACCATTTAAGATAATGCAGGTAACAGAGGATGAGAGCTTGAAACAGGGTGGTAGCTTCATAGCTGTGAAAGCTGCAGTGAACTACACTGCCTAGATATGATGCCAAAATGATCTTCTTGCCCCACCTCACCTCACTTGAATTTATCCAACCAGCAGGACAGCTGGAAAACCTCAGACTTCTCTGCACAGGACGAGGCAGCAGTCAGTAAGTGACATATACCCGGTTGAAGTCCAGCCTCCCCTACTTACTACCACTGTAGCTTTGTGCAGGAAACCTAACTTCTCTGGAGCTAAACATATTATCTACCACATAGGACTGCTGTGAAATTAAATTAAATGAGAGAATGTTTGTAAATCCCGAAGCACAATGCTTGGCCCAATAAATTATAACATTACTATTACCATTCTAGTTGCCATATTTTGCCAAATTAAGATGTTGTTAGTAAGATGCATTATGCATTGTTATTTATCTACTCCTAAACAAGAATGAAAACACTGCTGTTTAAACTATGTCACAAGGCATTCATGACAGTCCTATATATCGCATGAATCAGATGCATCAGCTTCTCACAGCTTTGGAATTTCTTTCATCTATTCCAAGGTATTTGGTCACTTCCGCCTTCAGTTACATGGTTGGATGTACAACAGGCAATACTTTTGCACGTATCTGGGAGATAGCATGAACTCACATTTAATCTGCAGTTTCATCTCCTTTAGGGTATCTGTCTTTCTCAGGCTCCTTCCACAAAACATCTAGAGAAACTGAAGTCATTCTTGCTTTGACAAATCTTTGCTTCAATAACGTCATTTGCACCTTGCCACTCTGCTTCTGTGTCCACAAAAATTGTGGATATAATAACTTTTCATTTCCAGTATGAATCTTTGTGTAGTCTTCTGGAAAGTTTAACAAACATCAATTAAACTCAACATGCATACTTCCAGCAATGCGCAAAACGCAGTTGAAACAATAATTTTGAACAGATATGACCAAGTTAACAGTGTCACATCAAGAAAAACACTGTGCTCCAACAGAAATGCACAGACATGTGTACCAAAACTCATGTACTAAAATGTTCATGGCAGCCCTATTCCTAAGAGCCCAAAACTGGAAACTTTCGAAATATCTATCAATGGTAGAATGGAAAACATGTGTGTGTACAATGGAATACCTAGCAATGAGAATGAAGAAACAACTATAAGCAATAACATATGCAAATCATATAGGCACAGTGTTGAGGAAAAGAAGGCAGATATAAAATATAATTCTATTTATATTAAGTCCAGGAACAAGCAAAACTTATCTATGCTGTTAGAAGTCAGGAGTATCATTATTTTGATGGTGGAGAATTCACATAATGACTGGAAGTGAATGAGAGAGGAACATCTAGGGTGCTGGGAAGGTTCTGTTTCTCAAGCTTGTTGTTAACTGCTCAATTATAAACATTGTGTGAAAATTCATTGAGCTGTACACTGCTGATGTGCACTTTTGTGTATGTATAATATAGATCCAAAAGAGGCTAAAATACTGAAGCCCTCGGTTAAATATAGATATAGATGCATAGGTGTGTGCATATGTGTGTGTATATAAATGCAAAACTGATCTTTTTATTAGGCTGAAAAAGCCACATTTGAATGAGAGATGACTTCTCACGACATTAAAAGATAAGTTTCTTTATTAGAGCTGTTGTAGGTTTACAGAAAAATCATGCAAAAAGTACAGAGTTCCCATGTAACCCACCCCCCCAAACACAGCTTTCTCTATTATTAACATTTGGTGTTTGTGTGGTACTTTTCTTACAATTGATGAAACAATAGAATTATAATTAAGCTATTAACTTTAGCCCACTCTCTACATTAGGGTTCACTGTGTTGTACAGTTCTATTTGTATTTTGTGTATGTGTGGGATAACTTATATAGAACCTAAATTTCCCTTTTTATCGCTTTTCAAAGATGCATTTCAGTGGCGTTAATTATGTACACAAAGTTGTGATTCCACCACCGTTATCCATAGCCAAAACTTTTGTGTCACCCCAAACAGAAACTACAAACCAATTAAACAGCAACTCCCCATTTTCCTGCACTGCCCAGCCCATGGTAAACTGAATTCTAGTTTGACTTTATTAATTTGCTTATTCTGCTTATTTCATATAAGCAAGATCATACACTATTTATCCTTTTTTATTTGGCTTATTTCACTCAATACGAAATCAAGTTCTTTTTTTTTTTCCTTTTTTTCCCAAAGCAGTTTTATTCACACACCATATACTCCATCATGACATAAATTTTTTTTAATCCTCTGGTTCAGTGTTTCCAATTCCCTAATAATAAGCATTATTCAGGTAACTTTTTTTTAAACTCACACTTTTCCCCATTATTAACAATTCACGTTAGTCTCCTTTGTTAAAAGGGATGAAAAAATATACTGTACTGTTAACTCTAGTCTGTAGTTTGCATTAGGGTTCACTGCTTGTGTTGTTAACTATGGTTTCTTTTATTTTTATTCTGGTAATATATTGTACAACCTAAAATTACCCCTTTTAACCACATTCAAATATATAATTCTGTGGTGTTAATTACATTCACAATGTGTTACCATCACCCAAACCATTATCAAAACCGTTCCATCAACCCAACCAGAAACTTTCCAATTAAGCATTAATTCCCCATTCCCTACCCCCATCCTGGCCCCTGGTTAACTGCATTCTGGTTTCTGACTCTATGAATTTTCTTATTCTAATTATTTCATATCAGTGACATCATACAGTATTTTTCCTTTTGTGTCTGGCTTATTTCACTTAATATGATATCTACAAGATTCACCCACTTTGTCGCAGGTATCAGACCTTCATTCCTTTTTATGGCTGCATATTATTCCATTTTATGTATCTACCACATTTTGTTTATTCATTCCTCTATTTGATGGACACTTTCATCTTTTGGCAATTGTGAACAATGCTACTATGAATGTTGGGGTGCAAATATCTGTTCGATTGCCTGCTTTCAATTCTTTGGGTATTTACCTAGAAGTGGAATTACCAGGTCATGTGGTAATTCTATACTTAATTTTACTGAATTCTATGCTTAATTTTACTGAAATTTACAACAATTTCTCCATATTCTCTCCAACACTTGTTATTTTCTTCTTTTTTTTTAATAGTAGTCCTTCTAGTGGGTGTGAAATAGTATTTCATTGCCTTGCTCTCTGTGTGGATGCCTGGCTGGTTGCAGAGGGAGCAGAGTAACTTTCTTGTGCATACTGGGACCATGTCTAGCCCGACCTGTCAAGTAGAGGCCTGAGGGTCTAGGCATCCCAGAACTTTCTCTGTGTGTAGAAGGCAGATCATAGAATTCTCCTACAGAACACTGTGGGAGAGCAGCAAGTCATGATGCCTGGGGCAAGTGATTAATGGCTATTGGACATCAGTGATATGCAACAGACTATGAAGAAACTGTTTCCTAGGGAAGGGGGAACATTCAGACACTTGTAAAGGGAGAATTTCTAGGGCCACATCTGTATGTCTAAGACAAGAGGCATGTGCAGATAGCATCAGTGCAGCCTCATGCTTTGACCTAGAGCTATTCTCTAAACACATCTTATGGATAAACCCTAAAGGAAAGAACCTGCACAGGTCAATCTGCAAAATCTGGGAAAGGTATTTTTGTTTTTTCCCTTCTTTTTTTTTTTTTTTTTTCCCTTTTGTTAGCTCCTGACCATCAAGTAAATCTCTGACATAACCCTCTTTGGATACAGCTTAAGGGGAAGACACCTCAGGGTCTAAATTTCTGTGATCACACATTAAAATACCAAAATATTGAGGATTCAACAAAAGGGTACAAAGCATACAAAGTAGCCCAGTAAAGGAGAAGAATAAAGCATTAGAAACCATCCATAAAGAGCATCAGACCTAGGATATATCACACAAAGACTTTTTAAAAAGTGGTCCTAAACATTCTCAAAGACCTAAAGGAAAATATGGACAGAGAACTAAAGGAAATAGGAAAATAATAGATGAACACAAAGACAATATCTATAGAGAGATGGAAAATGTGAAAAGGAACCAACCAGAGCTATAGTAACAGAAATTAAAAATTCCCTAGAGGAGTTCAACAGAAAATTGGAGCTGAAAGAAGAACCAGAGAACTTGAAGATAAGACAATTTAAATCATTCATTCTGAGGAGCAGGAAGAAGAAAGAAGGAGGAGAAGTGAACAAAGCCTGAGGAACCATCAAACACACCAATATACACATTGTGAGAGTCCCAGAAGGAGAAGAAAGAGAGAAAGGGGCTGAGAGAATATTCAAAGAAATAATGCTTGAAAACTTCCCAAATTTAATGTAAGGCATGAATACATACATCCAAGATGTGTAACGAACTCCAAACAGGATAAACCCAAATAGACCCACACTGTGGCATATTAAAATCAAAGTGTTAGAAGGAAGAGATGAAGAGAGAATTCTGAAAGCTTCAAGGAAGAAGCAACATGTCACACACAAGGGAGCCTCATTAACATTAAGTTCCTATTTCTCATCAGAAACCATGGAGGCAAGAAGTTAGTGAGATGACATATTTAATGTCCCAAAAGCAAAAAAATTGTCAATCAAGAATTCTATATCTAGCAAAATTGTCTTTCAAATATGAGGGAGAGATGAAGACATTCCCAGATAAACAAAAGCTGGGGCAGTTTGTCACCACAGACAGGCCCTACAAGAGACGCTAAAGAGTGTTCTGCAGGTTGGGAGGAAAGGACAATAGACAATAGAGCAAAGCTGCACGAACAAATAAAGTTATCCAGCGAGGCTAACATTATCGATAAGTAAAAATACCAGTACTATTATATTTTTGGTTTGTAACTCCACTTTTCACTTCCTATAGGATCTAAAAGGCAAATGCATAAAATATAATGAGAAATCAGTGGTTCTATACTCATAATGTATAAACATGCAATTTGTGATAGAACTGCGCAAAATGGGAGGAGACAAAGGGGTTTAAGATATAGTTTGTGTATCTATATATATTCAATATTGAAGTTAAGTTGGCACCAAAGCAAATAAGATTGTTACAGATTTAGAATCCTACATTTAAGCCTGATGGTAACTATGAAGGAAATATCAGAGATATACAGATTATAGAGACAGAAATTAGAGTATAGTTGCCAGGGCTACATAGTGGGGAGCAGAGAGATTGGGGAATTAAAGCATAATGGGTGTAGAGTTTCTATTTGGGGAGACGGGAAAGTTTTAGTAATGGAAGATGGTGAGGGCCCTGCAATATTGTTAATGTGATTAATCCCATTGAATGGTGTGCTTTGAGTGATGGAGAAGGGAAACTGTGTGTTCCATGTATGTTCCCAAATTAGAAAGAAAGAAAGAAAGAAAGAAAGAAAGCAAGCAAGCAAGCAGGCACGGGGGAGAGAATGACAATTAAAATGCAATATATTATCCTGGACATATTTTCCTGTATCTAGCCAAGGAGGAGAAAACCCTCAAAGGGGCATAATTGAGACATACAAAAAATTGGAATAAAGGCTGTAAGTTTTATATCATGTTAAATTGCTTGAACTTGATAACTACACTTAAAGTTGTTACTCAAGTGAATATCCTTGTTTTTAGGAGATACACATGAGCAGTATTAAGTGTTTAAGAAGCATGATGTATACAACCAACACTCAAGTCTTCATAAAATGGATTTATAAATAGACAGATAGATGAAGAGACAGATGCACAGAGATATTTGTGCATTTGAAATTTGTGGATTTGGGTATCTTGTGGGATAAGGGTAGGTTGGAGTTCTCTGTATGGGGTTTGTATTATTTTTGTAATTGTCCTTTGCATTTGAAAGTATTTCCAAAATAAAGTTTTAAAAGATCTTTATGTCACACAAAGCAAACAGCCCTTGATTCATTCTTTGTCTCTTGGACGTAGCTATAATCAGAACTAAAATTTTATTGAATGAGAAAAAATGATTTTTCTTTTATATCGAGGTCAATCCCTTTAAACCTGCCCAGAGTATGTATTCAAGTTTGCTCTTCATTTGAAGCATCTTTATCTAATGACAGTTTTCCTCAAATAATGAGGTCTTCCTATGTGTGCAACAACACAGCAGAAGAAACAACTACCTCAGTCTGGAGAAGTCTGGAAAGTCTTCCCGGAGAAGTGTGGAAAAGTGGCTTCCAGCCCAGTAATCTTCAGCTCACGAGTTCAAGGCTCACTCATTAGATGAGGCAAGAGTGATGACACAGAGGAAAGTCACAGTCCAGTGGTCTCTCTTCCCTCTGTGCACTTATAATGTTTCTTCTTATTTATGCTGCAATTTACCAACTTTCTGGTTATTCCCACCACCACCACCCCCTTATTTAATAGCCCTAGAGGCTAAGAAGACTGAAGTCTTCTGTCCACGAATGCCCAATCCTCTCTTCCTGCACATTATAGTGTAACTTCTCCCTGTTCTTACATGCTTGGTTACAAGATTCAGTTTCCAGCTATCCTCAATGAATACAGAAGCTCATCCATCAGCTGTATACCAGCCACAGACCTCTGATTACCCCAAATGAATCAGAAAAATCACCTATCCCAGTCCTGTCTACATTTCTGACCCCCAAAATCTTGAGATAAAACAAAATGATTGGTGTTTTAAGTCACTGTGTTTTGGTGAAGCTATTACACAATAAGAGGTAACTGAAACAGTAACAATTTGATTCAAATGACGAACAATAAAAAGGAAATGCATTGGTTTTGTAGGTTGGGGAAAAGTCTGACAAACCTATGAGCCTCAGGCAGATTACAGAATAGCACAATAAAAATAGAACTTAGAGAACGATTGGGACCAACCCTGACCTTTAAAGTCTGGCAATCCCGGAGCTTGGTTCTTGGTCCCTGCTTGTCTGTAAATACACTCACTCCCTTGGGGATCACTTTAAGTCCCATGTCTTTAAGCATCACCCACATGGCGATAACGCCCAAATCCTATCTCTAGTTCAGATTTCACTGCTGAACTCCTGACTCCATCTTCCAATGACTTACTCAACTTCTCCCCTTGGAGAAATTCACATGATCACAGCATCACTCCTGTCCCTCCACCCACTGTCACTTGTTCCATATGCAGTCTTCCATATTCCAGCAAAGTGCAACTCTATCCTTCCAGCTGCTCTGCCCAAAAACCTGAGATTCATCCTTGCCTCTCTCTGTGTCTCATATCCCATATCCTATTCAACAAGAGATGCTGTTGACTTCCATCAAAATATATCCAGCATTCAACCACTTCTAATACCTCTAATGACAACTCCCTGGGCCAATTCATCATCATCTCTCACCTGGATTAAGCCAATGCTCACAGCAGCTGCAGGATGGACATACCGTCCAGATAAAGGGGATTTGGGCAGGGCACCAGTATCTAGAGCAATGAGGTCACACAAAGTTGCACTCACCACCTAAATCATCTAGTTCTCCATATTAAAAGCTCTTTGCCCTGCAGCACACACCACTCATTCATTCAACTAACATACCTCAAGCATCAGCTACATGCCATGAACTTCCCGGCACTGTGGACACGGTGTAAGCAAGGCAGGTACATTTCTTGTAGTTCATGAATATGCTCTCATATTCTAGAGAGGACAGTAACAAGCCCGGACTCAGCGGTGACTAAATCTATTCCTTTGCCTTACCCAAGTATAACCCAGAATTAGTTTAGATTCTTATTTCTTCTAACTCCATATATTCAATTGATCTCCAACACACACACATATATGTATAACACATTTTTCTGGTTTTCTCATTTATGGCTGGCCCTCCTTCTCCACCCACCTCTAAATGTCAGAGGACTTCAGGGTGGGTCCTGTCCTAGGCCATCTGTTCTTTTTCTTCTTCTGTCTCTTTCTCTAGCTATTCTCACTTAGTCCATTGGCTTTATTTTAATTAATTAGTTTATTTATTTATTTATTTATTTTTAGTCCAATCACTTTAAAATCCATCTGCCTCTTTTGGGTGATGGAAAAGCTTTGGTGATGGATGGTGGTGACGGTGGCACAACATTGTGGATGTAATCAATGCCACCAAACTGTATGCTTGAAGGTGGTTAAAATGGGAAATTTTATGTTGCATATATATTAACACAGTAATTTTTAAAAATAAGGGGACTCTATTTTTAAAATCCATCTACTTATTTGTAGACAACTCTTGGTAACAGAAAAAAGGAAAAATAGTAAGAGAATTGCTTAGTCCTATGCACTGGCTGTGAAAGAGGACATCAGGTCAGATTCCACTCATGGGCACAATCTTAAAAGTACTTCTTGGTAAACATTTAGCAGAAATTAAAAAGCCTTCATCCAAAGTAAAGGTTCAAACAAGAATATGTAGCTCAGAGTGTGAGATTGATGAGTACGTCTTTTTCTATTATATAGAGACATTTCCCACTGGAAGAACTTAAGAATATAAATGTGCTCCACTAAGCCACATGTAAGATCAGGTTCACCAGCCCAGCTGGGTTTCTGAGAAGTTGCAGATATACCTCAAAATACCTCTAAGTCTAGGGCAGTGGTTTTCAGTTGAGGTAACTGGCAATGTTTGGAGACATTTTTGCATTTTGGTTGTCACAATTCCTAGGTGTGTGTGTGTGCATGTGTATATGCTAGTGTTATATAGAGGGTAGAGGCCAGGAATGCTGCTAAAATCCTACAATGCTGTGGTGGTTAGGTTCATGTGTCCACTTGGCCAGGTGATGGTACCCAGGTGTCTGCTCAAGCAAGCACTCTCCTAACTGTTACTGCAAGGACATTTGTGGCTGGTTAATAAACCAGAAAGCTGGTTTATTAAATCATCAGTCAATGGACTGCACCTGTGACTGATCACATCAATGAAAGGTGTGTCCTCCACAATGAGAGAATTCAATCAGCTGGCTTTAATCCAATCAGTTGAAGACATTTAAGGAAGAGAGAGGACCTTCACTTCTTCTTCGGCTAGCCAGCGAAGCGTTTCCTGAGGAGTTCATCAAACACCTTCATTGGAGTTGCCAGTTTGCTCCCTGCCCTACAGAATTTGGACTAGTGCATCCCCACAGTTGCGTGAGACACTTTTATAAAATCTTATATTTACAGATCTCTCTTGTTGATTCTGCTTCCCTTAGAGAGCCCAAACTAATATAAATGCACAGGATTGTCACCCACAAAACAGACTTATCCAACCCCAAATGTCAACAGTGTTAAGAAACTCTGGACTAGGGATAAGTACCTTGTCTCCTCCTCCAAACTCCACTTATCCAGCATGTATCTCTCATCTTTTCAGTGATGTTCTAATTTAAATGGTTATTAATCTATTAGCTTATGAAACTAGCTGTCACACTCTGGAGTTCCATGTCTGTGGTAGCTGATCTGTAAAGCTGGCCCCCAAAGGAAGCACAACTGGTATTGATGCCCTTGTATAACCCCCACAGTCCAAGTAGCCCTGTGAGTTGCTTTAACTAACAGAATGTGGTGAATGTGACACTATGCTGGATCTGGGCCTAAGCCTTAGGAGAACCTGCCTTTGTGCTTTAGGGAGCCCTGATGTGCTCTATGAGATTAGTTACCCTGCAGTTGAGACCAAATGGAGCGGCTGCATGGAGGTGCCACATGGACAGGGAGAGGCCTGAGAAAACATGGGGAAAAGAGAGGCCAGCTGAGCCCAGCCTTCAGCCATTCCTGCCAAGGAATTCCCATCAAGGAAGTGAGTGAGACGGGTTGAGCCCTCAGATGACTGCAGCCCTAGTGATCATCATGTGGAGCAGACCTGCTTAGCTGAGCTAGTCCACCCACAGAATTGTAAGAGATAACCAAAAGGCTGTTGCTTTAAGGTAGTTTGTTATGCAGTAACAGACAACCAAAACTATTTCCTTATCTCTGAAATAAGAGATGGGAAGAGTTGATGGTATTTTAAATTCTTTTTAGCCTTGGAATTCTTGATCTAAACAGTCTTATCTGGAAGCACAGTAGATACCTGTCAGGAACACTTTTGCAAATGGCAGACAACTCATCTAAACTGACTTAAACAAGAGTGGGTTCCCTTTCTCACATGGCAAGAAGTCTGGAGCTAGGTGCTTGTTGGATTTGGTTCAATGGCTCACTCAGGTCAGAGCTGATTTCTCTGTGATTCTAGGCATTCCCATCATTGTCACAGGCACATGGTCACAAGATTGTCACAGACATGGATGTTGGCACTGAAGGGAAGATGAAGGGAGAAAACACTACGAGCAATACATGTCCTTTTTTATTAAGAAAATAAAAATTTTCCCCAAAACTTCAGCTGCAGTGAACTTTTCCTCATGTTTCAGGGGCCAAAACGGAATCACATGGCAATCTACAGCTGCAAGGGAGGCTTGAGGAACAAGATTGTCATGAACAACTTTGACCGTACTACACTGCCTCAGGTTGGGCCCATTGCCAGCGCATACAAATCCTCTGATGAGCTAGAAAGAAGTAAGAAGGGTAGTTGGGTATTGAGCAATAAATGATTAGGTTCTGAAACAACGTAGAAAGCATGCGAATGGAGCTGATCTGATTTGATTAAGGGAGGAGGGGGCATAAGCCTCCCCTTTCCTCACTCTTCCGCTCTACCACACTGAGATTGCAGGGTTGCCTCCAGGAAAATTCCAGGACTCCAGAAGGCCAACTCTAAAAACCACATGACTATCCCTTCTGAAAGTAATGAATTAGATTTTTTTTTTTTTTTTTTTTTTTTGGTGGATAAGCATCTTAAATTTTATCTGTCTCAAGATATAAAAGTCTTCCTTCCTGGTATCATGAGATTTCATTCATTCATTCATTCATTCATTCATCAAGCTCCTTCTGGTGACTCTGCTATCTTCCCCTAATGTAATATTGGTAAGAGGTTAAAAAATATTTTCAGGATGATTGTTCCAACAATCTGCACAGCTACTCTATGCGGTAGGTATTATTATTCCCATTTTTCAATAAGGAAACAAGGCTCAAGAAGATATATGAATAAGCCAAGGTCACACATGCTGGAACTGCCAACCAAATCATCTGACTCTATGTCAGATGCCAGCATGTGCATTTGTCCACAGCTGACTACTTCTCCAATCTCACCTCCCCATGGAACTTTTCACAGGACTCATTCTAGTTTCACTTTTATCTTCCTTGAGGGGGAAGAACTAGAAAGGTCAGACCCAATGTTGCTGATTCTGGAATCTAGTGATTTTATACAAGTGAAAAATCAAGAACGACTTGGAGGAGAAAATGGTGAAAGTCTTTCTAATGGTCTTTTTTTTTTCTCTTGTTATTTGGAAGCTGGCATTGACCAGATGAATCATTGTCTTTGCAGCTAAGAATTGCTGAGTCAGGAAAACATAACGCTTTACTTTATGGGACCTACACTCCATGTGTAATTCATCTGTCCTGGGGTGGAGGGGTGGGGAGCCATTGCAGTGAGGTATGCCCCCAAAAATGAAGGCAGAGCCCTAATGTTCTCAGTTCCTCAGCTGCAGAATTTACGGTATAAGCTCTTATTTTCTTAGAAACCAATGAGCAGACTCTATATCTGCAAAATCTCCCTAGGCTAAGTGTAAACAAATTGATTAGTGATGCCTGCTGGCAGTTAGTAATTCCACCAGGATTATTGCCATAACAAACTGTATTAACAGGAACCTTTTTGTTTTGGTTTGGTTTTTAAGTAAGATAAAGGTTGGAAGAAGTAAATTGAATGTGCTCCTTTTGGAGCACTGGAAAGTTTCAGCGGACATGGGGAATCTTTCAGTATGTAAGTGAGACCTGGAGTCCCAGCAGGGTTTACAATTCCTAAGCACTATTTACAGGCTTCCTAAGAAGACAAGGTGAAATAAACTTTAGGCAACCATACTTGCCCTTTAATGTGAGAACTAAGAGAACCTTTAAAGGAAGTTCAACGCAATGGTAGTAACACCTTTAATAAACCAAAAACTGAAGAAGTGACAGTGCAAGTATCATCTCATCTGCCTCCCATGCCTTATGATGACCATTATCCCTTTATTGAAATGAAAGATGACAAACAAACCTCAAATATCAATTCCTCGACCACAGTCACACTTTACTCTGGGATTCTCAATGGAACTATAGTAAGCAGTCTATTAATAATAATAATACGACAATGATAGCTTCCACCATTTATTGAGTGTATATTATGTGCCAAGAACTTTGCCTGTTTTATCTCATTTATCCCTTACAACGTAACCGTGAGGTAGGTACTACTACAATAATAGATATTACTATAATCCCCATTACATAGAAAATAAACAGTAAGAATTCAAAATATTTAGTAACATGCACAAGTTTTCTGAGATACTTAGAGGAAGAGATGGAATGTGATTCAAGGCCTTCTGATTCTAGAGGAAGTAAGCTTAACTAGTAAGCATTCTGCCCCCCAAACAAGTTTTGTGCCAGTATGACCAGATTTCTCTTTTAAGGACATTTTGAAAACAGATTTAGATTCTTCAAAATCAACTGAGGCTGGTTTTCATTTTGTTTGGGTCTTTGGTTATGTTTTTTGATTAGGTTGGTGTTTTTGTTTCCTAAGTTGCCAAAATGCAATATACCAGAAATGGGTTGGCTTTTTCAATGGAGGTGTATTAGTTCACAAATTTACAGTTCAAAGGCCATGAAAATGACTAAATTAAGGCATTAAGAAGAAGATACTTTCTGTGGGAAAGGCTGCTGTCACATTGAAAGTACATGGTGACGTCTGCTGCTCCTTCTTTCCTGGGCCCTGGTTTCAAAATGGCTCTCTCAGTTTCTACGGGTCTTTCTTGCTTCCCCTGGGGTGTTTTCCTTCTAAGCTCTCTCCCTGAGCTCTCTTAAAAGACTCCAATAATGGATTAAGACTCACCTTGAATTGGATGGGTCACATCTCCATGGAAACAACCTAATCAAAAGTGTTAGGGTTTCTGAGCCTGACAAAAACATTCCTCTTTTTTGGAGGGGGGGGGGGGGATTCTTAGCCAAAGATGAAAGGAGATTCCTTTCTCTCCACCAGATTCTTTTCTTCTCAATTAGGTCATTTTGTAAGGTACTGAGCAACAGGTTGACAACTCCAAGGAAAAGATATCAATTAGAAAAGTTTTCAATAAAGCCCTTTTCTCTTTCACTCAAAATGACATGAAGTCATGGATTGTGACACAGACCTTGTGCACCTTCTCAGATTCTCCTAACTGCTCTCTCCTCTCTCCTGGTCACAGCCCCACTCATGTAGGGTCATTCTTCCACTTTCAGGACATGGGAACTGTCTTTCTGAACAGTTGCTAAGGGGTGGATTATACACTGAGAAGAGAGGAGCTCTGCATAGGGTAAACATTGACCAATGGGAAATGGAAGGCAGGAGGGAGAAGAGCAGATGAAGATCCCCTGCTTTTCTTCTTCCTTGGAGTACTAGAAGGCACGGTTTCTCCTTGTGACTCTTGCAGAAATGTACTGTGTGCAAAGCAAATAGCCTGCCAAGTGTCTCTTCACTACTGACACATGGTGAGAAGCATCACATTCCTTCACAACTTCCTTGAGTGGTTCTCTTTTTTGCTCACCATTACCAACCTGGGTTTGCACCTCCCAAATCAGTTTTAGTGCCTTACTCATGACTTCACAGATAGAGACCATCTTGGAGCTGGGTGTGGTTGTGAGGAGAAGGGCAATATGCAAATTATAGATCAAGCCCTTAAAAATAATTGAATAAACACCGCTTTCTCTCTTTCTCTTTCTCTCTCCTCACCCCCAAACCCCATATGCTGGGAAGTAGCAAAAATTAGAACAATCTTGGAAGCTACAAATTATTGATGGCTGAGCTACCATTGCTAGTACTGGTCCTTTCATCACCAGGTTTTTAAGTAAGAGAGAAATAAACTTTCATATTTAAAAATATATATATTTTATGAGCCTCAACCATTGCCTCAGGCTCTACTTTCTAAAAACTCAAGATAAATGTGTAATAATCAAATATTACCTGCAATGGTTTGCCAGCTTTCTTCTGGTAAGAACTCTTACTGGAAGTATATTAAAAGTCCTAGCTGACTTAGGAGGGCAGATAAATCTGAAAAGAAATTTTTCCATGGTCAAGTGTCACAGACATAACTTCGACCAGGTTCACATAAACCAAAGGAATGTAATGTAGTTTTTCATAGTTAGATGGCTTGAGAGAGAGGTCGGGTTGTGTGTGTGTGTGTGTGTGTGTGTGTGTGTGTGTGTGTGTGTGTGTGTGTAGTGGGGCAGGCAGCCCAGTGAGCCTACATCGTGGTTCTGCTCAGTCAGTACACAGAGAAAAGTGGGGCTGAAGGAATCACTCCTCAAGTGCCTTTGACCACGAGGCTAGATTTAAATGTTTTAGCAAACTCTCAGCTCAAACTTGGCCCACATCTGCCTTTACTCACTCTCAACTCTTCTTTTGCTACCCAGCCATTAAGAGAACAAATAAACACGAGAATGGCATGACTCTGCCAGTAGATTTCCAGCTCTGTAGCTCGCCCTTGCCATTCTTTTTGTTCTCCCCAAATTCTGAGTCCTTGCCGCAGAAAGAAAATTAGATACTTGCTTTCCCAGCTTTCCTTGCACCTAGGTACAGTATTGTGACAAATCTTGTACACTGCTTTTCTTATGCGTTTTATCCTCTTACAAAGTACTCCAGTAAACTGATTAAGACCCACCTTGGATGGGGTGGGTCACATCTCAGTTGAAATAACCTAATCAAAAGGTCCCACCTATAACAGGTCTGCACGCACAGGAATGGATTAAAAGAACATGAGTCGCCCTGGCGCCCCTCCTTCGGCGGCCTCGCATCCCCGCCCGCAGACCCCTGCCCGCGGCTCCCAGCCACCTGAGACCCCCGGGCGTCCCTGACTCCCGACTGCGGGTGCGAAGGGAGTGCCGCCGCCGGGGGCTCGGAAGGGGTCGCCCGGGTCCCAGGACCACCGCCCCTAGCTGCTGCTTGGTTCTCGCAAACGCGTTCCGCCTGGGAGGCGATCAACGGTTGGCGCGATGAGTGCCAACGAGGACCAAGAGATGGAACTAGAAGCATTACGTTCGATTTATGAAGGAGATGAAAGTTTCTGGGAATTAAGTCCAGTTTCATTTCAATATAGGGTGAAAATGGTGATCCCAAAGCCTTCTTAATAGAGATTTCCTGGACACAAACATATCCCCAAACACCTCCAATTATATCTATGAACGCTTTTTTTAACAACACCATATCATCAGCTGTAAAGCAGAATATATTGGCCAAATTACAGGAAGCAGTTGAAGTTAATCTTGGAACTGCTATGACATACACATTGCTTGAATATGCCAAAGACAATAAAGAACAATTCATGGAGAACCACCTCCTGTTAATTCTACGACATCCATAAGTAATATCATCTGTGTTGAAACTCCTAATACAGCCGCATCAAGTAAGAAAAAAGACAAAAAAGAACAACTTTCAAAAGCCCAGAAACGTAAGCTGGCAGATAAAACAGATCACAAAGGGGAACTTCCTCGAGGATGGAACTGGGTTGATGTGGTTAAGTTAAGCAAAACTGGTTCTAAAGATGACGAATAGTACTTGGAATCTGAGACAACAAAAGAGCATCCTTTACAAAAGTAAACTGGATTCAAAATCTTTCATCACTCTTTTCTGGTATTGAAGTGGCTTTTTATAAAACACAATTTTTTGTATGTTTCTTATGTGAAAAATGTTGTAAGCTATAAGTTCATTAAACGATCTGGTTGTATTAAATTATTTTCACAAACTTGCCTTAATAAAAGGTAAAAATGTTACTATTTAGTATACTTTATGAAGCCTGTCAAGCTTTGTAAGTGGACAAATATGGGGGATAATACATAATCAGTGTTAATTTATATGATCTTATTCTAGTGGATGTGATATATTTTTAAAGGAGAATGAACCCCTTTGAAACTCTCATCCCAGTGGAGCAAAATACTGAGCAAACAATTATTCAGCAGCCTGATCCATGTTAATTAGCTTCTCATCTTAAATCAAGTCTTCGTCCCTTCTTTCTCTTAATTACTTAAGCATAAATTGCTCCAGAGAAATTTACATCCCGGTATTTGTAGTTCCTTTTTATTTTTCAAGGATGAACTGCTTCCCTTTAGTAAATGGATATCTATTTATACTTTTCTCTTGGTTTGCATCAAGATGTTTGATCATGAGAGATTTCAATGCTTTGTGAAATAGGATAATATAAAAAACAAAAATCTGAATACATTAGAAAGTATTTTGAATAGCAATGATGGCTCTTATTTACAACATTTCTCTTTGCTACATATACCATAATGGAGTAAAAGATGCCTTAATATTTAATTTTTTATTGTTGGAGACAATGATTTTAATGAATTCCTATTTATCTGCTATTGTGTGTTTTTAGTTGTTTGATAACTGAAGTCTTCTGAATGGCTTAACAGAGAAACAAGTCTTGTCGCTTTTCAGAGCATCTCTTCAACTATACAAATGTATTTCTCAACCTGAGCATCTTTGCAATAATAGACATAGAAGTCTTTCAAATGCTGAATTGTAGTACATGCTTGATTTTAAAAGAAATCATTAATAGAGGAAAATATTGGTGTAGTTTTACCTTATCAGGAAAAATTATTGATGTTTATGTGTGATTTATAGTGATTTTGTATATATGTCCCATAAGAACACTTAGAACTACTGCTGTGGTACCCCGAAGGGTAGAAATGTTAGTTCCTCAAGTTATAGCTGTGCAGCTTGGGTCTGAGTTTTTAAAGAATAATGAACTTTTAAAGAAGTTACCTTAGAATAAGAGCAGTTTCTGGAGTTGTATGCTTGGTTTTTACTGGGTTAACATTAGCTTCAGTTAAAACTTTTGAATTATAAACTGTGTAATTAAAAGTGAAAGAGCTTAGTCTCATTTTCAAAAGTTGAATCATGATTTATTTCTTGAATTAATATGATAGAAACATTAAAATTCAGGACCACTGAAATAGGCCAACTTTTGTTTTCAGGTTGTGGTGTGTAAGTTTTGTTGTGTTTAATTGTTTGCTTGTGTTTTAAAGAAACTGAAAGAGCTAGCTCTACTAGTGGAAGAAAAAATACATTGTTTTGCTCTGATTATTCTAAAACTGTTCAGGCTTATTGTGGTTCATAGATGATTACCAAGAATGCTAGTTAAATGCCAATGAACTATTTTTACTGTTTTATACGATATGTATGAATTTCTGGGAGTGATGGTGGTGGTGCTGCCTCCCATTACCTTATGTCAAATAGTTAAGCATTCTCGTTGATGTTGCCATCATCTGTTTAACACTCCCAGTATGTTTTCTGAATGTCTATTTACTTAAAATGGTTTGGAATGACAAAACTACCAAGCAATAAAATCTGAATTCCAAAAAAAAAAAAAAAAAAAAAGAACATGGTATTTTCTGGGGTACATAACAGCTTCAATCTACCACATGATGGAAGAGATGGAAGGGGGTATAGTTGTAGATTTTAGAACCATGTCAATACTTTATAGTCTCAAAAACAAATTCATAACTGAAAGCAACCAAGATGTGGGGTGAACCCAAATATATTACAAACAAGAGAAAATGAAACTTATTGTGTTACTATTGAATAACAGTTTTTTGGGGTGGGGTGAACTAACCCCGGTAACTTTAAGACCAATGAACTGCACAAAATATGGTACTCTAGTTAAATTTGTTTTTCACAGGGGTATGGATTAGCAATTCTGAAACTATTTTATGTGTATTTGAAGAACGAGTTAATTAGTGAATATATTGTGGACGAAATACAGGTTTCTCACTGTCAGAGAAGAGTTACAAATAAGAAAAGGAGGAACACTGGAATAAAACCTATGTATTGGATTGGAATTGGAGTTATCAGTATGTAATCATGGTATGCACACACATGCATACACACACAGAGATACAGATAGATGAAGAAATAGACACATGTGTGTATATGTGTGTTAGTATACACAGATATATTTCCATCTGCTTTCTGTTAAGAAGACCAAGAAACCATGAAAGCAATGACACCCCAACATCAATGACTACACATAGCACCCAGATCTTGGTCTCTAGTGACATTCTCCAATAAAAGGAAGAAGAGTTTCTTGGAGAAATGGATGATTCCAGGACTGAGGTTGGGAAAGTACAGGAGGAGCTTGCAAACATTGTATGGCTCCAGAAAGTAAAGAATTGCTCAAAAAATGGTGGGCCATGCTTAAAGAACACAGGCACCAAACTGAAGGCATTGCCAATGGCCAAAGTGGAGACAATCTGAGTAATAAAGTAAATACTAATAGTAATGGATTATAAACCATAGAGTAAAATAAGTATCCATGAGTCCAGACTGATGTAAATAAGTAATTGAAAAACAAATAGGAGAGAAGGGACAGGTCTTCCTTATGGTAGATTTCCAATTCATAAATGTAGAAGGAATTATGGAAACAGAAAAATACCATTTGGTAAATATTAATAAGGGATATTAAAATTAGTGAGTACAAACATTGAGGATGAGGACTAATGGTTTGGTATGCTGAGCCCTCTATCCTGGGGCTTGCCCTTATGAAGCTCATTACTGCAAAGGAGAGGCTAAACCTGCTTATAATTGTGCCTAAGGGTCTCCCCCTGAGTATCTCTTTGTTGCTCAGATGTGGCCCTCTCGCTCTCTCTAACTGAGTCACCTTGGCAGGTGATCTCACTGCCCTCCCCACTACGTGGGACCTGACTCCCAGGGATGTAAATCTCCCTGGCAACATGGGATATGACTCCCAGGGATGAATCTGGACCCAACATCATAGGATTGAGAACATTGTCTTGACCAAAAGGGGGATGCAAAATGAAATGAAATAAAGTTTCAGTGGCTGAGAGATTTCAGATGGAGTCGGGAGGTCACTCTGGTGGACATTCTTATGCACTATATAGATAACAACTTTTAGGTTTTAATGTATTGGAATAGCTTGAAGTAAATACCTGAAACTATCAAACTCCAACCCAGTAGCCTTGACTCTTGAAGACGACTGTATAACAGTGTAGCTTACAAGGAGTGACAGTGTGATTGTGAAAACCTTGTGGATCGCACTCCCTTTAGTGTATGGATGGATGAGTGGAAAAATGGGGACAAAAACTAAATGAAAAATAGGGTGGGATGGGGGGTGGTTTGGGTGTTCTTTTTTATTTTTATTTTTTATTCTTATTCTGATTCTTTCTAACGTAAGGAAAATGTTCAAAAATAGATTGGGGTGATGAAGGCATAACTATATGATGGTGCTGTGAACAGTTGATTGTACACCATAGATGATTGTATGGTATGTGAATATATTTCAATAAAACTGAATTTAATTAAAAAAAATGTCATTGAACAGAAAGAAACAAAAGACAGGGGCCCTGTGCCAGATTAAAGGACACCAGAGAGAGATGACAACAAGAGTTTGCAATTAGAATAAGTCAGAAACTACAATAAAGTTACCAGGGGCTGGGGTTGAGGTAGGGAATGGGGAGTAAAGGCTTAAATTGTACAGAGTTTCTATTTGGGCTGATGGGAAAGTTTTGGTAATCGTTGGTGGTGATAATAGCACAACGTTGTGAATGCAATTAACAGCACTGAGTTATATATTTAAATGTTAAAAGGGGAAATTTTAGGTTTTTTTTTTTAATATAATTTTTTTAATTTTATTTTGAAATAAATTCAAAGTTACATGAATAGCTGCAAAAACAATACTAGCCCCATACACAGAATTCCATCATACCCTGACCCCCCTCCCCCGATACCTCAATCCACCAACTTTAACATGCTGTCACATCGCTATTTCTTTCCCTCCCTCCCTCCCTATCATGCATCATATATTTCTCTGTCTTCTGAACATATGAGTTAGCTGCACACATCCTTGAACATACACTATAATGCACGTATGTACTTCCCATGAACAAGAACATTGTTTTATGTAATTCCATTAAGCACAGCTAAGAAGTATAAGAGATTCAACAATGATATAATGCTTACATTCTATATTTCCTTTTCCTTATGTCTCAACTGTGTCCCTTCGAGCCACCTGTCCTCCACCCTCCAATCCCATCCAAGTTCATCCTTAGCAGGCAATTGTTGTCTAGTTAGACTGTCTTTTTTTTTTTCTCCTTTTTTCAATTGTGGAAACATATATACAGCCTAAATCTTCCCATTCCACCCCCTCCCTAGCCTTTCTTAGTGGGATTAATCACATTTAGAATGATGTTATGCTCTTTCCCACCATCCATTACTAGAAATTTCCCTTCACCTCAAACAGCAACCCTACACTCCTTTCTTAACTTCCCATTGCCCCTTCCCCCATTTCTCTTAACCCAAACTCTAATTTCATCTCTATGGTTATATTCTCTGATAATTTCTTTGTATTTACTGTGGGGCTTAAAATTAACCTCTTAAATCCCTATCAATCTTGTTTTTCTTTGATACCACCTTCACTTCAATAGGGCACATAAACCATGATCCTATACTCCTTCATTCCCCCACCTTTATATAGTTGTCTAAAATTACATATTTTACATTGAGTTCAAAACCACTGATTTGCCCTTAGAGTTTGTGTATTTTTTATCATGTAGGAAGTAAGTAGTGGAGTTATAGTTCAAAAATTATTGACTTCTATTTGTATTCCATTGTGTTTGGAGAATGTTCTTTGAGTATATTCAATTTTTTCTTTTTTTTAATTTCTTGAGGCTTGTTTTATGTCCCAGCTTATGGTCCCTTCTGGAGAAAGATCTGTGATCACTAGAGAAAAATGAGTGTCCTGGTGATTTGGGATGTAAGGTACTATATGTGTCTGTTAAAATTCTCTACATCTCTTTCTCCTTTCTTTGTCTCTCTGTTGGTAGGGCTTCCTTTAGAATCTGAAGTAGGGCAGGTCTTTTATTGGCAAAGTCTCTCAGCATTTGTTTGTCTGTGAAAAATTTAAGCTCTCCCTCAAATTTGAAGGAGAGTTTTGCTGGATAAAGTATTCTTGGCTGGAAATTTTTCTCTCTCAGAATTTTAAATACGTCATGCCACTGTCTTCTCGCCTCCATAGTGGCCACTGAGTAGTCACTACTTAGTCTTATATTGTTTCTTTTGTATGTGGTGAATTGCTTTTCTCTTGCTGCTTTCAGAACTTGCTCCTTCTCTTCAGTATTTGAGAGTCTGATCAGAATATGTCTTGGGGTGGGTTTATTTGGATTTATTCTGTTTGGAGTTCGCTGGGCATTTATGCTTTGTGTGTTTATATTGCGTAGAAGGTTTGGGAAGTTTTCCCCAACAATTTCTTTGAATACTCTTTCTAGACCTTTACCCTTCTCTTCCCCTTCTGGGACACCAATAAGTCTTAAGTTTGGACGTTTTATTTTATCTATCGTATCCCTGAGCTCCATTGCAATTTTTTCAATTTTTTTCTCCATTCTTTCTTTTGTTCTTTCATTTTCTGTTCTGTGGATTTCTAGGACACTGAAATGTTGTTCAACTTCCTCTAGTCTTGTATTGTGAATATCCAGAGTGTTTTTAATTTGGCCAACAGTTTCTTTTATTTCCATAAGATCTTCTATTTTTTTATTTACTCTTGCAATGTCTTCTTTATGCTCTTCTAGGGTCTTTTTTATGGCACTTATATCCTGGGCCATGGTCCTCTTGATGTCCTTTAAATCCTTTGCCATGTTTTCATTCTTTGATTGTAGTTCTTTGATTAAATTTGCGAGATATAACGTTTCTTCCGAAATCTTGATTTGTGTGTTTGGAGCTGGATTCTCCATATCATCTGGTTTTATCATATGCATTAAGATTTTCTGTTGTTTTTGGCCTCTTGGCATTTGTTTTGCTTGATAGGGTTCTTTCAAATTGTATCAAAAAAAGGGATATCGATCTAATTTTTCAGAGACACAGTTTGATGATATCTCTAAATAACCAGCAGATGGCATCTGTGAGCCACTTATATCCCTCCAGACAGTTCTCACGTAGTGAGGGGAAATGATTCTTGTGTGTTCAGTTGGAGAGCTCAGCCTGGGAGCGCTGCTGGAGTCACCTGCCCTGAATCTGGGGCACACACATGGGTGGCCAGGGAGGAAGGGCAGCTCTCTCTCAGTGTCCCGTAAACCACCGGACTTGGCATAGCGCCCCTGGGTTCTTCAAGCGGATCCCCTCCCCCAGCCGCGATCCTCCCTCAGCCGAGGGGGATGCCGTGCTACGTCATCAGTGTGCGCTGTCCCTCTAGGGAAGCCCTGGGCCACCTGGCTGTGCTGCGGGGCTCTCAGCTTGTTTCAGAATACAGAATGTGTGAGGCTGTCTCTACTGCAATGCCTTGTGGGCTGAGAGCAGCTGAGGTTTTCTCCACAGAGAGAGAGCGAGAGACAGAATATTTCCCCCAATTCTCCCAAGGTCAGTTGTCACCAAAAGCCTCTGTCTGCTTGTGAGGATTCGTTGTCTGTATTGAGCAGTTATTATTAAAACCTCACTTGGAGCTGGGCTGAGAAAGTGCACGGCGCGGCTTCCGTGAGGGAGGGGCTCTCGGCTCTAGGTTCTCGGCTCTCAGCGCGGGTCCGCAATTTTACTTACAGATTTTATGCTGTGATCTCGGGCATCCCTCCCAATTCATGTTGGTGGAAGTTGAATGTACTGTCCCGTTTGTCTCCCCACTACCATTCCAGGTTATTTACTGGTTTTTTGTTCATTTATGAATTGTTCTGGGGGAGACTAAGTCTTCCACTTCTTTCTATGCCGCCATCTTCCCAGAATCCCCGAGAAATTATAATTTGAAGGAAACATGTCTTGGATAAACTTGTAGCAGCTTCTTTTCTAGAATGGTACATTGAACTATTTTTGTGTGTGTGTGTGTCTACAGGCAAAAGATAATTACTCTCAAGACCCTTAAAATGTTCTTTTGATGATTGAGTCCTGTTTCCATTAAAGATATATTCCAGTCTTAATCTATGTTCCTGTGGGTGTGAACCCATTTGTAAAATATTATTTGTTAAGATGTGGATTCATTTTAAGTAGGATTCTTGAAATCTGATTTAGATGAGGCCAAATTGAATCATGGTGGGCTTTAATCCACATGTCCTCTGTCTTAATAAGATAATAAACATCTTTAGGTTATAGTCTATAGTTCCTTTATTTCTCCAGTGTATCTCATGCTTTATATATTTCAAATGTCAGACCTTCGTTGGGGTTTCCTTCAGACTGGTTCATGTCTTTTCTGCATGTCTTCTAATTTTGAGTTCTTCCTTACTTTCTGGCAACACAGGTCTTCCAGTCAAATACTTGTCCTGAATTCAGCCATTTGTTCAAGCTCCCCTCTTTCTTTTACCTCTCTGGAGATAGCTGCCAGCTGTTGCTCTTTTGGCCAGTGGGTAGCAGAGGCGCTGCCTCAGGGTCACCTGACATGTGCTCGTTGCATCCGGGAGGAGAGAGGCGGCAACAGCGAGTCCAGCCAGCCAGAAGCAGCAGAGAGGAGGGACGGGAGGGGTGGGGTGGGGCAGGGAGTGGGTCGAGGCTGCCCTTGGTGGGGTAACGGGGGCAGAACGGCGGAAAAGACCCGGCAGCCGCCCTCCTCTGCCCCCACCTCCGCCCCTGCAGGAACACTCTTTTTGGATTATTTGAGAACCGAATTGTTCTACTAGTATTATTCCATTTTTTAAATTACCCCCCTCCTCCTCACTCCCCAGCCGCCCCCACCCCCACGCCTGCCTCGCCTCTGGTTGCATGGCCAAATTTTAGGTGTTTATGTTATTAGAATAAAACATTTTTTAAAAAAATCAATGGAACTGTATAACATGAACAGTGAACCCTAATGTAAACCATCAACTACAGTCAACAGTGCAGTTATAAAATTTTTCTTTCAATTGTAACAAGTATACCGCATTAATTCAAGGTGTTAATAATGGGGTAGTATATGGGAACTCTGTATTTTATGCATGATTTTCTGTAAACCTACAACTTCTCTAATAAAAAAATGCAAATTGTCGTTGTTGATTGGATCCTGGAAAAAAAAATTAGTGAATAAAAGGCCATGAGTAATAAGATATTTGCATGGCCTCAAAGTATCTGCCAATCAGATATTTTTTAATTAAAAAGGGGGAAAATAGTAACTTTACAGTTTGGAGATCTGGCAGACACCACTTTGACCTTGTGATTGTAGCTAACATCACTAATAACATGACCTTTTGATGTATCTCCTGATACTAAGCACCAAGAAGGGCACAGCATCATTTCTGTGATATTCTTCTCCAAAATGCAAAACCTGAATTTAATTAGGAGGAAACATCACTCAAATCCAAATTAAGGGACACTGTACAAAATAATTGGCCAGTACTTTTCAAAAGTGTCGTGGAAGACGGAAAAGACAGAGGAGCTGTCTCAGATGGGAATAGACCAAGGAGGCAAGGCTGTTGGATGCAGTATGAGCACCTGGCTTGGATCCCAGGCCAGAAAAAAGGACACTAGTAGAATAGTTGGTGAAAGGTGAAGACGGTTGGTAGAAGAGTTAATAGTATTGTATCAATATTAATTTACTAAATTTGATCATTGTCCTATGATTAGAAGATAAGTTAACACTTGGGAAAGGTGGGTGAATTTTTGCAACTTTTTGTAAAACTAAAATGATTTCAAAATGAAAATTAAAAAAAATAAAACACAAAAAGAATACCGATTACCCTTGGGGAAGGGTGTACCAACTGGAAGGGGCATGAGGAAACCTGGGGATGCTAGAAATATCCTCTTTCTTGGTCCAGGTTATTGGATACATGTGTGTATACATGAATGCAATTTTATTGAGCAGTACACTTAAGATTTATGTACTTTGCTATATGTATGTTATTTCTCAATTTTTAAAAAGTAATTTTTAAATGTCATAAAGAAATTTTGGCCAAGTAAGGCTGAAAGATAAGCCCAGTGACTTCCTTTGGCATAGGTTCCTTAAAAAGTTCAGAAAAGTACTACGTATCACGATTGCTATCAATGAGTGCAGCCAGTCCCCAGAGGAAACATGAGATGCCAAATTCACGGCCCAAGTCAGCATTTAAAGGATGCTTATAATGTGACAAACACTATATGAAGTATTTTTCCTTTCACTGATTCTTCGTGACAGAGGTAGATTCTAGTTTTGTTTGTTTGTTTATTTGTTTGTTAGCATGAGGAATTCAAATTTCAGAGAAGTGAGAAGGCATTGGGAAATCCAAGCAGAAACTGGAGTTTGAACCTGCTGTATCTACCTTTTAGTCCAGGGTTTTTCTGCTTCCTCACACTATCTCAAACAAGAAGATTTTGACTTGTATTTTACAAAAAATGAAATCCTAGTCATTTTACAGTTGAAGTTGTTAAAACTATTATTAGTGTCACGATTACAGGCTACACTCCAAGTAAAAATAATTGCCTAATAAAGGAAAAGTTTGGACACTTAGTCCTTTATAAAGAAATGTTGAAAAAAATCTTCACATTTAGCTTTTAAGTATCAGCTTGATTTTCCTCCCCTTTTGCTAACTTTCAGGCTTTACTTCATTAACTTTACCTTAAATTTAAGTTGAAAGTCTATCAGCAATCATAATAAAATCATAGAATGAGTTCAGACAGACTCGTTGTCAAGTCAATAACAATGACTAAGTAAATCCTTGGCAAAACACTTATCTGAATCTCTTCGCTACACATATTAGAGACTGTTCTATTCTATCTCAAACATCTCATATTCTAATTAGTCCAGGAATCCTGAAATCATCTCAGCCTATGCACACAGCTTAGTAGTCTCCCTGCGGCTAATACAGTCTGTGGTTTAAGACCACCAACTTTAAAGTCTGGTAACCCTGGTTCAAGTGCTGACGCTACCGTTTTCCTTGGATGACCTTGGGCAAGTTATTTAACCTTCCTGAAGCACAGGTTTCCTATCATTTCAATGAGAATAGTATTAATTGTTAGAAGAGAACATGAGATGAAGCATATTCCTTGGCCTGTAATCACTTGTATTATCTGACACTAATCCAAGATCACTGATATTCTGTTCATTGTTCAAGTGTTCATTTCCAAGTGTTTTTATTGAGGACCTACTATGTGCAAAACAGTCTGAGGTAGAGAAGATTAACCCTTTCGGTTTGTCAACGTAAAATCGTTCTACTCTAGAATCCATTCTAAAGGTATTTTATGTGCATATACAGTGTGCCAGCCATTGTATCCGGTGTGGGGGAAACAAGTCCCCAAACTCCTGAAGTTCTATTCCACTGAGAGAAAACAGACAAGGAGTAACAAAGAAACAAGATGATTTCAGTCAGTGGAGAAAGTAAGGCAGGTTTATGTGACAGAGGGTAATGGAGGGAGCCATGCCAAACTGGCTGATCATGGAAAGCCTGCTGCTCCCTCCCCTCTCTGCCCTGGCCTTTCTGACAGCTCAACTGTCCACTGAGCCTGAGCAGCCAAACTGGATCACAATATGGAAGCCACAGACTCCACAGAGGGAGACACAAGGTGGAAAGGACCAGGATGCCCGACACCATGTGGCACTAGTTTCTCTTGCCCAAGCTACTGTTATTTTGTGTTTTCATTCACAGCCAAGCCTAATAACCAAAATGATTACTTATTCTCTTCTGGGGACATCTGCTTCCAAACTTATCAAATAACGAAATAAAGAAGAAACTCAGAATGTGATTCACAAAAGTAGAGAGAATGCCAGAGCCTACAGATTAATAATGATGTCTACTTATTTTGTGAGTATATTTAATTATTACTTATCGAATGCTAATTTGTAAAGGATCATTCATACTCATTTAAACATCACAGCAGCTTTATGAATTATCTACCTCAAGCCTCATTTGAAAGATAAGCAAACACATCTGAGCAGTCAAGTCGTTTCTTAAATAAGTGACCATGCCAAATAAGTGACTGTGTTAGTGTAGAGTCCACACTGCTGACCACTTCCCAGTACTATCTCTAGGGTCAGCAGAAAGGTTAAGAAAATGAAAAGTAAAGAAAATGAAAAGATAGAGGCACATGCCAGGATAAAGGAAGTATTAAATTTAAAAAAAAAAATGTTTAAATAAATAAATTGCTACTGAATGAAAGGAGGCAAGAGAAATAAGAATAATGGAAATAAAGAATTGGAGGAAGGCCTACCAGTAAGATGGTAGCCTCCTGCTTTAATTTTGTGGCTGAGGCAATCCATACTTCTAAGTGAAAGCATCTCTTGCTAACCTGAGAACACTGCCCGAGTGCCAGCTTCCTGACCTAGGGAAGAAAGCACACAAGCTTTGCTCTACAGCAAAGTTAGGTATGGCTCTCAGGCCAAATCCTGTTTTTGGAAATAAAGTTTTATTGGCACAGAGCCACACACATTCATTTACTTACTGTCTATGGCTGCTTTTGTTCTACAAGGGCCGATATGAGTTATTGCAGCAGAGCCTTAAATATTTGCTCTCTGGCCCTTTACAGAAAAAGTTTGCCCATCCCTACTCTATGGTGTGGCTACAATTAAAAGACTTTCCTGATCACTGTACATCAGCTTTCCTATGACATCAAGCTGAAACATTAGGAACTGTGAAAACCCATTTCTAGGACTTATCTCCACTGCTGAACATCTACATCCTAGGGAAATGCTGGGCTCTGTCTCATAAAAAAAACTTTAATTACCTATTCAGCAAATCCAAATCCATTCTGACTTTCCTCCTACCTGTGAGCCATCAGTCTCATCCCACCTCTGAGAATGTAAACCAGGAGCCACTTCCTTAAACTTCCCTTGCACATGCCTACTACCTTGCTTGAAAACATGACTGTAGGTTTAATTAAGTTTAAATACACTGGATTCATTTTTTGTTCAGACACAATAAACTAAAGTGAAAGAAAATGGAAAAACTTGCTATAAGGAAGATGGCTTTTAGAACGTAATTGGTAAATAGAGTGAAAAAGGGTATCTCGGCTATATTTTTGAACTGGTGGAAAACTGCAGTGACTACATTATTCAGCAAGTAATGTAATGTAACACACTTACTCCCAGAGGAGGGAACCCAGGGTTTTAATCAATTGATAATGCACTTGCCTAGACTCTTGCAGATTTTTCAAACGCCACAAATGAACCACAATTTTATTTATTTTTCTCTTTGGGGCCAGCTCTATTTTTCAACCATAGTAAGAGCAACTTTAAACAGAGAGGACACTTGGGAAGGGAAACTATCCTTCCCAAGAACTCCCGAGCTTCCGATGCTGGACCACGCTTGAGAAAAACCTTGGCGAGACTTCAGATACCACCCATCTCCCAGGTTTCCCTCAAGGATCCTTTAAGGCAACAGGGGCACAAGGAGCTGCAACACTTTAAAAACTGCTGGGCTCCTCATGGGAAGCTACTCTTGGTGAAGTCTGGTTTATGTGCTTGTTTCACAGCAGCTACACACACTCTGTCACCTGGCTCAATGTGATCCTTTTCCTGTGCCATTTCAGCCACTTGTCACTTCTGCTTCCTCTTGGCTTCAGTCGCCAGGCTTCCCTGGGGCATGCGCAATCAATCTCCCTGGGGATTATTCACTTGGTGGATTATGCATGGCATGTTTCTAATCCCAGCTGGGCTTCCACATGCCACCCAGCACGATCTCAGCAACACCCTCTTCTGTCATCTGTTGTGCGCTTGGGAAATAAAATCCAGTTTGAATCCGTTAACCTTGGTTTCTGCCTAAGTTAAACAGAAAGACTGGGTCATTTAGAGACTAGACTTTAGGAAAAAGACAAACCTGGATCTGAACATCAGTTTTGCCTCTTCTGGCTGGGTAGACTTCAGTTATTTACTTAACTGCCATGTGCCTAAATTTTCTCATCTTTAAGTCAGAGTAGCAACACTCAACTCTCAGACTTGCCTAAGGATTACATCAATGCACATATATGATTTATCTTAGATCCTTACAATAAAAATGTTCATGAATAAGAGTAAAGTTTCCTCCTTGAAATCATGAAGAAAGAAAGATCAACAAAGCAATAGAAATATGAGCAGGAAATATTGATAGGTCACAGAAAAAGAAGTATAAATGGCTCTTAACCATCCGAAAAGATGTTAACCTCACTTATAGCAAGAAAAATACAAGTCAAAACTATACAGGCCAATAATTTTTCATCCATAAAATCTGGCAAAATCCAATCCAACAATTTTACAGCATATTCTGCAATAAAGAGTGAAATTAGGCATTCTCATACACTGCTGGCAGGAGTGCAAAATGGTGCAAATCCTTTGGGAAGCAAATTGGCAATCTTTTTCAAAATTACAGATGCATTTACCCTTTTACTCAGCAATTTCCCTCCTGGGAATTTGTTTTACAGCTATATGTAAATGAGCATGAAGTAAAATGACAGATATACCCTATTATTCATTGCAGAGTTGTGTGCATGAGCAAGAGACTGGAAATAACCAAAGTGTCCATCTAGAGGAGACTAGGTAGATGAAACATGGTACTTCTATGCAATATCATGCAGCTGTGAAAAAGAAAAAGAAACTTTCTATGACTTAGGGAAACATCTCCAGAAAATCTATTAATTGAAAAGATAAAATGTAGAATAATATATAGCATCCTAATTTCTATGTAAAAAATGGGAAAATAAGAATATACATATATTTGCTTACATCTGCCCAAAAATAAGCACCAGGGGCTACACAAGAAATTAATTAGAATGATTACCTTTAGGGGGCCTAAGGGTGGAGAAATGGGTAGATAGGATCAGTAGTGAGAACAAGATTTCTTTTGATTCATCTTAATTTTTGAACCATGTGAAAATATTACCAATTCAAGTAATAAAATCAAAACAAAGAAAATTATTGGCATCTTCTTGTAAAATGATTAAGGATTTCAAAAATCATATATTTGGATTATATGTCATTCTGAATATATTTCTAGACTCTTGCTGGATAGTAAATCTTAAAAGTGAGCGCATGTCTTATGCATTACTGTAACCTGGGTGGCCAGCCATGTTTCTTACTCTCAATCAGAGAGTTAAATCTATACTTTAAAAAAAAAAAACAACTTTTTATTTTGAAATAATTTCAGGCTTACAGGAAAGTTGTAAAACTAACGCAGAAACAATACATAGAATTCCAACCCACATCTCCGCCCAGTTATCCAGATTTACCAACTTTTAACATTTTGCCACTGTTGTTACATCTGTCTGTCTCTTTATGTCCATCTATCTATTTTCTAAACATTTGAGAGTAGGTTGCAAACATCATAAATGCATTCTTTGTACTAGAACAATGAATAAATGAAAGAGCTTGCTGCTTTCAAGTGCAGAGAGAATGACCATTAGATGACTCTATCCAAAACTCCAAGAATCAGGGAATGACATGAAAGCAGCAAACTTTTCATGTTTAAAATAGGAGGTAGCGAGTCGAGTACTGAAGTAAAAGCTCAGTAACCCAGCTCACTGACCTAAAAGAAAAAAAGAATTCTTTCTCTGAACTCTACAGAGCACTTGAATCCAGCTTCCTCTTGGGGATTTACATTTGAAACAGAAACCCAAGTGCAACACTACCACTCCCTCAACAAGGCTGAGAAAGCTTCATGTATCTCCCACTAGTCATGTTAGACTTGAGGAGAGAAGGGGCTTGTTAGGTTAAGGAATTGGGCCACTGACAGAACGTGAAACTCTTTCCTCGTAACCAGTCCCCTAACAGGAATGGGGGGGGGGGGATATCACTCCAGACAGATGAATAAGAAAAATTTTATATGCCAAGAAGCCAATAAAAATTTGTTAATCCATGCTTTTACTCCTGGATCTACAATAATTTATACAAAAATGCTGTCTCCCTTACTGCAGGGTGCCCTGATTTATAGATTGGGCAGCTGTTTCTTATAAGATGCCCTGAATGGAACAATAATCTATGTTCTAACAAAATGGAAGACTCATTTCATAATCACTATCAGATAACTCATGCTGACTTTCTTTTAAATCCAGGCGCATTTTCCTTTTCCTCAGAGCATGCCCTCCATGTTGATATCAAGAACAGAAATGCACACATATATTTCAAACTTTTAAAAGACTCCAAAATAGCAAATTTTCAAAACCTAGAAATCAATCTCTATCTCCTTAGTGTTATCCTATAAGACCCTTTAAAAAATGTTTTCAGGATGTGATTTTAAAATAGTAAATGTCCTCAGAGAGCTGCTATTCCAGGAATTCACAAAGAAATGGGACTTACATGGCCACCTGCTATTCCCTCGTCCATGACAGACATTACTAATCGATCGATGCTTTCCCATTGAGTTTGCTTGAGGCCCTGTTGTACTTCTCCATCCAGAATTCCAGACAGTTTTTACTAAGGAGCTGCAATTAACATGTGGGTGAAATAGTACAACCAGTTACTTGCAACAAAACAGAACTGAAGCCCAGAAGGAGACTTTGTCAATGTCACATAGTGAGTCAGTGATGTACCTGAAATGTGAATCCCTAAATTCCAGTTCTCAATATCATTCTTTATCCTCACTAACACATACACTTGCATTAAGAAGGTCAGGTTTTTTGTGTGTGTTTATGTGTGTGACTGTGTTTGTTTGTTTTTTTCAAAAACAAACTATTCTTCTTTTCAATGGAAAGTCCTTACACTCCAAAATGATCCCAATTATGTATGTTTTTCCAAAAATGAATTTACTGACCATCCCACTACAAATGATTTGCAGGCTCCTGGCAGTCTGCCACTCTGAATATCATTTTGTTTTAGCAATAATCCTCTTTTCTCATCAAATATGCTTCCTCCTGAATGCAGAAGGGATAATTGCTATTAAACAGGAAATTCCTTTTATTTGGGCTGACACAAAGGACTCAGCGATAAGCAGATGTCTGGACAGTACGCTCCATCACGGTTGCCCCGTGACATGTTAAAGCCTGCACTGGCTTTTTAATGAATGTGCTACACTGGTTATTAAAATTTGACTAGGTTTTGTTTTTTCCTTTACTTCTACTGAAATTCTTTAGAATTTCTGAATGCTAGGATCTTATAATTCATCTGATTAAACAACTATGAAGAGGTGGGGGGTGAGTCCTGAGATGATTTGCCCGGGGTCACACAGCTAGGGCCCAGGCCTCATGATTCCGAGCTCCATCTTCAGCATCCCACAGTCCAGAGATCAAGGTGAGGAATTCCCTGACTAGCAGATAATCCAAAACACATTGAGTTCTCTAGTCAGTGCTTCTCAAACTACTGTGTACATGTGGACAACCTGGCAATCTTGTTAAAATGCATCCTCTCATTCTGTAGTTCTATTGGTGGGACCTGGGATTCTGCCTTTCTATTGGCTGCCAGGTGATACTGGACCAGTATCCTCTTAAATCACAGGAGAACCACCTGGTTCTAGTAGAGAATCTTCACTGGATCACTAACAGGTCACATAGGATCACTGTGTCAATCCACTTATCTTATGTTTTAAGGAATTAAGATTCAGTTTATACTACTGTGTTTCCCTTCCTTGGTCCAGGTTAAGATCCTAGAGCTGAACCCATGGCTTGTCCAGGAACATTCAATTATTAACACTCTCATTTTCAGGTATTAAAATGTCCAGTGTAGCATAATACCAAAACTTCAGTTTCTCATCCACTTCCAAGTTTTTCCCCAGTAGCTCAGAACTAACTCCAGCTGGGAAAGCAGGAGTGACTTGTTCTTTCTCTCCTGGTTTTGCCTCCTCTTCCATCAACTTTCTGCTGCTTCTAGGCTCTACAGTGCTGGGACAGGAGCGGGAGAAGAGCTTACTTAAAGGGGATAATATGATCTTACTGAATTGATGACATAATATTTCAAAAATTGACTTCTTCCTTGAAGATTCAGAAACTAGGAAACAGGTTACCAGGGGCCAGGGTGGGGATAGGGAATGGGGAGTTACTGCTTAATTGGTACACTTTCTGTTTGGAGTGATGGAACAGTTTTGGTAATGGATGGTGGTGATGGCGGCACAACATTGTGAATATGAATAACACCTCTGAATTGTATATTTGAATGTGGTTTAAAGGGAACATTTTAGGTTGTATACATTTCTAGAAAAAAAATTCTTTTTAAACCAGAGAACTGTTCAACACAAACATTGAACCCCAATGTAAACTCTAGACTATAGCTAATAGTATAATTATAATAATATTGTTTCATCAACTGTAACAAAGATAACATACTAATGCAGTGTATCAATAATAGTGAAAACTGTGTGTGTTGGGGGGATGTAATATGGGAACTCTGCATTTTCTGCATGGTTTTTCTGTAAACCTAAAACTTTTCCAATAAAAATAAATAAATAAATAAAATATGAAAATAAAGTTAAAAAAATTGGCTCTTTCCTTTTGGGCCAGTTTTATGGGTTCTTTGCAGACTCACTGCTAGTCACTCACTCACTGGTTGACTGCTTATGAGCCCCCTCCTGGCCTGCTCTGTGGTACGCCCCATACTGCCTCATTCCGCTGCACTCTTCTTCAGAGTGGGGTTTTTAAAAGAGATTTAAACAAAGCTACCTCCTACAGTGCCCATTCTGGCCAATGGGGCAGGCACACACTTGGCTCACAGTCTTCTCTATGTTCTTTCACCCCATCAGCCTCTCACCTTTAGGCTTTTCCATGTAAAGCTAAATTCTGGGCCCTCCAAACTCCAGGAGGAATTAGTCAAGCTCTTCTAAGAAGATTTCCATAGTGCCCTGGTAGGGGACATTTTTTCATTATTTTTATCTTATGAAGAACTACTTGGTACAGAATGTTAATTTATGAGTTTTAAATCCTAAAGGTATATATTTGTAGGACTGAAGCAGGTTTCCAGAATATAGAATGTTCTTATATTTCTAAAAAACTCGTGCTGATTCTACCAGCATAATGGCTGGGTAAGTGATGCTGAATGTTTCTTCCAAGTCAATTAATCACAGCAAACGAGCACCTATTAATTTCCAGGCACTTCTTGAAGAATTAACACCCTAAAAATTGCCATGAATTAATAATAAAAGTACCATTAGCTTTCTGGTATGTGACATTTTCATTTTTCCCCATGAAAAAATGTATCATATAGAACATTAATCTTGTGGGTTTTGAATTGAAGAGCTGTTCATTGGCAGGACTGAAGCACATCTGAATTCAGTTGGATACCCAACTCATTTTCTAAAGAATCAAAACCTGAATTATCTTTTAGCTTAAACCTGTTAAAGAGCTGAAAACGGAGCGTATGTTGGGGGGTTGGGGGCAAAAGAGATGGTCCCTGTCCATAACCAAGTAGGGTGAATTATACCAAAAAGAAATGGTCCCTAAACCTAGGAATTTATAATTAAGAGTATAACAAAAACCTAACAAGCAAAAAACTGTCCGAATCTAAAATTTATCATTTCTGCTATTTGACTCAAGAATGCTATTTTCAAAAATTTATCCTAGGGAAATAACTGGGCAAGTGCCTTAAGATGTATGTACGAGGTCATTAATTCCAATGACAGTTTTCTTAAAGAAAAAAAATCCCAACCTAAATCAATAAGAAATTGAATAAAAATAAAAAAAAAATCATATGAAATATGCTTCAGTACATTGCTAAGGAAAGAAGTCCATGATAGATTCAGTGAAAAAATCTTTGTACAATAGACTGTGTGTGACTCTATACATACAGTTTGTAAAACTAACTCATAATATATGAGGGTGTAGGGGAGATTCAAATTAAGGGAGTGTGTCTACTTCTAAATTATGCTTTTCTGTGCTCAAAAGTATTAAAAAATGAATAATGATGTCATGAAATTAAAGCCCTGGTTCTTTTCTTTTGTAGGAGATACCAGTATGAACCTATTTATATATCTATCACTATGACATAACTCATTCCATACTGCTGGTTTTTCTCTTGGTAAGTTGAGGCAAGGAATAAGTCTTTACTATAAATCCTCTATACTCTTAAGTAAACCCATTGATTGGAAGGTAGTGGTGGTGGTTTGCAAATTCCATGATCATTATAGACAAAAAAACAGGAGATAAGAAAAAAATTATAAAATTAAAATAATCTAAAACCACAATAGGCAGGTATTTTTCAAGCGTATCTATTTAAGCACTTCTATCCTTCCAGATACATGAGCAATAGACCTTTTAAATATATATATTCAAGTCAATGATCAACAGAGGACTATATTCTTCAAGGATGGTCACGAAATGACTGACTACTGCCCTCTTCTCCAGGATATGATGTGACTGTGAGCTTGCTCTTCATGGACCAAATTTAATTTCAAAGACTTAGAGGGCAAGAAGGAGGCCTTATGAGACTCTCTAGTAGACATATAAAGGCAAAATGTATTATCAACATATGCAATTTAATTCAGTTCCAGTTAAAAGATAGTTAATGATGGTTTATATAGATACTAATATAGATACCAGGTATGTAAAGAAAAATAAAACCTTGTTTCAGTCAGCCATAACCAATAATGCTGTCTGACAAAACACCACTCCCACACATTCAGTAGCATAATATAATAAGCACTATTTCTGGCTACTGCATATATATATACCTATGTATGCTAGGGCAGTTTTGCTTCAATCTGTGAGTCAGTGGGTTAGCTGGAGCACTTCTGCTTAGTGTGTTTCCTTTTGTTCTGAAACTAGTGAACTGCCAAGGGTGTGTACTCCTAGCAATGACAGAAGTGCAAGAGAACAAGTCCAATGCTTTGTTCTTATCATCTAACATCTCACTGGCCAAAACAAGTACCATAGCCAAGCTTGGTGAAATGCACTCTTCTCATAGAGGTGGGGGGTTGCTAGGAGAGAAGGAATTTTTGCTGAACAAATAATGTAATCTACCAAGACCTGGTCCTACCTTCAAGGCGTCCACACTTGGGGTGGGGGTGAGGGGTGGGGTGGCCGGCAGGCAGTCATTCCTTGTCAGTGTGTATGGGCAGCATCAATTCAGAGCTATGGGAACATACAGAGGGGAGCCATTGGTGTAACAATTCTCTTTAATTCCTGTTTAATCCACTTAATGGCCATTCATTCACAAATTTCAGCATTTTTAAAACCAATTTATCTTTTTAACCTGTGACACCTTTTAGAGTATGAGTTCCATAAGTTAGTGCAAAACTTCTTGTTGGGTTAAGGAGTTCTGCCCAGTTCTGTGATTCTGGAACCCAGATGGCAAATCCAGGTCAATAGTAATCATATTTCTCATAGTTTAGTAAATTTCATTCACACACAACCTTATCTTCATCTTCCCAGTTGGAAATAACTGCAGCAACAGTGACGGAAACCTTCAGTGAGCACCTTGCATTGTAGACCCATATAGAGGGCTCCTCATGTGCTAACCCCCAGCTGCCCACAGCAAACCTTTAAGTAGGGACTATCATTACCCCATTGAACCAACTACTGGTTCTGTGTGTGCCTCAGGTGTTCCCATTTTATAGTGTCTTGATTTGTTTTTGATGAACTACCTCTCCATCACTTGACCCTCCAACCTGTACAATGGAGATAATTTACCACATGCAGTTAGAAAATTGAATAAAGTAATTGATATGAACTGCAAAATAGTGCCTGGCACATACCAAATGCTCAATGAGTGAATTATTATTTCTAACACAAGTGTACAAAGATTGCTGATATAAAGATGTTCATTGCAGCACTTTGTGACACCAAAAAAATAAACATTACACAAATATTTATCAATGACAGAATGGTTAAATAAATCAGCACATCATAAATGGAATTTCAAGCAATCATTAAAAACGATGAGATCTATTCTCTATATATTGTAATAGAAAGATGTTTAAATATGTGGTTAGATTAAAAACATGAGTTCTATGGATACTTTTCAGTTTGATGATGTGTTTATGAAGAACCTTTAATATGTTAATTAGCCTGTCCAATGCAAATATAATGTGAGCCACAGATGAAATTTTAAATATTCTAGTAATTTTAATATATTTTATTTAACCCAATATATACAAAAGATTATTTTAACATGTAGCCAATATAATACTAAGAGATATTTACATCCTTTTTTCCCCTAAGTCTTTGAAATCCAGTGTGTATTTGATACAGCACATCTTGATTTAGACTAGCCACATTTCAAGTGCTCAATAGTCACACGTGACTAGTGGCTACTGTATTAGCCAGCCCAGTTTTAGATATATGTGCACTGTCATTCTGCACAAGTACAGGATAGTCTATCCTGTTTTCTTTTTGGTAACTTTTGACTAGTTATTTTAGTTCAAACAGGGATGGATAGATAGATCACAACAAAAAATATGGAAAGACAAGACATGCCCAAGAGTTAACACTGGTTACTTTTAGGGAGGAGAATTGTTCACTTTCACATTTTTAATTTCTGAAGTTGGTTTGGGTCTGTTAAAATTATTGTGAATTGAAGAGGAGGGGCAAGATGGCGGCATAGAGAGGAGTAGAATTTAGTCAGTCCCCTGAAACAACTAATAAACAACCAGGAACAACCAGTAAATAATTTGGAATAACTGCTGGGGAATAATCGTGACTGTCCACACATCATACACCAACCTGGACTGGGAGGAATGTCTGAGATCACAGCATAGAATCTATAAGTAAAAGCTGCGGAACCGTGCTGAGTGCCCCTCCCCCCAGGGCAGGCCGAACAGCAAAACCTCACTGTGGTAGAAACTAGCAGCACTCTCGGAGCAAGCGAATATAGTTCAGCTGAGCTCTAACTGCTGAATACAAGCTACAATCCCCCAACAAGCAGACAGAGGCTTTTAGTGACCAGTGACTTTAAATAACCAGAAGACTCATCTGTCCTGGGAGGGGGAGCCCAGAAAACAGGTGTTACCTCTGGATGACGAGTGAAACTGGGGGGCCATGTACTGGCTCTAAAAGGGGCTTTCTGTCCCTTTTTCTCTCCCTCAACCTGAGGGGCTCAGAGGAGAGAGCCACAGCCATTTTCAGTTCATAGTGCTCTGACCCAGACAAGGGTGGAGATAACAGAGTCGGAGAGACTATTTAAATGCAGATGATAACTCTCTAGGGAGTGTATCTTCCCTAAGAGTAAGGAGGTGGAGCCCAGCTTTCCCTTCAGAACCAGACCCCAGAGCCTGGAGGAAAACAGCCAAAACAGAAACTGAAGGCCTCACAGGAAAAGTCTGTCATTCCTCTAAGATACATCCTGAATATAATCCCATTCTGAGACCTGAACCTGTTCTGGTCTGGGAAAATCTAACTGAGGTAACCAAGGAAATCAGATGCCTAGACAACAAAAAACTACAATCTATACATCTACACTAGGAAAAACAAAGATACTGCCCAAAGGAACAAAGTTACACCTCAATCAAGATACAGTTGAGATACTGTTTCACTTTAATGAAACAATCTATTAAAGACTTTCAAAGAAATATGATAAATCAAATAAAAAACCAAATCAATGAGTCCCCAGAAGATACAACAAAAGAGATGAAGGCTATAAAGAAAACACTGGGGGAACATAAGGTAGAAATCGAAAGTTTGAAAAAACTGGCAGTATCTATGGAAATGAAAGGCACAGCACAAGAGATGAAAAACAATGGAAACATACAACAGCAGATTTCAAGAGGCAGAAGAAAACACTCAGGAACTGGAGAACAAGACACCTGAAATCCTACACACAAAAGAACAGATAAGGAAAAGAATGGAAAAATATGTGCAATGTCTCAGAGAATTAAAAGACAACATGAAGCACAGAAATGTATGTGTCATGGATGTACCAGAAGGAGAAGAGAAGGGAAAAGGAGCAGAAGCAATAATAGAGGAAATAATCACTGAAAATTTCCATCTCTTATGAAAGACATAAAATTACAGATCCAAGAAGCGCAGCATATCCCAAACAAAATAGATCTGAATAGGCCTATGCATATAAGACTATATGCAGATTTCTCAATAGAAACCATGGAGGCAAGAAGGAAGTGGGGTGATATATTTAAGATACTAAGAGAGAAAAACCGCCAACCAAGAATCCTATATCTGGCAAAACTGTCCTTCAAATATGAGGGAGAGTTTAAAATATTCTCTGACAAACAGACAATGAGAGGGTTTGTGTGCTACAAGAAATACTAAAGGGAGCATTCCAGACAGAAAGGAAAAGACAGGAGTGAGAGGTTTGGAACACAGTTTTGGAAGTTGGTAGCACAGCAGTGTAAGTACACTGAACAAAGATGACTGTTAGTATGGTTGAAAGAGGAAGGTTAGGAGCATGTGGGACACCAGAAGGAAAGAGGAAAGATAAAGACTGGGACTGTATAACTCAGTGAAACCTAGAATGCTCAACAATTGTGATAAAATGTACAAATATATTTTTACATAAGGGAGAACAAATGAATATCAACCTTGCAAGGTATTAAAAATGGTGTGGTACTAGGGAAAAAAATACAATCAATGCAAACTAGAGACTATAGTTAACAAAAACTTTGTATTATGCTTCCTTTAATGTAACAAAGGCAATATACCAAACCTAAATGCCTATAAGAGGGGGACATAAGGGAGGTGTATTAGTTAGGGTTCTCTTGAGAAACAGTATCAATGAGAGATGTCTCTGATTATCAAATTGTAAAAGTGACTCACGCAACTGTGGGTATGCACGAGTCCAAATTCTGCAGAGCCGTCAACAAACTGTCAACTCCAAGGAAGATGTCTGATGAACTCCTCAGGAAACGAACCGGCAACTTCGACGAGCTCCCCAGGAAATGCTTCACTGGGCAGCCGAAGAAGAAGTGAAGGTTCTCTAACTGTCCCGCTTATAAGCCTTCAACTGATCACCTGGACCAAATCCAGCCAATTGCATTCTCTCATTGTGGAAGGCACGCCCCTTGATGAGTCATCAGTCAGCCGCAGTCAATTGACTGATGATCCAACAAACCAGCCCGTTGGTTTATTAACCAGCCTCAAATATCCTCACAGCAATCGTCAGGCCAGTGCCCGCTTGACCAGACAGCTGGGTCACCTAGCCAAGTTGACACATGGACCCAACCATCACAGGAGGTATACGGGACTCTTGGCATCAGTGATGTTGTTTGACTCTTTTACTCTGCTGTCGTTTTATTCTATCTTTCCTTTCGTTGCTTTTTAGCTGTCATGTTTTTTTTTTCTTTCTTTCTTTTTCTTTTTCTTTTGTCTCTCTACCTTCTTTGACTCTTTCTCCTTCTTTGTGGAAGAAACGGAGATGTCCTTATATAGATAATGGTGATGGTGGTGAATACATATATATGTGACTATACAGGGAACCATCGATTGTTTACTTAGGATGGAAAGTATGGTGGGTGAAGAAAACCACCTTAAAAAAAAAAAGGGTTCATGAAGAAACCTTGAGGGCACTACATTGGGTGACATAAGTCAGACACATATGGACAAATATTGCATGGTCTCACTGATATGAACTAATTATAATATTTAAAGACATAGACATGAAATATAAGTGAACAGGATATAGAATGAGGCTAAAGAATGGGGAGCAGTTGCTTATTATGAGCAGAATGTTCAACTAGGTTGAACCTAAGTGTTTGGAAGTAGACAGAGGTGATGGTAGCTTGTTATTGTGAGAATAACTAACAACGCTGAATGGTGTGTGAATGTCGTGGAAGGGGGAAGCTTAAAGTCACAAATCACCAGAAAGAAAGTTGGAGGTTAAAAGATGGGAATGTATAAAACAGTGAATTTGTGGTGGACAATGTCCATGATTAACTATTCAAATATTAGAAATCTATTTCATGAACTAGAACAAATGTATGACACTATAACTAGAAGTTAATAATAGAGGAATATATAGGGAAAAATATATAACTACTGCAAACTATGTACTACAGTTAACAGTATTTTAACCCTCTTTCATCAACAGTAACAAATTTACTATACCAAAACTATGAATCAATAATGGAGGGGAGGTGGTTAAAGGTATGGGAGGATTTGAATTTCCTTTGTCTTTAGTTCTTTTCTGGAGTAATGAAAATGTTCTAAAAATAGAAAAAAACTAATTGTAGTGATTGATGCACAGCTGTATGATGCTACCAGGGACAATTGATTGTACACTTTGGATCTTTGGATAATTGTATGGTATGTGAACAACCTCAATAAAACTAAATTAAAAAAAAATTATTGTGAATTGTATTGGTAATAATTGTTTTGTTTTTGAAAGAAACTGCTGGTCTATTAGATGCCTTTCTCCAAACAATCTCATTTTCTGTGAACCCCTACCTTTCTTCCTTATCTCTACATTCATTCTCAGTTGTTGACAAGAAGGGTCAAAAGTCAGGTTCACCACTAGCCACAGTTTTTGCTGGTCTATGGAAAAAGGAGTGCCAGTGGGACAGCAGTAAAAGGTTCTATTTATCAGAGGTCACTTACCGCACCACTAGAGAATGATAGGAATTATTATCTGGATTCCCTGAATAATCAAAATGGCAAATCTCAACATTCTAAAGAGTAACTCCTCTTTTTTGTGGGGCAGTGTTTTACCTAACATAGTCCCTACCAAGGACCAGTCATCAAGGAGAGCAATGGGCTGCAGCTGACAGCACAGCACAGTGTAATCAGGCAGACCTAGGTTTGCAATTAAACCTGCCACTCCCTGGCTGAATAGGGAGCCTGGGGTGTCTCTGAGCATCTATATCCTCAACTATAAAATAGGGATCATAATATACAATCTATCATAGTTCGTATTCAAACAACTTTGTATCGAGTCTAGTATCCGTATAGAAAAGGGCATACACCCTAAGTGTAAAGCATAGTAAATCTCCTCAGATTAAATACACTCACATAACCATCATGACCTACACCAGGAAACAGAACACTATCAGTGCCATGGTATCCTCTTGCAGCCCCTATTTTCTCTATCAGTTTTTATGATTGCATAACAAATTACCAACAACTTAGTGCCTTAAAACCATGCAAATATTTTATCTCACATTCCCAGGATCATATTCCCAGCACAGCTTAGCTACATCCTCCAATCAGGGCTCACAAGACGACAATCAAGTAGTAAACTATTGCTGAGATTCTTATCTAGGGCTTGAGCTCATTCAAGTTGTTGCGCTAATTCATTTTTTTGCAGCTGTGTAACTACGGTCCCCATTTTCTTGCTAACTATTGGCTGAGGAGTGGTCTCAGCTGCATCTAGAGGCTGCCCACTGTTCCTTGCTATATGGCTCCCATAGGCAGTTCAAAACTGTTGCTTTCTTCCAGGCCAGCAGGAGTGTCTCTCTCTAATGTCTTCTCTTTCTGACTTCTAAATCCACTTAAAAAAAAAAAAAATTCATTGTGATAACATATATGCACACAAAATTTCCCATTTTAAAAATATATAATTCATTTTTAAAAGCCCACCCAGATTAGATCAGGCCCACCAGGATAATCTCCAGGATGCAGTACAGACAGAGCAGGGGTGGTTAGGGACCTAATTACAGAAGTGGTATCCTATGAAATCATGGGTTCCACTTGTATCCAAGAGGAGGGGATTCTACCTCAAGGGGCAGAGATCATGTCTTAGAATCCTGCCTGTGACATCATCCTCTAAGAGTAACACTCCCCAACACCTAACACAATATTTTTGCCTGTTTCGTACTTTATAAAAACGTAATAAAAAATGGCAAATTTGATGACATATATCACCACAATTTAAAAAGAAAGGACTAAAGAATTTTGGGCAATGAAAAAAAAAATAAAAAAGAATGCCACCATCCCCTGCGCCTCTGTAAATCAGGGGCTAAAAGGGGGAGGGAAGGGAAGGTCCTAAAGGCATTTCCGGTAGTGCCACATCAAACCGGTGTTTCCTGTTTGTTCTAGTCGGCTAAAACCCTCAGGCTTCTGTCACATCAGCTATGATCAGAGTAGTTCTCCAACTATGTAGTTATATTATTCATCTTTAAAAATCTGATTACTTTTGGTTTTGATTCTGTTTTTCGTAATAAGCCTGTTAAATGATTATATTATGAAAAGATGAGAAACTTGCATACAACAACAAAATGGAAATATACAGTATGCCCTCTTGGGTCTGGCTTCTGTTTTGTTGGGTATTATGTTTGTGACAGTCATCCTTCCTTTCATATGTAGTTGTAGGTGGTTCTTTTGCATTGCTGTATAATGCTCCGTTGGGTGAATACATCACAATACCACAATTTATTTATCCATCTTAAGATTGATAAGCACTTGGGTAGTTCCTAGTCTGGGGCTTGTGCTGATTTCTATCTGTTATGTACCCCAGAAAAGACCGTGTTCTTTAATCCATCTTGTGGGGGCAGATCTGTTGAGGGTGGGACCTTTTGGTTAGGCTATTTCAACTGAGATGTGACCCAGCCCATTCAAGATGGGTCTTACTCCTTCATTGGAGTTGTCTATGAGAGGATAAACAGCAAGTAAAGCAGGAGAGCTTAGAGGGAAACACCCAGAGACATTTGGAGACAGCCTCTGAAACCAGAACCAGGAGAGAAGGACCAGCAGATGTTGCCATGTGCTTTCCCATGTGACAGAGGAACCCTGGGTGCCTGCAGCCTTTCCTCAGAGAAGGTGTTTTCCTCCTGTTGTCTTAATTTGGACATTTTCATGGCCTTAGAACTGTGCATTGTAACCTAATAAAACCCCCATTGAAAAGCCAACCCATTTCTGGTATATTGCATTCTGGCAGCTTTAGCAAAACGAAACAACACTATTAGCAACAGTGCTGCTATGACCATTTTAGAGCCTGTCCTTTGATGAACACATGTATGCATATCAACTGAGTATACAGACCATGGAGTGGAATCACTGGGTCATAGTTATGCATTTGTTCAGCTTGGAAAATACTGCCTAACACCAAGCTGTACGTCCACTAGTAGTGTTAGAGCAGTCCATAACGCTGTTCTGAGGGTTATAAAATACAATCATGGTAAAGAATATAGGACAGCACCTGGGATATAGTAATAACTGAATAAAAGTGTCCCCAATAGAAATGAATTAATGCTGAGTATGATTTTTTAGTGCACTATTACACTCCATGAGGTGAGCATGTCCAATTTATTGATATATTCCTAGTGCCTATCAAAATTGCATTAAATAGCCAAAGAAACACATTGATGTTTAGCAGCCACCTAAAGGCTTCAACTCGCGTTTACTTTCCTTTTCCCAGTCTCTGCACCAACGAACAAAATAATATGATACTGAGGGATCTCTGAAATTTGTCTGCAAGGGTGTCTTTGAGACAGTAGTTTCTTTAAACTCAGCAAGGGAGCAAAATTAAAACAAAATACCATGGTGCATTTGCATATAATGGCTATTTCTAGAACAGCCAATTCTTATGTTGTGCCTTTTCCAGAAAGATGTACAGAGAGGTAGTTCCAGTTGCTGTGATCATCAAACCACAAGAACTATCTTGCTTTAAAGATTCAGTCTCCTTTCTCAGGGGATTACAAAGTGAAACCCAGACCTCAAAGCAGCAAGGACAGGCTAATCTTTGGTATTTGGTTATCTTTTTTCTCAGGGCTCAAGCCTATTAACCAATTCTTCCTAATTGTTTGTTAGTCATTAATCCTAATAAGGCCGATGATGCAAGGCCTTAGATGGCAAAGTCAATTCAAGGGACTCTTCCTGGGGAATCTGCTTATGGAACAATTGGTAAATCAAAGTTCTTGCCTAGACCCAAAGCTCTTCAGAAGTTGGACTGATTCTAATGGGATGGTCTCTTAGCCTCTCTAGACTTCCAGTTTCCCATCTGTAAAATAGGGCAAATGATGGGGTTTCCCTTGTAGAGTTATTGGGAGAAATCATTCATTGATTCAACAAATGTTTACTTCCCACTAGAGACCAGTTTCATTGTCAGGCAGTTAATAAGCATTAATTAAATGTTAAACACGTATCAGGTATTATTTTTGCCAATTCTTAATTTGCATATCAATTACCCACCTTGTAAGCTGGCTTCCTGCTCCCCGCCAACCTGCATAACCATGTGCCTGAAGTCTATCACTGATGCCAACCAACTCCTCATGCCGTCAGTCATCGCATGGTCACAGAATGCAAACTGATTTTATTATCAGCCTAAGTGCTTCATCATTTAAAAGGCAAATATGCCACATTTCAAAGTTTGCAGAGGAAAGTTTTGGAGATTATCATTTTTATTATCTTCCTCACTTTCCCTCTTCCATTAGCTAAGAACCATTAGTGGACAGATCACTAGACATGTCTGAAAATAGATGGATTCATTCCTACAGTAGAGAATCTCTCATTCCCTCCTACTGCCTCAGCCCCCAGCCCCCCAGCTCCCTGGACTCTGCATTAAACCATCAGGGTGAAAAAATTTCCAAAATGCTTTTTTTTGTTCCTGATAGAGAAGTCCTCAAATTTGCCTGCAGCCTGATTCATATGGTTAAGGAACAAATATTAAATTAACACTGGCAGAGGAACAAAAAGGAAGTCATAAAAGCAAGGGAATGGTACAGAAGAGAATATTCATCCCTGTAGCCTGGCTACTAGGGTTCAAATTCTGACCCATTTTAGGGTTGCCAGATAAAATTCACCCTGACTGAGAGTTGTTTTAAAGATTGCATGAGGTAATAATTGTTAAGCATTTAGAACATGCCTGGCATGTAGTAGGCACTACATAAGTATTTATTAAGTTTAAAAAAAAGGCTGCAGGAACTTTCTGGTTTTTAAACAGGGATTTAGATTGACTCGCTTGTTGTACAGGTTTTGGTAATAAACATTTATTGTCCAGTTTTCTTTCTTAAGGTCTAAGGAACCAAATCTATCCCTTCCCTGTAGTGTTTGGTAATAAACTCTCTCAAGTCAGCAGCATTTAGCTCAGGGAGTTTCTTTAATCATTAGACAGAATTTTTATGTCTAAAACACTCCTGATATGGGTCCACTCAAATTGCAGCATGGGTTATAACAGAGCAGCGGCCTCAATTGCAGACGACTGGGGCTAAGCAATCTGCAGAAGCCAGCCATGCGCACAGTAACTCAGAAAGGGCAGAGAAACCGGATCCAGGGGGGGATATCACGGCAGTTAATGAGAATCAGATGCAGTGTAATTCAGACCGCAGAGCACATCCTGATCTCCAGGCACAGGGAATTACCTCCATAAACAGAGCAGACTTGATTTTATGCAGCACTTTCATCCCCCAAAGAATCCCAAAAGCTTTCCAAGAGAATGATTTTGTTACTGGTAGCTCAGTGATGTGGAAGGCAAAGAGGGAAAATTTTGTTTTTGTAACTCACAGAACCTTCGTCAGAACCCATTCCATCCAGAATGGGCTAACTTGACTGGGATGCCAGGTGACCTTTTACCAGTATGAAAAATACCCTTTTTAAACAGGTTCAGATGAAAACATGCTCATGAAAGAAATCCAAGCAAGCACTAAAGAGGCTTTCAAACATTGACTGTGAGCCACAATAGAAAATACATAGTATCTATTAGACTTGCTACATTGATACACATACACATACATATTTACATTTATATACAACTGAAATAAAACTTCACAAAATATTATTTACTCTTATTATAACTGATGTGCTTTGATGTTATCTGTTCTATTTTAATTTTTAAAGAAAGCTGGTCACTACCCAAAATGTTGATTTTACAACCCTTACGTGTAGGATGTTAAATTTTGAAACCACTTCACTAAAAGATAGTGAAAGAAAGTGGGAGACTCCAACACCCTGACACTTCAGTGATACCACAACCTATGGTCCTGGGCTAGTCACCTGGCTTTTTTAGGACACAAACCTTCCAGGATGACTCCAGGTTTTTGATGCTGAGACTGTGAACAGCACCTGTGCACAGATAAAGCAAAAACATATGGAGAGCAACTCGTGGGCTGAGACTATTTTGGAATTCTTGTGTTGATCACAAAGTTGGAGGTTAAAGATAGTGTCTGAGTTGGCCAGAGCTGCCAAATAGCACAAACTGGTTTGGGTTTAAAAATAGGAATTTATTGGCTCATGGTTTTGAGACTAGCAAAAGTCCAAAGTCAAGGTATCTGCCAGGCTTGCTTTTTTTCTTGCCTTTTTTTTTTCCTGTGGTGTTCTGGTGCTGGCTGCTAGCAATCCTTGCGGTTCCTTAGCTTGTAGCTCTGCCTTCCTTCACGTGGTGCTGTCCTCTCCTTTTGGTCTGTCCTTCCTGGTTCCACTGATTTCCAACTTCTTCTGGTGGCCTTCTCCAACTTTTGGCTTCCAGTTTCTTCTCTTTATAAGACCTCCAATAATTTGGATTAAATCTCACACTGATTCACTGGCCACACCTTAACTAAAAATAACATCTTCAAATGGTCCAATTTACAATGGGTTCACACCACAGGGACATAGATTAAGAATGTGTTTGCTGGCATAAATAACTTAACCTAGGAGGAAGAATAGATTTTCTTTCAGTATTAAATACAGCTTTGAGAGGCTCTGAATCAGGCAGAATTTTTTTAGCTGCATGTACCAAAACTCTACAGACACACACACACACACACACACACACACACACACGCACATCTGCATACACACACAGGAAATTATCGGTTCAAGCAGCAGAATAGTCCAGGGTTTGTATAAATTTCAGCATAGCTGGTTCCAGATGCTGAGATGATGCCATAATAATCTGTCTTTATCCGCCTCTGAGTTCTACTTTCCACTCCATTGGCTTCCTTCTGTCCTGAAACGCTTAGGATTCCTCCTTACAGCCAAAGATGATGCTCATCAACAGCTCTGGGCTTAAATTCTACCATCCAACAACCCACAGTAAAGAAGGAACCTCTTTCTTGACTATTTCAGCAAAAGCTTCAGGCTGCTCACTATCCCAGCTCTGGTCTCATGCCCATGCTGAATCACTGACTGTGACCAGGGCTCGGCATTGCCCATTTGGCTAAGTCTGGATCATGTGCCTATACCCGGGGCATAGTGACGGGGCCAGAACAACCATATTAGTCAGGGTTCTCTAGAAAAACTGAACTGACTATACACACACATACTCACACACACACATTTATTATAGGAATTGTCTACATGACTATGGGGTTGGCAAGTCTGAATTCTGTAGGGCAGGCCACAGGTTGGAAACTCTGATGAAGGTGATGTTGAATTCTTCAGGGGAAGTTGGCTGGCTGAAGTAGGGATGGAAATTCTTTCTTCTGATTTCTGAAAGTCTTAGCTCTGGTTTTAAAATCTCCAACTGATTGCTGAGGGCAATCTCTTTTGTTGATTGTAGATACAATCAACCTTAGATGCAATCAACTGACTATAGATGCTAATCCATCTACGAAATATCCTCACAGTAATATCAGACCAGTTATTGCTTGACCGAACAACTGGGCACCATAACCTAGCCATGTTGACACCTGGAATTAACCATCACACCAACCAAACCATTATTCCACAAAGGAGAATCAAGAGGATATTTCCAAGAGTAAGAGATGAGAATTTTGAGTAGACAATAAAAACAGATGGCCATTACCAACCTTTAACCAGATACCCCACCAATCCCTACCTCCTACTCAGTCTTAAAGTACAAAATGAAAGCTGGAAGCTCTATCACTTTATTTGGAGAACACTTTTCATGAAGAAAAATACTGACATTCTCCCTTTCTAATCACTTTTAGAAGTTAGAGTCTATGGCAAGGGATTCTCCTAGTTTTCAAATGGAAAACTTAATGTGCCATGAACTTCTAGTCATAAGCTAAGAAGTAAAAACCCTCTTTGGGCCTTTTAGAAATCATCTCCCTAACTTTATGCCCTTGGTTTGTAATGTTGTAATGGCCTCCTTGGTTGTACTGCAGCTGCTTTTGCAAACAAAGTTTAAACGAGCAGGTCACCTTGTATTAACCAATGTATTGTGTGTTCAGCTGATTGACTGAACTACTGGAGTCATGAATACTTGCTCTTTCTTGCACTGGAAAGTACATACAGAGAGAAAACACACACACATACTCACAACTTTGACCAAATCTGACAAAAAGGAAGAAAGCATACTGGTGAAAGATGACAGGCACAATTACTTTTCTGCATTTTGCTGAACACCATTTGTCTTCTGGGAAGCAATGCAAACAGAGCCATGACTTTCAGACTGCAAAATATCATTGCTATGTACGTGAGGTGATTAACTTCAAGAAACCCAGAAAAATACAAAATAAATAGTAGTCATGGACCCTTTATCTTGTCATATGCCCCTCTCATACTAAATTATCAGAGCCAGAGTTTTGTTTTTTGTTTTGTTTTTAGTTAGTTTGCTGTTTGGAGGGGGAGGTGATGTTTATTAAAGAATAATTAAATTAAAATTGAAAAAAGGCAATCTTGATGTGATACAGGCACATTTATCACACAAGAAATTGATATATTTCCTTTGACAAACTTCCTTTGATAACCCTATTCTGCCTTGGGTTTGATATACAAAATACAATACTTATCACTTTATAGGTACCCTATTTGAAAGAAAGGAACTAATGTTTTTCTCACTGCCTAGATCACTTGTTACTTGCCTTCCCTCAGCTCTTTCCTTTTTCAGCCTCAGATATTATCCTCAATGCCAGGCCTCAGGTTCATAAAAAGTTAAACAAAACCAACAAAGTTATCAAACAATTGACCCATTCCATTACTAGGTGTCTACACAAGAAAATGAAAACATATGTCCATAAAAAGACTTGCTGTGAAGGTGTATAAGCATCTCTTACGCATAATAGCCAAAAAGTGGAAATGATCCAAATGTTTATCAACCAGTGGATGAATTAACAAAATGTGGTATACCCATACTATGAGATATTATTCAGCATTAAAAAGGAAAGAAGTTTTGATACATGCTACAACATGGATGCACCTCAAAAACATTGCGCTAACTGAAAGAAGCCAAACAAAAGGACCACAGATTGAATGATTCCATTTATATGAAATGTCCAAAATAGGCAAATCTATAGAGAAAGAAAGGAGCTTAGTGATTGCCTAGGCTGGGGATAGAACAGGGATTAACTCTAAGTGAATACGTGAGATATTATTGGGGTGATGAAAATGTTCTAAATCTGGATTATGGGGATGGTTGTACAACTTGGGACATTTACCAAAAATCACTGAACTGTACACTAAAACAACAACAACACAAAAGGTGAGGAGGGCATTTCCTAACCCCCAAGATTAAGTAAAATGCCCTTGCTTTGCCTTCCTTTGGCACCTGCTCTGGGAAACCTCCTTTTACTTCAGAGTACTTGTACTTGGTCTCTGGCACATCTTGGTTCTAGTCCCAGCTCTGTCATTTACTAGCCAACCTAGTAAATGTCCAAGTCACTCACTTACCTTAAGTCCTTAAGACTTCAGAGGACAGTTTCCTTTTATTAAATTCCTCGTCGCTAGTCTCAAGATGTTGCACATGCTTGTGTTCAGGGCCTATTCTTTCATTTTTCTTGCACCTAGCCCAACAGCCTAGTACAGGTCTCTGGGGCAGTGCAGCATGGGGTTTAAAAAGCCAGTAGTCAGGCTGCTTGGGTTTGAACCTAGGCTCCACTGCTCCCTAAGTGTATGAGTTATTTAATCATGCTGCACCTTTTTTCTTCATTGGAAAGTTGGGTTTTATAAGGTCTTAAGGTTGTTGTGAAAATTAAGTGAGACAGTGCATGCACATTTAATACATGTATAGTGCTTCAAATAGTGCCTGACCCTTAGAAGTGCTAAGTAGGTGCTAGCTACCGTCTCTATACCCCACATCCAGAAACATAACAAAATAACAGACATCTGCTTGGCTCTTCACTGTCTAGAGGGTTTGGTGTCTGCTGTAGACATGCAAGGCCTCCAATCAGCATTTGCTATGCCCTTCAGCAGCAAATGCTCACACTGTATTCTGAACAATACACTTGTTTGGGCTTCTCCCAACAGATCCTTTAATCCCTCACTTCAGATGCTCATTGATATTGGTTGTCTTTTACAAACAACTCAACAAACTCCTTTGTACTACATTTATTCCATTAATTTGTTCATTAATTAATTGAATGTTTTATTTAGTATTTATTAATTGAATGCCAACTTTGTGTCCTAGTGCTGAGAATTAAGTACAGAACAAGACATAATCCCTCAAGACATTTACAGTCAGAATCAGAGGTTCCCAAACTTCACTAGGCATCTAAATGACCCAGAGAAACAGTAGGTTAATGAAGTGTGTATGGGGAAGAAAGGTTTTAGCATCATCCTACCTCCAACCTCCATCAATCTCTTAAAGCAAACTCTATTTAAAAAAATTGTTTTTTGAAATAATGTAGGATGTGAATAAAAACATCTTAAGAAAACCATTTTAATTGATCTGTAACATAAAATCAACAGAAAAGCTGCGTGCTTGCTATGTAGACACAGTTTCAAGGTATATCCCCTGGGGAGCCACTCCCCAAACCAAACTCCTATCCTGAGTTTCCCCTACATAGAAATTTTGGAATTGCCATTATGGTGGAAAGTTCTGTTTGTTCACTTATATATTTAAATCAGTGTGGTAGTAGATTTATAAAATATAGATCCACTAGACTTTCTGAATCAGAATCTCTGGGGTTAGAGCCCAGGCACCTGGGTTTTTAACAAGCTTGCAAGGGGCTCAGTGTATGGACTGGTTTTTGGAAACCACTACTCTGAGTCACTGGTGGCTGGAGGGGAGATGGAGTAAAATGGTAGGGGGACCAGCTAGGAGGTGAGATGAGTACAGAATGACCCAGGCAAGGAGGGCATGGAAAACTGAAATGATGGCCTCCAATGATATCCACATCCTAACCCTGTAACCTGTGATGTTACCTTCTATGGCAAAAGGGGGGTTGCAGATGTGATTAAATTAAGGATCTTGAGATGGGGAGATTATCCTAGATTATCTATGTGGGTCAAAAATGTAATGACAAGTGTCCTTGAAAGAAAGGAGATATGACAACAGAAGAGGAAGAAGGTGATGTGATGATGGAAGCAGGGGGAGAAAAGACAGTGTGATGTGAAGAAGAGTTCATCAGCCAAGGAACGTGGGAAGTCTCTAGGA